>NC_133518.1:4562500-5187500 GCF_049354715.1 Callithrix jacchus
TGAGACAGAGTCTTGCTCTATTGCTCAGGCAGGAGTGCAATGGTACATTATGTCTTACTGCAGCTTTGATCTCCTGGGCTCAAGCCATGGAGATCCTGCTTTCTCAGCCTCTCAGATTAGCTGACACTACAGGCACATGCCACCAGGCCTGGCTAATTGTTTTGTTTTTTGTAGAGGTGGGATGCCATTGTGTTGCCCAGGCTGGTCTCAAACTCCTAGCTCCAAGCAATCCTCCCACCTTGGCCTCCCAAAGTACTGGGATTGCAGGTATGAGCCCTGTGCCAGGTGGAGACTGATGTTTAACACCAGATTCCCTCCACTTCAGAGACCCCAGCCAATCTGGAGTTTCTTTTATTTTCCCTTGCTTCTCTTCAGGCTTGGAATGGTGCAAGAAAGGATACTCATCAGAATTGTTTCTGTTCCTCCACCTTTTCAGGGGATCTTATATCCTCTAGAGTGGGGTAAACTTTTTTTTGAGACAGAATCTTGCTCTGTTGTCCAGGCTGGAGTGCAGTGGCATGATCTCGGCTAACTGCAACCTCTTCCTTTCAGGTTCAAGTGATTCTCCTGCCTCAGCCTCCTGAGTAGCTGGAATTACAGGCACTCAAAACCACACCTGGCTAATTTTTGTATTTTTAGTAGAGACAGGGTTTCGCCATGTTGGCCAGGCTGGTCTGGAACTCCTGACCTCAAGTGATCCACCCATCTCAGCCTCCCAAAGTGGTGGGATTACAGGCATGAACCACCATGTCCTGCCTTGAGTGGGGCAAGCTCTTATATATGCATGTCTTCGTCCAAACTTATTGATAATAGGAATACTTTACTGCTCTAAATTCTGTGGGATTTTAGCTTCTGATATTCAAAAGCCAGATTCTGATGCTCAAAAGAAAGGATTTTTAGACTAAATATATTTTCCTTCAGGCTACTGTTCCTGGAATGGGCTTCATAGTTTATTTATTTATTTGTCTTTGAGATGGAGTTTTGCTCTTGTCACCCAGGCTGGAGTGCAATGGCACAACCTCAGCTTACTGTAGCCTCCACCTCCCAGGTTTAAGTGATTTTCTTGCCTCAGCCTCCTGAGTAGCTGGAATTACAGGTACCTACCACCACACCCAGCTAATTTTTGTATTTTTAGTAGAGACGGGGTTTTGCCATGTTGGCCAGGTGGGTCTTGAACTCCTGACCTCAGGTGATCCACCTGCCTCAGCCTCCCAAAGTGCTGGGATTACAGGCATGAGTGATCATGACCAGCCTCACAGTCTACTTTTAAATGGAAAAACTAAGAAAACTATCCTTTCTTGTCTGCATTTATTCCTCTACCAATTCTATGCTAAGGGCAGTAAACACAGAACATCACCACTACTGCTCAGTTAGAAGTAGTGAAGAGGGGGCAGCAGAAAGTGTCAGATAGTCTCACTGAGATGGACTAACACCTCCATGAGCTAAAATTTAGGCCAGGCATGTGGCTCACTCCTGTAATCCCAGTACTTTGGGAGGCCAAGGTGGGTGGATCACTTGAGGTCAGGAGTTTGAGACCAGCCTGGCCAAAATGGTGAAACTGCATCTCAACTGAAAACACAAAAATTGGCCAGGCATGGTGGCACACACCTGTAATCCTAGATACTCGGGAGGCTGAGCCATAAGAATCGCTTGAACTCGGCAGGCAGAGGTTCCAGTGAGCTGAGGTTGTGCCATTGTACTCTAGCCTGGGAGACAGGGTGAGACTCTGTCTCAAAAAAAAAGTAGCTGGGTGTGGCAGTGTGTGTCTGTAATTCTAGCTACTGGAGAGACTGAGGCAGGAGGATTGCTTGAGCCTGGGGGTTAGAGACCACGCTAGGCAACATAGTGAGACTCAGTCTCAATTTAATAAAAGAAAGTGAGTGGGCTGAGGAGAGACCAATAACTGCAAGACTTGAGAAGTATCTAATAGAAGAGACACTGGAAAAAGATTGGAAAGTAAGCTGAGAGATGGGAAGAGAATCAACAGTGAGTAGTGGAAACTAGGAGAGAAAAAAAAGATACATTCCTACTGTCTAGTAACTCAATCCATGGAACCAGTTAGAGCAGGAAGAAAATGTGTCTCCAGTTACAGAGAAAGAATAATCTAAGCCAAAGAGTTAGAAGACCTAAGAGTTTCTTTCTGGTTTTTCCACTTTTGCACAAGTGTTTTCCCAAGGCCTGAACTCTCTTTCTATAAAACAAGCAAGTAAGTAGTTTATTATATATAATATGTATAACATAATTAGCATATGTATTCTCTGAGATGAATAAAGTTATGTCTACAGGATTCTTTGAAGTCATAGGAACACAGGGCATTCTCATTTTTTCATCATCTCTGAAATAAACAGCTTTCAATGCTTGCTAACTTCGCTCTGGACTGAAAAACAAAAATAGATCTTAAGTTTCTTAACTCCTAAATATAGCCTCTGAGGGACACATTTCAAACGACTAATATCATGCACCTTCTCATATCAAATGCATTCACGTTATTTTTCATATATGAAAATAGCCATATTTTGGAAAATACAATGTTAATGTCTACATTTTATATGTAAGAAATTCACACTATCCTTTTGTTTTTTAGCCCTGCAACTTCTAGAATTTATCTATTTTTATGAAATATTGACTCATGCCTGTAATCCCAGTATTTTGGGAGGCCAGGGCAGGTGAATCACAAGGTCAGAATTCAAGACCAGCCTATCCAAGATGGTGAAACCCTGTCTCTACTAGAAATACAAAAAAAATTAACTGGGCATGGTGGTGGGTGCCTGTAATCCCAGCTACTCAGGAGGCTGAGACAGAGAATTGCTTGAACCCAGGAGGTGGAGGTTGCAGTGAGCTGAGATCACGTCACTGCACTCCAGGCTGGGTGACAGAGCAAGACTCCATCTCAAAAAAGGATTGCGGTGTGTTCAAATGCTTTTCTTGGTACTAATTAAATATTTAGTATATCATTTGTTGCCTGGGTCTATTTAAGAATTTAGCAGGTCCACCTAAGGAAATTTCCACATTGTCCTGAGGCATGGAGCATGAAACTGATCACCTTGTAAAAATTTTTGAGAAGCACTCAGGAACTAGAAAGGGACACATGTGAGTGTAGCTGCCCCACCACCATTTTCCACCCATGTTTAATATGATATAATTAGGTATTTATAAAACACTTATCATCATAAAACACTGGTCACTTATTTATTTATGTCAGCTTGTGTCACTTCTGTTATTGAGAGGCGTACTTAGATTTCAAGTGCATTATATTATTCATAAGTGGTGTTTTTGGAATAGCATCATCACCTACATTTATGATCACTTATTGATGAGAAACTTCTATCAGGCCTCTCTCTTTACAGAGATGTCACTATCATTCTTTACATTTGAAATAATTCAGGGCCACAATAACCATCATTACATGGTGCTGAAGTTACGGAAACAAATCTTACCCACCTTTATGGATGGTGGAAAGTAGCCTTATCTTCTTTTGGAAATTTTAAGGTTTTAGTGACCAATTTAATACATCAGGAGAAATAACTTTGTAAACTAAAAAAGTACTCTATAATTGCTGCAGCAGTGACAGGATGCCTAGAATTGAGTTCTGAATGTTTTGAACAGTGTCTGTCTATAATTGGTACTCATTGACTATTTGTTGAATAAATGGATGATTGAATAAATGAATGATATACATTTTCTTTCTATAGACTTTTTTTTGAGACAGAGTTGTCTTTTTTTGAGACCCTGTTGTCTAGGCTGAAGTGCAGTGCCATGATCTTGGCTCACTGCAACCTCCACCTCCTGGGTTCAAGTGACTCTCCTACCTTAGTCTCCCAAGTTGCTGGGACTACAGATGCATGCCACCATGCCCAGCTAATTTTTTTGTGTTTTGTTTTGTTTCTTTGAGGTGGAGTCTTACTCTGTTGCTCAGGGTGAAGTACAATGGTGCAATCTCAGCTCACTGCAACCGCCACCTCCCAGGTTTAAGAAATCTTCCCACCTCAGCCTCCTAAGCAGCTGGGACTACAGGTACATGCCACCATGCACAGCTAATGTTTGCATTTGCAGAAGAGACAGGGTTTCATTGTGTCGTCCAAGCTGGTCTGACACCCCTGACCTCAAGTGATCCACCTGCCTAAGCCTCCCAAAATACTGGGATTACAGGTATGAGCCATGGTGCCCAGCTTCTTTTTGTAGACTTTGTGAGTTGTGAGCTAGAAGTAGAAGGCCATTATGAAGACCAAGATGAGGCATCTAGTGATAATGAGAAGAAACTAATTGGCAGAAGACAATTTGACAGCAACATATGCTATACCTTTGCTACTGCAATTGGTTAATTAGGAATTGCCTATACATGAATTTATTTGGACAAGTGGAGATGAAGTAATATCCTGTTGCTCTATGTTGTAAGAACATATTTTAAGTAAGACAGCCATATGACATAACCATTGCCCCAGTGACTGTTACCCTTAGTTGGTGGTCAAGATGGACTCTCTTATACCAACTGCCATGTTGTAAAGTTAGATTGCAGCAAATTTTAATTTAAATTTAGGTGCACAATATATTTCATTTTTCTATGTTTACATTTTATTCCAAACCCATGTGAAATATTATCAAATCTCTTGTCTCTGTGTATGTATTTTGTTTTCCTACCTATTTTATACTTGCAAAACATTTAATGTAATGCATGCTCTTTCCTAACTACATTTGTTTACTTTGACTTTGTCAGCTTGTGTCATTTCACCCTTAGAGGAATCATAACTGTGACCATTTGCTTCCTTTAATAGAGAAATGCCGTGATCCTTGGAGTTATAAATGGAAGGAAGAATGAGGTCTCCCATGGCCTTAACTTCAGGGCTAAACTCTCCTGTGAAGGCTTTGAGCTACACTAAGACTGACAAGGGGATTAGAAAGTGATGATACTTGGACTTGAGCATTAGTTATAAATGAGCTATAACACATAAGTACCAAAAGGGAAAATTTATTTACAAGTTTACATGGCTTGACTGTGTCCCCACCTGAAATTTCATCTTAGATTGTAATCTTCATAATCTCCATAATCCTCACATGTCAAGGACAGAACCAGTGGAGGTAATTATATCATGAGGGCTGTTTCCCCATGCTTCTCTCATGATAGTGAATGAGTCTCATGAGATCTGATGGTTTTGTAAGTGTCTGGAATTTGCCTTGCTTGCACTCACTCCACCCTGCAGTGAAGAAGGTATCTGCTTCTCCTTTGTCTTCTGCCATGATTGTAAGTTTCCTGAGACCTCCCCACAATGTGGAACTGTGAGTCAATTAAGCCTATTTCCTTTATAAATTACCCAGTCTCAGTTATTCCTTCATGGCAGTGGGAGAATGGACTAATACACAGCTTTAAGTAGATAAGAGATGAGAGGTAAGAAGCTCATCTTTGGGGTAGCCTATCCTTTTCCTCTGTGAATTTCATGTAGGACAACATGCTCTATTTCAATTATCAATAGTCACCTAATAAGACACTTGAAACATAGTGGCTGAATAAGGCAGTCAGATGGTGGCATGGCTGGGACCTTCCAGATGGCATCATTCATATGTCTGCAGCCTTGGCAGGAATGACTGAGAGCTGGGACCTCTCTCCATGTGACTAACCTCTCTATGTGGTCTCTTTGGTAGAGTAGCCTGATTTCTTCCATCCTGTTTCTGGTTTTTTTGTTTGTTTGTTTGTTTTTTGAGACAGGGTCTCACTCTGTCACCCAGGCTGGAGTGCACTGGCATGATCTCCGCTCACTGCAACCTCCACCTTTCAGGTTCAAGTGATTCTTCTGCCTCAGCCTCCTGAGTAGCTGGGATTATAGGGACCTGCCACCACACCTGGCTAATTTTTGTATTTTCAGTAGAGACAGGGTCCCACCATGTTGGCCAGGCTTGTCTTGAACTCCTAACCTAAGATGATCCACACACCTCAGCCTCCCAAAGTGCTGGGATTACAAGTATAAGCTGCTTCAGGGTTTTTATAAGTACAAAGACAGGGGCTGCCCACGGGGCTCATGTTTGTAATCCCAGCACTTTGGGAGGCCAAGGTGGGCAGATCACTAAGTCAAGAGATTGAGAACATCCTGGCTAACATGGTGAAACTCCATGTCTACTAAAAATACAAAACTTACTGGGCATGGTGGTGCACACCTGTAATCCCAGCTACTGGGAAGACTGAGGCAGGAGAATCAGTTGAACCTGGGAGGTGGAAGTTGCAGTGAGCCGAGATCATGCCACTGCACTCCAGTCTGGTGACAGAGTGAGACTCAACTCACACAAAAAAAGTACAAAGACAGATGCTTTCTTTAGGTTTATGCCTAGAATTAGTATAATGTCATGTCTGCCATGTTCTGTTGGATGAGTGAATCATGAGGTTAGCCCAGATTCTATGTGAGAAGACCACAGGAAGATTTAATACCAGGAGATGTGGTTCATTTTGGGCTATCTTCAGAGACTGGTTACCACACCTTCTAGAGTGAAAGGGTTTGATATGCATGGTCTAAGGAAATAAACTATGTAAAGATATAGACAGTATATTATTCTTATTTTTGGAAAAATTGTACACACATATTACTGTGCAAACAGTTACTTACAAGAGATCAAGAAACAAGACCCTGAAAATAGCTGGAGAGTATATTTATTTTCAATTTAAAAAGATTCTGAAAAATAATCTGGATTGAGTTTTCCATGTCTAACTCTGTACTAGACTATGATCCTATAAAATAGTGAGTTACCTGGATCTCTCAAGAAACTGTCCATCCAGCTGGAGCAAGGATAGCCTTGCTGTCAGTGATGGCCCATTTCTGCCATTAGTCATTCTGGGATAAGGTAGGTCCTGAAATGCAAAATGAGGCTGTTGGAAGGAGGCCTTATACTGGCATGAGTGGGCAGATCCTTCCTCTACTTGGGGCTGGACACTTAGAAGAAAAGACATACCCAAAGACTCACCATGAGGTCAGGGAAGAGTGAAGTTCAGTGGCCTTAGTACATGACTGAAGGCTCAGGTTTAAGCAAAGCTGTGTTCCACTGTGGGACGTCCTAGACCTGTGAAGTTTCTAGGCCTGTGTTACAATTCCCTTGTTAACTAGCAGCTTCTAAAGAATCTCCATGAAACACCACAGCCCAGTTCTATTTAGTACTATGGAAATAAGGGCAAAGTCTCTGTCTGGTGAAGCAATACAGGGGAGATCATCAGCCTCCGGAGGGAAGGTATTTTATAATAAAAGCCTCCAGGGCAGGCCAGGACAGTGGCTCATGCCTGTAATCCCAGTACTTTGAAAGGCTGAGGCTGATGGATCACATGAGGTCAGGAGTTCAAGACCAGCCTAATAAACATAGTGAAACCCCTGTGTCTACTAAAAATACAAAAATTAGCCAGGGAAAGTGGTAGGCACCTGTAATCCCAGCTACTAGGGAGGCTGAAGCAGGAGCATCACTTGAACTTGGGAGATGGAGGTTGCAGTGAGCCGAGATGGCACCATTGCACTCCAGCCTGGGTGACAGAGCAGGACTCCACCTTAAAAAACAAAACAAAAAGAAACCTCGAGGGAAGGGCTATGGCAGAGCACATGGTTGTCCAGGTGGTCCATGGTGGCTTAAAATGCATTGATCATTGCTGACAAGGCAAGGGGCAACTGAGATGGATTTCAGATACAAGTTAGCATTTTCCCACTACTGATCAGCATGGGAGTTTTGACCTGCTCCGTGTCCAACCTGGGCTGGTCCATCCCTCCTTAGGCAACCTGGTGGTCCCACACTATTAAGAGGTCACCATATTGATGCAAAACTTAGCACAGACACCTCATCAGCATAGCATGCTACAGCCCAGAACTCCTGGGCTGAAATGATCCTCCCACCTCAGCCTCCTGAGTAGCTGAGACTCCAGGCACGTGCCACTGTGTCCAGCTTTTATTTCTTTTCCTTTTTGAGACAGCATCTTGCTCTGTTGCTCAGGCTGGAGTGCAGTGGCACGATCTTGGCTCACTGAAATTTCTGCCTCCTGGGTTCAGGCGATTCTCCTGCCTCAGCCTCCTGAGTATCTGGGATTGTACATGCCCACCACATGCCCAACTAATTTTTGTATTTTCAGTAGAGATGGGGTTTCACCATGTTGGCCAGGCTGGTCTCAAACTCCTGACCTCAAGCAATACTCACCTTGGCCTCCCAAAGTGTTGGGATTACTGGCATGACCCACTGCTCCTGGCCCATGTCACCTTTGAACAGAGATAGTTTTACTTCTTTTTTTTTTTCCAATCAGGCTGCCTTCTACTTCTTTCTATTACCAAATTACATGGGCTAGACCCTCTAGTATGATACTGAATAGAAGTAGTGAGAGTGGATTCTTGCCTTGTTCCTGATCTTAGGGGGAAAAGCATTCAGTCTTTCACCATTATGTATAATGTTAGATGTAGGTTTTTGTAGATAACCTTCAGTTATCCTCCTTTTGACTGAAAAACACAGAAAACCCTAACTTAAATGGACTAAAACCATGAGAGCTTTCACTGTCTGAGTGTAAGTCCAGAGTCAGGATGGGCTCCAGTAACTGTGTGAATCAGCTTTTCAAGACGTCAGTAAGATCTCTGGCTGCTTCCACCACTCCACTGAGGTGCCCTTAGCATCATCCTAAGGTTGGTTTCCTTTTAGGCTATAAGATATCTGCCAAAATCATCAGAGTCTATAGTGCTTCCTTACTGAGGTTTACCTGGAGAAACGGAGGGATATAAGAGTGAGGCCGGGAGAGAGGAAGTGAAAATCTCTCTCCCAGCCACAGACTCTATCCTCTGCTCGGTCTGTGTAGGCTGAATGCCCAATCAGATTACACAGCCACTGCTGGGTCAGTAACAGTCATCAGGGAGGCAGATGTCTTCTATTCTTCTAATCATCACTCTGCTCAGTGTAATAAAGAACAAGTGGCCAGGCATGGTGGTTCACACCTGTAATTCCAGCACTTTAGGAGGCTGAGGTAGGTGGATCACTCGAGGTCAGGAATTCGAGACTAGCTTGAACAACATGGTGAAACCCCATCTCCACTAAAAATACAAAAAAAAAATTAGCCAGGCTTGGCAGTGCACACCTGTAGTCCCAACCATGCAGGAGGCTGGGGCAGGAGAATTGCTTGAACCCAGGAGGCAGAGGTTGTAGTGAGCTGAGGTTGTGCCACTGTCCTCCAGCTTGGGAGACAGAGCAAGACTCTGCCTAAAAAAAAAAAGAACAGTAAGTAAATACAGCAGGGGACTTTTAGGGGGATTCAGAGAGGACTGTAAATATGACTTCTCTGTTAAAATTTTATCAAATGTCATGATGATGGAATAGTTTTGTATCTTGAGTGTGATGGTGGCTACATGAATATGCACATGTGATAACATTGCATAAACCATAAACACACACACACACACACACACAGAAGGGTGCAAGTATGATTGATGAAATCTGAGTAAGGGCCATGGCTGTACCAATGCCAATGTAATGGTTTTGCTATTGTACTATAGTTACAAAAGATGCCAATACTGGGGGAGGAGAAGAGAGCTAGGACTTCCCTGTATGCTTATTTTGCAACTTCCTGTGGCTCTATAATTTATTATTATTTTTTCATTCTATCAAGTAGATTATACATTGGACTTTCAGGCAGTGATCAGCAATATGTAAGGGAGCTCCATGGTAGAGCTGGGTGTAGTGCAGACACCTTTTAATTTACAGTATCACTATCAGGTAGCTTGTCTCACCCAATTCTAAAAAAAACCTGGGGTATAATCTACATACAGCAAAGTGCAAAAATCTGGTGAAAAGCATGGCAGTTTTACACACATGCACACTCCCTCTCTCTTTACCACCTGAAGGCACCCATTATTTTGACTATCACATAGATGAATCTTATCGAATGGCTCATTTTTACTTATTTATTTTTATTTATTTTTTGAGATGGAGTCTTGCTCTTGTCACCCAGGCTGGAGTGCAGTGGCATGACCTCGGCTCACTGCAACCCTCTGCCTCCTGGGTTCAAGTGATTCTCCTGCCTCAGCCTCCTGAGTAGCTGGATTACAGGCAGTTGCCACTATGCTAATGTGTGTGTGTGTGTGTGCATGTGTGTGTGTGTTTAGTAGAGACAGGGCTTCACCAGGCTGGTCTTGAACTGGCCAGGCTGGTCTTGAACTCCTCAGGTGTTCCACCCGCTTTGGCCTCCCAAAGTGCTGGGATTAAAGATGTGAACCACTCCATCTGGCCCATTTATATTTATATTTATTGGCACTTTCAGTGCTAGGCTGGAAAAGGAAAAGAAAACAAATCTATTGATATTGCTGCTTGTGAGAACTTTGGTTAAGAGAAGGGAAGGAAGGAAAAAAGGAAGAGAGGGAGGGAGGGTAGAAACAACCTAGGAAGTGACACTCTTCTGAAAAGAGATTAGGAGTCCCTTGCTTCCTGCTATGAAGACCAGCCTTCCATCAGGTTGGTCTGATGGGAAAGAAGAGCTCTGAGGCCCTGGTCCCACACTCAGGACTTTCATATGCAATCCTTGATTCCATTGCTTTTCAACACTGGCCTGTGCTCATAATCCCCGTGGCACATCAAACATCTGGCTCTGCTTATTTTTTTTAAACATAGCAGTACAAAAAGCTGATGGTATAGCTTCAACCTTAGAAAGGTGGTTATTAGTGGTGTCATGAACTTTGGGGAGCCGTATGGTATGAGACACCAACTGAAAGGTGCGCACAGCAAACCTTCTTGGTTTCTTGGCTTCACCTGTCATCCTCTCAGCTGCAGAGGCACAGAGCATCTTGTTTGGGGCCAGAAATCCCAGCTGTTTTCAATGTTTTGGAACCGGTCATAAAGCTTAATGGTGATACAGTGACTCAGTGGTATTTATTTTTGCTGATTAGAGGCTTTCCCCCTCAGTGGCAGGTGATTGGATGTTCTCAGGAATGAGATCAAGCTTCTCATTCTTGAATAAATATTTTAAATCCAAAGAGGTAGAGATGATATTAATGGGAATTATCTCCTCTTTAAACTTCCTGCAGCTAATTCACAGGTGCCCTTGACTGTGCACAGGATCTAAAGCCAGAAAAGCAGGGCAGGGTTGCATTCTTCTCTGAGTGGAAACTCAACTGTCAAAGCCAAGGGGCCTGAGGCCCGGACTGGGCCCTGCCTTTGTTTGGTGATACGCACTCATGACTTAGGTGTTAGAGTCTTCCACAAGAGATGGATGCTACACCTAGAGAGAGTGGCAGAGGAGGGATTACTAGAAGGCTGTTTATAAAGGGGTTAAGGGAGACCCATAAGGGATGCTGAGGCATGCCAGGTCTAGAATATCACCTCTAGGTCAAAAGACATTAAAGGTGGTTACAAAGCTCAGAGAGAAGAACTGAGAAAAACAACTGACAACTTAGCTGACCTGAAGCCCATCTGGAAGGGAGCCAGGGACTCAATACTATGACCTCCCTCTTCTCCCAACGTCTGGTTGCCTGTTGTTACCTCCCATTTGCCTAATCCAATTTGAACACATGGCAGCAGGGATCGTGGTTAATAGAGTTCATGAAGATCTGCTCACTAAAGCACAGAGCAGGGAGCAGAGATGGTCTGATTGGAAGCACAGAGCAGGGAGCAGAGATGGTCTGATGGGACAGAATGAAAAGTACCTACACACTACCCTTCTCCTCATGATGGCATAGCTGGTCCCTCAGGGGAGCAGTGCCTGCCTAGCAGCCACCCAGTGGGTTCTTTCTGCCCCCTGCACAGACAAAAACCAATTCACTGAGATGATGGCATTGCAATAAAGAAAAAGTTTAGGCTGGGCACAGTGGCTCACACTTGTAATCCCAGCACTTTGAGAGGCTGAGGTGGGCAGATCACAAGGTCAGGAGTTCGAGACCAGCCTGGCCAACATGGAGAAACTCAGTCTCTACTAAAAATATAAAAATTAACTGGGCATGGTGGCAGGCACCTGTAATCCCAGCTATTCAGGAGGCAGAGGCAGGAGAATCATTCAAACCCGGGAGGCTGAGGTTGCAGTGAGCTGAGACCACGCCATTGCACTCTAGCCTGGGTGACAGAGTGAGATCCCATCAAAAAAAAAAGAAAGAGTTAAATAGGCACAAGGCTGGCCATGTCACATGGGAGTCGGAGTTATTACTCAAATTCAGCTCTCCAGAAATTCAAAGGCTAGAATTTCTCAAAGATAGTTTGGGGGAAGGGGTAGCCAGGCAACCATGTTTGTTGCTGATTGGTTGGGGGCACAATTGTAGAGTTCTGGCAAATGGTCTTCATCCTCCCTGAGCCCCTTCTGGGTGGGGCCACAGGAACTGTGGACAAGCTCAGGTGGAGCCATCAGTTGTGACATGCAAAAAACCTGAAAACGTATCTCCAAAGGCCAATCTTAGGTTATACAATAGTGATATTATCTTTAGGAGTAACTGGGGAAGTTGGATATCTTGTGACCTCTAGAATAATGGCTGGTAATCATTTATGTCTCCACCTTAACAGAATTCAGGCTCCTCTAGTATCCTAGTCTTATGGTCTCTGATTAGCTTTACAAAGGGGATTGAATGTTTAGGAAAATCTACAATTTGTTAAACTCTAAACTAGATATCTCCCAAAGTTAGCTTGGCCTAAGCCTAGAAATAATTAAGGGCAGCTTGAAACCTAAGGAAGATGGGGGTGGGCCAGATGAGGTCTTATTAACTGCCATAATTGTCTCACTGTTATAATTTTTGCAAAGGCAGATCCACCAGGAGGAGGCCTTCCTTCCCACCTGCCATCAAGAAACAAAGAAGAAAGTAAATGTGTCAACAGTACTTCTTGAGAACCTCAGTCCAGTCTCCAACATAGGGTCACAATAGATTTAAACTCCCATTTTCCTTTCCACTCCTGGGCCTCTTGGATCCCCCACTGCCTCTTCACATAGTGGTCCTACATTCAGGTTTGATGAAACAATTCTCGGCCAGGTGTGGTGGCTCATGCCTGTAATCCTAGTGTTACTGGAAAGGGGTCCCAATTCAGACCCCAAGAGAGGGTTCCTGGATCTCTCACAAGGAAGAATTTGAGGCAAATCCATAGAGGAAAGTGAAAGCAAGTTTGTTAAGAAAGTAAAGAAACAGGCCCAGCATGGTGGCTCATGCCTGTAATCCCAGCACTTTGGGAGGTTGAGGTGGGTAAATCACAAGCTCAGGAGTTTAAGGAGTTCAAGATCAGCTTGGCCAGCATGGTGAAACTCCATCTCCACTAAAAATACAAAAATTAGCTGGGAATGGTAGTGTGCACCTGTAATCCCAGCTACTCAGGAGGCTGAGGTAGGAGAGTCACTTGAACCCGGGAGGCAGAGGTTGCAGTGAGCCAAGACTGTGCCACTGCACTCCAGCCTGGGTGACAGAGATTCCATCTCAAAACAAACAAAAAAAGAAAGTAAAGAAATAAAGAATGGCTACTGCATAGGCAGAGCAACACCATGGGCTGCTCAGCTGCTTATACTTATTGTTACTTCTTGATTACATGCTAAACAAGGGGTGGATTATTCATGAGATTTCTGGTAAGGGGGTGGGCAGTCAATTCCTGGACCTGAGGGTTCCTCCCATTCTGAGACCACATAGGGTGCTTCCTGACATTGCCCTGGCATTTGTAAACTGTCAGGGTGCTGGTGGGAGTGTCTTTTAGCATACTAATGCATTCTAATTAGCAATATAATGAGCAGTGAGGGTGACCAGAGGTCACTTTCATGCCATCATGGATTTGGTGGGTTTGGGTTGGCTTTACTGCAAACTGCTTTCTCAGCAAGGCCTTTGTGACCTGTATCTTGTGCCATCCTCCTATCTCATCCTGTGACGTGAGTGCCTAACCTACTGGGAATGCAGCCAGATAGGTCTCAGTCTTATTTTACCCAGTCTCTATTCCAAATGGAGTTGTTCTGGTTCATATGCCTCTGACACTAGCACTACGGGAGGATGAGGCAGGAGGATCACTTGAGCTCAGGAGTTCAAGATCAAACTGGGCAACATAGCAAGACTTTGTCTGTACAAAAAAAATAAACAAAATTACCCAGGTGTGGTGGTACATGCTTGTAGTCCCAGCTACTTGGGAAGTTGAGATAGAATTGCTTAAGCCCAGCAAGTCAAGGCTGCAGTGAGCCATGATCGTGCCACTGCACTCCAGCTTGGGTGACAGAGTGAGACCCTGTCTCAAAACAAAAAACAGCAATTGCAAATATTTTAAGCCTCCAAAAAGAATGGGGTAAGGGTGAATTCTATCTTTACTTAACATTTTGGTTATTCATGATCAAATTTTTTTGCATTAATTTTGATTTGCTAAAATACTGCATTAAAATACCATTTATCCTAATTACCGAGAGTCTAGGCCTCCCCTTGCTTACCTCACCCTAGTCCCAGCCCTTCAAGTGCCTCAATTTATAAGACTTACTGGTAAGAGCACTTCAGTGAGCTCACCTGTTGCATTCTGAATAAGGATCAGTTTTGTTTGTTTGTTTTTTGAGACGGAGTCCTGCTCTGTCACCCAGGTTGGAGTGCAATGGCATGATCTTGGCTCGCCACAACCTCTGCCTCCTGAGTTCAATTGATTCTCCTGCCTCAGCCTCCTGAGTAGCTAGGATTATAGGCATGTGCCACCGCACCTGGCTAATTTTTTTTTTTTTTTGAGACGGAGTTTCGCTCTTGTTTCCCAGGCTGGAGTGCAATGGCGCAATCTCGGCTCACCGCAACCTCCGCCCCCTGGGTTCAGGCAATTCTCCTGCCTCAGCCTCCTGAGTAGCTGGGATTACAGGCACGCGCCACCGTGCCAAGCTAATTTTTTGTAATTTTTAGTACAGACAGGGTTTCACCATGTTCGTCAGGCTGGTCTCGAACTCCTGACCTCTGGATCCACCCACCTTGGCCTCCCAAAGTGCTGGGATTACGGATGCGAGCCACGTGCCTGGCCAGGATCAGTTTTTTAATATTTTCATATACCTTTTCAGGAAGACACCTAGCATGTAACAAAATGAAGGCTCTCCTGTATATATATATATATTTGTGTGTGTGTGTGTGTGTTTTAAAGCCCACACACAGAAACAGATGTCGCCAATGCCACAGAATCTCTAAGTCCAGTTGCAAATCCTCTCTCACCTAACAGGCACTCTTTATTCTGAAGACAACTTTCTTTAACCCCAAGTAGGAACTAAAATTCAAGTAATGTAAAAACAACACTTTTCAGAAGTGCCAGTATTTTTCTTTCTTCCTGTGCTCTGGTATTTGTTCAAAGTGATTTTTTAACAAACTAGTTTGACTGCAACTGCAAGTGCAGGAAACTGGAGACCAAAACAAACAACTAAGTTGGAAAAAAAGCACTTAGGTTCAGCTCTTAAGGAGCTAAACAGGCTCACAGCAAGTAAAACCCAGTCCTCTGCAGTAAAACCACCTACCTTCCTACCTCATTGCCAAAAGTCAGGACCCTGCCTTCCTACACTAGACTTTCCATCCTAAGAGCCCCTACTTCAAAGCCAAATGCACAGCTACAGAGATGCTGGGCTTGTCTTTGCCTCCTTCCTCCTGGAGGGCCAGAGTAGGGCTTCACACTCACAGAGTGACAGAGAAGCACAGGACAGAATGACTCAGGTGGCAGGAACGCTCTGGTTGCTAGATGAACAAAGCATGTAGGGGAGGAGGAAAAGGCTTTGATACAGCAGCAGATTAGCAAGGCAGGCCAAGAGGGGAAAAGGAAATCACATAATTTGTATTTGTACTTCCTTTAAAAAAAAAAAGAGACCAGGCACCGTGGCTCATGCCTGTAATCCAACACTTGGGGAGGCTGAGGTGGGAGGATCATGAGGTTAGAAGATCAAGACCATCCTGGCTAATGCAGTGAAACCCTGTCTCTACTAAAATTACAAATAATTGGCTGGGCATGGTGGTGCACACTTGTAGTCTCAGCTACTCTGGAGGCTGAGGCAGGAGAATCACTTCAACCCAGGAGATGGAGGTTGCAGTGAGCAGAGATTGTGCCAATGAACTCCAGCCTGGCACAGAGCAAGACCCTGTCTGAAAAACAAAACAAAACAAAACAAAAAAAAAAACAAGAAAAAACCACAACCCAGACCAATAAACAAAGCTCAGATTCTATCTAGAGATCTCAACACTTGACCACAGATACTCAACTGAGCACTTGACCACAGATACTCAACTGTCTCCACCCTGCCCAGGCCAGCCTGTGTCTTTTCTCCAGCCCATAGCTGTCAGGCTGTTTTATATGCTGGTGCTGCCTGCAGGGTCTTGGTATGGGGGGGTGCTGCTGGATGACATCTTAGTGTATATTTACTGCACAGGTTGTCTGAACAGCCTGCATTCTGGCTCTGGCCTGGCGTACATCCTGAGTCTGCTCATTTCCATTCTATGTCTCCCAGAGCCCATAGATACCCAGGGGTGGCCTTTAAAACTGGGGCCAGGCTGGGGCTGGAATGTACCATTCAGAGTCAGAACCAGCCTGCAGGATCCAGCTGCTTGGGGTTTTGGAGAGAAGCCTTGACAGGCACTAATCTGGCTATTCCTTGTGAGTCAGAGCACACTGTACTGGGAGCTGCATCCTTTGGGATGGGTTGAACAGTCACAACCAGAGGATACAGAGAGTCTCTTCCTTGCCTCCTTCGAGCCAACCACAGGCTTTGTGTATTAGTTTTTTCATGTACAAAGCTGTTGGAATCATATGGTCGAAAGGTATTCCTTGTACCCTCTTGCTAATGCAGGATTCTAGCACTCTGCTTCTCATCTTAGATATATCTGCATGTTCACAAAAGTTTCTCTTGCATCCTTATGATTAAGTCAGTTCAATTTCATTTTTTTTTTTTTGAGATGGAGTCTTTTTCTGTCACCAGGCTGGAGTGCAGTGGCATGATCTTGACTCACTGCAACCTCTGCCTCCTAGGTTCAAGTGATTCCCCTGCCTCAGCCTTCCAAGTAGCTGAGAGTACAGGAGCATGCCACCACACCTAGCTAATTTTTGGTATTTTTTAGTAGAGACAGGGTTTCACCATGTTGGCTAGGATGGTCTCAATCTCCTGACCTCGTGATTCACCCACCTCAACCTCTCAAAGTGCTAGGATTACAGGTATGAGCCACTGCACCCGGCCTAATTTCAACATTATGTCCTGGACTCTGTTGCCAGTGTCTGACACTGCCACCCTGTGCTGCTAAAGTGCAGGCAAAGTAGGGAGACAGCACTGTTCCCTTTTTATAGGGTTCACTCTGTTGTTAGGATATAGGAGTAGTACAGTAGGCCAAAAAATGACCCCCTGAAAGATATCCATATCAAAACCCCAAATATGTAAATGTGACCTTGTTGGGGAGAAAAGGTCTCTGCTTCTGTGATAAAATTAAGGTTGTTGAAAGGAGGTGCTTAGGCAGCATTATCCAGGTGGGCCCTAAATGCAATCACATGCATCCTTACAAGACACACACAGAGAAGAAGACACAGACATACAGAGGAGAAGGCAGTGTGAAAACAGAGATTTGGAATGATGCTGAAACAGTCCACAGAAGCCATAGGAGGCTAGGAACAGATTGTCCCCTAGGATCCTGGAGAGAGTGCAGTGCTGCTCCCTTAATTTCAGACTTCTGACCTCCAGAATGCTGTGACCATAAATTTCTGTTGTGTGAAGTTTAGTGTGTGGTAATTTGTTACTTCAGCCTCAGGAACATAAGATAAGCAATGCTGTTTATATTCTCTAATGCCCCACAGAGGTTTCTTTTGTGTCTGTTGTCTAATTGGGTTAGTGTTCTCAACTGAAAGAGCTCTTTGGTTATTGCCCTCATAGGACTTGGATATGAATAGATGGTGATCCTCGGCTGGGACAAGTAGCAGCCACCAAGCTCTCCTTGAGATCCTATCTCCCCTCTGCACAAACTCACTCTGTCTGGTTTCCTCTTCCTGTAGGAGAGTTCTGTCCACAGAGTTCCTCAGGCCCTCATGGACTAGATTTCAGGTGGGCCACCCAAAAAACTCATATGGAGATTCTAGTGAAGGAAGGAGATTGGACTCACTTTGTAAATAACACAATATATAGGCACTTGTAGATGTAATGTACAAAACTTGGCTGCCTGGGTTCCTACCAGACTCAAATGCATTTGGAGAGCAGGATAAGATTTCTTTTTAGCTGGCATAAGGTAAAATTCCATTACAAAGTGCATTGCAATTAGCCACCAGCTGCTGCTGCTGCTTCTGCTTCTGCTTCTTCTTCTTCTTCTTCTTCTTCTTCTTCTTCTTCTTCTTCTTCTTCTTCTTCTTCTTCTTCTTGTTTTTTGAGACAGTTCTGCTCTGTTGTCCAGGGGGGTGTGCAGTGGCATGGTGTCTGCTCACTGCCACCTCCCTCTCCCCTCCCTTCACCCTTAGGTTCAAGCAAATCTCCTGCCTCAGCTTCCCATGTAGCTGAAATTACAGGCACTCTCCACCATGCCAGGCTAACTTTTTTTGTATATTTAGTAGAGACGAGGTTTTGCCATGTTGTCCAGGCTGATCTCAAACTTCTGACCTCAAGTGATCACCTTCTTCAGCCTCCCAAAGTGTCAGGATTACAAGTGTGAGCCACTGCTCCCAGCCTTTGCAGCTTTCTGAGTGGCCTTCATTGCCTAAAATACTCTCTTCCTCAACTTCAACAAGGTGCTGAAGACTGTACTATGAAAACCCCTTTTTTATGTAACCAGTTTGTACCATAGCATATTCTTCACTTGGAGAACTAGTTATCTCAGAGGACTGCAATTTTAAATAAAGATACCTCAAGCCACCATTTATGATTATCTTCTTCTGGATGCTATAGAAAATTCCTAAATAAAATGTTGCATTTATAACAACAGATTGCATTTGGAAGCATGCCCAGTGGAAACTTACTTTCTAAAAAGTAAAAAAAAGCCAGCCTCAGTGGCTCACACCTGTAATCCCAGCACTTTGGGTGGCTGAGGCAAGTGGATCACAAGGTCAGAAGATCAAGACCATCCTGGCCAACATGGTGAAACCGCATCTCTACTAAAAATGCAAAAATTAGCCAGGTGTGGTGGCAGACTGTAATCCCAGCTATTTGGGAGACTGAGGTAGGAGAATCACTTGAACCTGGGAGGCAGAGGTTACAGTGAGCCAAGATTGTGCCATGGCACTTCAGCCTGGCAACAGAGTGAGGCTCTGTCTCACCAAAAGAAAAAAAAGAAAGAAAAGGAAAGTCTATTGGCCAGGTGCAGTGGCTCTTGCCTGTAATCTCAGCATTTTGGGAGGCCAAGTGGGGAGGATCACTTGAGACCAGGTGTTTAAGATCAGCCTGAGCAACATAGCAAGACCCAATCTCTCTCTTTTTTTTTTTTTTTGAGACAGAGTTTTGCTCTGTTGCCAAAGCTGGAGTGCAGAGGCACGATCTTGGCTCACTGCAGCCTCCACCTCCCAGGTTCAAGCAATCCTCCTGCTTCAGCCTCCCAAGTAGCTGGGACTAAAGGCACACACCACCACAGCTGGCTAATTTTTGTATTTTTTAGTAGAGATGGGGTTTCACTATATTGGCCAGGCTGGTCTCAAACTTTTGACCTCATAATCCACCTACCACAGCCTCCCAAACTGCTGGGCTCACCAGGGTGGTGAGCCACCACTCCTGGCTACAAGACCCCATCACTACAAAAAAATTTAAAAATTAGCTGTGCATGGTGTTGCACTCCTGTAGTCCTAGCTACTTGAGAGACTGAGGAGGGAGGGTCACGTGAGTCCTGGAGTTTGAGGCTGCAGTCAGCTATAATCATGCCTCTGCACTCCAGACTGAGTGACAGAGTAAGATTCTGTCTCTAAAAAACAAACTGTTCTTTTTAAAAATTGTATAATATATCTTGGAGAGATTTTACATCCATATATTAAGTGTTCTTGACCTTTCTTTGTGTCAGTATTATTCATTGTGTAGATACATCAGTTTTAAAAAGTCTTGTCCCCTGTGAGAAACATTTAGCGACAATCTAAATTTAAAATTGGGCTGAGTGCAGAGGCTCACACCTATAATTCTAGTACTTTGGGAGACTGAGGTGGGTAAATTACTTGAGCCCAGGAGTTCGAGACAAGCCTGAGCAAAACCCCATCTCTACTAAGAATACAAAAAATTGGCCAAACATCATGGTGGGTGCCTGTAGTCCCAGCTACTTGGGAAGCTGAGGTGGGAGGATTGCTTGAGTCTGGGAGGCAGAGGTTGAAGTAAGCCAAGATTGCACCACTGCATTCTAGCCTGGGTGACAGAGTGAGACCTTGTCTCAAAAAATAAAAAACAGGCTGGGTCAGTGGCTCATGCCTGTAATCCCAGCACTTTGGGAGGCCGAGGGAGGTGTATCACTTGAGGTCAGGAGTTCAAGACCAGCCTGGCCAACATGGTGAAACCCTGTCTCTACAAAATATGCAAAAATTAGCTGAGCATGGTGGCATATGCCTGTAATCCCAGCTACTCTGGAGGCTAAAGCAGGAAAATGGCTTGAACCTGGGAAGTGGAAGAGCAGCCGAGATTATATCACTGCACTCCAGCCTGGGCAACAGAGTGAAACTCTGTCTTAAAATAAAAAACAAAAAAATTAATGAATTAAATTTAATTTAACAAATAAAAAATTAATCTAACAAAACAGGAAGGAATTTCACAGTGCTTTCAGTATATTAGTAAAATATTTTTCAATAAAAAATTTATTTTAGTAGTATCTTATTTTATAACACATACATATATACACATATTTACTTATAGTAAATCTATATGTTTTACAGAGCAACCAGATTCAGTAAACCTCCAAATGTCCCATCAGATGGGGCCATGAGGGCAGGGAAGCCATGTGAATGCCCCACAAGACTTGGGAAAGGATTGCACAGAGTGGGTGGTGCAGAGCCTGAAAAGCGGGTTAGTCCTAATTGTGGGGCTGCACCATTATCCTGGACCAATTCCAAGGCCATCTGCTTTGCCTGTCAAGCCTAACGGTTTTCAAGTTTCTGTTGTTGAACAAGTAGGAATAGAGAAACTTACTTATTAACTCCAGCTACTGAGGAAATGTTGACGTTCTTTTGAAGTTGGGTCATAAACATTTGATCATGAAGAGGAAATATATCTGTCTTAGGTAACATTGATAAAGTATCCTAATCTTTTGATGTCTGTGTAGGAAACAGCTGAGTAATTTATTAGCAAGCTTATGCCTTAAGCACAAACAATTATTGTAGGAGAAAAAATGTTCATTTCTGAATTTTGTTCTCAGTTGCTCTCAGAGCAGTTTCTCATTTATTAATATGTTTTAAAATTTATCTTAAGACAACATATATACAGCATGATGAAAATGAACCAAATGCTTCTTATCTACTATGTATTTTACACATAAAAATGAGCCATTAGATGCTGGAGGACTCAAGATGGCACTGTGAGAACAACCCAGGATTGGAGCTCTCGTTGAATCCGCAAAGAGGTGAGTCGGAGTTGCATTTCCAGACTGATCTTTGTTGCCCACAGAACGGGGAAACTCCCAAGTGTAAGGGAGACACGGGATGCCAGGCAGTAAGTCTGCCTGGCGAAGCCGGCAGCCGGGGCGGCGGCAGCTGGCCCTACCCAGCAATCCCCACAGGGCGTGCTTGTCCAGGTGCCCTGTTGAACCGGCAACCTGAGACTTGAGAGGGCTGGACTTGAGACTGAACAAGACTTGGACACTAGGCCAGCCCAGGGGATTGCAGGGACAGAGTTTGGGCTAGCCCAGTGGGATGAAAAAAAACCGCGATTTCAAACTATCCCGAGCAGATGGTCCGAGACGCTCTGTGGGGGAGGGGCGTCCACCACTACGGAGGCAACCCGCCCCAAATGAGATACACGCCCACTGCTGACGCAGCCTCCCGTTGCCGAGGCAACCCGTCCCTACTGAGATACACGCCCACTGCTGACGCAGCCTGCCGTTGCCGAGGCAACACGCTACAATGAAGAGACTCCGCCACAGGGCGTGGCAGAGACCACAGCAGAGCCTGCAGGAACAGGGCGAATCACACAACAGCAGGGCAGAGACTCGGCAGGCAAACAGTGGCTAGTCTGCCTCCTAGCTGGGCAGGACACCTCAACAAACATCAAAAAATAAAGCCCGAACCCCACAACACAGAGCATTTGAGAAAAAAAAGGGTTTTTTTAATGAGCTCTGTAGCAGCAGAATCAAACATAGCAGCCTAACATCCCTGAATGAACTACAGAGCTCACAGCTCAGAAATTGAGCTCCTAAAAAGAACAGACTGTCTCCTCAAGCAGCTCCCTGACCCCTCTATATCCAAAAGACTGACATTTGGCAGGCATCATCCCGGGACAAAGATAGCAGAAAAAGAAACGGGTAGCATCCCTCGCTGTGCCACAGCTGCTAGAGGTGCACCCCAGACAAGCAGGGTCTGGAGCGGACCTCAACAGTCATACAGCGAAGGGGCTAGACTGGTAGAAGGAAAACCAAGCAACAGAAATACTTCATCATCAACATTCTGGGTGTCCACTCAGAGACCCAATCGAAAAGTCAGCAACGACGCAGACGACCAGCGGACAAATCCACAAAGATGGGAAGAAACCAGCGCAAAAAGGAGGAAAACACCCGAAACCAGAAGACCTCGCCTCCTAGAAAGGACCAAAACTCCTCACCAGCAAGGGAACAAAGCTGGACGGAGAATGACTGTGACAAAATGACGGAATTAGACTTCAGAAGATGGATAATGAGAAACTTTTGTGAGCTAAAAGATCATGTATTAAATCAATGCAAAGAAACTAAGAACCTTGAAAAAAGATTTGAAAAAAGATTCGAGGAAATGATAACAAGAATGGATAACTTAGACAGGAATATGAATGAATTAAAGGAGCTGAAAAACACAATATGAGAACTTCGCGAAGCATGCACAAGTTTCAATAGCCGAATTGACCAAGCAGAAGAAAGAATATCTGAAGTCGAAGACCAACTCAATGAAATTAAACGAGAAACCAAGATTAGAGAAAAAAGCGCAAAAAGGAATGAACAAAGTCTCCAAGAAATGTGGGACTATGTGAAAAGACCTAACCTAC
Organism: Callithrix jacchus; assembly: GCF_049354715.1. Taxonomy (NCBI): domain Eukaryota; kingdom Metazoa; phylum Chordata; class Mammalia; order Primates; family Cebidae; genus Callithrix; species Callithrix jacchus. The sequence goes on from NC_133518.1 coordinate 4,585,521, forward strand.
GTTTGATAGGTGTACCAGAAGGGGACGAAGAGAATGAATCCCAGCTGGAAAATACTCTTCAGGACATCATCCAGGAAAACCTCCCCCACCTAGCAAGACAGGCCAACACTCAAATGCAGGAAATACAGAGAACACCACAAAGATATTCCACAAGAAGAGCAAACCCAAGGCACATAATCGTCAGATTCAACAAGGTGGAAATAAAGGAGAAAATACTAAGGGCAGCCAGAGAGAAAGGTCGAGTTACCCACAAAGGGAAGCCCATCAGACTCACAGCAGATCTCTCGGCAGAAACACTACAAGCCAGAAGAGAGTGGGGGCCAATATTCAACATCCTTAAAGAAAAGAACTTTCAACCCAGAATTTCATATCCAGCCAAACTGAGCTTCATAAGTGAAGGAAAAATAAAATCCTTTGCGAACAAGCAAGTACTCAGAGATTTTGTCACCACCAGGCCTGCTTTACAAGAGCTCCTAAAAGAGGCACTACACATAAAAAGGAACAACCAGTACCAGCCATTCCAAAATCACACTAAATGCTAAAGAGCATCAACATAATGAAGAATCTACAACAACTAACAGGCAAAACAGCCACTTAGCGTCAAAATGGCAGTATCAAATTCACACATAACAATATTAACCCTAAATGTAAATGGACTAAATGCACCAATCAAAAAACACAGACTGGCAAATTGGATAAAAAGCCAAAACCCATCAATGTGCTGTATCCAGGAAACCCATCTCACATGCAAGGATACACAAAGGCTCAAAATAAAGGGATGGAGGAAGATTTACAAAGCAAATGGAGAGCAAAAAAAAGCAGGAGTTGCAATTCTCATCTCTGATAAAATAGACTTTAAAGCAACAAAGATCAAAAGAGACAAAGAAGGCCATTACATAATGGTATAAGGATCAATAAAACAAGAAGAGCTAACGATCCTAAACATATATGGACCCAATGCAGGAGCACCCAGATACATAAGGCAAGTTCTTAATGACTTACAAAGAGACTTAGACTCCCACACAATAATAGTGGGAGACTTTAACACTCCACTGTCAATATTAGACAGGTCAACCAGACAGAAAATCAACAAGGATATCCAGGGCTTGAACTAAGACCTGGAGCAAGCAAACCTGATAGACATTTACAGAACTCTCCACCCCAAATCCACAGAAAATACATTCTTCTCAGCACCACATCACACCTACTCAAAAATTGACCACATAATTGGAAGTAAAGCACTACTCAACAAATGCAAAACAACTGAAATCATAACAAACAGCCTCTCAGACCATAGTGCAATCAAATTAGAACTCAGAATACAGAAACCAACCCAGAACCGCACAGCTTCATGGAAACTGCACAACTGGCTCTTGAATGTTGACTGGGTAAACAATGAAATGAAGTCAGAAATAAAGAAGTCCTTCAAAACCAATGAGAACGAAGACACAACATGCCAGAACCTCTGGGACACATTTAAAGCAGTCTCTAGAGGAAAGTATATAGCAATAAGTGCCCATATGAGGAGAATGGAGAGATCCAAAATTGACACCCTATCATCAAAATTGAAAGAGCTAGAGGAGCAAGATCAAAAAGACTCAAAACCCAGCAGAAGACAAGAAATAACTAAGATCAGAGCTGAACTGAAGGAGATTGAGACATGAAAAACCCTTCAAAAAATCAATAAATCCAAGAGCTGGTTTTTTGAAAAGATCAACAAAATAGACAGACCACTAGCCAGATAGATTAAAAAGAAAAGAGAGAACAACCAAATAGATGCAATAAAAAATGATAAAGGGGAAATCACCACAGATTCCACAGAAATTCAAACCATCATCAGAGAATATTACAAACAACTCTATGCACATAAACTAGTAAACCTGGAAGAAATGGATGTATTCCTGGACTCCTGCATCCTCCCAAGCCTAAACCAGGAGGAAGCTGAAACTGTGAATAGACCAATAACAAGGTCAGAAGTCAAGGCAGCAATTAAGAGCCTACCACACAAAAAAAGCACAGGTCCAGACGGGTTCACAGCCGAATTCTACCAGACACACAAAGAGGAGCTGGTACCATTCCTTCTAAAACTATTTCAACAATCCAAAAAGAGGGAATACTTCCCAAATCATTTTACGAGACCAACATCATTCTGATACCAAAACCCGGCAGAGACCCAACAAGAAAAGAAAACTTCAGGCCAATATCCATGATGAACATAGATGCAAAAATCTTCAATAAAATATTGGCAAGCCAAATGCAACAGCAAATCAAAAAACTTATTCACCATGATCAAGTAGGATTCATCCCGGGGATGCAAGGCTGGTTCAACATACACAAGTCTATACACGTAATTCACCACATAAACAGAACCAAAAACAAAAACCACATGATTATCTCAATTGACGCAGAGAAGGCATTTGACAAAATTCAACAGCCCTTTATGCTAAAAACCCTCAATAAACTCGGTATCGATGGAACGTATCTCAAAGTAATAAAAGCTATTTATGACAAACCAACAGCCAATATCATACTGAATGGGCAAAAACTGGAAGCATTCCCTTTGAAATCTGACACTAGACAAGGATGCCCTCTTTCACCACTCCTATTCAATATAGTACTGGAAGTTCTAGCCAGAGCAATCAGGCAAGAAAAAGAAATAAAGGGTATTCAAATAGGAAAGGTGGAAGCCAAATTGTCTCTATTTGCAGACGACATGATAGTATACCTAGAACACCACATCACCTCAGCCCAAAAACTCCTGAAACTGATAAGCAACTTCGGCAAAGTCTCAGGATATAAAATCAATGTGCAAAAATCACAAGCATTCGTCTATACCAATAACAGACTTAAAGAAAGCCAAATCAAGAATGAACTGCCATTCACAATTGCTACAAAAAGAATAAAATACCTTGGAATACAACTCACAAGGAACATAAAGGACCTCTTCAAGGAGAACTACAAAACACTGCTCAACGAAATCAGAGAGGACACAAACAGATGGAGAAACATTCTATGTTCATGGTTAGGAAGAATTAACATCGTGAAAATGGCTATACTGCCCAAAGTAATTTACAGAATCAACGCTATCCCCATCAAGCTACCAGTGACTTTCTTCACAGAACTGGAAAAAACCACCATGAACTTCATATGGAACCAAAAGAGGGCCCGCATAGCCAAGTCAATTCTAAGCAAAAGGAACACAGCGGGGGGCATCACACTACCGGATTTCAAACTATACTACAAGGGTACAGTAATCAAAACAGCATGGTACTGGTACCAAAACAGAGATATAGACCAATGGAACAGAACAGAGGCACCGGAGGCAACACAACATATCTACAACTATACAATCTTTGATAAACCTGACAAAAACAAGCAAGGGGGAAAGGATTACCTGTTTAACAAATGGTGTTGGGAAAACTGGCTAGCCATGTGCAGAAAGCAGAAACTGGACCCCTTCCTGACACCTTACACTAAAATTAACTCCAGATGGATTAAAGACTTAAACATAAGACCTGGCACCATAAAAACCCTAGAAGGAAATCTAGGCAAAACTATCCAGGACATAGGAGTAGGCAAGGACTTCATGAACAAAACACCAAAAGCATTGGCAACAAAAGCCAAAATAGACAAATGGGACCTAATTAAACTCCACCGCTTCTGCACAGCAAAAGAAACAGTCACTAGAGTGGATCGGCAACCAACAGAATGGGAAAAAATTTTTGCAGTTTACCCATCTGACAAAGGGCTGATATCCAGAATTTACAAAGAACTCAAACAGATTTACAGGAAAAAAACAAACAAGCCCATTCAAAAGTGGGCAAAGGATATGAACAGATACTTTACGAAAGAAGACATATATGAGGCCAACAATCATATGAAAAAATGCTCATCGTCACTGGTCATCAGAGAGATGCAAATCAAAACCACATTGAGATACCATCTCACGCCAGTTAGAATGGCGATCATTAAAAAATCTGGAGACAACAGATACTGGAGAGGATGTGGAGAAAAAGGAACACTTTTACACTGTTGGTGGGAGTGTAAATTAGTTCAACCATTGTGGAAGACAGTGTGGCGATTCCTCAAGGCCTTAGAAATAGAAATTCCATTTGACCCAGCAATCCCATTACTGGGTATATATCCAAAAGACTATAAATCGTTCTACTATAAGGACACATGTACACGAATGTTCATTGCAGCACTGTCTACAATAGCAAAGACCTGGAATCAACCCAAATGCCCATTGATAATAGACTGGATTGGAAAAATGTGGCACATATACACCATGGAATATTATGCAGCAATCAGAAATGATGAGTTTGTGTCATTTGTAGGGACATGGATGAATCTGGAGAACGTCATCCTCAGCAAACTGACACAAGAACAGAAAATGAAACACCGCATATTCTCACTCATAAGCGGGTGATGAAAAATGAGAACAGATGGACACAGAAAGGGGAGCACTAAACACTGGGGTCTATTGGGGGGAAAAGGGGAGGGCCAGTGGGAGGGGGAGGTGGGGAGGGATAGCCTGGGGAGAAATGCCAAATGTGGGTGAAGGGGAGAAGGAAAGAAAAGCACACTGCCATGTGTGTTCCTACGCAACTGTCTTGCATGCTCTGCTCATGTACCCCAAAACCTAAAATCCAATAAAAAATTTTAAAAAAATGAGCCATTAGTTTAGATATTCTAATTCTCTTTCCAGTTCACAGAAAAATTATCTATAATTGGTTTCATTTTACCAAATAAAGAATGAATTTAAAAATACCCTTTCCATCCTCCTTTTGATAGAATGTAGAAATGTAGAGAAAATAATCTTCTATTCCTGCTTTATCATTGCTCTTTTTAAATCATATCTTTGCATTTGTTTGGTACAAGATGTGATATTGCAAATGGCAATATGAGCCTTGTGCTTTCAACTCCAAGAGAATTCCTTGGTGTAGCAGAATCCTAGATCCCCTTAACCCTTTCAGGTTCATTGAAAATCAACTAATTAACTTTACAACAGGCAGATTAATAAGAGAAAAGATATACAAATTTGTATTAATATGCATGGAGTGAAAATCACAGAGTGATTATCCCTCAACCCAATAGGATACAGACACTCATATACCTTTCTTCTTTTAGGGGTGGTAAATAATTTTTAGGGGATTTCAATGGGCTTGAAGAACATAAAACAGCCTGACCAATCTGTTTGGGCCTGCAGAGCAGACAATGGTTTATGACAAAAGTCTATCCAGGTGTGTGGAAAGACCTTAGTCTTTCTTCCTGTGATAAAAGTTTTCAGTTAATGAAAATTCAGGGGAAGGACCAGAGATCATTGTTTTCTTCTTTGGTAGGTTTGAACTTTGGGAATATAAGGGAACTTCAGAGAACAGCTTCATTCTGTGCTTTGGAAGAGACAGGAGATTGAGAGGAGGGTGGAGAAAGAAGGTTAGAGAGAGCTTGAGCCTTTTTTAGTTCAGCGTGTCAAAGCTATTTGTTTCTGAACCCCAATGTCTCCAAATTATGGGAGTCAAGTTGTCCTGACTCAGTCAGGTTTATGACTGCTATGCTCCTGTTTTGAAAGACAGGCTGTGACTTTTCTTTCTCCGCTTGGACAAATTTAGTGTGTCTCCACAAATAACAAAATCCTCGATAGCTAGTGCATTAGTTCCATGATGAGGCTATGTAATGTGTTATGTGAAAGCAACAGTCAAATTCTCACCATCCTTCAGATTGTTTTACTGTTTCCAATTCTGTAATTGTAAGTTCCCTGTTCACTGTGATGGCTAACTCTTCCTAAGGGGAATATGAATTGAATAGTGCGATTTGAATTATAGGTTGTAAACTCATCTTCAGTAAAACTTGTTTTTGCTGTTAATTTCTCATGAGGCTCTGATGGGGAAAGTGTCTCCACTGAGCAGGTTTTGTTTAGTTCTGCCAGACCACTGAGGATTTCAACAGTCCTAACCAGTTTTGTATTAATTTGTTATCTCACATGCTTAGAGTTTCTGCAGCACCAAGGGGGTGTAAAGATCAGGTTTTAGGCTTTGTTTTCTCACAAGTGATATTTTCTTTCTTTGAGACAAAGTCTGGCTCTGTCACCAGGCTGGAGTGCAGTGGTGCAATCTCAGCTCACTGCAACCCCTGCCTCCCAGGTTCAAGTGATTCTCATGCCTCAGCCGCCCTAGTAGCTGGGACTACAGGCACCCACCGCCACACCTAGCTAATTTTTATAATTTTTAGTAGTTGCCCAGGCTGATCTCAAACTCCTGACCTCAGGTGATATGCCTGCCATGGCATCCCAAAGTGCTAGAAGAACAGGCATGAGCCACTGTGCCCAACCAACAAGTGATATTTTCTTAATGCCCAAGGTACCAAACAGTGGGCATGCAGCAGGATCTACTTCCCCAGGAGAGTGGGGAAGAGTTTTTATAGGCCATTACTTCTGGACAGAGTAGCTCCTTAATGTTTCAAGATATATTCAGAGTTCAAATTCCAGCTCTCCTATTCCATGTAGACAAAAGTGATCATATTTTCTGTCCCTGGCCCAGTCTCTAGGACTCATAGTTGAGCCTAAAATTTATCCAGAAAAATTTTGGATGGAAAGCAAGCAATAAATAGTGAAATCAAATTTAAGCAAGATGTAGTGGGGTGTGCCTGTAATTCCATTACATGGGAGACTGAGGTGAGAGGATTCCTTGAGCTCAGGAGTTTGAGACCAGCCCAGGCAATATTGCAATGCTCAGTCTCCACTAGAAAACAAGTAAATAAATATAAAAGAAAGATCAAGCATAGTGGCTCAGGCCTGTAATCCCAGCACTTTGGAAGCTGAGGCAGGCAGATCAATTGATGAGGGCTTAGAATTTAATTTTTAATTTTAATTTAATTTTTTTTTTGAGATGGAGTTTTGCTCTTGTTGCCCTAGCTAGAGTGCAATGGAATAATCGTGGCTCACCAAACCTCTGCTTCCCAGGTTTAAGCAATTCTCCTGCCTCAGCCTCCCAAGTAGCTGGGATTACAGGTATGCACTACTATGCCTGGCTGATTTTGTATTTTCTGTAGAGGGTTTCTCCATGTTGGTCAGGCTAGTCTCCAACTCCCAACCTCAGGGTGATCTGCCTGCCTCAGTCTCCCAAAGTGCTGAGATTACAGGTGTGAGCCACCATGTCTGGCCAGGATTTTATTTTTAGTTCTCTGTGACATAGAAATGGATTTAGGTCTTGGAAGGATGTTTAACCCAGAGCAAGACCATAGCAGGGACTCAGTAAATGTCGATCAAGGTGATGACTGAGGTAGGAGAGACAAAAGAAATACATAGAAAACTTTTTTTCCCACAAAGTGAGAACATATATCACCAAAAACTACATCATGTGGCACAGCCAAAATTGTGTAGGAGATTGTACTGGTTAGGATAAAGTCTATGCTACTGTAAAAAAGAGACTCAAAAATTCAGAGACTTGAAAAGGATGAAAATGTATTTCTCTTTGATAGGACAATCTGATTAGTCTAGGCTAGGCTATCAAGACAGCTCTACTCATGAGGCCATTAAGAATCAATTGCTTCTCCCACCATTGATTAGGGCTACCATTCCTAAACTGGGTACCAAGTTGTCCCAGGGAGCTTCAGCAAACTGCTAGGGGCACCATGGAATGTTTCAAATTTTTAACAAAAGTGCAGTGATTCTCAACATCTGACATGCCACAAAATCTGCTAGCTACTAGGTAGTTCACAGTATCAACTTTAGATAGCACAACTTTGCTTTTGATGGCATCGTATTTTTGTAAGCTAAGACTTTGGTGTCTGAGATGATAAAAAGTAAATATTATGAGAAGAAAATCAGTGTGAAACAGTAAATAAGGGTGGCAGTGTCCAATGTGATTCCAAGGTCTGAGGACTTGTACAGTACCCAACAGGTGCACTTCCCATTACCAAGTAATTGCAGTTGTTTAAAAGTGAAATAAAATGTTTTTGCTTCAATTTATGCAAATTATTTTGGCAAATTGCTGATAAGTCTTGGGAGACAATTCTCCATAGATTTCTCATGAGTTTGCACATGTTATAACTAAAGGCCCTAGCTGCCTTTGATCCAGGTTAACTTTTCAAGATGTTTGTGTAGCTAATAGACTAAAGAGGCACAGATAGTAATTTCCTCTAGAGTAAAGAGCAGGTCTATTTATTTTCTAGTAATAAAGATAATGTCTCCCTCTAGGGCAAAGATCAGGCAGACTTACTGATGTTTTTTTTAGATGAAATCTTTACCTGTAGCCCAGGCTGGGGTGCAGTGGTGTAATCTTAGCTCACCGCAACTTCCACCTACTGGGTTCAAGAGATTGTCCTGCCTCAGCCTCCAGAGTAGATGGGATTACAGGCACGTGCAACTGCACCTGGCTAATTTTTTGTATTTTTAGTAGAGACAGGGTTTCACCATGTTGGCCAGGCTGGGCTTGAACTCCCAACCTTGGGTAATCTGTTCACCTTGGCCTCGCAAAGTGCTAGGATTACAGGTGTAAGTCACCACACCTGGCCTTACTGCTGATTATAAAAGATTTATGTCACCAAAACTTGGTAACCTGAGATTCAGGTTACCTCTCCTATAGTAAAACCCATGGTGTGTGAAGGTGTCATATGGCTCTTCATATAGCACTGTAGGAATCAGGGCTCAGAAAACCAGAGCTAATGAGGACACTCTGGCTATTGCTACTGCCAAGAGTAATAAATTCCTGGTGGGGCGTGGTGGCTCACACCTATAATTCCAGCACTTTGGGAGGCCGAGGCGGGTGGATCACGAGGTCAAGAGATTGAGACCATCCTGGTCAACAAGGTGAAACCCCGTCTCTACAAAACAACAGCGAAACTCCATCTCAAAAAATAAATAAATAAATAAATTCCTCAGTCTCTGACCCAGGAGTCTTGTGTCTTCTGCCAGCATCCATGAAACTGTGGCAGGCTAACTTGCTAGTTTACAAATAGGATGAAATCTTAGACCTCTCAGTTTTGACATTAAGTTGTTAGAATATATGAACTTAGGTTGTTTGAATAAAACTACTCTATAAACAGAACTTTTGAGTACTTCTTTTGGCCTGGGAGCTCTGTGATAAAATTACTGAGACACTAAGCATGCTGTGAACTGAGAAGTTTGGGAATTTCTGGCTCTGTGCATTGTTCTCATCTGTGTTTTTTTTTTCTTTTGTTAGTTTGTTTGTTTTGAGGCAGAGTCTCACTCTGTCACCCAGGCTAGAGTGCAGTGGCATGATCTTGGCTCACTGCAACTTTTGCCTCCTGGGTTCAAGTGAGTCTCATGCCTCAGCCTCCCAGGTAGCTGGGATTACAGGCATGCACCACCATGCCCGGCTAATTTTTGTATTTTTAGTAGAGATGGGTTTTCACCATGTCAGTCAGGCTGGTCTTCAACTCCTGACCTCAGGTGATCCACCCACCTTGGCCTGTCAAAGTGCTAGGATTGCAGGTGTGAGCCACTGTGGCCAGCCTCATCCATGTGTTTGAAGATGCCTGGGAAGTCATCACTTTCTAACTGGCAGGGATGTAAAAGGGAAAAAGACAAGGGAAGCAATTTCTTTTTAAAAACAAGCCAGTCACTAGTCACACACATTTCTGGCTCACACTTCAGTTGGTGAACTTAGTTGTATATTCACAGCCAGCCACTAAGGAGGCTGGGAAGTGTAATCTCTAGATAAGTGTCCATGTGCCTAGTTTAAACTCTACATTTCTGGAAGAAAACAAAATCAATTTTGGTGGATAATGTTAATTTTCCACCACAGAGATACTTTCCTATGGTTGGTTATTGCTGCTTAACTAATACTCTGGGTAGAGATGTATAAACAGTCTTTTAATATCTTCACTGTGAGTTGGCACTGTGTGGTTTTTATCTGCCAGGCATGTGCTTGGTTATCTCTGTGGTTTTCTTGCTGCCTTATCCTCTTTTGGCTTCCTATACTAGCCCTAATGCTCAAAACCCATTAATGAGAATCTTTGCTGATATGGTTTGGCTGTGTCCCCACCCAAAACTCATCTTGAATTGTAGCTTCCTATAATCCCCATGTGCCTGGAAGGGACGTGGTGGAAGGTAATTGATTTGTGAGTGTGGGTTTTCCCATGCTGTTCTCATGATTAGTGAATAAGTCTCATGAGATATGATGGTTTGATAAAGAGCAGTTCCCCTGTACATGCTCTCTTGCCTGGCAGCATATAACACCTGCCTTTGCTCTTCCTTTGCCTTCTGCTATGATTACAAGGCCTCCCTAGCCATGTGGAACTGTGAGTCCATTAAACTTTTAAAAAAACATTTATAAATTAGCCGGTCTCAGGTGTGTCTTTATTAGCACTGTGAGGATGGACTAATACATTTGCCTAGGCAGATTCTGGGATGCCCAGTCTATTGGGTGGCAGGTACTGGGAACTGTGATGTGCATTCTTGGGTTTTATAGCTTAGAGTGGAGGGTGAATCAGTGAGTAGGGCATGAATCCTGGACTCATGTCTACAGCAAAGTGGGGCAGAGCAACCACATTTGGCACCATCCAAAGGCAGGAGTGGATTCAGGCTTTGAGGGCCCTGAGGCTTAAACAATTTGGGGATTCTCTTTAAGAAAAAAGATACGATATAATATTAAGTATGTACAAATAATAAATATTTACCATAATTAAATATTAATATTAACACACATATTTATTATTTATTTAAAATATTCATTTGGAATAAGCTAAGAAATAATCGTTTTTTGGTTTTTTTGAGATGGAGTCTCGCTCTTGTTGCCCAGGCTGGAGTGCAAGGGTGTGAGCTCAGCTCACTGCAACCTCTGCTTCCCAGGTTCAAGTGATTCTCCTGCCTCAGCCTCCCAAGTAGCCAGGATGACAGGCACCCATCACAATGCCTGGCTAATTTTTTGTATTTTCAGTAGAGACGAGGTTTCACTATGTTGGTCAGGCTAGCCTTGAACTGGTGATCTCAGGTGATCCACCTGCCCCGGCCTCCCAAACTGCTAGGATTACAGGCATGAGCCACCACACCTGGCTGAAATAATAGTAATTTTCAAATGTAGAAATGCTGGCAGATATTACAAACATTACCACATTTTACAAAACTGTAATACTTTATTCATCATCTGTCCAACACACCTCTATATATTTTTGGTAATTTCTATATGATTACAAATTCTTAAAAACACATAAAACAAATCTGAAATTAAAATAAACACTACTTTAAGATGGAGTTTTTCTCTTGCTGCCCAGACTGGAGTGTAATGACCTAATCTCAACTCACTGCAACCTCTGCCTCCTGGGTTCAGGTGATACTCCTCCCTCAGCCTCCCAAGTAGCTGAGATTACAGGCAACCACCATCTCGACTGGCTGATTTTTGTATTTTTAGTAGAGATGGGGTTTCACCCTCTTGGCCAGACTGGTCTTGAATTTCTGATCTCAAGTGATCTTCCTACTTCAGCCCCCCAAAATGCTGGAATTAGAGGCATGAGGCCACTCCTGGCCTCAGAAGAGCAATTTTAAATTGCTTCTTGTATTGAACTGTAACTACAATCTAATTATAATTGTGTAATCAAGTTACTTTACTATTACTTACATTGATTTATTAATGAATATGTATAGGAGTTTTGATATAAGAAAACTCCTAAGGCCATTTTGCCATTTCTGTGTCAATGTTGTGTGCCTTTTTGTTAATGAATAGACCTTGTCAGCCCAAAGAGCATCAGATGTGCTAAGAGGTGATGTGATCTGATCGGATGCATAAAATATGGGACTTCCTACACAGATGGGCTTGCTGTTGGTGGCACTGCTACAGTTTATGCCCTATGAATCCAGGAATTGTGACCAATCCTATTTTGTGAAGGTCTCATCAAAAGATATATGTGTATTATGTGTTAATAATCCTGTACACTCTACTATCACATGTATTTCTGATAGTAGCAAATTTTATTCTTAACCAGGTATTCAATGAGAACTGAATCTTCCATTTACAACTGCATACGTCTGATGATTGGAAACATTTTCTGAAGACTAACTTTTGGTTCCAGACATTTTAAACTGTATTTTTCCTCTATTACTTATGTGTATTTCTGGTGGTGGACACTGTGGGACGTGTTCATAGCACAGTTTGGCCCTTGGCTCTGCAATTTTGTGTTATGACACTAGATGAATTAACTTGATGGCATTAGGGGTATTTCTGGAAGCCATTCCTACATCAAGAGAGCTGGTGATAACCTAACTAAATATAAAATCAACTGCAAACCACATAAATATATGCCACTCAATCCAAACTTCATGTATCCCCAACTCAACTTCTTCTTAGTCAGATGCCAAAACTGCCCCCTACAAACTCATCACTACTCAATAAAAGATCGATGGTGAGGTCAGAAAGGAAAGACATAGTGATCTTAAACAATGACTGTTAAAATATTTTTACTTTCCAAATTGTATAAAATCACATGGTTATAGGAACACATTGTTAGGGCTGCTCAAGGGATGTTGGATAGGGCACATGAATGTAAAGCTTGATCTCCAATAGCATCATTGGCATTACTAGGTTATGAGTGACCACAGGCAGATCCATGTACAAACCAAGGCAATAGCCTCAAAAAACAACCATCATTTTGAAGCACTTTACAAAGCATTCATATTCATATTCATATTTGATCCTCAAAGCAGCCTGTAAGCTGTCAAAGCAGAAACATTTTGAGAAGTAAAATAACTTGTTCCAAAAGAGCAAAATTTCTTGGACCCCAAACTGAGACCTTCCAACTTCACAAGTCATGCTCTTTCATTCTACCACACCAGACAAGATTTGTACAACTCTTTGCCTGACATATATTAACAGCTCAAGAAATATTCATGGAACAAATGAAAGAAAATGAAGTAGAGTGGGAACCAGGAATCCTTTAAGGACTAAGAAAGACAATTCTTTAGTGAGAAGAAAACAGGCCAGAATCTCAGCCTTTCCAGCATCTCTTCCAGATGTCAACCTGTTTTTCTTCCCCAGTGGCTCAGTCCAGTGCAATGAGAGAACAGAACACAAATGAGTACTCTATAAATGGGCTCTAGGTCCATGTGCTCCCATAAAACAGTTTCTATTTTTCTGGGTAACAAGTAGAGAGTGAGCTGGGTTTTCCTCTGCAGGTGGAGGTGGAGTAATGGGGAGCAGATGGGTGAGTTTTAATTAAAGTTAATTGTGGCTTTGGTAAATGAAGAAAATGGTGACTGTGTTACCCACCTGTTGCATGACTATTGCTTCACTTGAGTTGCGTGGTGGGAGGAGGCTGGGAAGAAAATCTGGACTTTTTATTTAAATACCTGAGGCCCTGGTCTTCATTCCAGATGTGGTGAGATCAGTGATGGGGTCTCAAGGTTCTTTTCTGCTTTGTCAGACTCAGGCAGGAGGAGGCTCTTCATGCTGAGTTCCAACACCTAAAAGCAAACAAGGGGATGGAAACTTATGCAAGTTGATTTAATTGGGAGCCTAGTCCATATGGAAATATTGGCAGCCTCTGGAATTTCTGACAACCCAATTTCTTTCTGTTTTTAAATTATTTCTTCTTGCTCCTCTTCTCCTCCTCCTTTTTCCTATTCTTCTTCTTCCTCCTTCTCCATCTTCTTCTTTCTTCTTCTTCCTCTTCTTCTTCTTTTTCTTCTTCTTTTCTCCTCCTTCTCCTTCCTTCCTTCCTTCCTTCCTTCCTTCCTTCCTTCCTTCCTTCCTTCCTTCCTTCCTTCCTTCCTTCCTTCCTCCTTCCTGCTTGGCAGGGGTCTGTCTGCCCCATGGTTGATGCTTAACAAATATTGAGAAAAATAGTTTCCCTGACTCAGTGATGGATGAATAACGTATGCTGACTCAGATACTTTGCTTATCAGTCCAGCTGAGTGTCCAGGCCACTTAGTTGCAGCCGTGGCCATGACCAGCCAGTGAGACTTGCATTTATTCAGTAAAGATTAATTGACAATGGCTTGAGTTAACACCACTAAAGGGTAATCGACATTGTGGACCTTCCGAGTAGAAAGAAATTAACCAACCATGGTAGAACAAAAATTAGTCTTAGGACCACATGAGTAAGCAAGTTAGTTAGATAAACTCCCCACATTCCTGTTTCTACTCTAATTTATTTAACTAAGGGGACAAGGCTGCCTTCAGCCAAGTACTATAATAAAAACTCTCAGGTCTTCCAAAAGAGTTTGTGTATATTCTCTATAACTAGAATTTCTCCCCAGCCCGACTGAATCCCCACATTCCTTCTTCCCTCTTAATCAATAGAGATGAGGTCTCTCTATGTTGCCCAGGCTGGTCTCAAACTCCTGGACTCAAGTGATCCTCCCATCTTGGCCTCCCAAAGTGCTGGGATTACAGGTGTGAGCCAAGATGCCTGGCCATCAACTGCCCAATTTCTGCCCTTTTATCAGGAGTGAAGAGAAGGGCTTATTTAAAACTAAGGCCCAGTAATTTGGAGAGTCAAATGGTCAGAGAAATGAGTAGGGAGGTCTCAGTCAAGGAGGTGCAGTCTGTTCAAAATCATTTCCATTTAGTTTAAACCTTTAGCGGCCTCCTGCTGCCCTCAGAATAAAAGCCAAAGTCCTTAGTATACCTCACCAGGCCCCAGATGTCCTGGCTCTGACCTCTTTCTCCCTTGCTCCCTTTGCTCCAGCCTGATGGCTCTCCTGGTCCCCTCTCTGTCCTACAGCCTTTGCATATGTTGCTTTCCCAGTTCTTCATATATTTGGCTTCTTATAATCTTTCAGGTTTTTGGCTTAGATTCACCTTCTCTGTGTGGCTTTCTCTCACCACATTATCCAAGGCAGCATCCTCACCCGACACTTCCAGCCACCCTTACCTGCCATCATCTCCCTAGCACTTCAGTCTATAATGTTCTTGTCTATTTAGTTGTTTCCTTACTTATTACCTGCTTCCTAACTTACTAGACTGTAAGCTCCACGAGGGCAGAGGACTTGATTCTCTTATTTCCTCAGCATAACTCAAGCTCTTAGCACAGTGTCTGCCCCACAGTTGATGCTTAATAAAAATTGAAGAAAATAGTTTCTTTTATGGCATTACTTGAATTACTTGGGGAAGGTTCATCTCCACAGTCAGAGTGGTTTTTAAACTCTCAACCCCAGACTTTACTTTTCTATCTTAGGTTAAACGTTCTGTCCATCAGGATTTGAAGACCAAATTTAAAAAGGCTTGTCTTGGGTAGCTCTGAGGACTCTCCTCTGGTCCACTGATTAGACTGGGAAAGCATATGTTTTTGCAGCTGATGAAACAACCTGGCTCCTGAACGTGTGCACTCTCTCAAGCTGGACAGGACATACCCTGAGAGCTTGCCAGGGCATGCTCTGTCAATAATGGAGGCACTGTTCAGGCTGCATGGGCAGAGCCCCGGGAGGATGGCAACCAGCAGTGTCCCTAGGAGGTGACCCACAAGTCCAGGAGAGGTACACCTAGAAAAACAAAACTTTTGCAACAGGAGCCAACCCAGTACTGGAAATGCCACTTGGAATGAAATCCCAACAGTTGAGAGCCCAGAGAGTTGGTAAAAATGGAAAAACTCCCATCCACACATACACTTTCCACCGGAGCCTATTCCACCTGCATTTGCTTCACCAGGGCCTTGCCATGAAAATGTTACCTGCCTTGACAATCAACAGCATCAGTTCAGGGAGGAAAAAAAAAGTGAAAGTGGAATGAAGACAGCAAGGCCATGGACAAGGAAGAAGGGCTTCTGTGGAAACGCTTCCTGACTCTAGAGAGTGATGATCTCAGGAGTTCCTCTGGCATCTCTCCAGGATCCTTCATTTTAGAGGGGAGAGGATATCTTTTTTTTTTTTTTTTTGAGATGGAGTCTTGCTGTGTTTTCCAGCCTGGAGTACAGTACCACAATCTTGGCTCACTGCAACCTCCACCACCTGGATTCAAGCAATTCTCCTGCCTCAGCCTCCTGAGTAGCTGGGATTACAGGCATATGCCATGATACTCAGCTAATTTTGTATTTTTAGTAGAGATGGGGTTTCACAATGTTGGCCTGGCTTGTCTTGAACTCCTGACCTTGTGATCCACCCACCTCAGCCTACCAAAGTGCTGGGATTACAGGCATGAGCCACTGTGCCTTGTGAGACTATCTTTTAATGAGAACATTTGTAGCCTGATGGCCAGTAGAACTGGGGTATAGTCCAAACTGTGCTACTCACTTTGCTGAGTAACTTTGGACAAGCCACTTTGCCTTGAAGATCAGGTTCCTCTTTCAAAAAATGAAAAATTAATTAATTAATTAATTTTGAGACAAGTGTCTCTGCACTCTGAGGCTAGAGAGCAGTGGTGTGACCAGAGCTTATTGCAGTCTCAAACTCCTGGGCCCAAGCCATTGTACCATCTTAGCCTCCTGAGTAGCTGGGACTACAGGTGAATTCCACCACACTCCAAGAGTTTTTAGTAGGCACAAGGTCTTGCTATGTTTCCCAGATCTCAAACTCCTGCACTCAAGTGATCCTCCCACCCCATCCTCTCAAAGTGCTGGGACTACAGGTGTGAGTCACTTGCCTGGCCTAAATTTTTAAAATTATGGTAAAATATTCATGGCATAAAATTTGCCATTTTAACCATTTTTACAGTTCTGTGGCCATTAAGTACATTCAAATTGTTGTGCAATCATCATGACCATCCATCTCCACAACTTTTTCCATCTTCCCAAATTGAAATTTCATACTGATATGGTTTGGTTCTGTGTCCCCATCCACAATCTCATGTAGATCCCATAATTTTTGTGTGTTGTGGGAGATAATTAAATCATGGGGCAGGTCTTTCCTCTTGCTGTTCTCATGATAGTGAGTAAGCCTTAGGAGATCTGATTGTTTTAAAAATGGGAGTTTTCCTGTGCAAACTGTTTTTGTGTCAGTTTGCTGAGAATGGTGGTTTCCAGATTCATCCACATCCCTGCAAACAACGTGAACTCATCCTTTTTATGGCTGCATAGTATTCCATGGTGTGTGAATGTCTATTAGCCAGAGAATCCATCTTTGGAGGAAATATTCCAGGAAGCTCTACACACAGAGGACATCAGTGTAGAGAATCCAGAAGCAGTGGGGTCAGGGACCTCAACACACCCTACAAGCATCTCTAGGGAGAAAAATGAAACCTGGGTAAGACATTCTCTAAGTCTCCTCCACACATTAAGCATTGATTTTTCTACATTCATGTGATATGTTGAACTGCCAATATGTTCAAGGCCCATTTTCTTTACCTGTGCATTACTTGTGCCACAAAGGGTGTGAGAAGACTTGAAAAACTCACACAATAGAAAAGGATAAAACACACAATGGGGAGTATCAGGGCAGAGAAAGGTGGGAGAAATGCCTGTGAGATATATGAGCAAACAGCCACTGCCTCTGCCCACAAGCTACCTTGTCTGTGAGTAATGTAGGTGAAGGAATGTTGGAGAAACCTGAGCAGAGATTACCTTATACACATGTGGAATCTCCAGAGGCAAAGAAAGACAAAATTTTTTATGTCAATTTCATATCCACCTCACCCAAAGCCACACTGCAAGATTCAAAGTGCAAATGGAACAGGGAAAAATATAGCATGTTGAGGAGGCAAAGTCGGTGCTTCTAAGAATGAACTCAAGTCATACAACCTGAAGTTGAAATCCTCTCTATCACCTGCTAATCCAGTGCAAAAGACTTAACCTCTTTTAGCCTCCATCTTTCCATCTACAGAAGGGTGATGACAGAAAATGTTGTGAGGATTAAGACAAAGAACACATGTAAGACACTTAGTCCAGGGCCTGCTGTAGTCACTATCAGTATTGGCAGCTACTCTTACTTAAACTGTATGTTGGAGGTGTCCATGCCACATCTGTTTTGTTCACCCTTCTGTCCCCAGCATGTAGCAGAGGCCTGGCTCTTAGTAGGCACTGAATGGATATTTGTAGACTTGAATTGATGTAGCTATCTCTCCTGTTGGACATGCCCTGTGCCACACCCCCTCTGACAGTGGTGTGTGACAGGGTTGAAGAAAGAGCATGAGGTAAGGCTGGATAAAGACATTGCTCACCGAGTAACACCCAAGACTAGATGCTTATGGGCTTTGATAAAGCCCATCCCATAGCTTGATTTCATCATGACCGCCCAGGTCAGGCCCTGTCTCATGCTATCCCTCATGCCCTCCCTCTTCAAAGAAGTGTGTCTTGTACCATCCCCACCTATTCCAGCAGGGTATGTAAAATAATAAATTAGGACAGAGAAGATATCAGTCCTGCAGACTTCATTTTAAATCAAATACTATTTATTAAATGTTAAACATGCATGTGATTAAGGCTCTTTGCTTGGCAGAAAATTCAGAGTTGAGCAAGAAAACACCTTTTCTATCAACATATTTTCTAATAAATGGGGGAGTATATTAATATATAAGAAAAATTCCAGACCAAGAGAATCAATTAATGATATGGGAAATGAAAGGGGAGAATTCACACTCGGCTGCAGTTATCTGCAGATGTTTCTCGTGGGAAGTGGCTTTTTAGATAGCCTTTGAATTTGGTAGGTGGAGGAGAGGTGAGCCAAGGGAATCAGAAGGTTTCAGACATAGGAGAAATGATGGGAACTTGGAAGCAGAAGAGTATAACGTGCATGGCAATCAGCATCATAGATTTTGGAGGGATCAAAGGAAACATGGAAAAATGTGTGTAGACAAGGTGTGATGGCTGATCCCTGTAATCCCAGCACTTTGAGAGGCTGAGGTGAGCAGATCACTTGAGGTCAGGAGTTCAAGACAAGCCTGACCAACACAGTGAAACCCCATCTCTATTAAAAATACAAAAATTAGCCAGGTGTGAAGGCACAGACTTATAGTACCAGCTACTCAGAAGGCTGAGGCAGGAGAATTGCTTGAACCTGGAAGGCAGAGGTTGCAGTGAGCCGAGATCAGGCCATTGCACTCCAGCCTGAGTGACAGAGATGGTCTCAATAAATAAATAGATAGATAGATGATAGATAGATAGATGATAGATAAATAGATAAATGAAAAAAAGAAAAACATGTCCAGAAAGGGAGCTTCAAGAGTCTTGAGGTCTAGGCAAGAAGAGTAACTGAAAAGTTTCCAGTGGGGAGATGTGTAATCAGACTGGTGTTTGGGAAGATTAGACTGGCAGTGGCATTTGACCTCAACAACAGGGAGAGAGATGGGAAGTCAGGGTTGACTTCATGGACAGTTGAAGTGAGTCTGGACAGAAATTATGAACAATGTGCGGGCAGCAGAAATGGACAGAGGACGTATGGAGGCACTTTGCTAAGGTGACCCCCATGTGCAGGATTCAAAAGTCTGTTCCCATAGGCCAGGTGCGGTGGCTCAAGTTTGTAATCTCAGCACTTTGAGAGCCCGAGGCTGGTGTATCACAAGGTCAGAAGTTCAAGACCAGCCTGGCCAAGATGGTGAAACCCCATCTCTACTAAAGATACAAAAAGTTAGCTGAGTGCGGTGGCAGACAATTGTAATCCCAACGACAACTGGAGAGGCTGAGGCAGGAGAATCGTTTGAACCCAGGGTGGGAGAGGGCAGAGGTTTCAGTGAGCTGAGATGGTGCCATTGCACTCCAGCCTGGATGACTGAGTGAGACTCCGTCTCAAAAAAAGAAAAACGTCTGTTCCCTTGTTTTACCTTGAGAGAAAGTGAAGTGTGGCTTCTCAATCTTTCCTGGTAGTTCTCACAGTCCTTCTGTGAACAGACCTCCAGCTTGGAAGGAAGGTTTGGATCCTGGGTCTGAGGGCTGGCAGCGGGGATTGGTGAGCTAGCTGGAGCTGGAGGCATCTGCCCTTCCTCCCCCACCCCCACCCTCCATGAAATTTCCCCCATTCACTGCTTGAGAGGAAACAGCAGGCTGAGTTGGATCAGGAGGGGAAGCTTCTTTGCCATGCCCAAGACCCTCTGTGCTTTTGGGTCAGCCCCACTCTGCCTGGCCCTCTGTGATGATAAGGACATAGCACCTCAGTCATGCATCCCTGGGAATGTGCCAAAGACAAGAATCATTACCTATGTGTTCCCAGTCAACTGTCTTTTCTCTCCTCCATCCCCAGCAGCTAAATAGAAGTTCTCTTAATTTGCTCAGCTTCTCCCTCTTCCCTAATCTCCAAAGATAATTCTGTCTTTGCTGGTTTTCTGTTTTTCTTATGATACAGAAATAGGAAGAGAAAAGGCAGACTTGAGTGTTAGGAGGATAAGGGGTAATATTCTTGGTGGCTTGGGTCAATTCTAGGATTACACTTTTGTGTATAAAGTTCAGGCAAGGGGCTACATGAACAGGATACTAAAGAATGAAGCCAGAAGACAAAGTCAGCCTATATCATAAGGTGCCAAGAGAGAAGTATGGAAAAAGGAAAATGAAAAATAATCTGGGCTGGGTTTCAGGGAACAGTCACAGAGGAAAGCTGACAAATGAAAGGCTCTGAGACCCAAGATGTGTTGCTTTAGGTTATAGGTTGAATACTTTTAATGTCAATTAAATGTTGGAATTTCATTTTGGTTGCTTAGCTATGCTTCAAATGTTTTATTTTAATGTCACATGAGGCCAGACTGGACAGTATTGTATTCCAGCTTATACGTATGTTATAAGAATAGCATAATGGTTCACACCAAGAATTCCGGAACCAAACTCCCAGCCCGCAAATCCCACTTCCACCACTTAATAGTTTTGTTACCTTTGGCAAGATATAATACTTGTTTCTCTGTGGCTCAGTTGCTTTGTCTGCAAAATAAGTTGATGAGAGTCTCCATTTCCAAAGAGTGTTGTGAATATTAAATGAGCTACTACTTGTGAAGTTCAGAGAAAGTGCATGCAAAGCCTGGCATGTAACTGGCACTCTAGAAGCATTAGCTATTATGACTACAGGGACATCTAAGGTCATGAGATTTTTCTGTCTTGGTTCAACCACGGTGGTGAAGACAACTGTCAGAAGAATTATCTTCAGCAGATAAATTTAGGGAAAATTTGGGCCGGGTGCAGTGGCTCATGCCTGTAATCCCAGCACTTTGGGAGGCTGAAGTGGGCAGATCACTTGAGGCCAGGAGTTCAAGACCAATCTAGCTAACATGGTAAAGCCCTGTCTCTACTAAAAATACAAATAATTTTAAAAAAAAACAAAAATTAGCCGAGCGTGGTGGTACATGCCTGTAACCCCAGCTACTTGGGAGGAGGCTGAGGCATTAACATCACTTAAACCCAGGAGGCAGAGGTTGCAGTGAGCCAAGATTATGCCACTGCACTCTGACCTGGGTGGCAGAGTGAGACTCTGTCTCAAAAAAAAAAAAAAAAAGATTTAGGAAAAGCAAGGATTTTCTAGTCAGTTGTGAGTTGTGACAGGTAGACTTCTTAAATGGTCCCCACCTCCAGACACTCACCCTTGTATGATTTGTTCACACTGAATGTGGCTAGACCTGGTGACTTATCTGTAACTCATAGAATATAACAATGATGACCAAATGTAACTACCTTTTTTTTTTTTGGAGACAGAGTCTTGCTCTGTCACCCAGGCTGGAGTCCAGTGGTGTGATCGCAGTTCACTGCAACCTCCACCTCCAGGGTTCAAGAAATTCTCCTGCCTCCAAGGAGCTGGGACTGCAAGCACACACTGCCATGCCTAGAAATTTTTTTGTATTTTAGTAGAGATGGGGTTCCACCGTGCTGCCCAGCTGTTCTCAAACTCCTGAGCTCTGGCAATCGACCTGTCTCAGCTTCCCAAAGTGCTGGGATTATAGGTGTGAGCCACTGCATTTGGCCACACTTTCTTGATTTGGTTACAAAAGGTTGTGACTTCACTCTTGCTAGCAGACTCTCTTTGAGTCTCTTGGCTAGCTGTTTTTGTTTTTTTTTTTTTGAGACAGTGTCTTGCTCTGTTGCCCAGGCTGGAGTGCATTGGTGCCATTTTGGCTCACTGCAGCCTCATCTTTCTGGGCTTGAGTGGCCCTCCCACCTCAGCCTCTCGAGCAGCTGGGACCACAGGCATATGTGCCATCAAGCCCAGCTAAATTTTTTTAATTTCTTGTAGAGATGAGGGCTTGCTATGTCATCCAGGTTGTTCTTGAATTCCTTGGCTCAAGTGATCCTCCTGTCTCAGCCACCACAGCATGCTGGCATTACAGGTGTGAGCCATCGCACCCTGCCTCTTGCTAGCTTTGATGAGGCAAGCTGCCACGCTGGAGAAACCCGTGGTTAGGAACTGAGACCAGCCTGTGGCCAACAGCTTACAAGGAATTGAGGCCTTCAGTTCAGTATCCCCCGAGGAATGGAATCCTTCCAGCAACCACTGAGTGAGTTGGAAATGGATCCTGCCTCAGCTGAAAATTTGACGGCAGCCTTGTGAGACATCCTGAAACAGAAATCCCAGCTAAGGGATCCTGTCTGGATTGCTGACCCCAGAGACTGTACAATAATAAATATGTGTTGTTTTCAACCATTATGTTTATAAGTGACTTTTTACACAGCAATAGATAACCAATATAACCATATACCAAAGAAGAAACTTGGGAGCTGGATTAAGGGCAGAGGTTCAGTTCTAGGACATCAGGGTGGAAGTAGGGGAGCCACTATGGAAGGAGCATCCCCTGGGGCCACCCCAGGTCCTAGTGGGGTGGAGAGTGACTCTGGCTGCACCCTCTAAGATGGCTGACAGCTGAGGCCGTTTTAATGCTTCCTGTCTCAACAGCAGATCAGTCTGGGAACATTTTGTCCTCATCTTGTGTCATCGACCTCCCCTCAGCATTGGAGTATGTACCTTCTGGAAATGCCTGCTTATCTTTATGACACAAATCTCTTCGTTTATTTATTCATTTGTGCAACAACTATGAGCTGGACACTTCTATGTAGAGTGGATCCACTGTGAGTAAGAAATCACCCTCACACAGTTAAGAGTTTCTTCAGGCGTAAGAGTTCCCATCTTTTTTTTTATTATTTTGTTTGAGACAGAGTTTCACTCTTTTTTCCCAGGCTGGAGTGCAATGACTCTATCTTGGCTCACTGCAACCTCTGCCTCCTGGGTTCAAGTGATTCTCCTGCCTCAGTCTCCTAAGTAGATGGGATTACAGGCACATGCCACCATGCCCAGTTAATTTTGTATTTGTAGTAGAGATGGGGTTTCACCATCTTGGCCACCACCTCGGCCTCTCAAAGTGTTGGGATTACAGGTGTGAGCCATCGTGCCCAGCCAAGTTTCCATCTTTTAAATTGTTCCTCTACCTCCACTGGGGTGCCATTTCACCACACCCCTTAAAGGCTGGGGTTCTCCATGGCATTGTTCTTGTCTCTAATTTCTTCTCACCTCATGCAGTCCTCCCTAGTTATTCCAGAATTCAAGATTCCTTCATCACTTCTAAATATCTGAAATCTACATCTCTAGCTCAAAACTCTCCAAATGTCAGACTGTCGTGCTACTTACATATTCCACAGACACTTAGTTCTGCGAAAAGCATTGAACAATCAGTAAGTAAGTATTAAACAATAAATCAGATCTGTTCCTGCACTGAAAACCAGATGTGCCAGATTAACTGAGAAGTTGAATATCTGCATACTGTCCTGTATAAGTGTTTTAAGGAATTTTCAGGGGGCTGCTCTTAACTTTATGTGATTTATACCATATGGGGTGACTTCACTAAATTAGAAACTCAAATAAACTCACTTCCTCCATCTCTTCATTCTCTTGTCCTGCCCAAACCTTCTTTTTTCCAATCTTTCCTCTCCTAACTAACAGTACCATTATCCACCCAGACAATATATGGAGTCACCCAAATTCTTCCCCCCAGGCTTCCCTGATATCCTCCAATCTCATTAAGTTTTGTAGAATTTACCTCCTAAATACTCATTTCCTTTTCTCCATTACTGCTGTCTTAGGCTCATTTTAAGCTTGCATCTTCTTTTACCAGGTCTGAGGTAATAACCTTCAAATTGATCTTCCTTTCTTGAGGCTCACTCTTTGTGCTTTTGAAGTATTGGATGTGAGATTGAAATAATCACTAAGACAAAAGTAAGCCAAATTGTAGGGTCTTTATTGCTGGCAACCACAGAGGACTCACGTCTCTCCAACCCATGGCCCTAGACTCAGGGGGAGCAGGGTATTTAAGCTGAAAAACCACATCCTGGGTTTAGGTGAGGGGATGCAGGGCAAGCATCTTTTCAATACTTGCTGATAGGCAGAAGTAATTCTGGTAACTACTGATAAGCAAAGGCTGGTCATTTTAGAGCAAGCTAGCAGTTTTGTTTACAGAAGCCAAGGTCAGCAGTTATTGCAAGGAGAATGGGGCAGATTTTTGGAAAAACAGCTTTGTCTTATTAAATGCTTTGCTCTGGTTCTAACTCTAGGCCCGCTATAGCACATTCCTTCCTGTTCTTTTAACATGTATTAAATCTTTAATAGTTTTCCTCTTTTTGGATCCCTTCCCAATTAAGGAACTAACATACCCTTCAGTGGATCTTTAAGTAAGGACCCACCGGTGATAGGTGAGAGTCAAGGGGGTTCCTCTCTGAGGGGCTACACCAGGAATCAGGGGGAAAAGGAAGGTTACTGCGAGGAGTGCAAAAGTCTTAGCTTTAGGGGGTCTGTTGAAGATGAGGCCACCTTCCATTGTACATCAGGGGGGCAGTCTTGACATGTGAGTGGTGAATCCAGGCAGTCAGTCCATTCAGCTTGACTGCCGTGGGGGTGACCAGGATCACAGTGTAGGGTCCTTTCCAGTGAGGAGTTAGGCTGGAGGCAGTGAATCTCTTTACCAGGACTTTGTCCCTGGGCTGGAAGGGGTGTAGCAGCTGGTCAGTGAGGTTCACTGGGGTAGGTTGAATTCCCCTGATGAGTGGGTGCACCTGGGACTGAACAGACTGGAGTGCCTGCAAGGACTTAAGGAGTGTATGGTTATGGACTTCAGCATGTATGGTGTCTGCAAGTTTGGGGAGTAAGGGAGGGGGCCTTCTAAACTTAATTTCAAAAGGAGTGAAGCCTTTCTTATAGGGAGTACATAGGGTATGGAGGAGAACAAAAGGAAGCAGGTTGACCCAGTTTTCACCAGTCTCTAGAATAAATTTTGTTAAAGTCTCTTTTATGGTCCAGTTCATCCTTTCAACCTACTCTGAAATCTGGGGGAAATAGGCACAGTGTAATTTTCAGGATATGTCCAGGCCTTGGCCAGGCTCTGAAAAACCTGTGCTGTAAATGCAGGGACACTATCTGATCCCAGTGTCAAGGGCAAGCCGAACTGAGGAACCAGGTCCTGTAACAGTCTTTTTGTTACTACCAGTGCAGTTTCTGACCTAGTAGGAAAAGCCTCAACCCATCCAGAGAAAGTGTCTACAAACACAAGGAGGTATTTATAGCCGCATGCTGGGGGCTTTATTTCAGTAAAATCTACCTCCTAGTGTTCCCCTGGGCTAGTACCCCTGAGTCTTATCCCTGCCTGACTAGACCTACTGCCTCCTGGATTTACCCTGGCACACACATCACATCGAGTAGTAGTTTCCCTAACAATTTCATGTAAATATGGAATGTAGTATCTGGCCCTCAGTAGCTCAGTGAGTTTTGTTTGTCCCATGTGTGTGGCCTGGTGTGTGTCCTTAACTAGAGTCTGCCCTAGAGCCTCGGGGAGCACAATTCTCATGTCCAGTAGAGTCCACCATCCTGTGGAATCTTGTTGCCCCCCCCGTTCTTTAGCAAAGTTTTCTTCATCAGGTGAGTACATAGGGGTAGGGGGCAGGGTTGGGGCCAGCAGAGTCACAAGAAGAGTCAGAGGTTTTACTGGCCCCAAGCCTGCCTGTCTGGCTTGCAGGTCAGCTATCCTATTTCCCCTTGCCTCTGGTGTATTTCCTTTTTGGTGTCCTTTGCAGTGTATTAATGCCACTGCCTTGGGCTTCCATTAGCCTCTAGTAGTGCTAGGATTTCCTCTTTGTTTTTGATGACTTTTCCCCTGAGGTAAGCAGCCCTCTTTATTCATAAATGGCTCCGTGTACATGGGCCATAGCAAAGGCATATCAGCTATCAGTGTAGATGTTGACAGTTTTTCCCTCCGCCCAGTCCAAGGCCTTTATCAGAGCTATGAGTTCTGCCTTTTAGGCTGAGGTTCTGTGTGGAAGAGCCTGGGCCCAGATAACCCACTCTGGGTGACCACAGCTGCCCCGGCATACCTGACTCCATCAACCATGAAACTGCTGCCATCTGTATACAGTACCTCCTCTGGGTTCTGCAGGGGGATGTCGGTGAGATCCAGTCACGCAGTGTGGAGGACATCTATTGCCTGTTGGCAGTCATGTATGGGCTCTTCTGGCTCGCTGTCAGGCAGCAATGTGGCGGGGTTTAAAACTGTAGTTTTTGAAAATTTTATGTGAGGCTGGTCCAAAAGTAAGGCCTGGTATTGGACTATGCGGGCATTAGACATCCATTTTCCCAGAGCTCCACGGAGTAGCGACTCCACTGGGTGGGGTGCCACTAAGTTTAACTCTTGCCCCAAGGTTAGTTTGTCTGCCTCCTTGACTAACAGGGGCGTAGCTGCCACCGACCTTGGACAAGCTGGCTACCCAGAGCCTACGGGATCAAGACTTTTTGAAAGGTAGGCAACTGGCTGGACCATGGTCCCAATGTCTGGGTGAGCACCCCCTTAGCGACTCCTAGTTTTTCATGCACAAACAACTAGAAAGGTTTAGAGATGTCTGGCAAGGCCAAGGCTGGGGCTGCAGTCAGGGCAATCTTGAGCTTGTCAAAAGCCTGTTGCTCTACTTCTGTCCATGTCAGGGGCTGATTTCCTCCAGTGCAGGCATACAGGGGCTTGGCTATCTCAGCAAATCCCAAAATCCATAGCCTGCAGTACCCTACCACCCCAAGGAATTCTCAAACTTGGCATTTCGTGGTGGGGGTGGGTATTTGCAGCACTGCTTGGACTCGGCTGGGTGCCAGTGCCCAGTTGCCCTTCTCTATAATATAGCCCAGGTAAGTAACTTTCAGCTGGCAGAGTTGAGCCTTCTTAGCTGAAACCTGGTACCCCAAAGTCTGCAGGGTTTTTAATAATGACTGGGTGGTCTCTTTAAAGGCCTCCTGGGTTTTTGTAGCCAAGAGTGAGTCATCCACGTATTAGAGTAGGGTACATTCTGGGAACTCAGCTCAGAAGGCAGCAAGGTCTTGGCTAAGTGCCTCATCAAACAGAGTGGGGGAGTTTTTGAACCCCTGGGGCAGTCTTGTCCAAGTGAGTTGTCCCGAGGCTCCAGTATTAGGGTCGGTCCACTCAAAAGCAAATACAGGCTGGCTTACAGGGGCCAGTGGGATGTGAAAGAATGCATTCTTAAGATCCAAGACTGTGTAATGGTGGTGTTCTGGGTCCAAGAGACTGAGAGGGTGTACGAGCTTGGAACTGTGGGGTGAACAATTTCCACCCATTTGTTTACCTCCCTTAAGTCCTGTACAGGTCGATAGTCCTTTGTGCCTGGGGAGTAAAGGAGTATTCCAGGAGGATTTACAGGTAGTAAGGGTTCCTCCTTTTAGGAGTCTGGTTATATGTGGAGCAATTCCCTGTCTGGCTTCTTGGCTCATGGGATATTGTTGTACCTGGCCTGGAGTTGCCGTTGTCAATAGCTGGACCACAACTGGGGTATGGTGACTTGCCAAGCCTGGGGAATTTGTCTCGGCCCACACTTCAGGTACCTTTTCCTGAAATTGGCGGAGGAGGTCTGATGCTGGCAGTTGATCTGCCTCTGAGGATATAGCTTCCTGCAAGAGATACTCGACAGAGCGCAGGTGATGAGGATTTGTTGAGGTGGCCCTGATGCCAAGGGAGGAGGAATTGAGAGGCAAGCCTGACTCTCACAGAAAGAAATACTTGCTTGAAGTTTGTGGAGTAAATCCCGTCCTAGGAGTGGGTATGGACACTCAGGAATAACTAAAAAGAAGTGGGTGACAGTACCATTCCCCAGATCAACAGGTCAGTTGGTGGTCCAAGGGCTTGATGTGGTTTTTCCTCTGGCCCCCTGAATAATTGTTCTTCTACTGGACAGTGGTCCCAGGGGCTGAGTAAGGACTGAGTGGGCCACTCCTGTGTTGACCAAAAAACTGACAAGTGTGCCCCCAGCTTTTAAAGTGACCCTGGGCTCCTGGGAGCTTAGTTAATGAGAGCCCGGGGTCTGTCAGTCCTGGGTTTTTAAGCTAAAAATGGCCTTTGGCTGTCTTTCCTGTATTACCCCTTGCCTCCTTCTCTCTGGACATTCATTTCTCCAGTGTCCCTCTCTTCAGCAGAATGCAAATTGGTTAGGCCCTAGCCTGGGCCTTTGTCTCCCTGGGCCTCTCTGCTGAATTTCTGGTCCTTGGGAGAGTACTCAGGTTTCCTGGAGTGCTGCTATCACTGCCTTAGCAACCCTCTTATCTTGTTTGGCCTCTAGGGTTTCTCTGTTGTTAGAGAATTTCTGGGTGATCTCCAACAACTGAGTTAGATTCCTTCCCTGGAACCCCTCTAATTTTTGCAATTTTCTTTTGATGTCTGGGGCAGACTGGGAAATGAAAGCCAGATTGATGGCCTGCTGATTTTCCAGGGCCTCAGAGTCAATAGGGGTGTAGGTGTGGTAGGCATCCTGTAGGTGCTCAAGGAAAGTGGCTGAAGACTCCTGTGGACCCTGGGTCATGGTCCCTACCTTGGAGAGGTCGGTGGGTTTTTGGGCTGCCCCCCAACCCCCTCTAACAAGTACTGGTGAAAATTGTTCAAAGCCTGCATGCCCTCTGGGGTGTTTGGGTCCAATTTGGGCCTGGTGGAAGGGAAAATTGCATTAATTTGTTCCTGGCTATCTTCTACTGATCCTCCCTCCATCCCAATTATTGCTTTATGGGCTTCTTGTCTAATTCTGCTTCTCTCCTCTGTGGTGAACAACACCAGGAGTAGCTGCTGGCAGTCGTCCCAGTTTGGATGGTGGGTTTGTAAAACTGACTCCAGGAGCCCTGTGAGTGCCTGGGGCTTTTCAGAAAATGAGGGATGTTGAGCCTTCCAGTTATACAAATCACTAGAGGAAAAAGGGACATGAACAAAAAAAGGGCAGCCCCAGCTGCTGCCATCTGCGGGAGGTGCCTCCTGGAGGGGCAGTAGCTTTGGTGGGTGTGGGGCCCCTCTTTGAGTGTGGAGAGGGGACAAGGGCTGATTATTAGTACTGTCCAGAAGGGGGTATCAGGACCCCATTCCCAAGGGCCAAGAATACGGTGGGGGCCACTTTTGGTCCTCAGCAGGGGCTGGAAGAACAGCCGGTACCGAGGGGCTTTTCTTTGGGCCTGCCAGCGTAATCTGAAGTCCAGCCAGCTTTATGTATTTCTCCAGCCAAGGAGGAGGGTGCTGGATCAATTTCAGCCATTGATCAATGTATGGAAATTGATCTGCGTGGCCTGGGGACCCTGTCATCTTGTTCCAGACAGCCTGAGTGATCTTGGGGTCGTATGTCCCTGTTTCTGGCCAGCCTACCCCAAAGGCTGGCCACTATAACTCACAGAGGGTCCGAAGACTCTGTGGGGTTAGTTTAACACCATATTGGCCAGAGAACCCTCTTTTAAAATTTGTTGTCATGCATCGGAGGGGGGTGCCTGATCGGGACTGTGACGAGCCCATTTGGTTTTTCCTTCAGTTTTTGAATTTTTCCAAGAGATTTCACTAATTTAAGACTGGCTTCACTGAGGATTTAACCAACAATCTTGCAGTCGCGGGCCCCACCCCTTAACTACTGTTCTAACAAGTAACTTGCACTACGAAGAGTTAGAAAGCTGCTCTTAAAGCCAGATTTTAGATGCAAATACTGCACCCTGAGGCAGTGTGGCCTGCCTGAAAGCCGGTGGGGCTGTTGGCCGGTAGAGACAGAAAAGAAAATGCTTTTTTTGTGTCAGTTGAAAAACTGAGCTCTAAGCCGCTGGGCTGGCTGCCAGTTCCCTGCCCTTGCAGCTTTTGGTCACCTTGACACAGAGGCCCTGAAAAGCATTAAATTCCTGCCTCTCTATCTCTCTCTCCTTGTTTCTCTTTTCTGTTTCCTCTCTTCTTCTTCTCTCTTACTTTCTTGTCCTCTCTCCTCTTTCCTTCCCTGTTTCTGCTGTCTCCTTCTGGGCCCCTTGCTTGCTACTCATGGCTTCCTCTTTCTGTGGCATAGCCAATTTTGGAAAGCCTCAAATTCAAATTTTTCCCTCTCTAGAGCAGGTTTTAGCAGGGCTTCTGCAGCCAGGTCCTGCAAGGAGCAGACAATTGAATTGGTGGGTCTGTCTTCTAGACCGAGTCAAAGGAACAGGGGGTGAGGGTCAGGTTAAGGTGGTGGTCTTTTTCCCTGCAAACCACAACTCCATAGAGAATAAGCTTTATGGAGGTTTAGTGCTGCTTGGGCATAATCCTCTTGATTATAGGCTCTCCTATCCAAGGCCCTTGGAAAAGTGGGGGTGTGGCAGAAAAAGATGGACTAATAAATCAACTGGGTGTGTATTTTGTACCCACCACAATTTGTAGAGTGAGCAAAAGAGTTGCCAATCTGTCTTTAGTGGTTTATGGCACCCGAATTTTCAACAATTGGGATGGTGCCAATATGCCTCCCTGTGATGCACTGCTGGGCACTGTTCATAACATTGGACACTTTCCTGGCAAAATAGGCAGTTACCAATTTTCCATCCCAGCCTGAAAAAGAGCACTCGTAGACCCTGATCTAAGACTTTGTTTCCTACAACCCCAAAGAAACTACTTCCGAGATGTTGAGGGCACAACTGCCTCCCCAACATGGAATCAGACCCAGCACAGGCAAAAGTCCCTTTTCCTGGTGGAGGTGGCTCGGAGAATTTACAGGCCACAATGATCATAACAAGGAAGAGAATAAATACAACTAGAGTTGAGACTATCTGCCACATGGCAAAGGAAGAAAGAGCGAGGCCTCAGTGATAGAAGAAGATGAAGAAGAAAGAGAAGAGAGTGATTTTTTTCAGGGGTATAATCAATAAAGGTTCCCTGCATCCAGTGGTCTTTCAACTACTGTAAAATATCCCCTACCTCAAAGGAAGATGGCCTGAACCAGTGTATGTCTGCTAGCAGAAGTCTAATGAAACTGACAAATTTACAGACAAGACAGGACCACATACAAGAGTGACAAACAAAGGGTGGGAGTCCACCAGTAGGGGGGGGCCAATCAGTTGCCTGCCCAGCCACATCCCCAGAGGGGTCTTTCAGGGGTGTCTTGGCTAAGATGTACCCATATAATCCCCGGGCCTGGTCACCTCAGGATGGAAGTCTGAGTAGGTCAGCTCTGAGGTGAATCATCATTATGCCTTATGACACCCCAGTGGAACCACGGGTGAAGGCCCACTCAAGCCCCATAGCTTTTTAGCTGTGGGACTACATATATACACATTCACTCTCTCACTCACACAGAGGTTATGGAAAACAATCGAATGCTGACATCCACTATGCCAGCTACCAGAAGGCTGCTACCAACTGCAACAGACACCAGAAGGCTGCCACCCACTATGACAGCCACCAGAAGCCTCAAGCGATATCTCAGTGAGGCTTGCTGGGTCAGAGTTGCAATGACTGCATCCAGTCCCCTGACACAGGCCCCCTTGAACTAGTTCCCAGGTTCCAGACCAAACTTACCTCCGGAGGCTTTTTTAGGACCTTGAAGAATTTTGGGTGAACATCGGTCGGCCGTGAAGTCACTTATCCTCCATAGTGACACTCTGGGGCCCTGGGGCAACTCAGGGGGTGCCTCCCCTAGAGGCCTCTGAGGTGGGAGTGGCTGCCCAGGTGAGACTCTGAGATGGCTTTTATCCAGGTGATGGAGGAATATAAATAATATCTCGCTGGGGCCTCCAAATGAAGTATTGGATGCGAGATTGAAATAATCAACCAAGACAAAAGTATGCCAAATTGCAGGGTCTTTATTGCTGGCAACCATAGAGGACTCATGTCTCTCCAACCCATGGCCCCGAACTCAGGGGGATCAGGGTATTTAAGCTGAAAAACTACATATTGAGTGGATGCAGGGCAAACTTTACAGACACTTATTTTGGTAACTACTGATAAGTAAAGGCCAGACAGTTACTAATAAGAAAAAGACAAGCAGCTTTACATGGTGTGCATTCTTCAGAGCAAGCTAGCAGTTTTGTTTACAGAAGCCAAGGTCAGCAGTTATTGCAAGGAGAATGGGACAGTACAACTTATTTTTGGAAAAAACAGCTTTGTCTTATAAAATGAAGTTGCTCAGGCTCTAACTCTAGGCCCGCTATAGCACACTTCCAATGTGCCGATTTGGCACCCATGGGTGATCAGGCCATGCTTCCACCCAGAATGGGGCAGGCTACTTTCCTGGGTTCCATCTTACCAAATTGCTCGATGACACAGACACACATCCACACACACAGATAAACATCTGATTGCTCTCCATCCAATTCAAAACCATAAGCAAAAGCTTCCAAGGTTACAGAGAGAGCTACCTTCCAACATGTCGATCTGGCACCTGTGGGTGATCAGGCCATGCTTCCACCCAAAACGGGGTGGGCTACTTTCCCAGTTTCCATCTTACCAAATTCAGTGTTTGGTAAGATTTTTCCAAATGCTCATTCCTCCTCGGTGTTCAACCACTGGGTGGATCCGCATGGCAGGGCCTCCCTGCTCTGCTCTGCCGAGGCTTTTCCACTAGGCAAATACCTTCCCAGGAGTGCTCTCAGAATGGGTCACCCCAGCAAGCAGGAGTCCCCCTGCAGGGATGCTCCACAGGGCTTTTTCCCACCGTCTGCTATCCAAGACTCGTTTCCTAGCCAATGAACCAAAAATGTAGCAGAAGTGGCCACAGGAAATGAATCTCTTGGACACTGAATACAGGAGGAAGGAGTAATTCAGCTGGGAGCAAGATGGCACAGTTGCCTAACAGCCAAGCTCCCCTAACAAAGGAAGATTCCTTCTTTATATAAGGTTATACTTTAGATGTTACACTTGGAAGAATCTTAGGTTTATAGCTTAACATATGAAAAGGGTCTCAGTTTACAGTCTTAGAAATTACATATGAAAAGGGCTTCGGTTTACAGACTCAGGAATGAAAAGGGGAATTTTACAATCTTAGGAATGAAAAGGGAAAGTTGATCTGAGATGCCTGGGTCTCCCTCTCCAATGGAGCTGAGAAATACAACATGAGAACTTCACAATGCAACCACAAGTATCATTAGCAGAATAGACCAAGTGGAGTAATGAATCTCAGAGCTTAAAAACTGTCTGAAATAAGAGAGGAAGAGGAGAATAGAGAAAAAGGAACAAAACCTTGAAAAAATATCGAATTATGTAAAAAGACTGAACCTATGACTAATAAAGTTAACTTGATCCTCCACGATCAAGATGACTTCATCCCCAGGATACAAAGTTTGTTCAACATAGGCAAATCTATCAATGCAATTCATCACATAAACAGAACTAAACACAAAAACAACATGATTGTCTCAATAGACACAGAAAAGACCTTCAATAAAATTCAACATTTCTTCATATGAAAAACTTTCAATAAACTAGCTATTGAAGGAACATACCTCAACATAATAAGAGCCATATATGAAAAACCCACAGCCAATATCATACTGAATGGGCAAAAGCTGGAAGCATTCTCCTTGAAAACTGGCACAAGACAAGGATGGCCTCTCTCACCACTGCAATTCAACACAGTATTGAAATTTCTGACCAGGGCAATTGGGCAGGAGAAAGAAATAAAGGGTATTAAACATGGTGTGGTTAGCCTGTGAAAAGTTCACTATAATTACAACCAGAATTTGAGAAAGCCAGCACACTAAGCCTATCTTCAACCAAGAAATCTCAGAGTCTATATCATTCCCCATCATCTCCATTAAAGCTAGTGCTGGTATCCACTGCTGGGAGACTTAAAGACAGGTCACATCACTGGATTCCTTGCAGACATTTTTGAGCACATATCTGGTGCGGAAACCAGACAGGTCATCAGACAGAATGTCAACCAAAAAACAGTGATAATAGCTGAAGTCACACAGCCATTTTCTGCTTCTTTGATGGGAGTGTTATTTGAATTAAAAAAACTGTAATAAACTGTGTCAGTGGGCCTCCAGCCAGAAAATATTACTTGCAAAAGAGCTGTGGTAGTAGCAGTGAGAATTGTGCTCATCGTAAGTTGCCTGAGGGAAGTATTTTGATTTCTCAGATGATGGGTGAGGACATAAAGCTTCCAGTAGTTTATGTCCTTGGTGTGTACCTACCAGGGGGAGTAGAGAAATACAACAAGGTTGGGGAAGGCCTAGGCAGGTCTTTGCTCTTACTCTCCTTGAGCAGGGCTAGCTGTAGCCCCTGTGAGGGCCAGGGGGTGAGTCTCAGACAACTGGGGTAATATTCCAGAGGGGAGTAAAACTGCCTCTACTGGACAGAAGAGTTTTCAAAGGTAGTGAATAGTAGAACATGGTAGTAAACTTCAACCAGCTCTCACAGAGTTAGTGCAGCTGATCTCACTTCTCAAGTGCTCTGCTAACAGCATCAGGTTTAGATCCAGGTAGTGTCTGCATAGAGCTCAGACCTGCCCCAGGAAATAAGCATCCCTGCAGATAGCAACCTTAGTTTTAGGTCATGCTTCTCTCCATTTGCCCACAAGGCCAAATGCACAAGTCCTGTGCTTGTGTCTGCAACACATTTCTCACTCATCCCATACCCCAAATTCTGGCCAGAAATGTTTGACCCCACTTGTGATTATATCAGAAGATCCAGATCAGCCTGGGAAATATGGTGAAACCTCGTTTGTACTAAAAATACAAAAATTAGCTGGGCATGGTGACATGTGTCTGTAATCCCAGCTACTCAGGAGGCTGAGGCAGGAGAATCACTTGAACCTGGGAGACAGAGGTTGCAGTGAGTCGAGATCACAACACTGCACTCCAGCCTGAGTGACAGAGTGAGACTCTGTCTAAAAAAAAAATACTTTTCCAAAGAACCAGCTTTTTAATCTGTTTATCTTTTCTATTGGTTTGTTGCTATTGTTGTTCTTTCTATTCCTTGTTAATTCTTTTTTTTTCTGATAGGTTTGGATTTAGTTCTTGTTTTTCTAGTTCTTTGAGGTGTGACATTAGATTGTCAATTTGTGCTCTTTCAGACTTTTTAATGTAAGCATTTAACACTATAAAATTTTCTTTTTTTATTTATTATATTTTAAGGTCTGGGATACATGTGCAAATCCAAATCATGCAGGTTTGTTACAATAGGTATACACAAGCTATGACAGTGTTTTGCTGCATCCATCTGACCATCATCGACATTAGGGATTTCTCCTAATGCTATCCCTCCCCAATCCCCCACCTCCTGCTATTTCTCCCCTAGTCCCCCAACTCCCAGGCCACAGTGTGTGATGTTTCCCTTCCTGTGTCTGTCTGTTCTCATTGTTCAACACCCATTTATGAGTAAGAACATGTAGAGTTTGGTTTTCTGTTCTTGTGTCAGTTTGCTGAGAATGATGGTTTCCCATTTCATCCATGTCCCTGCAAAGGACATGAACTTATCTTTTTTATGGTTGCATAGTATTCCATGGTGTATATTTGCCACATTTTCTTTATCCAGTCTATCATTGATGGGCAGTTGGGTTGGTTCTAAGTCCTTGCTATTGTGAACAGTGCCACAATAAACATGTATGTATGCATTTTTATAATAGAATGATTTATAATCCTTTGGGTTTAAATGGGTAGTAATGGGATTGCTGGGAAAAATGGTATTTCTATTTCTAGAACCTTGAGGAATCACCACACCATCTTCCACAATGGTTGAAGTAACTTACATTCCCACCAACAGTGTATAAGCATTCCTATTTTCTACATCCTCTCCAGCATTCCTTGTCTCCTGATTTTTTAAGTGCTCAAGGAAATAACAGAGGACACAAATAGGTGGAAAAACATTCCATGCTCATGGTTAGAGAGAATCAATATTGTGAAATTGGCCATACTGCCCAAAGTAAGTTATAGATTCAATGCCAGCTTTATCAAACTACAAATGACTTTTTTCACAGAATTGGAAAAAACCACCTTTAACTTCACATGGAACCAGAAAAAAAGCCCACAAAGCCAAGACAATCCTAAGCAAAGAAACAAACAAACAAACAAACAACAACAACAAAAAACAAAGGTAGAGGCATTATGCTACCTGACTTCAAACTATATTACAAGGCTACTATAATCAGAACAGCATGGTACTGATAGCAAAACAGAGATATAGATCAATGGAACAGAACAGAGGTCTCATAATGAATGCCACACAAAAACAAACATCTAATCTTTGAAAAACCTGACAAAAACAAGCAATAGGGAAAGGACTCCCTATTTAACAAATGCTGTTGGGAAAACTGCCTAGCCATATGCAGAAAGCTGAAACTGAATTCCTTCCTTACACCTTATACAAAATTAACTATTGATGGATTAAAGATTTAAACATGAGGCCCACCACCATAAAAACTCTAGAAGAAAACCTAGGCAATATCATCCAGGACATAGGCATGGGCAAGGACTTCATGACTAAAACACCAAAAGCAATGATAACAAAAGCCAAAATAGACAAATGGGATCTAATTAAATTTAAGAGCTTCTGCACAGCAAAGGAAACTATCAATAGAGTGAACCAGCAACCAACAGAATGGGAAAACATTTTTGCAATCTACCCATTAGACAAATGGCTAATATCCATAATCTATGGAGAACTTAAATTTACAAGAAAAAAACAAAGAACCCCATCAAAAATTGGGCAAAGAATATGAACAGACACTTTTCAAAAGAAGACATTTATGCAGTCAACACACATATGAAAAAAAACTCATCATCACTTGTCATTAGAGAAATGCAAATCAAAACCACATTGAGATACCACTTCACGCCAGTTAGAATGGAGATTATTAAACTTTTATTTTAGCACTGTTTTTGCTGTATCTCAGAGGTTTTGATACATTGTGTCACTATTTTTTTTGGTAAATTTTCATCTTTATTAACCCCAAAATCATTCAAAAGTACATTATTTATTTTCCATTTATTTTTACAGTTTTGAGAGTTCCTTGTGAAGTTCATTTTCAGTTTTATTCCAATGTGGTCTGAGAAGATATTTAATGTGACTTCAATTTTCTTAAATGTACTGAGACTTGTTTTGAAGCCTATTGTATTGTATATCTTAGGAATGTTTTATGTGTGTATAAAAAATGTATATTTCACAATTGTTGCAAAGAATATTCTGTAAACATCTGTTGTTTATTTGTTCTCAGGTACAGTTAACACATATTGTTTCTGTGTTGACATTCTGTCTGTCTGACTACCTGTCTGGTTCTTTCAGTAAAGTATTGAAGCCCCCACTATTATTATGTTGCTGTCTAGTTTGTTTCTTAGGTCTAGTAGTAATCACTTTATAAATCTGGGAGTTCCAGTGTTAGGTGTATATAAATTAAGAATTTTAATATCTATTTTTAAAATTACCTTTATATGTTCTTATTATCTTTTTAAAACTTTTTTGCTTTAAAACCTGCTTTGTCTGATATCAGAATAGCCACTGCTTTTGGTTTCCATTTGTGAGACATGAGAAGAAACACAAAAATGTAATCCAGGCTGGATGTGGTGGCTTGTGCCTGTAATCCCAGCACTTTGGGAGGATTAGCGGGCAGATCACAAGGTCAGGAGTTGAAGGCCAGCCTGGCCAACATAGTGAAGCCCCATCTCTACTAAAAATACAAAAATTAGCTGGGTGTGGTGGCACATGCCTGTAATCCCAGCTACTCATGAGGTGGGAGAATCCCTTGAACCCAGGAGGCAGAGGTTTTAGTGAGCCAAGACCATGACATTGCACTCCAGCCTGGGTGATAAAGAGACTCCATCTCAAAAAAATAAATAAAGAAATAATTAAGATGGATAAAAGCCCTGAAACTATAAAAATCCACCCCCCAGAAAATAGAATTTCTGAGGATATTAGCAAAGGCAAATAATCTATGACCAAGTCCTTAAGACCAAATGCAACAAAAACATAAATAGGCACATGGGATGCAATTAGACCAAAAAACTTCTGTACAGAAAAAAAAAAAAACAGAGTAAACAGACAGCCTAAAAAAAGGGAAAAATATCTGCAAGCTCTGCAGCTAATAAAGGGCTAATATCCATAATCTACAAGAAACTCAAGCCACTCAACAAGAGAAAAACAAACAGCCCCACTAAAATGTTGGCAAACAACATAAACATTTTCCAAAACAAAATATACAAGTGACCAAAAAACACATAAAAAAATGCTCAACATCACTAATCAGAATCAAAATCACAATGATATGCCATCTTACACCAGTCACAATGGCTATTAATAAAAAGTCTAAAAACAGCAGATGTTTGTGACAATGTAAAGGGAACCTCATCCTTTGTTGCTGGAAATGTAAATTAGTATTATTTTATGAAGATCAGTATGGATATTTTTCAAAGAACTAAAAGTAGAACTATCAGTTGATACAGCAATCCCACTATTGGGTATGTACCTCAAGGGATATAAATTATATAAAAAGTTACCTGCACCTTTATGGTGCAGCACTATTCATAATAGCAAAGATATAAAATCAACATAAATTTCCATAAATGAAAGACTGGATTTTTTGAAGCTGTGGTTTTATACGATGGAATACTACTCAGTCATAAAAAACAAAATCATGTTTTTTTGTGGCAACATAAATGGAACTGAAGGTCATTATTCTCAATAAAAAGACACAGATGCAGACAATGAATTACTACATGTTCTCACTTACAAGTAAGAGACAAACAATGGGTACACACCAACATACAGTATGGAATAGTAGACATAAAAGACCACAAAAGTTGGAGGGTGAAAGAGGGGGAAAAAATTTAAAAACTATAGGGCAAAAAGTTCATTATTCGGGTGATAGGTGCACTAAAACCCCAGACGGCATCACTCTGCAATACATGCATATGAGAAACTTGTGCTTGTACTCCCTAAGCATGTTGAAATGAATTCATTTTAAAAAACATTCTGTAATAAAACATATAAAATGACAGTTGATAAAGGTTGATTTACATGTTAACTCTTAAGATCTCAGTTAGCTTTGGGGAGAAGGAAAGCAGAAAATGATTGTTAGAAGGCATCACAGTGCACAAAGAGGCTGGCAAATAACAAGAGAAGAATTCCTACTCCACTATAGAGATTTAGTGGCAGCAGTAACAAACTGCTTAATTTGCTCCCAGCTGCACCCTTATTTCATCCTACCTGGACACATACATAAGACGGCTGCCTCTGTGAGAGACTCGCAGATAGACAGCATCCTGCCAGTAAGTTCTGGGGTGAATATGTGCACTAATGTGTAGATACTGCCAGAAGACTGCTGCAGGTTTTCTCTCGCAAAAGGGCAAACAAACAGCCACCATTAATGGCTTGGAGTAAGTCAGCATCATGTATGAATACCCAAGATGTATTGATAGTGAGTAAGACACATTTCATTGGACACAGTATCCAAGGTTAAGCCATATAATCCCCAAGTAGGACAATTTATTGAAAGAAAGTAAATAGTATTTTGAAGGCACACTTGCAAGCAACCTCATTATGGAACACCTTGCATGAGTGGGTGAGATTTTGACTCAAGTCATTAGAAAATATAATTTGGTTCAAAAAAATGCAGAGCTGACACCATACCAGTAACTGAGAACCACTGTAAAGAAGGGCCCATTCATCTTAGTGGTAAAGTTCAAACAGACATATTTCTATTGAAGCTGCTAAAAGGTTACTGGCAAAAGTTATTTACAATTCCCCAAGCTCTCAAGCCAGAGAAGGGGACAGTTGAATGGGGGCTGTCCTGACAACTTCTCCCAGGTTAGACAAGTTATTTCTTGCCAGAAACTGAGAAACTGCCTGGCCAGAAAAAGTAATCTCCACTAATCCTGTTGGATTTTGGGCCAAGATGCTCCACATACCAAACACTGGAACATGGTCCCTTTTAAATGGCACTCTGGTTGATCATTTGACATAGTCCTTTTTAGTCCCTGTAACTTTACAGATATTACTAATACCTGCAGCCGCAAGGCAACATGTTTCTATGCACTTTCCAACCCACAATCCTTGGGCTGCCTATGCCATAACAAAGATGAAACCACCACAGTAATTTCACTTGATGGAGAAGAATTGCTACAAGTCCCTACTTGCATTTTTAGTCTTTTTTTCTTCTGCTGCTCTGCCTTACAAGAGGCATCTCAGTTTGGATCCTGGGAAACATGGTATCCAAAGACATTATCAATTTTGTGTCATATATATATATATATATATATATATATATATATATATACTTTTCAGACGAACTTTCGCTCTTGTTACCCAGGCTGGAGTGCAATGATGTGATCTCAGCTAAATGCAACCTCCGCCTCCTGGGTTCAGGCAATTATCCTGCCTCAGCCTCCTGAGTAGCTAGGATTACAGGCATGTGCCGCCGTGCCCAGCTAATTTTTTTGTATTTTTATTAGAGACGGGGTTTCACCTTGTTGACTAGAATGGTCTTGATCTCTTGACCTCGTGATCCACCCACCTCAGCCTCCCAAAGTGCTGGGATTACAGGCTTGAGCCACCGCGCCGGGCCGTGTCTTATATTTAATAAATATTACTGCCTCTTGATGTTTGCATTGTTGCTTTGACCTCTGCTTAAGAGTAGAAAACAAATTGATGCAATGTGTCACCGACACCATCAAAATAACTGCAGCACCTCTGCCCCTAGAGGCTCAGGAACCATCAGCGAGTAGGTGGGTATGTGAGATTGCAAAAGCTTGATTAAAGAGGTGCAGTCTGAACATAAAAGTGACTTTACGGGGGAGAGGACTCAAGATGGCGCTGTGAGAACAACCCAGGATTGGAGCTCTTGTTGAATCCGCGGAGAGGTGAGTTGGAGCTGCATTTCCAGACTGATCTTTGTTGCCCACAGAACGAGGAAATTCCCAAGTATAAAGGAGATGCGGGACGCCAGGAAGTACCTCTGCCTGGCGAAGCCGGCAGCCGGGGTGGCGTCGGCTGGCCCTACCCAGCACTCCCCACAGGGCACGATTGTCCGGGTGCCCTGTTGAACCGGCAACCTGAGACTTGAGAGGGCTGGACTTGAGACTGAACGAGACTTGGACAGTGGGCCAGCCCAGGGGATTGCAGGGACAGAGCGTTTGGGATACCCCAGTGGGACAAACAAAACCACGATTTCAAACGATCCGGAGCAGACGGTCCAAGATGCTCTGTGGGGGAGGGGGGTCCACCATTACCGAGGCAACCCGCCCCA
Organism: Callithrix jacchus; assembly: GCF_049354715.1. Classification (NCBI taxonomy): domain Eukaryota; kingdom Metazoa; phylum Chordata; class Mammalia; order Primates; family Cebidae; genus Callithrix; species Callithrix jacchus. The sequence goes on from NC_133518.1 coordinate 4,626,771, forward strand.
ACTGAGATACACGCCCACTGCTAAGGCAGACTGCCGTTGCCGAGGCAACCCGCTACAACAGAGAGACTCCGCCGCAAGGCGTGGCAGAGACCACAGCAGAAGAGCAGAGCCTGCAGCAATAGGGCGAACCTCACAACAGCAGGGCGGAGCCTCGGCAGGCAAACAGTGGCTAGTCTGCCTCCTAGCTGGGCAGGACACCTCAATGACCATCCAAATATAAAGCCCAAACCCCCCAACACAGAGCATTTGAGAAAAAAAAAGTTTTTTTTATGAGCTCTGTTGCAGCAGAATCAAACATAGCAGCCTAACAGCCCTGAATGAACAACAGAGCTCACAGCTCAGCAATTGAGCTCCTATAAAGTACAGACGGTCTCCTCAAGCAGCTCCCAGACGCCTCTATATCCAAAAGACTGACATTTGGCAGGCATCATCCTGGAACAAAGATAGCAGAAAAAGAAACTGGTAGTATCCCTCGCTGTGCCACAGCTGCTAGAGGTGCACCCCAAACAAGCAGGGCCTGGAGTGGACCTCAGCAGTCGTACAGCGAAGTAGCTAGACTGGTAGAAGGAAAACCAAGTAACAGAAATACTTCATCATCAACAATCTGGGTGTCCACTCAGAGACCCAATTGAAAAGTCAGCAACTACGCAGACGACAAGCGGATAAATCCACAAAGATGGGAAGAAACCAGCGAACAAAGGAGGAAAACACCCGAAACCAGAACACCTCGCCTCCTAGAAAGGACCAAAACTCCTCACCAGCAAAGGAACAAAGTTGGACGGAGAATGACTGTGACGAAATGACGGAATTAGACTTCAGAAGGTGGATAATGAGAAACTTTTGTGAGCTAAAAGAACATGTATTAAATCAATGCAAAGAAACTAAGGAACTTGGAAAAAGATATGAGGAAATGATAACAAGAAAGGATAACTTAGAGAGGAATATGAATGAATTAAAGGAGCTGAAAAACACAATACGAGAACTTCGCGAAGCAAATGCAAGTTTCAATAGCCGAATTGACCAAGCAGAAGAAAGAATATCTGAAGTCGAAGACCAACTCAATGAAATAAAACGAGAAACCAACATTAGAGAAAAAAGCACAAAAAGGAATGAACAAAGTCTCCAAGAAATGTGGGACTATGTGAAAAGACCTAACCTACGTTTGATAGGTGTACCAGAAGGGGACGAAGAGAATGAATCCCAGCTGGAAAATACTCTTCAGGACATCATCCAGGAAAATTTCCCCCACCTAGCAAGACAGGCCAACACTCAAATGCAGGAAATACAGAGAACACCACAAAGATATTCCGCAAGAAGAGCAAACCCAAGGCACATAATCGTCAGATTCAACAAGGTTCAAATAAAGGAGAAAATACTAAGGGCAGCCAGAGAGAAAGGTCGGGTCACCCACAAAGGGAAGCCCATCAGACTCACAGCAGATCTCTCAGCAGAAACACTACAAGCCAGAAGACAGTTGGGGCCAATATTCAACATTCTTAAAGAAAAGAAATTTCAACCCAGAATTTCATATCCAGCCAAACTGAGCTTCAGAAGTGAAGGAAGAATAAAATCCTTTGCGAACAAGCAAGTACTCAGAGATTTTGTCAACACCAGGCCTGCTTTACAAGAGCTCCTAAAAGAGGCACTACACATAGAAAGGAACAACCAGTACCAGCCATTCCAAAATCACACTAAATGCTAAAGAACATCAACATAATGAAGAATCTACAACAACTAACTGGCAAAACAGCCACTTAGGATCAAAATGGCAGTATCAAATTCACACATTACAATATTAACCCTAAATGTAAATGGACTAAATGCACCAATCAAAAGACACAGACTGGCAAATTGGATAAAAATCCAAAACCCTTCAGTGTGCTGTATCCAGGAAACCCATCTCACATGCAAGGATATACAAAGGCTCAAAATAAAGGGATGGAGGAAGATTTACCAAGCAAATGGAGAGCAAAAAAAAGCAGGAGTTGCAATTCTCATCTCTGATAAAATAGACTTTAAAGCAACAAAGATCAAAAGAGACAAAGAAGGCCATTACATAATGGTAAAAGGATTGATACAACAAGAAGAGCTAACAATATGAACATATATGGACCCAATTGGGTCCTGAACATATATGGACCCAATGCAGGAGCACCCAGATACATAAGGCAAGTTCTTAATGACTTACAAAGAGACTTAGACTCCCACACAATAATAGTGGGAGACTTTAACACTCCACTGTCAATATTAGACAGGTCAACCAGACAGAAAATCAACAAGGATATCCAGGGCTTGAACTCAGACCTGGAGCAAGCAAACCTGATAGACATTTACAGAACTCTCCACCCCAAATCCACAGAATACACATTCTTCTCAGCACCACATCACACCTACTCTAAAATTGACCACATAATTGGAAGTAAAGCACTGCTCAACAAATGCAAAACAACTGAAATCATAACAAACAGCCTCTCAGACCATAGTGCAATCAAGTTAGAACTCAGAATTCAGAAACCGACCCAGAACCGCACAGCTTCATGGAAACTGAACAACTGGCTCTTGAATGTTGACTGGGTAAACAATGAAATGAAGACAGAAATAAAGAAGTTCTTCGAAACCAATGAGAACGAAGACACAACATGCCAGAACCTCTGGGACAGACACATTTAAAGCAGTCTCTAGAGGAAAGTATATAGCAATAAGTGCCCATGTGAGGAGAATGGAGAGATCCAAAATTGACACCCTATCGTCAAAATTGAAAGAGCTAGAGGAGCAAGATAAAAAAAAAACTCAAAACTCAGCAGAAGACAAGAAATAACTAAGATCAGAGCTGAACTGAAGGAGATTGAGACATAAAAAACCCTTCAAAAAATCAATAAATCCAAGAGCTGGTTTTTTTTAAAAGATCAACAAAATAGACAGACCACTAGCCAGATTGATTAAAAATAAAAGAGAGAACAACCAAATAGATGCAATAAAAAATGATAAAGGGGATATCACCATAGACTCCACAGAAATTCAAACTATCATCAGAGAATATTACAAACAACTCTATGCACATAAACTAGTAAAGCTGGAAGAAATGGATAAATTCCTGGACTCCTGTGTCCTCCCAAGCCTAAACCAGGAGGCAGCTGAAATATGAATAGACCAATAACAAGGTCAGAAGTTGAGGCAGCAATCAAGAGCCTACCACTCAAAAAAACTCCAGGTCCAGACGGGTTCACAGCCGAATTCTACCAGACACACAAAGAGGAGCTGGTACCATTCCTTCTAAAACTATTTCAAACAATCCAAAAAGAGGGAATCCTTCCCAGATCATTTTACGAGACCAACATCATTCTGATACCAAAACCCGGCAGAGACCCAACGAGAAAAGAAAACTTCAGGCCAATATCCATGATGAACATAGATGCAAAAATCTTCAATAAAATTTTGGCAAGCCGATTGCAACAGCAAATCAAAAAACATATTCATCATGATCAAGTAGGATTCATCCCAGGGATGCGAGGCTGGTTCAACATACACAAGTCTATCAACGTAATTCACCACATAAACAGAACCAAAAACAAAAACCACATGATTATCTCAATTGACGCAGAGAAGGCATTTGACAAAATTCAACAGCCCTTTATGCTAAAAACCCTCAATAAACTCGGTATCGATGGAACGTATCTCAAAGTAATAAAAGCTATTTATGACAAACCAACAGCCAATATCATACTGAATGGGCAAAAACTGGAAGCATTCCCTTTGAAATCTGGCACTAGACAAGGATGCCCTCTTTCACCACTCCTATTTAATATAGTTCTGGAAGTCCTAGCCAGAGCAATCAGGCAAGAAAAAGAAATAAAGGGTATTCAAATTGGAAAGGTGGAAGCCAAACTGTCTCTATTTGCAGATGACATGATAGTATACCTAGAAGACCCCATCGCCTCAGCCCAAAAACTCCTGAAACTGATAAGCAATTTCAGCAAAGTCTCAGGATATAAAATCAATGTGCAAAAATCACAAGCATTCGTCTACACCAATAACAGACTTAAAGAAAGCCAAATCAAGAACGAACTACCATTCACAATTGCTACAAAAACAATAAAAGACCTAGGAATACAACTCACAAGGAACGTAAGGGACCTCTTCAGGGAGAACTACAAACCACTGCTCAACAAAATCAGAGAGGACACAAACAGATGGAGAAACATTCCATGTTCATGGTTAGGAAGAATTAATATCGTGAAAATGGCTATACTGCCCAAAGTAATTTACAGAATCAACGCTATCCCCATCAAGCTACCAGTGACTTTCTTCACAGAACTGGAAAAAACCTCCATGAACTTCATATGGAAGCAAAAGAGAGCCCGCATAGCCAAGTCAATTCTAAGCAAAAAGAACACAGTGGGGGGCATCACACTACCGGATTTCAAACTATACTACAAGGCTACAGTAATCAAAACAGCATGGTACTGGTACCAAAACAGAGATATAGACCAATGGAACAGAACAGAGGCACCGGAGGCAACACAACATATCTACAACTATACAATCTTTGATAAACCTGACAAAAACAAGCAATGGGGAAAGGATTCCCTGTTTAATAAATGGTGTTGGGAAAACTGGCTAGCCATGTGCAGAAAGCAGAAACTTGACCCCTTCCTGACACCTTACACTAAAATTAACTCCAGATGGATTAAAGACTTAAACATAAGACCTGGCACCATAAAAACCCTAGAAGGAAATCTAGGCAAAACTATCCAGGACATAGGAGTAGGCAAGGACTTCATGAACAAAACACCAAAAGCATTGGCAACAAAAGCCAAAATATACAAATGGGACCTAATGAAACTCCACAGCTTCTGCATGGCAAAAGAAACAGTCACTAGAGTGGATCAGCAACCAACAGAATGGGAAAAAATTTTTGCAGTTTACCCATCTGACAAAGGACTGATATCCAGATTTTACAAAGAACTCAAACAGATTTATAGGAAAAAAACAAGCCCATTTAAAAGTGGGCAAAGGATATGAACAGATACTTTACGAAAGAAGACATATATGAGGCCAACAATCATATGAAAAAATGCTCATCGTCACTGGTCATCAGAGAGATGCAAATCAAAACCACATTGAGATACCATCTCACGCCAGTTAGAATGGCGATCATTAAAAAATCTGGAGACAACAGATGCTGGAGAGGATGTGGAGAAAAAGGAACACTTTTACACTGTTGGTGGGAGTGTAAATTATTTCAACCATTGTGGAAGACAGTGTGGCAATTCCTCAAGGCCTTAGAAATAGAAATTCCATTTGACCCAGCAATCCCATTACTGGGTATATATCCAAAAGACTATAAATCATTCTACTATAAGGACACATGTACACGAATGTTCATTGCAGCACTGTTTACAATAGCAAAGGCCTGGAATCAACCCAAATGCCCACTGATAATAGACTGGATTGGAAAAATGTGGCACATATACACCATGGAATATTATGCAGCAATCAGAAATGATGAGTTTGTGTCGTTTGTAGGGACATGGATGAATCTGGAGAACATCATCCTCAGCAAACTGACACAAGAACAGAAATTGAAACACCGCATATTCTCACTCATAGGCGGGTGATGGAAAATGAGAACACATGGACACAGAAAGGGGAGTACTAAACACTGGGGTCTATAGGGGGGAAAAGGGGAGGGCCAGTGGGAGGGGGAGGTGGGGAGGGATAGCCTGGGGAGAAATGCCAAACGTGGGTGAAGGGGAGAAGGAAAGCAAAGCACACTGCCATGTGTGTACCTACGCAACTGTCTTGCATGTTATGCTCATGTACCCCAAAACCTAAAATGCAATAAAAAATTAAAAAAAAAAAAGAAAAGAAAAAAAAAGTGACTTTACCTACATAGTGGTTAGCCCATTCCTATGAATGTCTCCTGATTTCTAGTGTCCCTAGTGTAAGAACATGTACTCTTGCTTGTGGACAGAGCAAACTTGTTGTTTCATGAATTATAGGGTATGACACATAAAGCATTCTTGCCAGTTCTGAATGGTTGACTTTGTCTTGCACAGAGCACACATATTTTTTTGATTATTGCATATATGCCTTTGGTCTGGAAAGTAACAGTGCAGAGATTTACCTGTCTTGTAATCAACAAAGACCATGCTTATGTATTTAACTTTTGTCAATGAATCCACAAATACTGACACAACAGATGTGCTGTCTCTTTTGGTTTCTTGGCATTTGGGGACCATTTTGCATTTATGTCCATTTTATGGAACTCAGTTAAGATAAATATGTTTCTTTACAGATACAATTTTGTACAAAGAGTAATAACCATTTAATCAACTATACAATGCTTTCATTATACAATCAAATGTATCAGATAGTTGATAACATTTTGCTCAGAAGAATCTGAGGAAATGTAGTAGTTTTCAATTTTTGAAAACATACTTTACTCAGAAGAATCTGGGGAAATGTAGTAGTTTTCAATTTTTCTTGAAAAATTGTGGCAATTTTTGGAACTGAAGGTCATTATTCTCAGTGAAACAACTCAGACACAGAAGTGCTTCTGGATGTTTCCATTGTGTAGATAGAAAATTTTAACAGACCAGTACCAACAAGTTAAGTTACATCCCTTATTGCTGGGGTGATGAACTTTCCACCCCAAGCAGTGATGTTAAACCTAACAGGTTTTTTTTTGTTGTTGTTGTTTTCCTTGTTTTGTTTGTTTTGTTTTTGAGATGGAGTCTTGCCAAGGCTGAAATGCAGTGATGCAGTCTCAGCTCCCTGCAACCTCTGCCTCCTGGGTTCAAGTAATTCTCCTGTCTCGGCCTCCCAAGTAGCTAGGACTACAGGCATGTGCCACCACACTCGGCTAACTTGTGTATTTCTTTTTTAGTATAGATGGAAGTTCAACATGTTGGCCAGGCTCATCTCAAACTCCTTACCTCAAGTGATCCACTCACCTCGGCCTCCTAAAGTGCTGGAATTACAGGCATGAGCCATTACACTGGGCCAACCTAAAAGGTTTCTAATGACTTCCAAGTGATCCACACCTTGAAAGACGCACCCACAAAGCTGGAGTAACATCTGTTCTGAAGAGTGCTGATCAACATCTGTGTCTCTGAGATACTTGGCCAGTCAGGCCTCAGGTCAGATGAGGTTGATGATTACATATGTAAAATATCAAAACAATCATCACCTTTAGGTTGATTTTTGGAGGCCTAGTTCCTTAAATGTTTTGGTGAAAATGTTTCACCAGACACATGCCTGGGAATATTGGGGCTTTTCTCTCTGTTCTAAGCAGATCTTGGGCAGCTCAATGATTCTCCCTCATGTCTCAACTTCTACTTCCACCAGAAAGGAGCTTGCAAAATTGACATTTTCAGGAAACCACAGCCCACGATACCCCCCGCACAGCTGAAGTTCTGCATGGGGGACCCAGGCAGCACATTTCTCCCAATGTTGAACTGGCGCTCTGTCTGGAGTAAGCAGAGGCCAATGGCACAACGTGCAGTGTCTCAGACAGACATCAGGCCAGTTTCTGTAGCAGTTTAGAAAAGCAGGTGTCTCCCTGGGCTGGAGGAGGCGCAAGGCTCAGGAAAGACCCTATGGAAAGGGTAGAAGCAGAAACCAAGCTGCACAGCCGGAAGTGGGAGACGCCAGACTTGGGCAAAAGCAAGGTGTACTTTGCAGGAACACCATATGCACTGTCCAGCCCAGACTTTTCCCTCCTGTCCCTCATTCAACTCACTCTCATGGAGAAGGGGCAGCAGGGGGTCAACGGGCAGAATTAGTCTGCGAGGTGCACACTGCCCTGGCTCCTTCAGGAAGCTCAGTGCCTACTGGAACTGTAGTCTTACAGCCTTGTGACCAAAGGGGAAGGAGTAGTTAAGACTACAACTCCCAGCATGCACGGCGAGGTGTGCGGCTCCCTGCCCCACCAGCCAGGGCTGTGACCGGACCCCAAGCCCGGAGCATGCTGGGATTGCAGTTCTGTAGTTATGCAAACAAGGGACTGGGAGCGGTTAAGAGACTACAGGTTCCAGCATGCCTAGCGAGGCGCGATGTGTTTCATCCCTCCCCCAAGGGTTCGCCCTGCCCCCTAAACCTGAGCATTCTGGGATTGTAGTCCTGTAGCCTTGCCATCAACCGGCTAGAAGCGGTTGACTACAGCTCCCAGCATGGTGAAGGCACCGATTAGACTCTGCCTCTCTGCCCATCAGGACCAGTTCCCCAATGCCCAGGGTATTCTGGTTGTTTCCAAGTCTTTCCTGCCTGCAGGAAGTGAGTGTGGCCAAGGCAGCAGATCTCAGCTATGACTGTGACAAGCCTTTCCCCGGGATGCGGGCTTCCTGACTTATGTGGAAGTTTCATTTCTCAAAAATCAGCAAGTGACCACCAGCCTCTCACAGCCTGCTCAAGTTTGCCACAGTTAGGTTTACCTCCCGCAGCTGGGCACACGCCTCCACTTCCCTCACCCCGTCCTTTCCCCTCATCCCATCCTTTCCCTCATCCCTGCCCCTTCTTGCCTCTTCTTCTGTCCTACACCCCTTCAGACATGGGTAGTGTAGCCCCTCTGCAAAGATGTGGCTTATGGCTCGTGGGCCTTGCACTTGGCATTTTGGGATCCCAAGATGGAAGCTCCCTGGTGAGTGTCTGAAACCATCTGTTCGCTGCCTAAAATGAAAATACCCCATCTCTGGTAAATTTGCACTTGCCTTTTCAAAGCCACCTTTCCCCTTTCTCTGAGCTGTCACAAATCCTCCCCTGCACTCCAGCAACACTCCTTGGACCCTCCAGGCTGGCTGCATACCCCACACCTAAGTCAGGCCTCTCACAAGGACTCTCCTACCACTGTAATAAAGAGGAGAAAACCTCACTGTTAGGAACAAGCTGACCCCTTTCCCCAACTCTGATTGCTCTGCAGCTGCATTCCTGAACCCTTACCTAGGTGCCACATCAAGGCTGCTAGACTTACTACAATTAAGCAAAGCCTGATTAAAGCCGTCCAGGCCACTCGAGGGAGGACAGAAAACGTGTTATTCATACTTGTAAATTCCTGTTTGACACATATCTGTAAAAAATTCCTCGTTTCTCTCCTTTTTTCAAAAAAACTGCCACAACAAAAGTGATAGAATGATGTATTGTAGGTCTGTTATAAGTTGACAAACCATGTCTGTGCCTGCTGCCAGCGGATAGATTACCTCAGTCCTCAAACTCCCTTATGCCTCTCTCACTCCATATAAACCCCTTGTTTTGTAAGCTCGAGGCTGCCTCCTCTGATTAATAAAATTTGCTTGCCTGACCTTGGGTCTATTCTTCTTTCTCTCAGCCACCCTTACACTCACAGGGTCAAGGACTGACCCCTGCTGCATCTACTCAGCAAACATGGCTTCACAGAGAAAAGACCCTCCAAGCCACTTTGGTGGCCACATCCACCACTTCTCTAACTCCCCACAGGCTTTTTCCCAGGACTTTGGTGTTCTAGTGTTAACATAGGCCAATAGGTCCAATCGTGACCCTTGGTCTTTCCCAAAACATTAGGAAAGTTTGTGTACTGAGGTAATGGGCAATGCCTTTATGCCCTTAATAAAAATTCCTTGGAAATTCTTAATAACCCTTCAAAAATATCCCTTTGGAATTACGTCTAGTAATTTGCTGGTCCAGCATGACAGTAACAATTATCCTAATTCATATGTATGTGTATATATATATATATATACACACACACACACATTTTTTGAGACAGTTTTTCTCTTGTCACCCAGGCTGGCATGCAATGGTGCGATCTCAGCTCACAGCAACCTCTGCCTCGTGGATTCAAGTGATTCTCTTGTCTCAGCCCCTCACCAGTACCTGAGATTACAGGTGCCCACCAACATGCCCACTAATTTTTATATTATCAGTAGAAATGGCATTTCACCATGTTGGTCAGGCTGGTCTTGAACTCCTGACCTCAAGTGATCCACCTGATTCAGCATCTGAAAATGCTGGGATTACAGGCATGAGCCACTGCACCTGGCCCCATATTTTCTTTCAGTTTTTCAGATTCACTCCAAGTAATTTATACTGTACATTTCTGAAGGTGGAGTAGGCACAGCTTCAATTCTGTGCAGGGAGGATGCAGCAGGACAGAATATCCTGGACACATCTTTCTGGAGAATCAATTTTACCACAAGACTTGGAAGAAACAAATTTACTTCCAAGATAAGAAAATTGAAATTTAAAACAAGGCTAGAAAGTCATCTGCCCTCATTAACTGTCAGTCTTCTGGGCCTGATATGTGAAACTTTCTCCAAGATAAAAACTAAGGATAACCTATTTTCCCTTATTATAAATAATAAAAATTAGAAATCACAGCAAGACAATAAAAAGCTCTGCGCACCAGTTTCCTAAATCACAATACAGTCTTGGTATGGTTAAACTTGTTTTCTTTTTGGGGTTTGTTGACTGTTTGGATATACAATTTGGGGTTTTGACCAATTTTTTTTGCAAGTTTTTAGCTCTTAGTTGTTGATTTACTTTTTTACCCCATTTAATTTTTTGGTCTCTTTACTCTCTTTCTGGAATGCAGTTTTTCTACAGATTGCTAAAGGTCTGTTTATTATCTTCAAACTTCATTTACTTTTTTCTTAAGATTGAACTGCAATCTCTGCCTCCCAGGCTCTAGCTATTCTCCCACCTCAGCCTGCTGGGTAGCCGAGATTACAGGCATGTGCCACCATGCCTGGCTAATTTTTTAAATTTTAGTAAAGATGGGGTTTCATCATGTTGGCCAGGCTGGTCTCAAACTCCTGACCTCAGGTGATCCACCTGCTGCATCCTCCCAAAGTACTGGAATTAAAGGCGTGAGCCACCACACCCAGCCTGGATTATTTTCTTGTATTCATTCTCATGTCTCATACATTTTAAAATTGTATAATAGAAACTATAAATAATACTTATAGAGAATCTTAATTCTGTTGTATTCCTCTGAAGAGTGTTGTTATTTTTTGAAGAGGAAGTTAATTTGGCTGCGTTAAAACTTAAATACCTGTCTCCCTTACAGTGGGCACTGCCAAAATCCTCATTCAGTTTTTATAACAATATATATCATATATTTATTATATACAGATGTGTGTGTTCCTTTTTTTTTTTTGAGATGGAGTTTCGCTCTTGTTACCCAGCTGGAGTGCAATGACGCAATCTCGGCTCACCACAACCTCCGCCTCCTGGGTTCAGACAATTCTCCTGCCTCAGCCTCCTGAGTAGATGGGATTATAGGCACGTGCCATCATGCCCAGACAATTTTTTGTATTTTTAGTAGAGACGGGGTTTCACCATGTTAACCAGGATGGTCTCGATCTCATGACCTTGTGATCCACCCACCTTGGCCTCCCAAAGTATAGATGTGTGTTTCTATGTAACAATCTATAATATTGTATCTAGATTTTACCAGTATCTGTAAGAGTATTAGTTCAACAAACTACTCCACCAAAACTGAAAACTAAAACCTTTTTGTTTCCTTTTTGGATTGTATATAAATAAAATTATATAGTATGTATACTTTTACATATACTTTCTTTTGTACATTGTATTTGTAATATTCATCCATGCTGCTGCAGATAGCTATAGTTTGTTCATGAAACCCCGTCTCTACTAAAAATATAAAAAATTAGCTGGGCAAGGTGGCGTGTGCCTGTAATCCCAGCTACTCGGGAGGCTGAGGCAGGAGAATTGCCTGTTCCCGGGAGGTGGAGGTTGTGGTGAGCTGAGATCATGCCATTGCACTCCAGCCTGGGTAAGGAGAGCAAAACTCCATCTCAAAAATAAATTATATATATATATATATATATATATATATATATTTAGGCTGAACATGGTGGCTGCTGCCTATAATCTCAATGTTTTTATGGGCTGAGGTGGGATGATTACTCAAGGCCAGAAATTTGAGACCAGCCTGGGCAATGTAGTAAAACCTGTCTAAAAATTAGGCATGGTGGCATATGCCTGTAGACCCACCCATTCAGAGGGCTGAGTTAGAAAAATCAGTTGATCCCAGGAGTTCAAGGCCACAGGGAGTTATGATGGTACCCCTTCACTCCAGTCTAGAAAACAGAGCTATACTCTTTTTCAATATATGAGAAAGATATATACATGTATGTTTAAAATAACTTTAAACATCATGTTCAAATACACAAAATTAACTATTTCAACCATTTTTACATGTGCAATTGAGATGAATTACATATACTCATTGTTTTGCTACCATAATTGCTATATATAGGAAATATTTGATATTTTTTAAAACTGAAGCTCTATTCATTAAACAACAGCTTCTTGTTATTCTCCCTTAAGCTTCTGGGAAACACTCTTGTGTTTCTATGAATTTGTGTTTCTACTCTTAAGTACCATGCATGAATGGAATCATATGGTTGAACAAAGAAATAATGAGGAAGAATGATAAAAATGTATAGCATGTTTATTAATTTGAATAAACACACCAACAGAGATCAGAAGTACATAATGATTATAAATAAACAGCTGAATGAGAAAAAGAAATTGGCAGGTTGCATTAAATTTATGACAATGGGGCCTCAATTGCCATAGCAGTGAGTCCTCTGCCCCAGTAGGTACTGGTCAGTTGAAAGCCCAGTGTAGCTGTTTGACACCCAGAGCCCATGCTTAGCCCAAATGCCACTGAGAGCTGAGGCATTCCACTCCTGCTGGTTCAGGCACTAAGTGCCATCAGGTATGCTCACCATGGCTTTGAGGGTGGTGTTGCTGGCCTACTTGTATGGGAGATCCAGCTAGCAGGATAGGTTGTAGCTACAGGTCGAAGAGGCAGATATGCAGCTAGTAGAAGCCACACCCCAGGTTTCCCTCCCAGTGCCTGTCCAGATGGAGTCCTGGGCCCCAGTCATCACTGTGCAGCAGGGCCTGACACTGACCAGGGAGCCATGGCCATAGGCTCTTGACACCTGGCCCAAAATAAATATTTTCTGTGCCCCTCCACCAGTCTGCTAAACCCTCACCTCTCAGTCTTACTCAGCCACTCTATTAACTGGAAGCAGACTCAAATGTGTGTCATTGCTGAATATGATCATTGTCTGCAGCCAGCAGAAGCAGCTGCATCTCCTGGAGGACTTTAATCTCCTGCAGCTAAAGGGAAGGACAGGATGCTGACAGAGCCTGAGTGAAAGATGTTAAAGGGATATTATGGGAAAAAGAAGGGGCTGGTTTGGGGGGCTTTTCCCTCAAGGATCCTCTTCCTCTTCTACAATCTCACACAGTTCCAACACGTTCTCAGATTCAGATACAAGCTCCTCCCAGAACTTGTTCTTGATTTTAGTCCCCTACTCACATCCTTCATTGTGATGGTTCTCTTCTTTCTCTGTGTATCAAACCTTTTCGATAAATCTAAGATGGACAGGATGGAGCCACAGACTGTCCTCCCATGGGCATCTCTGTCCTTTATGTCCTTACCCTCCCCCATTGTTGCCCCAACTGCTTAGCTTCCTCCTTCTGGGTGTTGATCATATTTCCCTTAAAGGCAAAGAGCCAAAGTCCATCAGAAAGGCCCCTGGACTCTGACTAGGTCCCCTCCCCACTTCCTGTGTACTGTATTACTGCTAGGTTCACCAAGGTAAGGGGATGTTCACAAAATAGGACTTGTGCCTGCATCAGGCTCTTGTGTATAGAGGAGGGGGAAGTGGGAACTGAGCCTCAGGGACCTTCTGCCCCAACTCTCTGTGATGATGGGTGAGATACTCTTATCCACATAGGAGCTGCCTGCCCTTGGAGAGGCCTAAGGTACTCTCACCTGAGGGAGAGTCAGTCTAGCTCAGGCCAAAGCTCACTGAGCTTTGCAAGCAGGCAGCTCTGTAGCTTCATCACTTGGGGAACAGGAAATGGTGGCTGATACACAGGCTTCAACAGTTATAGGTGAGATGAGCCTGATGCTGCAGCTCACAGGGATAGCTGTGAGGCTCTCATGAGAGAAGATCTGCCAAGTGCTGAGATCTAAGGGTGCAGTTTGGAGCTTCCTCTTCCCAAGCCTCAGTATCCTGGACCCAGCCCTGCCCATCCCAGGCTCATTCCCATCCACATAATTCTTCCTGGCAGGGTCTACCATCACCAGATCACTGGAAAATGTGCCCAGGAGGAGGCAACACCCTATGCCACTGAGGTGGTAATGATAATGAACACTCACTTTTGGGTGCCAATTCAAGGCCTAGCCCCTGAAATCTTAAAAGCCCCTGTCTCCTGGTCCCCCCACCCAGATTTCCTACTTGGAAGACAAAGACATTCAGGTGCCTCTTGTCAACTCTCTCCTCACTCATAGCTGGCCTCCAAGGACACCAAGCACCTCCTTGTTACCTCTGTGACTTTAACATGTCACAGTGGTATGTGATCCCTAGCTTCAGAATTTCCCAAGTCCACTCTGAGCCCAACTCTTCCAGGTATTTTCTCTGATTTCTATTATAGAGGCATTTCAGGGACTGTGGCCACAGGAAAGAAGGGCTGGGGAGGAAGGCCCCCAGCTGGGAGAGAGGAGCTCTGTCCTTTGGCTCCCTGGAGTCCCACCCCATCACAGGGACACTGCCATTTTGTTGCATTTGCCACATTTGGTATTTTTGTGTGTTCTTCTCCAGAATGGCCAATTTAGAGGTCCCCACCTGCCAGGGTCAGTACAAGGTCAGTGAGACTATGATGTCCTCAAGCAGTTACATCCCAGTCACTCTGATCCTGAATAACTGGTGTGAGTCAGCTGGTACAATGCTCCCACCACCTCCAATAAGCTCTGATTCTAGGTTCACTTCAGCTCGAACACTCACTGGGTGTGTAACCTTGGGTATGCAGCAGGGCTTCCCTGGGACTGTCTTTGCAGCTAAAGAGTTTGATGGTGTATTAGCTCATTCTCATGCTGCTGATAGAGACATACCTAAGACTGGGCAATTTACAAAAGAAAGAGATTTAATTGGACTTACAGTTCCACTTGGCTGGGGAGGTCTCAGAATCATGGTCAGAGGCAAACGGCTCTTCTTATATGGTGGTGGCAAGAGAAATAAGGAAGAAGCAAAAGTGGAAACCCCTGATAAATCCATCAGATCTTGTGAGATTTCTTCACTATCATGAGAATAGCATGAGAAGGAACTGGCCCTCATGATTCAATTACCTACCCCTGGGTCCATCCCACAACCTGTGAGAATTCTGGGAGACACAATTAAGTTGAGATTTTGGTGGCAACAGAGTCAAGGCATATCATTCCACCCCTGCTTCCTCCACATCTCATGTCCTCACATTTCAAAACCAATTATACCTTGTCAACAGTCCCCCAAAGTCTTAAGTCATTTCATCATTAACCCAAAATTCCACAGTCCAAAGTCTCATCTGAGACAAGGCAAGTCCCTTCTGCCTATGAGCCTGTACAATCAAAAGCAAGATAGTTACTTTCTAGATATAACGGGGGTACAGGTGCTTGTAAATACAGCCATTCCAAATGGGAATAATGGATCGAAACAAAGGTTACAGGCCCCATGCATGTCCAAAATCCAGGAAGGCAGTCAAATTTTATGCTCCAAAATGGTCTCCTTTGACTCCAGGTCTCATATTCAGGTCATGCTGATGCAAAATGCGGGTTCTCATAGTCTGGAGAAGCTCCACCCCGTGCCTTTGCAGGGTACAGCCTCCCTCCCAGGTGCTTTCATGGGCTGGCATTGTCAGTGGCATTTCCAGGTTCCTGGTACAAGCTCTCAGTGAATCTACCATTCTAGGGTCTGGAGGATGGTGGCCCTCTTCTCATAGCTCCACTAGGCAGTGCCCCAGTAGGGACTCTGTGAGGGGGCTCCCACCTCACCTTTCCCTTCTGCAATGCCCTAGCAGAGTTTCTCCATGAGGGTCCTGCCCCTGTGGCAAACCTTTGCCTGGTCATCCAGGCATTTCCATACATTTTTTGAAATCTAGACAGAGGTTCCCAAACCTCAGTTTTTGACTTCTGTGCACCCACAGGCTCAATGCCACATGGAAGCTGCCAAGGATTGGGAAGCCATAGCCTGAAGCCATAGCCTGAACTTTACATTGGCCCCTTTCAGCCATAACTGGAGCTGCTGGGACACAGGGCACCAAATCCCCAGGCTGCACACAACACAGGGACTCTGGACCCAGGCCACAAAACCACTTTTGCTCCTGGGCCTCGGTCATGTGATGGAAGAAGCAGCCATGAAGTCCTCTGACATGGCCTAGAGACATTTTATTCATGGTCTTGGGGATTAACATTAGGCTCCTTGCTAGTTATGCAAATTTATGCAGCCTGCTCGAATTTTTCCACACACAAAAAATGGGTTTTTCTTTTCTACTGCATCATCAGGCTGCAAATTTTCTGAATTTGTATGTTTTCTCTTTTAAAACTGAATGCCTTAACAGCACCCAAGTTACTTCTTGAATGCTTTGCTGCTTAAAGTTTCTTCTGTCATACACCCTAAATCATCTTAAGTTCAAAGTTCCACAAATCTCTAAGTCAGGGGCAAAACGATGCCAGTCCCTTTGCTAAAACATAATGAGAGTCACCTTCACTCCAGTTCCCAACAAGTTCCTCATCTCCATCTGAGAGACCACCTCAGCCTGGATTCTATTATCCATATTGCTATTACCATTTTGGGCAAAGCCATTCAACAAATCTTTAGGAAGTTCTAAAGTTTCCCACATTTTCCTGTCTTTTTCTGAACCCTCCAAACTGTTCCAGCCTCGGCCTGTTACCCAGTTCCAATGTCACTTCTACATTTTCAGGTATCTTTTAAGCAACACCCCACTCTACCGGTACTAATCCATTTTCATGCTGCTGATAAAGACAAACCCAAGACTGGGCAATTTAAAAAAAAAGGTTTAATTGGACTTATAGTTCCACAAGAGAAAATGAGAAAGAAGCAAAAGCAGAAACCCCTGATAAACCCATCAGATCTTGTGAGAGTTAGTCACTATCACCATAATAGCATAGGAAAGACCTGCCCCCATGATTCAATTACCTCCCCCTGGGTCCCTCCCACAACACATGGAAATTCTGGGAGATACAATTCAAGTTGAGATTTTGGTGGAGAAACAGCCTAATCATATCAGATGGAGACCCCACCTACTTTCTGGGCCTCTTGAGGACTCAGTTTCATGTAGCTGTCGTCATTGCTCTCACCATCATGCCTCTCAGGAAGAGTCAGATATAAGCACTCTCAATATTTTTTCTTTTTTGGAGAAATTGGAGTCTCTCATCCCCATCTCTAGTGCAGTCAGGGTGCCTTTTACTGTGAAGGAGCAGGAGCAGTACAGACAGAAGCAGCAGTAGGGGCCTGGCTTCCTGGGGACCTCCTGGACTAGTCTGGAGAAGAAAGAAAGCCCCACCTATCACATTCACTCAAGAGCCTACATGAAGCCACTTGGAAGCAGAATGCACCAGCATGGAATCCGGTACCCTACTAATTCTACAGCTTACTGTAACCTTTGTTCAACAGCCTAGCTGCTGTCAACACATTCCATTACCAGGGCCTCCTGTTTCCACACCCACTGCCTGCCCATGACCAAACAAATCACTTTTCCTATTAGTCCAGACTAGATATTTTTCTTTTTCTTTTTCTTTCTTTTTTTTTTTGGGAAGGAGTTTTGCTTTTGTTGCCAAGGCTGGAGTGTAGTGGTGTGATCTTGGCTCACTGCAACCTCTGCCTCCCAGGTTCAAGTGATTCTCCTGCCTCAGCCTCCCGAGTAGCTGGGATTACAGGCATGCAACACTATGCCAGGCTAATTTTGTATTTTTAAGTAGAGAGGGTGTTTCTCCATGCTGGTCAGGTTGGTCAGGCTGGTCTCAAACTCCAGACCTCAGGTGATCCTCCCACCTCAGCCTCCCAAAGTGCTGGGATTATAGGCATGAACCACTGTGCCTGGCATTGCTGATATTTTTCTACTGAAACACACACACACACATACACACACACTGTGGCGTAGTATTTCTTTAAACCTCATGCCTGCCTGCCTCTCCAAACATTTGGCCTTACCATCTCCCAGCCTCCAGATTATGCTCAGTGTGTTGTCTTCTTGACAGCCAGCTCCCTCACAAAAACAGAGCCACCTCATCAACTAATGACTGCCTACACATACCTGATGGAGTCTAGCTGAACCAAGCCAAAATAGCGGACCAACTTAATCATGAACTAGTAAGTTTGGGGTGGTTTGTTGTACAGTTGATAGATAATTAACACATACACCCATTACAGAGACAGTGCCAGGATTCAAGGAAAGCGTGGTAATTCTGAAAGGCCACAGAAAAAAACCTGCCACATTCACCTCATTCTCCCCAGTGTCTGACTGCATCTCCTGTCATTCAAGGACAGTTTGATGGCAAGTTACCTGACAAACAGGCACTGCAGAGGTACTAATTTTCTTTATCCCTTAGTTAAAGTCATATCTTTTGTTAGATGTTGTTGAGCTATCCAGAAATACATGCAGACATGTATGCATGTAATGGGTGCTTAAATGGATAAAGTTCTTCACAGGAGGAAATACAACCACAGCCTGATGATTAGGGTCAAAACTAAATTACAAAATAAGAATTTTGCCTTTAATATATTTTCTCCACATCTAAATTGTGAAGGGCAAAGCTGTGAATAGATCTAAAGACATGGTGTTTTTCTCTCACTGGAGCTCCATTATTCTATGTTCACTGTCTGCTTTCTAGAAAGTGAACAGGTACCCACTAAGTCGCAGGTGGACACCTGTGGACACTTTCTGCTGGCAGCATTCTGCTCTATCTTGGGGCACAACCTTTTCCACCCTTGGGCCTTAAAAGAGAGATACTAATAGAGAGGGGGTGTTTACTCACATCTGGTAAAAAAGGGGTTCAGGTCCTTTACCTTACTAAGGTCAGGGTATTTAGGCCTCCCCAGAGTGACTGAGTACCTGGGATACGGTTATTCTGAACCAAAGTACTGGAAGCTTAAAATATAGTGTGAATTTCGAAGACAGAGTACCAAAATTACTTAACTAATAATTTTATATTGACTACATATTAAAATAATATTTTGGTTATATTGGGATAAATTATTCCTATCAATTTTATATATTTCTCTTTTGTTAGTTTTATGTAGCTCCTAGAAAACTTTATTTTATTTTCATTTTTATTTTTTGAGATGGAGTCTTGCCCTGTCATCCAGGCTGGAGTGCAGTGATGTGAATTCAGCCCACTGCAACCTCTACCTCTCAGGTTCAAACAATACTCCTGCCTCAGTCTCCTGAGAAGCTGGGATTGCAGGTGTGTGCCACCACACCCTGCTAATTTTGGTATTTTTGGTAGAGATGGGGTTTCACCATGTTGGCCTGGCTGGTCTTGAACGCCTGACTTTGTGATCTACTCATCTTGACCTCTCAAAGTGCTGGAATCACAGGCATGAAGCACCGTGTTGTTAGAAACAAAGTGCTTGTTCCTTGGTGCCACAAAGAAAAATTATTATTCAGACAAAAAGTTTTATCACCAAGGCAATTTTACTTTCTGCAGAAAGGGTGCTGTTTGTCAGCAATCTTGCCATGAGAGCACACTGAACAAAGAAAGGCAGGAATATTTATCCCTTACACATTGGGGTCTTACTGCTCTGTCCTACCTCCATTGGTTGGAGCTGGACCTCACAGTCTAAGATAAACCCAATTGGCTAACAACATAAAACTTTTGTAAATAGGTAAAGGCAACAGAGAATCAAAGGAAAAGAGAAAGTTACTTGCAAAAGGATTCAGAAAAGTAATAACATTTCCAAATAAGGAAGGGGCACAGGCTGAGAGTTAGTATGTCCAGCACAAGTATCCTGGTTAAGGTACAAGGACAAAGAGTGCACTTATTCCCTTATATCTAACAGCTACACGGGATAGGGCTTAACAAGGAGTTGTTAGCAAAATGCAAGAAGGCTTTGAAGGAAGCTAGTCTTTAAAGGAAACTACTGTTTATAAGATTTATTATATATTCTTTAATAAGAAGGAAATCTTTGAAGAGGAACTATTTACTTTCTACCTGTGCCCAGCCTAGAAAATTTTAAATGACATGCGTGACTCATGTTTTATTTATAGTGAATACTGCTGCCTTAGAAGATTGCTTCCTTTTTACTTTTATTTATTTTTAATTTTTAATTTTTCTCATTTTGTTTTCAAACACTTAGTCTTTTATTCAGTACACTCTCAAAAAAATCTGTGTATCTAGTCCCAAGTTGGGTGATCCTGGGGCCCCAAAGGTAGTAATGACTCTGACTGATAGAAGAAGACATAGACCTCCCAGTTTGGTGGACCCTGGGTGAGCCAGAGGTGAGGCTGGAAGCAGCAGGAGCCCCAAGGGATGTAGATTCTTTTTGAAAGATCAGAAATGGCTGCACAAAGAAGAGGGCATTGAAGCCAGGGCTTTGAAGGATGAACAGGAGCTTGTCAAACAGAGAAGGTGGGACATGCACACCAAGTGGAGGGACTGTGGCCAGAATGCAGGGATGTGTGGGTGGAGGAGCAGGAGAGAGACAGATTGGAAGAGCAGGAAGCATCAGTGTGAGCCTTCTCCAGATACAAGATGAGCTGCCTGTCATTCAAGGCCAAGAAATACAATAGTTCCACTTGGCCCTGTCAAGCCTGTCAGGCCTGGAGCCTCCTCAAAGCATCTCTGACTACTTCAACGACTGTCATCTCTCCTCTTTGGGTCACAGGGACCATGCTGTTTGGTGCACAATGACACTCTGTTGGGGATGCTTTCACGGTGTGGCTGTGGGACTACAGGCCTGGGCCTGAGTCTCCCAGTCTGAAGAATGGGCTGCTGGAAGCTACTTTTTCTGCTTATGTTCATCTCAGGCCAGGGAGGCCTTCAACAAATGATATGAAGGAAAAAAGAGAAAAAAATAGAAGATAGGGAGTGAGAGGGAAAGAAATGGGGAAAGGAAAGGAGGAAGGAAGAAGAGATGGAGTAGAAAGAGAGGAAGGAGTATGGATGCGATTTGCCTACTGTTTGTTAAGTGTCAAATCGCCCTGAAAATGCTTTCTCTCACCTTCACCTAGAGTTGAGAAGCCTGAAACCTTGCCCATTCCTCTACCAGCTCCCGCATGGGCTAGGACCCATCAGTTCAGAGGCTGCTGTGGCACTAGCTTGTGGCAAGCCAAAAGCTATTTGTGAAAAGAGCTGTCTGTAATCCCGGCCTCTGAGCAGCAAAACTACCAATTTTGAGTGAGACAGGGCTCCCCAAAGATGTGCACAGGTGCTAGCATGGAGAAGAGGCCAAGGAATGGAATTTGGGTGATTATAAAATTCCCCATTTTCTTGCCGAACCCTGGCAGAGGCAGGTCCTCAAATATTCACAGGGGAATGTGGTGGAGGGGACCCAGACTCAAGACATAAGCGTGTGACCCTGCTGTTGGCAGAGGCCCAAGCTACCCATTTGCAGGGATTTGGGCTGCCTATCCCTGCTCTGTGTCCCTGACAACCTCCTTGGGCCTCAGTTTACCTATTGAAGAATAGGGGCTAGAAGACTCTGCTCTAGGAGGAGTCCCTTGGGCCCACAGTGGGGTGTTTGGGGACACGGTCCTGGGCTAGGCACCTATAGGAAGGAGGTGGGAACAGAAAGACTCCCTTTCAGGCACACCTTGGGGAAGGCGAGACTCAAGTCATGCTGCATAGCAGCTCCAGCAGGTCTGCCTGCAGGAGTGAAGTGGGGGGGGGTCCCTCTCTGTCTTCCCCTCCATCTCTCCCTCCCCTCAACCAAGTGGAAGTTGGAAGGTAGATTTCTGCAGTTCAGCAGATGCTCTGAGGGAAGGCCAGAGGGAGCCTGGCAGACCTGGTGCTGACTAGGAGATAAGCAAGTGCATTATTTGGGCATGGCTGTCCCCGTGGTGGAAATTCAGTATTCACCTGTCCATGCCCCGGGCCCTCTGGCCAACAGACTCTTAATTAAAACATTATTTCTTCTCAGGCTCCAGTGCCTGTGCATCTGGGGTGCTTGGGGTCTGAACAAGGCCCTCAAGGACCTCCATAACCCCCGCCCCCTCCCAAAAGACCCTCCCCAGGGTTTACAAAATGGACCCGAGGTGACATGGCTGCAGTTCAGAGGTGAGACAGAGGCCCGACATACTGCCCTTTAAGTCTCTACCTGAAATTTCTATAACACACCCCCCTGCAATGCCCACGATGACTTCCCACGCCTTAGCCCAGTTCCCCACTCCCAGATCTGCAGCTGCTTAGCCAGAGCCCTTTAGACCGCCTCCCTCAATGCCTCAAGACCCTATGCAGGCGGCGAGGCATCTGGATGTAAGGGGAAGCAGGAAGCCGCCCAAGGGGTGGGCACGAGTCCCTCCTGAGAAGGTATTTGGAGGTGAAGATGGGGCACAGTTGGAGAGCTGAGAAGGCGCTGGGATGACCATATTGCCACCCTTAGTCATTTGAGAGTTTGGGCAGTAAAGGTTGCATCCCCAGTCAGGGCTGCTCACTGCACAAAGGGCTTGTGGGGGCCTCAAAGAGGGCTAGGTGCTCTCAGGCTGGGAAGGAGGAAGTTCGAGAAGACTTCCTGAAAGAGGCTGCAATTCTAAGTGGATCGGAGCTGCCGAGAAGAGACTGAAAAGTGCACCACGGAGGGGGCATGGGTTGGACAAAGATGTGGCTGGAAGAATATCCTGGGCAAAGAAAAGGTGCCCAAGAGCTTCTCTCCCGTCCCCTCTGTGCCCCTCTGTATGTGATACCTTCTGGTTGCCCACGGGAGCCTTCCAAGATGGCGTAGTGCTTCCCACTGAAGACTGGTCACCGGTGCCCCAAGAGGGGAGTGACAGCCTCAAAGTCACACAGTAGAGCTGGAAGGCTCAATGCTCCCTCCTGAAAGGCTAGGCAGAAGCTTCAATGTCCTAGGTCAGTGTCAGGGGCTGGGGCTCCAGCAGGAATGTCCGAGGCAGTGTGCATCAGCCAGTCAGGCCAGTGTTCCACTGTCCACCTGGGACCCCAGACCCTGGAGTGACGTCTAGGCTTCCAGGAGGAGGGAGAAATACCTTCTCAAAGTGTCTTCTACCCCCACCTATTCGTTCGGCCAGTACCCGGGTCCCCTCCGTCATGGCTCTACCTCCTCCAGCCCATACTACCTGGGGTCGCTGACGAGCAGCACCAGCCTTCCTGCAAGCGCGGGCGCACTGTTGGGCGGTCATCCAGCCGCGCGTGGTAGTAGAAGGCGAGCTCCCGGTAGCGCCAAATTAAATGCAAATGTCCCTCAGCCAGGCCAGGTCCAATGACTGGAAGGAATCTCCGTCTGAAAACACTGCAGCCAAAAACCTGCCACTCTCACCTCATTCAGCCCAGGGTCTGGTTACATCTCCTGTCACTCAGGGCCTGAAGGGGTGGGGAATGGAGCTCTAGCCAATCAGTGGTGTGTAAAAACTGTCCAATCAGAAGCGCAGCCAGAGGGGAAGAGGCGGCCTCTACAAGCTGGACGGGTCTTTGTCTCCTAGCGACCAGGCTCTGGGTTCAGTTCCTGTCTCCATTGTTTCGTGTCCTCTGCTCCAAGAGCTCCTAGGTGAGTCTACAACAGCCCCCGTTATCCTGTGACCTGCGAGTACTGGGAGATCCCTAAGGAGGACGCCGAAACATCCAGAGGCTGGAAAATGGTGAGTGCGAGGGGTTGGAGTCCGCAAAACGGGGAAGAGGCTGTTTGAATCCTGCGGGAACCGGCTGCGGTGGGATCTGGTCTTCGTGGTCAGCTCGAGTTTGCAGACCCAGGATTGCTCCGGCACAGCTCGGCCCTCCGTTCCCTCCATCGCAGATTAGGGACTCAGCCAGCAGCCAGATCCCTAGCGTCTTGCCCCGTCCATGAGCGTGAATTGCTCCCCAGCCTAGAGCCCTTTGTGGGCGTCTCTGTGCGCAACCTCGAGTCTCCTTCAGATTGTGCGGGCATGATTGGAGGGAATAAGGGGAAGGAATCCCCACTTGGGGTCCGGAGTTTTTTCTTGAAAAAAGTAGTGGGCCCGGGCGCCCCCAGTTCCTTCCTTCTCCTCATTATTTATTTGAGACGGAGTTTTGCTCTTCTTACCCAGGCTGGAGTGCAATGGCACGATCTCGGCTCACCGCAACCTCCGCCTCCTGGGTTCAGGCAATTCTCCTGCCTCAGCCTCCTGAGTAGCTGGGACTACAGGCACGCGCCACATGCCCAGCTAATTTTTTGTAATTTTAGTAGAGACGGGGTCTCACCATGTTGACCAGGATGGTCTCTATCTCTTGACCTCGTGATCCACCCGCCTCGGCCTCCCAAAGTGCTGGGATTACAGGCGTGAGCTACCGCTCCCGGCCCTCTTTCTTTTCTTAAAAATTAAATCACTGATATTATTTTGAGATGATGTCTCACTCTGCCGCCCACGCAGGAGTGCAGTGGCACTTTCAAGGTTCACTACAGCCCCCAACTCCCGGGCCTAGGTGATCGTTTCACCTTGGGATCGTTTCCCATCCCAAGTAGGTGGGACTACAGGCGTGCACCACCACTCCCAGCTAAGTTTTGTATTTCTTGTAGAGACAGACTTTGCTATGTTGCCTGGGCTGGATCTTATCCTCTGGTTTCTCTCAAGCTTGTGAAGGAATAACTATCCCAAAGTGCAAGGAAAACCCACCCTAATGAGGTAGTGTGTGAACTTGCAAAGCAAAATACTCATCAGGCACAGGGAGTAAGGACAGTGGCTTCTGAGGGAGGTGATTAATTACCTTAGCAGGATGGGGGTGGGAGAATCTATCAAATGATTGACACACAAGTCCAATATGCCTGTGTCCTGGTCAGTACCACCTCTCCTTGTGTTTGTCACCTTAAATATATTTTATACTTACTACAGATTTTATTAACTGTATAATGTAGTTTATCATTAGAGCTTGAAAGACAAAAGACACAAATGTTTGCTAAGAGGAAGGAAAGGGATAGATTTCAGAGAAAATATCTCCTTTTATATTCCATTGGTTAAAAATTTTTAGCCAGTCACAGGTTGCTCACACCTGTAACCCCAGCACTTTGGGAGGCCAAGGAGGGCAGATCACCTGAGGTTAGGAATTCAAGACCAGCCTGGCCAACATGGCCAAAACCCATCTCTACTAAAAATACAAAAAAATTAGCCAGATGTGGTGGCCTGCACCTGAAATTCCAGCTACTCTGGAGGCTGAGGCAAGAGAATTGCTTGAACCCGGGAGGAGGAGTTTGCTATGAGTCAAGATAGCACCACTACACTCCAGCCCGGGTGACAGAATAGAACTCTGTTTCAAAAAAAAAAAATTATTTACCATTTTTATTTTGCAGAAAGAATGTGGACAGATTCTGAGGTCTGTTCTATTTTAGCGTGATTTCAAACAGAATCCCAAGGGCTTAGCTTTGGAAATGCTATCTGAGAAAAAAAATAGAAAAAATGTTTCTCATTATGGCTGAGGACAAATAAATACATTTCTGAAAAAAAAATAAATTAACACATGAATTACAAACGTTTTAGAAAGCATCAGTTTTTTGTGCAAGGGTAGAGAATTTTTGACAGTGGGTACCTCAGTTCTGTTATCTGGGTTTCAGTTTAATGCTAAATTTGGAATGAAACTTGACAACTGCTAGAAGTTTCACATATTAATTGTTTACTATATGATTTGTTATAAAAATAATAATTAAATGATATGTTTATTGCCTGGAAAAAGATAAGTACTTTTGTTTTTTTGTTGAGGTATAAAATATAAGTGCATTACAATTTCTTGCCCTTCTGTAACAAATACTGAGTTTGAGTACTTTTGCTGGATTTACTTATTACTAGGTTTTTTTTTTTTTTTTGAGATGGAGTCTTGCTCTGTCACCAGACTGGAGTGCAGTGGTGCAATCCTAGCTCACTGCAATCTCCACCTCTTGGGTTTGAGTGATTCTCCTGCCTCAGCCTCCCAAGTAGCTGGGACTACAGGCAGGTGCCAACAAGCCCAGCTACTCTTTGTATTTTTAGTAGAGATGGGGTTTCAACGTGTTGACCAGGGTGGTCTCAATCTCTTGACCTTGGCTTCCCAAGGTGTTGGGATTACAGGTGTGAGCCACCATTGCAAGCAGTATTTTTTTCATTACAACCAAGTGAATATTTTTGACTTGAAAGCAGAGACATGAGGTTAGAGAATCCAAGCAAACATCCATCCTAATTCTGCAAAAGGTGGTCATTGAAAACCAAATTCATTTTTCCCAGGAAGTCTTTACTGCAAGGATTTCAATATGTTTATGTCAATCATGGAAGGAGCTTTTTATGCAGAGTCCTGGAAAAATTGGGATCCATGGGGAAACTGGTGAGATTTAGGATGGAGGTAGTGAGTGTGATGCCTTTTCTCAGGGTGTAATCGTCATTGTCCTGGGCTATTTCTAGATAATGCCAAATAAAATAATTTTAAGTTAAGGCTAGAAAGAAGTAACTATTCTAAGGGAGTATTACAGTAGGAAAAAAGAACCAAGTATGAGATCTGGCAGCATCACAAAGTTTGGGTAGAAAAGCGTTTTTTTTTTCCCCTAGAGAGAAGCAAACAAGATTAAAAAGAAGATGGGAGGGAGAGGCCAGGATGGAGGGTGGCAATATCAGCTTTGAAATCAGAATATGTTGCCCTGAAGTCAGCCTGTTCTAGAAAGAGGGGTTGTATTTTGATTCAGGCTAAGGTGAGTCAGAGTCCAGGATCCTGAGATAAGGAGAGAAACTTAAGCAAAGTTTGATTAATAAGTGTTTTCTTCTGACCAATGAAGAAAAAACTGTTCAGCTAATTGTTCATAAGGCAAAAAAACAATTTGCAGTGTCTGTGTCTGGTTTTGTCATAGGTAAATAAGGGAGCATCATCTGCATCATAATGGGAAGGGTGTGTTTTTCAGTAAGTTGCTCTTTCTGAACACAAATGATGGGGGATTTCCTTTACGCCTTTCTACCAGGGTCACTTACTTGTCCCATCTTCCTCCACCACTCTCCCTTGGTTTATGCGTCTCTTTCATCTTGCTGTTCCTGAGTTGTGTCCTTCATAATCAGCTGGCAAACAAGTAAAATGTTTTACTAAGTAAGTACTGTGTGTAGTTCTAACAAGTTACTGGACTGGAGGGGTTACAGGAGCCCCTGATTTAAAGATAGTTGCTCAGAAGTATAGGTGGTCCCCCAGACTAACATCTGTAGTTGGGGCAGTTTGTGGGACTGAGCTCTGAACTTGTGTGGTCTGTGCTAACTCTGGGTGATAATAGAATTGAACTGCTGGGCAGATTGTTGGAAAATTGGTTTTCGTTCAGCAAGCTCCACTCATTTGCTGCCAGAAGTATTTTCAGAAAAAAAACATCAAAGGTTAGCACATTAAACTGACTCCAGATGAGTTATGTCGCTGCTTAGAACTAATATCCTGAAGGAGAGAGCATTTTCACGCTGTGAGAAGGGGAAGGTAGGGAGTGTGGAGCTCCCAGCATTTCATTTCCCAGCCGCTCAGTTTTTCGCCACTCAGCATCTAGGAGTGAGCCGCCCTGGGCTGCCTTCACAGCGAGAATGGACGTCAAGCTCGGAAACATGTTTAACCTATTCTGTGGTTTCTTCTGAAATGTGAATACAAGAGGCTGCTTCCCTGAGCTCTTGTATTCACATTTCCTTTTTTACAAAAATAAAATCTTGCTGCCATATAATTCCAATGTGTCCAAGTATTTAAACATTTTATTTTATGATTAGAGTGGAAGATTTTTATTTCATTGGTTGAAAATCTGCGTGGATTGTGTGATATGTGAAAAAGCAAAGATAAACCTTGGAATAAATTGATTGTTTTGAGTTTAAATAAGAATGTAACCTTTTATAGAATCACTAGGGGAATAAACAGGGCTGCTGCAGTTCTGGTGTTTTCCTGATCTCATCTACCTTCTGTACCCAAAGGTGACTGTGACCACAGTTCTCACATTTTTTTGTTGCTTAACTATTTATCATAAGCAGGGATTTGCTTGCTTTTACCTTTTTTGAGTTTTCAGTAACTTAATGTTATCTTTAACATTTCATTAATATTATGCTGAAGAGGTTTTTGTTGTTGTTTCTTTGCCTCAGTCTGTTGCACATATGTTTCTGTTTAGGCCTTAGCTCACTCCCTTGGCTTACTGTTTAACCCATTTAGGATTTGAGTTGTTTTAATTTAATTTTTTGATGTGGGCAATGTTATTTTTAGTTTTATCCCCAAGTGCTAATGCTTTATACATTTGTTAACCCAAAGAAAGAAAATAAAGCATAAAATAGAATTTTAGAGGGTTTATTTTAGACAAAGTGATGACAGGTGCCTGGAAGTAACCTGGATATAAGCCCAATTTGATCTTTGGTACATGCAGGTTTTTAAAGACAAAAAGAGTGAGACAATACGAAGTTGTTTGTCAGAAATTTTTGTTGATTGGTTCACAGAAATAGTGCTGACTAGTGGTATACTCTAAATGGTTGAACTGTAGGTTATGAGTTATGGTATACAGCATGTAGCATTGTTAGGTTCTTTCATAACTACTTTTTATGTCAGTCTGGGATTCACATAGCAAGCGCTGCAAGAAATGATAATTTAGCTCAGTGGTCTGGAGGGGGAGTGGGACATGACTGCATTCTTATTCCTTTCCTTCATTGGGCTTGATAATTTAGAGGGGCTTGCTTTCTTTAAATAAAATAGATTTTTATTTCCTTTTTTTTTTTGAGACAGAGTCTAGCTTTGTTGCCAGGTGCCAGGCTGGAGTGCAATGGCTCGAGCTCGGCTCACTGTGATCTCCGCCTTCCAGATTCAAGCAATGCTCCTGCCTCAGCCTCCCAAGTAGCTGGGACTACAGGTGTGTGCCACCATGCCCAGCTAATTTTTTTTTTTTAATTTTTATTGGATTTTAGGTTTTGGGGTACATGAGCAGAGCATGCAAGACAGTTGCGTAGGTACACACATGGCAGTGTGCTTTGCTTTTCTTCTCCCCTTCACCCACATTTGGCATTTCTCCCCAGGCTATCCCTCCCCACCTCCCCCTCCCACTGGCCCTCCCCTTTTCCCCCCAATAGACCCCAGTGTTTAGTACTCCCCTTTCTGTGTCCATGTGTTCTCATTTTTCATCACCCACCTATGAGTGAGAATATGCGGTGTTTCATTTTCTGTTCTTGTGTCAGTTTGCTGAGGATGATGTTCTCCAGATTCATCCATGTCCCTACAAACGACACAAACTCATCATTTCTGATTGCTGCATAATATTCCATGGTATATATGTGCCACATTTTTCCAATCCAGTCTATTATCAATGGGCATTTGGGTTGATTCCAGGTCTTTGCTATTGTAAACGGTGCTGCAATGAACATTCGTGTACATGTATCCTTATAGTAGAACGATTTACAGACTTTTGGATATATACCCAGTAATGGGATTGCTGGGTCAAATGGAATTTCTATTTCTAAGACCTTGAGGAATCGCCACACTGTCTTCCACAATGGTTGAACTAATTTACACTCCCACCAACAGTGTAAAAGTGTTCCTTTTTGTCCACATCCTCTCCAGCATCTGTTGTCTCCAGATTTTTTAATGATCGCCATTCTAACTAGCGTGAGATGGTATCTCAATGTGGTTTTGATTTGCATCTCTCTGATGACCAGTGACGATGAGCATTTTTTCATATGATTGTTGGCCTCATATATGTCTTCTTTCGTAAAGTATCTGTTCATATCCTTTGCCCACTTTTGAATGGGCTTGTTTGTTTTTTTCCTGTAAATCTGTTTGAGTTCTTTGTAAATTCTGGATATCAGCCCTTTGTCAGATGGGTAGACTGAGAAAATTTTTTCCCATTCTGTTGGTTGCCGATCCACTCTAGTAACTGTTTCTTTTGCCGTGCAGAAGCTGTGGAGTTTAATTAGGTCCCATTTGTCTATTTTGGCTTTTGTTGCCAATGCTTTTGGTGTTTTGTTCATGAAGTCCTTGCCTACTCCTATGTCCTGGATAGTTTTGCCTAGATTTCCTTCTAGGGTTTTTATGGTGCCAGGTCTTATGTTTAAGTCTTTAATCCATCTGGAGTTAATTTTAGTGTAAGGTGTCAGGAAGGGGTCCAGTTTCTGCTTTCTGCACATGGCTAGCCAGTTTTCCCAACACCATTTGTTAAACAGGGAATCCTTTCCCCATTGCTTGTTTTTGTCAGGTTTATCAAAGATTGTATAGTTGTATGTATGTTGTGTTGCCTCCGGTGCCTCTGTTTTGTTCCATTGGTCTATATCTCTGTTTTGGTACCAGTACCATGCTGTTTTGATTACTGTAGCCTTGTAGTATAGTTTGAAATCCGGTAGTGTGGTGCCCCCCGCTGTGTTCTTTTTGCTTAGAATTGACTTGGCTATGCGGGCCCTCTTTTGGTTCCATATGAAGTTCATGGTGGTTTTTTCCAGTTCTGTGAAGAAAGTCAATGGTAGCTTGATGGGGATAGCGTTGATTCTGTAAATTACTTTGGGCAGTATAGCCATTTTCACGATATTAATTCTTCCTAACCATGAACATGGAATGTTTCTCCATCTGTTTGTGTCCTCTCTGATTTCGTTGAGCAGTGGTTTGTAGTTCTCCTTGAAGAGGTCTCTTACGTTCCTTGTGAGTTGTATTCCAAGGTATTTTATTCTTTTTGTAGCAATTGTGAATGGCAGTTCGCTCTTGATTTGGCTTTCTTTAAGTCTGTTATTGGTGTAGACGAATGCTTGTGATTTTTGCACATTGTTTTTATATCCTGAGACTTTGCTGAAGTTGCTTATCAGTTTCAGGAGTTTTTGGGCAGAGGCAATGGGGTCTTCTAGGTATACTATCATGTCGTCTGCAAATAGAGACAATTTGGCTTCCACCTTTCCTATTTGAATACCCTTTATTTCTTTTTCTTGCCTGATTGCTCTGGCTAGAACTTCCAGTACTATATTGAATAGGAGTGGTAAGAGAGGGCATCCTTGTCTAGTGCCAGAATTCAAAGGGAATGCTTCCAGTTTTTGCCCATTCAGTATGATGTTGGCTGTTGGTTTGTCGTAAATAGCTTTTATTACTTTGAGATACGTTCCATCGATACCGAGTTTATTGAGGGTTTTTAGCATAAAGGGCTGTTGAATTTTGTCAAATGCCTTCTCTGCGTCAATTGAGATAATCATGTGGTTTTTGTTTTTGGTTCTGTTTATGTGGTGAATTACATTGATAGACTTGCGTATGTTGAACCAGCCTTGCATCCCTGGGATGAATCCTACTTGATCATGATGAATAAGTTTTTTGATTTGCTGTTGCAATTGGCTTGCCAATATTTTATTGAAGATTTTTGCATCTATGTTCATCATGGATATTGGCCTGAAGTTTTCTTTTCTCGTTGGGTCTCTGCCGGGTTTTGGTATCAGGATGATGTTGGTCTCATAAAATGATTTGGGAAGGATTCCCTCTTTTTGGATTGTTTGAAATAGTTTTAGAATGAATGGTACCAGCTCCTCCTTGTGTGTCTGGTAGAATTCGGCTGTGAACCCGTCTGGACCTGGGCTTTTTTTTTTGTGGTAGGCTCTTAATTGCTGCCTCAACTTCAGACCTTGTTATTGGTCTATTCATAGTTTCAGCTTCCTCCTGGTTTAGGCTTGGGAGGACACAGGAGTCCAGGAATTTATCCATTTCTTCCAGGTTTACTAGTTTATGCGCATATAGTTGTCTGTAATATTCTCTGATGATGGTTTGAATTTCTGTGGAATCTGTGGTGATTTCCCCTTTATCATTTTTTATTGCATCTATTTGGTTGTTCTCTCTTTTATTTTTAATCAATCTGGCTAGTGGTCTGTCTATTTTGTTGATCTTTTCAAAAACCCAGCTCTTGGATTTATTGATTTTTTGAAGGGTTTTTCGTGTCTCAATCTCCTTCAGCTCAGCTCTGATCTTAGTTATTTCTTGTCTTCTGCTGGGTTTTGAGTTTTTTTGATCTTGCTCCTCTAGCTCTTTCAATTTTGACGATAGGGTGTCAATTTTGGATCTCTTCATTCTCCTCATATGGGCACTTATTGCTATATACTTTCCTCTAGAGACTGCTTTAAATGTGTCCCAGAGGTTCTGGCACGTTGTGTCTTCGTTCTCATTGGTTTCGAAGAACTTCTTTATTTCTGCCTTCATTTCGTTGTTTACCCAGTCAACATTCAAGAGCCAGTTGTTCAGTTTCCATGAAGCTGTGCGGTTCTGGGTCAGTTTCTGAATTCTGAGTTCTAACTTGATTGCACTATGGTCTGAGAGGCTGTTTGTTATGATTTCAGTTGTTTTGCATTTGTTGAGCAGTGCTTTACTTCCAATTATGTGGTCAATTTTAGAGTAGGTGTGATGCGGTGCTGAGAAGAATGTGTATTCTGTGGATTTGGGGTGGAGAGTTCTGTAAATGTCTATCAGGTTTGCTTGCTCCAGGTCTGAGTTCAAGCCCTGGATATCCTTGTTGATTTTCTGTCTGGTTGATCTGTCTAGTATTGACAGTGGAGTGTTAAAGTCTCCCACTATTATTGTGTGGGAGTCTAAGTCCTTTTGTCAGTCATTAAGAACTTGCCTTATGTATCTGGGTGCTCCTGCATTGGGTCCATATATGTTTAGGATCGTTAGCTCTTCTTGTTGTATCGATCCTTTTACCATTATGTAATGGCCTTCTTTGTCTCTTTTGATCTTTGTTGCTTTAAAGTCTATTTTATCAGAGAGGAGAATTGCAACTCCTGCTTTTTTTTGCTTTCCATTAGCTTGGTAAATCTTCCTCCATCCCTTTATTTTGAGCCTTTGTGTATCGTTGCATGTGAGATGGGTTTCCTGTATACAGCACACTGATGGGTTTTGGATTTTTATCCAATTTGCCAGTCTGTGTCTTTTGATTGGTGCATTTAGTCCATTTACATTTAGGGTTAATATTGTTATGTGTGAATTTGATACTGCCATTTTGATGCTAAGTGGCTGTTTTGCCTGTTAGTTGTTGTAGATTCTTCATTATATTGATGCTCTTTAGCATTCAGTGTGATTTTGGAATGGCTGGTACTGGTTGATCCTTTCTATGTGTAGTGCCTCTTTTAGGAGCTCTTGTAAAGCAGGCCTGGTGGTGACAAAATCTCTGAGTACTTGCTTGTTCGCAAAGGATTTTATTTTTCCTTCACTTCTGAAGCTCAGTTTGGCTGGATATGAAATTCTGGGTTGAAAGTTCTTTTCTTTAAGAATGTTGAATATTGGCCCCCACTCTCTTCTGGCTTGTAGTGTTTCTGCCGAGAGATCTGCTGTGAGTCTGATGGGCTTCCCTTTGTGGGTGACCCGACCTTTCTCTCTGGCTGCCCTTAGTATTTTCTCCTTATTTGAACCTTGTTGAATCTGATGATTCTGTGCCTTGGGGTTGCTCTTCTTGCGGAATATCTTTGTGGTGTTCTCTGTATTTCCTGCATTTGAGTGTTGGCCTGTCTTGCTAGGTGGGGGAAATTTTCCTGGATGATGTCCTGAAGAGTATTTTCCAGCTGGGATTCATTCTCTTAGTCCCCTTCTGGTACACCTATCAAACGTAGGTTAGGTCTTTTCACATAGTCCCACATTTCTTGGAGACTTTGTTCATTCCTTTTTGCGCTTTTTTCTCTAATCTTGGTTTCTCGTTTAATTTCATTGAGTTGGTCTTCGACTTCAGATATTCTTTCTTCTGCTTGGTCAATTCGGCTATTGAAACTTGTGCATGCTTCGCGACGTTCTCGTATTGTGTTTTTCAGCTCCTTTTATTCATTCATATTCCTCTCTATGTTATCCATTCTTGTTATCATTTCCTAGAATCTTTTTTCAAATCTTTTTTCAAGGTTCTTAGTTTCTTTGCATTGATTTAATACATGATCTTTTAGCTCACAAAAGTTTCTCATTATCCATCTTCTGAAGTCTAATTCCGTCATTTCGTCACAGTCATTCTCTGTCCAGCTTTGTTCCCTTGCTGGTGAGGAGTTTTGGTCCTTTCTAGGAGGCGAGGTCTTCTGGTTTCGGGTGTTTTCCTCCTTTTTGCGCTGGTTTCTTCCCATCTTTGTGGATTTGTCCGCTGGTCGTCTGCGTAGTTGCTGACTTTTCGATTGGGTCTCTGAGTGGACACCCAGAATGTTGATGATGAAGTATTTCTGTTGCTTGGTTTTCCTTCTACCAGTCTAGCCCCTTCGCTGTACTACTGCTGAGGTCCGCTCCAGACCCTACTTGTCTGGGGTGCACCTCTAGCAGCTGTGGCACAGCGAGGGATGCTACCAGTTTCTTTTTCTTCTATCTTTGTCCCAGGATGATGCCTGCCTAATGTCAGTCTTTTAGATATAGAGGGGTCAGGGAGCTGCTTTAGGAGACAGTTTGTACTTTATAGGGGCTTAATTGCTGAGCTGTGAGCTCTGTTGTTCATTCAGGGCTGTTAGGCTGCTATGTTTGATTCTGCAGCAACAGAGCTCATTAAAAAACCCTTTTTTTGTCTCAAATGCTCTGTGTTGAGGGGTTTGGGCTTTATTTTTGGATGTCCGTTGAGGTCCTGCCCAGCTAGGACACAGACTAGCCGCTGTTTGGCTGCCGAGTCTCCACCCTGCTGTTGTGTGATTAGCCCTGTTCCTGCAGTCTCTGCTGTGGTCTCCACCACACCCTGCGGTGGAGTCTCTCTGTTGTAGCGGGTTGCCTCGGCAACGGCAGGCTGCGTCAGCAGTGGGCGTGTATCTCAGTAGGGACAGGTTGCCTTGGCACCAGCAATGGGCGTGTATCTCAGTTGGGGCGGGTTGCCTCGGTAATGGTGGACGCCCCTCCCCCTCAGAGCGTCTCGGGCCGTCTGCCCGGGGCTTGTTTGAAATCACGGTTTTGTTCGTCCCACTGGGCCAACCCTAACGCTCTGTCCCTGCGATCCCCTGGCTGGCCCACTGTCCAAGTCTAGCTCAGTCTCAAGTCCAGCCCTCTCACATCTCCTGTTGCCGGTTCAATGGGGCACCCAGACAAGCGCGCCCTGTGGGGAGCGCTGGGTAGGGCCAGCCGCCGCCACCCCGGCTGCCGGCTTCGCCAGGCGGAGGTTCTGCCTGGCGTCCAGCGTCTTCTCTTCACTTGGGAATTTCCCCGTTCCGTGGGCAACAAAGATCAGTCTGCAAATGCAGCTCAGACTCACCTTTCCGCGGACACAACGCGAGCTCCAATCCTGGGTTGTTCTCACAGCGCCATCTTGAGTCCTCCAGCGCCCAGCTAATTTTTTTGTATATTAGTAGAGATGGGGTTTCACCATGTTGGCCAGGATGGTCACGATCTCTTGACCTCATGATCCGCCCACCTCTGCCTCCCAAAGTGCTGGGATTAACAGGTGTGAAACACCATGCTCAGCCAATTTTTATTTCTTCTTTTTCTGTTTTTGATCAAAATCTAATTTTGAAAGCATCAGTGATCAAAATCTAAGTGTTAGGGTGTCTTTCTGACTGGGAAGTCTCCTTCCCTGATAGTTCTGTCTCACATTGGGTGGGGAGAAAGAGGAGATAATGTCAGTGAGAAATGTTAAAAGTGTCTAAAAAGCCAAATTGTGATGGCATCACAGAGTGGCAAAAATAAAACTACAGTCAACTCGTTGATTTACGGAGCTTCTGTGGCTTGTTTTTATCTTCTCTATTCTTTGTAATATCATGATTTAAATTTTTTTGGAACAAGTTAAACATGAAGAAATAAATAGCATTATAAAAGGAGAAATTTGTTTGCCAGAATAATGACAACAACAACAAAGCTATTTCATTACAGAGCAAACTAAGTGCATTGGGGAGAAAACAAAATCCAGGTTCTTCAGATACGTGGCAGCCTAATGGCTTCTTTCCTAATTTTTTTTTTTAGGTGAGTTTCTACTTCATAGAAAGCATTATGTACATACTATAAAGAGGTATTTGCAACCATTCATATACCTCTTTGCCCACCTAATATATAAACTAAAGCAGTATGATTTTCTAGTACAGTCTCAGCTAGTGAATCAGTAGCTTTTTTGTTGAGCTGCAATGAATGCAACAGTTTCATCACTGATGTTTTTTCTAAGGTTATAGAAATATTCTTATTCTAACCCTAACATGTACATAAACAATAAATGGAAAAAATCAAGGTTCAAAATGAGCAGATTTATATTCACAGTGTGTTTTTTAAGGATTGTCTATATCCAATTTTTTTTTTCTTTTTTTTTTTTTTTTGCGGGGGGGAGGAAGGCAGGAAGGAAGGGAAGAAGGACGGTAGGGAGGAAGGAAGGGATGAAGGAAGGAAGGAAGGAAGGGAGGAAACGGGGAGGGAGGGAAGGGAAGAAAGGAAATCAAGCAATGAAAGAGACATTGCCGACCTGGATCTAGAGGTTTACAAGTTGATTTCTTTTTTTTTGAGAGAAGGAAAGAAAAAAAAAAATAAGTAAAGGAGAGGAAGAAAGAGGAAGAGAAAGAGGGAGAGTAAATGGAAATATTGCTTTATTTTGAAAAAAATTGGGTATTAATAATGGCCAATCAATGTTTCATTTAAACTAATGGGTAGGTGTGATGTGGTATTGACAAGAATGTATATTTTGTGTATTTGAAGTGGAGAGCTCTATAAATATTTATTAAGTTTACTTGTTCTGGATCTGAGTTCGAGTCCTTGATATCCTTATTAATTTTCTGTCTCATTGAATCTAAGTCTCCTATCTGGGTGTTAGGATCGTTAGCTCTTGTTGTTGCATTGATCCTTTTCCCACTATATCTTTGTTGCTTTAAAATCTATTTTATCCGATACAAGAATTGCAACTCCTGCTTTTTATTTATTTATTATTTATTTTTGCTCTCCATTTGGTTGGTAAATCTTTCTCCATCCCTTTGTTTTGATAGTTCCGTGAATGCATGCATTCTAAGAGCAGTCCAATTAGCCTATTACGTAGAGCCCTAATCTTGTTAGTATAGTGTTGCTGAAATATTTTCTTCAGCTTTTGCCTTAACAAATCCAAAGATGGAAGATGATGACAATCTTGAATATTCAACATCCTAGGCATTTGCAAAATGGAGTTCCATAGGTATTATGCATAGATTTAGGTCATGTTTTTAGGGATGTTACCCAGAAGGGAAAGCACAGTTGTGATGATCACATTTTTTATAATTTAAAAAATTTTCAAAAGAGAACATGGCTAGCATAATGTACCAGGTATAAGTGTGCTGTGTATGAGCATCACTCCCCAAGGAGTCACCTGGGAGTTGCTAATCATGGTGCTGGGTGACCAATGCTTATGTATCTTCCAGCTTAGCTAAAAGTCTCTGCAGGTGTTTTTCTTTTGGGGAGGCCCTGTGAGACTGGTACACACTACTAAATAACATTCTAACACCTCTACAAAGTCTCTAGTTGCCTAGAGCAGCTAGATGAATCAGATGGAGAAATTGCCTTTTCTCTTTGAGGTGAGAGAGTACACTGTCATACACTGTTTGGTTTGAAACTAATGGGAGTTGGTCACAAATAAAAAGGTAAGATCAAATTAGAAGCAATCAAAAGAAGCCACATTTTAGAAGCATGTTATGTAATTTTGTGTCACAAGAAGTGAAACCACCAGTGCTAGTCTACTAATATTATGACCCAGACCTCCTGTCTTGAGGCAGAAGTAGAGAAACCCCCCCCCTTTTTTTTAATTTTGAAACCTAAATCTGACTGTAGCCAAAAATGGAAAACTTTTTTTTTCTTTCTGGAAAGCAAGGGTTGAAAAGAACAACTCAAGCAAAGTCTAGACCTCTCAGAATAATTGGGAGATCTGAGTTTAGGAATACTTTAACCCTTTCACTTGACAATGTACAGGAGCCAAAAGAATACACAGAGTTTTTATTGGCGAGTTGCTAAGTCCAGGAGGGGTGTTGGATAGTTGGAAGTGTCTCTCTGAATCCTGCTCACAGCACCAAAAATAACCTTAAAAAAAAGCTGGGGCAAAACATAGAATTTTAAAGAATTTACTTGAGCCAAGGTGAGGACAGCTGCCTGTAAGACTCAGATACAAGT
Organism: Callithrix jacchus; assembly: GCF_049354715.1. Lineage (NCBI taxonomy): Eukaryota > Metazoa > Chordata > Mammalia > Primates > Cebidae > Callithrix > Callithrix jacchus. Next base: position 4,664,698 of record NC_133518.1, read on the forward strand.
TACCTAAGATATGAACTTGGCCCTTTTTAATAAGGTTTATAAAGTCAAAATCAGGACAAGGAGTGGGCCAATGTTGTCAGGAATTCTCATTGATTAGTGATTGGCTGTATCTTGTGGAACTACCAATCTATAAATTACATTGTCTCGTATGCAGAATGGTCAGGTTAATATATAGCTATCCATGGCATCAGTTAGTTTAGATTCCAAACAGCAAGTAATCAAGAAAAAATTATTTGGCTCAAGGATGCAGATGAGGAGTGGGTGGGACATGACTGCTGCTTCATTTCTGTGCCTCTTTGGGCCTAATAATTCAGAGGTTGCTCGCATTTCTCACATTTCTTAGGTAAAAGAGTTTTTATTTATTACATTGTTAAGAGATCATGTGTTCCCAGCACAGAGGTGAGAGGGGTAATCATAGTGATTAAGAGTGAGGGCACAGGGCCAGATCATCATGTGCTCAAATCTTGACTCCAACTCTGATTTCTCTGAATGTCTTTGGTTGAAGTTCTTAGCCTTTCCACCCATCAACTGCTTCATTTAGAAAATGGAGATATAAAAATATGTTGGGATTATGTGAAAAATAAGCATGTGAAGTGCCCATTAGAGGCACTCAGTGATCCTGTAATTACTATTATCATTTAATCTCTGCCAGATTCAGACATTTAAGAGTAGAGACCACAAGTGAAAATTTCACACCCAAAGAGATCCTGTAGGCAGGTTGCATGACTGCATGACTGGCTGGCTGATCTAAGGAGAGAGAAGTGCACAGCCAGCCAATTTGTAACACTGTCACTAAATTAACAGTGCTAAACAATAGTTATTAATTAGCAAGTGCTTGCAACAGGTATAAAAGTGCTCTGTAAAGTGTTAAGTGGCCTACAGATAGTAGGTATTATTATTATTAATACTACATGCTACAGTTTAGGGTATGTGTCGGGGGCAGGGATGTTGAAATACACCTAAGCTCATTTAATGAGAAAGCATTCCCTGTTAGGGGAGGGATGGATCTTTCTAAAACTTCCTACTTTTTAATTTTTTTTTGAGCCAAGAGCTTTCAGGTTGGAGTGCAGTGGCCTGAAACCTCTGCCTCCGGGGTTGAAGCGATTCTCCTTGAGGGGCAGTAGGAAGCTGTCTCAGGCTCCTGAGAAGCTGGGACTACAGGTGTGCACCACCATGCCCAGCTAATTTTTGTATCTTTTTAGTAGCAATGGGGTTTTGCCATGTTGGCCAGGCTGGTCTTGAACTCCTGACCTCAGGCGATCCACCTGCCTCGACCTTCCAAAGTGCTGGGATTACAAGGGTGAGCCACAGCATCCGGGCTAGTGTTAGTGTTTGGACATCCGTGGTCTAGGCCTTGGGGCCATGGGGTAGGGAGGGAGGAGTGGCCTTTCACCCTGAGGCAAAGTGGACTGAGCCATAGTTGAGAGGCTGTAGGTCTATCTAGCTCAGGGATCTGAAACATGAGGGTGGGGCTTTGGGGTTTATGTTCTTTCTTGAGTTAAGGCAATTTAGGGATGAAAGGGGAAGCTGTTTTGGTAAATAGAATGTGGGGTCTGGGTTACAAACTGGCCCAAAACAAAAGTGACTGCCCGGATGTCTGCCTGCCCAGAGAGTGACCAGTGGCTGATGGGAGCAGGGGAGCTGAGACCTGTCCACTGTTTTTCATACTGGGCTGGGCTTCATCACCATTCAAGTGGTGACCTTGAGGGTTGGTCAGACTCCTGCATAAAGTTGAGACCATTAGCTCTTAAAGCCTATTTGGACTTTTTCTCTTATAAAAGTCTGAGTCCTTGATACCACAAGCTGTTGGGTGGAAGTAGTGGTTACAGATGACCACAGACATTTGTGTCGGATTTCCATCTGCGCTGCCTGTGGCGTGGAACATAGACTTCATAGCAGAATCTATTTAGTGATTGTGTGTAGGTTGGGCTAACATAAAGTCACTTCTCTTGTGCACACTCATAAGAAGCTAGGCTAGATTAGGGGCTGCTCCAGGCAGCTGACAGCAAACCCGTTCCCCATGCCTCCCAGGCCTGCACTCCCCATTCCCTCTGCCCAGTGGCCCCTTGGCTCTTCTTTCTGTCATCTGCACAGGCGATACATTATCTTGCCTCAGGGCCTTTGCATCTGCTGTTCCCTCTCTCTGGAATGCTCTTTCCAAATCCTTCATCCTCTGTACCTCTTCATATCTCAGCTGGGGCATTAATTCCTCTGAGAAGCCTTTCCTGACAAACCAGCTCAGCTTCTCTGTTACCGCAGGCAAGGATGGACACCTTTTCCACTTAGCCTTTTATAGTTTTCTCTTTGTGGGGTTATTTGATTGATAGTCTGTCTTCCCTAACTACCTAGAGTAGATCCGAAAGGTCAGAGACTGTGCCTGTTTTATTTATCCTTGTTTCCCAGGGTGCAGCTGACAAGCAGGTTCTCAGTAATCACTGTTGAAGGTAGAGTAGAATGAGCTACATTATGAGAGGCAGTAGGAAGCTGTGGCAGGTTGTTGAGGAGAGACACTTTTAGACAGTCTGGGTGCTTACACGGAGTGCTTGGAGCTGGTCCTAGCTAGAAGATGGTCTTTGTGATATGGGCATGAAGTGATCAAGAGGAACCTGGCTTGAGATTGTTTGAGGAAGAGCAGAAGGGGCTGATGGAAGTATGTGGAATAGGTGTTGGAACAGGTGAAGGTCTGGGTGGAGACAGGGAGTAGGGGGAAGAAGCAGGCAGGGTGTGTGCAGCCAGCAGGTTGAGGCCACCTTCAGGGAGCCAGGACAGAAGTGGGGGTGCCCAGTGGATGGAACCTGGTGGGCCATGACTGTGTCAGTTGAGGCAAAACCCACCACTTTGCAGGAGACCCTCCAGGCCCCATAAAACCCCACATGTAGATACAGTTGAAAAGAAGACCAGCTCTGGGGCTAGGGCACCATCAGATTTTGTCTGCTGAGCTTCTGTGTGTTGCCTTGGGACTGAGATGAATAAATCCAAGCCCCTCCCTCCAGGTCAGCTCAACTGCAGCTGGGCACCCATGAACACAGAAAATTAGGACACAGTGTGACAAACTCATGGAAGCCAGGTGGCACCCATAGTAGTGGCTGAATCACCTCCAGTTGGCTGGAAATAAAGAACTGGAGGAAGAGGGCATCTGACCTCCTTCCCACCCACCCCCCTGATCCCATCCCACTCTGTTCCAGCAGGACTGGAGAAAGCAACTGGATACAGCCTCTTGGACTGGCTGCACACTGCTCAGACCAGCATCCTGCCCTGCTCCTCTGCACTGGCCCTTCCTCCCAGCTCCATCTTCACAGCTTCCTGTCCCCTACTCTGCTGACTCAGAGCCATGCTTCCCTGGTTCTGATAACCTAGTCTCCCAGAACAGGAGGCAGCGAGACATCACCCCTGCCTGCTGTCACCTGGCCCTGGGCAGGTGGCTCTGGGCCCTGGGGAGAGATGTAGGGTGCAGATCTTAAGCAGCAGTAAGGGAGTGTTGTGGGACCACTGATGACATCTTTGTCCCTGTGCTTGTTTCTAGATGTGGAACCTGAGAAGGAGAGAGGTAAAATGATTGGTCAGATCCCTAGGGAGAACAGGCACCTGGATCAGACCAGAGACTCCAAAGCCAGCCTTGTGTTCTGTGGATGCTACACCCTGGGTTCCTGGGAGGCAGGAGGAACTCTGTCTCTCCTGTTCTCTGTCATGTTCCCAGCCCCTGAAATCTGAGCTCAAGGCACATAGTCTGTTGGTTAAAGGCTGAGTACTTGGCACAGCAGCCAGGAGCACAGTCTGCCTCTCCAGCTGCCTTTGAAGGCAGTTGACAGATGGGAACATTTTCTCTATCTGGCAAAGAAACAGGCACATGGCCCAGAGCCACCAGCCCAGACCCACTGGCTGGTGGCAGCAGTCAGGGCACCACTAGGGATGGGGCCCCACTGCATCCTCACCTCCACTTATCGGAGGGTGAAGAAAAGGCTTTTCTCATGTGACATCAATAAGGATCTGTTATTACGACGATCCATATCAAACTGGCTTTTCTTTCTTTCTTTCTTTCCTTCTTTTTTTCTTTCTTTCTCTTTCTTTCTTTTTTTTTTTTTTTTTTGATGCAGGGTCTCACTCTTTTGCCCAGGCTGGTGTGCAGTGGCATAATCTCAGCTCACTGCAGTCTCTGCCTCCCAGGTTCCAGTGGATCTTCTAGCCTCTGCCTCCCAAGTAGCGGGGACCACAGATGTGTGCCAGCATGCCCGGCTAACTTTTGTATTTTCATTAGAGACTGGGTTTTGCCATGTTGCCCAGGCTGGTTTCTAACTCCTGAGCTCAAATCAATCCACCAGCCTCGGCCTCTTAAAGTGCTGGGATTACAGGTGTGAACCACCATGTTCAGCAGGCTTTCCTTCATCATCTGAAGACGAAGTGCTTTTCAATTTTATTTTTTCCAAAGGAAGAGAAAACTGTCTTATTTCATTCTCTTCAAAGGGAAAAGATAAAACAGAAAAAACTTGATGATGAGGCCCTCACACTGAGAATATTTAACCAGGACTGTGTAGTTTTGGGGATGAACTGGCCCTTTAAATTTTCTCCACACCCTCCAAATGGCAGTGTTGTAGTCAGAGGGTCCCAGACTGATTGACCTAGGTGAGTGTTCTTGCAACTGTTCCTCCCTTTGAGTTTTTTCCTTGCTAAGAACTAGAACCCTCTGTGCCCACAGTACACCCCTGTGCTGGCTTTGGAGGCTTTCTCCATGGAGTTGAGAATTCTGGAGTGGAGGGGCAGACCCTACAACTGCCGAATGAGCCAGGTGAAGCTGTTGATCAAAGGTGCAAATTGTTAATTTACTTACTCTCACCAGGCCATGGACTTGGCATTTCCTTTTAGGCCAGGCTCTGAGTTGGCATTCATAGTCAGTTGACTTTAATGATTTAATTTGTTGTTGACTCTTAGCTGCCAGAAAACATCCTTTAATTCACAACCACGTAAGAGGGTTTTTACAGGTGTGTACTTACCTGCTGTGTGTAAAATTGTACATTAAAAAATGACAGCTGAGACTAAGAATTGGTGAAATACTGTTTTTTTAGTTTCAGAGACAGTGTCTCTGTTATCCAGGCTGGTGTGCAGTGGTGCCATCAAAGTTCACTGCAGCTTTGAACTCCTGGGTTCAAGCCATGCGTCCATCTCAGCCTTCTGAGTAGCTGAGACTACAGGTGCACACCACCAGGCCCAGCTAATTTCCTTTTTTTTCTTTTGTAGACAGTTTCACTCTTGTCACCCAGGATGGAGTGCAGTGGTGCAATCTTGGCTCATTGTAATCTTTACCTCTCAGGTTCAAGTTATTCTCCTGCCTCAACCTCCTGCATAGCTGGGACTACAGGCATGTGCCACCATGCCCAGCTAATTTCTTGTATTTTGAGTAGAGACAGAGTTTCACCATATTGGCCAGGCTGGTCTCAAACCCCTGACCACAGGTGATCCACCTACCTTGGCCTCCCAGTGTGCTGGAATTACAGGCGTGAGCCACTGCACCTGACCTAATTTATTTAATTTTTGTAGAGATAGGGTCTTGCTATGTTATCCAGGCTTGTCTTGAATTCCTAAACTCAAGGGATCCTCCTGCCTTGATCTCCCAAAGTGTTGGGATTACAGGAATGAACCACCACCATTACTGGCCTGAAATACTATTCTATCCTGGATGTTGGAAGCTGCTTAGCTGAGGAGTTGAGAGAGAAAATGGGTAACATATGTACTGCAGTATAGCCAACATTTGGTGAAATATATACTTTTTTGGTTGACAAAGATTATTTGACAGGGCAGGATGTAAGAACTGTGATTTTATGCCTGCAACACACTTGCCAATTCACAGCCTTGCCTGACTTCCTTCCCCACCCACCACCATTCTTTGTAAGTACAGCCTGTCCCTCTGTCTCAATAGTAATAATGAAATAATAACCATAATAAGAGATGAAATAATGGCTTCCCGTTACAGAGTGTGGTTCACCTGCACATTCTCATTTGTGTAAAATCCTCAGGCTAGGTGCTCTTATTTCAACTTTACAGATGGGAACACTGAGGTGCAGGGAGGTTTGCTAGCTTGTCCTCACTGCTGCTGAGCAGTGGAGCTGTGTCTGACTGCTCTCCCCATGCTGACAGCACCTCTCTGAACTCAGCCACCACCCACGTCCCTCAACTTCTGAATTTTACCCATCCCCTCAACAGATATTTACTGCAGGCTTGCCTCCAGGAAGGCACAGCATGACCCCTCCACCTTTTAGGTGTTAAGAATGTAGTGAGAGGTGAGGGGCCAGTCATTACAGCTGACTTTTCTGTCAAATCCACTTCAGGAAGTGTCCCTTGTCTAAGCTTACGGTTCTGGAAGCGTGTGGGCAGGAGAGACTTGCTTTAATTGGGGAAACCTAGGAGCATCTTAGAGCAGGGGAGTTGGCCTGCAAAGGTTAGAGGCCCCATGCACAGGGAGTACCATCATTGCACCGCATAACCATGATGGACCGCATGTAGTGCAGTGGTCCCGTAAGATTAGAATGCTGTATTTTTCCTGCACCTTTTCTGTGTTTTGATGTGTTTAGATACACAGATGCTTAGCACTGTGTTATAGTTGCCTGCAATATTCAGTACCGTGCATACTGCCCAATTTTGTAGCCAGGGGCAATAGGCTAGACTGTGGTGGATTGGTGGTCAGAGTGGTGGAAAAAACTATAGGGAAAGGACACAAACTTTCTGAAAAGTTGGAAGGTTCCGCAGAGCCCCTGGGGGGAGAACAGCTGCCTTAACCCTGAGACTGAGGGGAAGGAGTAGGTCCAAGGGAATGTAGAGGAATATATCATAAACAGACTTGTTTACTTATGTTGACCGGGAACTGAACCTTTGATCATTTGTGTGCCTGAAGTTCCATGAAAAGGGAACAATTAATGTTAATTACCTACAGGTTGTGTTTGCTGCAGACTTTTGGCATTATGCCTGCACTGAATAAGGGCTAGCAGCTCCAGCTTCTCCAGGCTGCTCTCTGGCCACTAGAGCCAGGAAGTCACCTAGCTGCTCTTATACTGCATACTTGTGTCTGAGTACTTATTTTATCCATCGGCCAGGATCTGCGTGACAGACCTGGCACTAGACCACATCCTCCAGATGTGGAGCAGAGCTGTTGTCTAGGTGTGTGTAAGTTCACTTTAGGATGTACTCACCACGATGAAGTCACCTGCTGATTACTTAGTGCCAAGAAAAGGGGGGAATGGTGCCTGGTATGTTCAGTAGAGCTCTGCCAGCTGGGAGAAGGTGAGGCTTGAGTGAAGTATATGTGAGTGTGAGTGTATTTGGGTGAGTCTGAATGTACGTGAGTGTGAGTGTGTATGTGTATTGAAATCCCCCAGCCCAGCAAGGGAGGAGATGGCCAGGAAGCATGTTCAGGACTGAGCCAATGGCTGGGACCTTAGCCTACATTGCACACCCCAAAGAGCCTTTCTGAACAGAGGAGTTGCCATGGCCATGGTGCAGTAGGGAAGTGGGTAAAGGCAGGGCCATATGTGAGAAGACTGGGCCGGGCTCTGCAGAGGCATGTGTGGGGCAAGCAGGGGGCTGGGAGCCTCGGGTGGAAGCTGGCCTCCCATCAGGACAGAGATCTGGTTGCTGTCCTAGTCCTTGCCACCCCTGCCCAGGGGTTTGCTCTTCTGTGCTGGTACATGTGCCAGCTCACTGGCGTTGGTGCCTAGACCAGACTGTGATGCTCCATGGTGGCAGCAGTTATCTTTCTGCTCACTGTGGGATCTGGAAGTCTCAAGGGGTGCCTGATGTTTAGAGGGGCCAGAAAAAGAACAGCGTGCTGGGAGGCTGATGCTGCCACCTGCAGCAATGAGGAGAAAGATGGCACAGCACTGACCTGGCCCTGTGCAAAGGATCTTAGCATCCTTGGCAGGGACCCACCACCCATAGCAAGGCCCAAACCAGCAGAAGGCCAGACCCATCCTGACCCGAGTCCCGGGCAGCATGCTCCATTAGGGGATGGCAGGCCAGGCCACAGAAGATGGCAGGAACACTGGCGTCAAAGAGTGGCTGATGCAGCAAAGAAATGTTGGGAAGGCTCAGGGTACAATTTGGAAAGTTAGGAGACTGCGGGAAGTGGGCCCTCCTGTGAGGTGGTGGGTACTTCTTCCATGCAGGAGACTGCTGAGTCACTGAGCCCCTTTCGGTTCCCTGAGTCTCAGGTGACTGCCCTCCCATGCTCTCCAGTGAGACCACTGATGGGTCTGAGAGAGGAAACAGATGGAACAGGACAGGACTGTTCTTTGAGATGCCCTGGAGAAGTGATCAGGGGACACAGGTCAGCAGCTGGGAGGGCTGCTTGCAAGCAGGGGCTGCTTTTGCTCTTAAGCAGCTTTTTCCAGAAGAAGAGCTGGGATCAGCTCCCCTTTTGCCTGGGCCCTGTTCCAGTTCCACCCCACCTGTTTTCTACGTCGCTTCACATGACCTTCCTGGAACCCTTTCCTATGCGCATGCCCCTCGTTCCCTCCAGGACACAGTTCCCCTGGTGTTACCTCTGGTGAAGCCTCCTCTTTTACTCTCCGTTGCAGGCTGCAGGGTTGCACAGCATTCTTGTGGTGGGGCAGAACTCAAATCTACGTTCGCCTGGCAGTGCTGTTGACCTCCACATGAGACAGCTTCTCTTAGTGAAGCAAGATTGAAGAACAGAACCAATAGGTTTAGGTGGAGCTGGGCAGTCTCTCCTGGAGACCTTTGGGGTCAGCATAGTCATGCATCCTCCCCAGGCCTGAGAATTCTTTCTATGACCACTTGCTAAATATGTTATATTTTACAGGGAGTGTTGACATTCAGGGATGTGGCCATAGCATTCTCTCCAGAAGAGTGGGAATGCCTTGATTTGGCCCAGCAGCATTTGTATAGGGATACGATGTTAGAGAACTACAGAAACCTGGTGTTCCTGGGTGAGAATAACTTCAATGTACAATTCACCTTCCACACAATTTGTTTTCTTCTGTTTTCTAGGGGTTTCTGCTTTGCATGAATGAGTTTCAGAATACTACTTAAGAAAAAAGAAAGAGAACAACAGTATCTGTTGAGGTACAAGATAAATTTTTCAAGATGTTTTATCTTAATAATCTTTCCCTTTTTTTGAGCTGATTTGTATACATCAGTGTAAATTAGTGGTAATACCAGAAATTTAGTAGCATAAAGTATTGTTGCCCACACCTTAAAATCAAATTTCACCACCAATTTGTCATTAAGTATTACTGAGTAGTAGAGCTATCAACCCAAAAATTCAAAATACTTTCTAAATATTCTAAAGTTCCTATTAGGAAACAGTATATTGAGATTAATTTTCTAGAATCTTCTACAATATTCTCTCTTGTATACTGAGCACAGTACTAGATTGGTAATTAGACTTCTAGCAAGAGTCATGTTCTTTTTTTTAATAAAACAGGTCTTGCTGTCACCAAGCCAAACTTGATCACCCATCTGGAGCAAAAAAAGAGCTCTGGAATGTGAAGAGACAGGAAACAGTAGCCAAATACCCAGGTAAGTGGGAGCTAATGAGGCAAATGACACAAATGAGAGTTCCCTGTGTCAAGGAGGGAGCCAGACTGAAACATGGTTTGAGAGGCTCTCCACCAATGAAATAGCTTCTGAGTAACCTGCATTTCTTTCTCTTGCTTTCACATCAGGGCATCTCATGATGTGTCTGTCTCATTCTCATTAACTTTCTAAGTACTTCCCCTTCACTTATGGTTTTTATTTGTTTGCTTGTTTTTTAGTTTATAGTGATAGTTTTACTCATAACTTAAAAGAATGTGTAATCTAAATGCACTTCCATTGCTTTGGGAGAAATAGTAATATCTGTATTTTGAGAAACTATGTTACACACTTTTAAGGTTGGTTTTGGATAATGTCTAAAATATATGAGAGTTTTGGTGATACTGGGATTTGGTTCAGAAATCCCAGGAACACCACAAAAAGATGAATGTTTCTGCTTTATAATTTTCTATCCTACAGGGTTTTCAAATGGGATTTTATAAAAATTTATAATCAGTAATTTTACAAAACACTTAAGCATCTCCCTAAATATAAGAAAGTGTAAAATTATGTAACTTGAAAATGTTGTACTTTTTATATAAACTAATATTGGTAAATTAAACTATGTCCCCAAAATGCCTCAACTGTAATATAGTTAGCTCAGTGTATCAGCTTCATACATTTTTCAAAGAGACTATGCCATTGAGGAGCTTAAAATGCCGCTAAGCATGTATTAAATTCTCAATTTTAACTTTATTTTTAAATGATTGTAATTTTACAATGTTGTTTTTGGATGAGGCTTACTGGGACTTTGTCATTCATATATATATGTGTGTGTGTGTGTATACATGCAAGTACATATATGTATAAGTGTATATATGTAGGTATTTGTAACATGTGGATCTTTTCACAAATAATATCTGAATACCTACATTTAATGTATACAATGTATTGATTTTACATGTATATATATATAGTGAGATGGTTAATACAATCAAATTAAATTAATGAACAAACTTATCTGTCACCTTACATAGTTACCTTTTGTGTAGTGAGAACAAATAAGATCTGTAAGCAAATTTTCAGCATACATAAACTATAGTGATAAAACTGTATATTAGGTCATAATAACTTGTTTTATAATTAGTAATTCGTACCATTTGAACAACATCTCTCATTTTCCCTGCCTCCAGCCAGGCCCTACCGCCCATCTTTATACTCTCTGCTTCTAGGAGTTCAACATTTTTATTTTCTTTATAAAAGTAGATCATACAGTATTTGTCTTTCTGTGTCTGGCATATTTCACTTAGCATAATGTTATCTGGGTCTATACATGTTGTCAAAATGGCAAGGTTTTATTATTTTTTAGGGATGAACAATATTCTATTTAGTGTATTAGCATGTTTTCTTTACTCAGTATCCAGAAACATTTTAGGTTTGTTTTATATCTTGGCAATTGTAAATAATGATTCAAGGAACATGGAGGTGCAGATGTTTATTTGAAATACTAAATTTATGGTATATGCAGAAATGAGATAGCTGGATTGTATAGTAGTACTGTTACATTTTTTTATAGAACCCTTATTATGGTGGTTTTCATCATGACACTAAAACATTGCAAGTCACCAGGAATGTACAGCATTTAAAAAAATATATACTTGTTAATACTTGTTATAACTTTTATTTTTGATACTAGCAATTCTAATGTGTGTGAAGTAATATCTCACCATAGTTTTAATTTGCAACTGCCAGATTGGTGATACTGAGCACCTTTCTCTATGCCTGTTGACCAATTGTATGTTTTCATTGAAAATCACCTATATAGTCTTTGGCTTATTTTTCAATCTTGTTATTATTATTATAATTATTATTATAATTTTTCCTTTGATTCATATGAGTTTCTTAAATATTTTGGATACTAACAACTTACCAGATATAGTTTTCTCATTTTATTGTTCTCTTGGTTGTGCAGAAGCTTTTTAGTTTGATGCAGTATTTGTGTTTGCTCATTTGTATTTGCTTTAATTGCACTTTTGCTGTTGTATCCAGAAATTAATTTTCCAGACCAATATTAAAGTTTCTTCATGTATTTTCTTTAAAAAAATTTTAGGGTTTTATGTCTTACTTTAGAGTCTTTATTTTATATTTAGTTAATTTTCAAATATAGTATCAGAAAAATGGTCTAATTTTATTTTTTTACATGTGGCTATTTAGTTTTCCCAGAAGGAAGTATGAAAGAGACTATATTTTCTGCATTGCATATTCTCAGTGCCTTACTGTTAAAGATAAGTTGATCTTATATAGACGGATTTGTTTCTGGGCTCTCCATTCTGTTCCATTGATTATGGTATGCATTGGTATGCACAAACCATCCTGTTTTTAATACAATAGTTTCCAAATGTAGTTTGAAATCAAAAAGTATAATGCCCCCTGGTTTGTTCTTATTCCTAAAACTGCTTTGGCTATTCAAAGCAAGTCTCTTGTAGTTTCATATAAATTTCAGGATTGCATATTCTATTAGTTTAAAAAATGTTACTGGAATTTTGACAGGGCATGTATTGAATCTATAGATTACTTTAAATAATTTGACACTTTAACAATATTTATCTTCTTAATCCATAAACATGAAATATTTTTGCATTTATTTGTGCCATCTTCAATTTTTTTATTAATATTTTAAATATTTCAATATAAAGCTTTTGCACCCTGGTTAAATATATTGCTAAGAAATTTATTATTAATGCTATTTCAATGAGATTATTATTTTTACATTTTTATTTGGCAGTTTTTTGTTAGTATATGGAAATACAAATGATTTGTATGTTAATTTTATATTTCTCTAATTTACCAAGTGTGTTTTTTAGTTGAAAAAGTCTTTTGGTATGCTATTCATGGTTTTCTATGTGTAATATAATGCCATCTAAAAACTGACATTTTTACAGCTTTCCTTTCAATTTGGATGCCTTTTTTTCTCCTTTTTTTTTCATTGAGACAAGGTCTCATTCTGCCACTCAGACTAGAGTGCAGTGGTGTAATCATGGATCACTGAAGCCTTAGCCCTTAGGCTCAAGCAGTTCTCTTATCTTAGCCTCCCAAGTATTGACAGTTATAGGTGTGCATTTTCCATACCTGACTAATCGATCCTGCCCCCTCAGTCTCCCAAAGTGCTGGGATTACAGACATGAGCCACTGAATCTGGCTGGATGTCTTTTCAAAAATTTTCTTGCCTAATTGTTCTGCCTAGGACTACCAGTACTATGTTAAAACAGAAGCATTAAAAATAGACATAATGTACCCCTGTACTGGTTTTTGTGCAGCTGAAGGAGCAAACACCACTTCTAATTTCATAGACTGGTTTCAGCAGGTAAGATCACCTTTTGATTGGCTAATAGCATCTCTTCGGATTTGCAGCAGAGAGGGGTTGTACGTAGGTCACATGACTGTTTTTGCTCTGCTTTGGGGTTTGTCTTTGGTGTGTAGTTACCCACAGCCTGGATAGTTGTTAATCTTGTCTTATTTCTTGGCAGACTGGACTGCTTTCAGGACTTTGATTTGCAGGGCCAGCAGCAGTTGGGTTAACATCTGGTGAACCTAATATGAGCTGTGTGGGTGAGTGTGAGCTTATTGAGCACCTGGCAGTGACCCACAGGTCACTCTGTGGGCTTCTAGGTGGGCAAAACTGGCCACAGAGTGTGGCTAAAAGTGCGGAAACTGAGTTACTGAATTGTTTCAGAGAGCACAGTAAAAACCAAGGTCTGCAGGCCTACCTCTATAATTACAAATAGGCATCTCCCTCCAGATCTCCACATGTGCAGGTACCACTGCTAGACCATGGCTAGAAGGAGCTGGAGTTAATTACAGTCACTGCAGAATTTTAAGTGGCACCAAGATAGGTGAATCATTTATTGTTCTTTAGCCGAGATCAAGGGTTCTCAAGTTTGCCACATGAATGAAGGTCTGCCTTCTCAAAATGACTTCAGTCAGACTTTGGCTTTAGCGAGTTTTAAAAACACTCTACTTGAAAAACAAAATTATTATAAAGGTATCTTTTTCAAGAAGGGGTCTCAACATATCACCCAGGCTGATCTCAAACTGTTGGCTTGAAGTGATTCTTCTGCATCAGCCTACCAAGTTTCTAGGATTACAAGTTTGAACCACCGTGTCTGCCAACATAATGTATTCCATGTAGTATTTCTTGTAAGACTTTTCTAGGGGTAATAAACACCCTTAGCTTTTTTAAATTATAGAACATCTTTATTTTTTTCTTTTTCTTGAGATGGAGTCTTGCACTATTGCCCAGGCTGGAGTACAATGGTGCAATCTCGGCTCACTGCAACCTCTGCCTCCTGAGTTTAAGCGATTTTCCTGCCTCAGCATTCTACCTGTGATTATAGGCATGCACCACCACACCTGGCTAATTTTTGTATTTTTGGTGGAGACAGGGTTTCACCATTTTGGTTAGGCTGGTCTCAAACTCCTGACCTTGTGATCTGCCCACCTTGGCCTCCGAAAGTGCTGGGATTACAGGCATAGGCTGCAGTGCCCATTTTTTTTGTTTTTTCTTATTTTTAAAGTAAATTTCTCACTGATTAAGTGTCTCTGGTTAATAGTATTTTTTTCATCACTTTGAAATTGGGACGTTCTTAGTGAGTCCCTTTTCTTTTCAGGTAATATCTCTACTACTTTTTGCTTTCTTCTTCATAGACTTTTCAATGAAAATATTGGTCTAGTTGAGAAAATAAAAAAAAGAAAAAGAAAAAGGGGGGAAAAAAGCAAATATTGGTCTACTTGATAGTATCCAGTAAGTTTCATATTCCATGTTCAGGTTTCTCAAATTTTTGTTTTTTTTTTTATGCCTCAACATTTATAAATAATATTTCTTTAGTTTTCTGAATTACTTTTTCTGGTTTATTAAGCCTGTTGTTTCTCTAGTAAACTTTTCATCAATTGCATTTTTTCAGTTTCACAATTTCTACTGTTTTTTATAGTTTTTATCTTTTTGTTCACAGATTTTTCATGAATATTTTTTCTTATTTTGTTATCTTTGTTTTCTTTTTGCTACAGAATATATTTAGTATCATTATTTTGACATCTTTGTCAGATAGTTGTACAGATGTTCTTTTCTTAAGAAGTTCTGGGGATTTATTTTGTTTCTTCAAGTAGGATATGTTTTCTGCCTTTTTTCTTATGTCCTGAGATCCTTTGATGAAGTTTGGAAAGTAATAAATAAGCTGTCTAATCTGATATTAAAAGACTTGCTTAAAGACTAGCTATAGCAATCATCCAGGCTATAAACTTTTAGTGTTTCACAAACATATTCTCAGTTGTGTCTTTTTACTTTTATATGTTATTTCTAAGTTAAAGAGATTTTCTTTTCAGATTCTAGAATCTTGCTTCCCTAGTTGACTTTGGCATTGCAGTTTTTCTAGTATTGTGACAAGCATTTGCCTTTCTTCTCAGCATTAACTTTATCATTGTGTTGGTTGTGTTGGACAGTCTGTAAGCTAGACCTGGTTACCTTGTGCAGCATAGAAAAATTTCAGGGAAAATTCCAGGAATGTGTGAAGAGGGAAAAGAATAGCCATATGCTCAGTATGAATAATTTATCAGATAACACATATGAAAGCTCCAAAAGTGAAGGAGAAAACCAGAGTTTAAAATATGGATTGGAATGCTGTGTTCCAATGGAATTGATTCTTGAAAAGCCTAGGTTTATTTCTCTTACTTTGATGGAGAACATTTTTCTGATGTATGCTTACTATGCTCTTAAATTCTCTAAGTCTTCTGTTCATTCAATAATTTGTTGATGCATTCACAGTGGAAGGCAAACTTCTTTTATTACCCTGTGAGTACTCATATAATCTTACTGCTCTTTCATTGCTTTAAGGTACGTGGGAAAATTTTCACGCGTTTTTAGAGACCACTGTGTTTAGCTATTTTAAAAGATCTACATTAGATATCTGTGAGAGGAGTAGGGAAAACATTAGACTTTGGTTAACAGATTCCAGAAGTACCAGCAACAAATGTCATGTGTTCTCTGCTTTATAATTTCCAGTCAGGTGATCATAGAGAAAATAGACTGAGAACTTTCATCAGACCACAAAGAATCTAATTGAGTACAAGAAAATCTAAACATCTGTTTGACTTTAAAAGTATTTTTTTCTTAGTAGGAACTAAGCATAGGAGCTTACAGATTTAAATGCTGTATGGCAATTCTATGGTTGAATAGTTGATTTTATTTACTCACTTCATAGATTTCTTAAAAACACTAATATCATAGGTTACTTACAACCCTGTCCAGCATATAGTAAACTCCCAATTACCTATTTTTTTGTGACTATACTATAATTTTTATCTTCTTTTCTATGAAGATTAGTAGGACTACGTCCTATATTTTGTTCTTTTTACTTTCTGATTCACTGTATTCCAACTTTGCCTGTAATTTCAGAAATTCCGAGGTAATGTGCTTAAATGTATATGTTATATAAAAAGTGTATTATATAATTAATGGGCACCTCACATTCATTAAAATCTTTTATATGTTTGTTTACTGAATATAAAAAGTTATTAGCATTTCACTTTTCTCAAATTTTATTATGTGAATAATTATATACATTTGTTTCTAATTGTTCACTTTGTATGTTAGTGTTTTATACCATATTGTTTAATATTTACGTTGTTCATATTATTTAGAAATGTACTAGTTTGCTTTGCTTTTAAAGCATTATAACCTTTACATTTTGTGTAAAAATAGCAGCAAAATAATGATATAATATGGAAGATAATTCAGTACTATTTAACTGTTTGTTTCTTCCAACTTTCTCATAAAAGTATTTATGGTATATACCCAGTAATGGGATTGCTGGGTCAAATCGAATTTCTATTTCTAGGTTTTTAAGGACTCGCCACACTGTCTTCCACAATGGTTGAACTAATTTACACTCCCACCAGCAGTGTAAAAGTGTTCCTATTTCTCCACATCCTCTCCAGCATCTGTTGTCTCCAGATTTTTTAATGATCATCATTCTAACTGGAGGGAAGCAAAACACACTGCCATGTGTGTACCAATGCAACTATCTTACATGTTCTGCACATGTACCCCAAAACCTAAAACACAATAAAAAATAAAAAATTTTTAAAAAGTATTTATGAATGATATTAATGCATTTTCTATGAAATGGTATTGCTTTAATTGTACACTAATGATTCAAACTTCATGGGCTTCAATAGCAAAGACATGGAATCGACGTAGGTGCCAATAGTGGTTGATTGGATAAAGAAAATGTGGTATCTATACACATAGATACCACATATCTTTGAAATACTACATAGACATAAAAACAGGACAAAATTATGTTCTTTGTAGCAAAGTTGATGCAGCTGGAGGCCATTATCTTAAGTAAATTAATGCAGAAACAGAAAACCAAATTATGCATATTCTTATAAGTGAGAGCTAAATACTGGGCATACATAAATATAAAGAAGAAAACAATAGCCACTAGGGACCACTAGAGGAGGAAGGAAGAGAAGGAGCCAAGGACCAAAAAGCAACCTATTAGGTACTGTGCTCACTACCTGAGTAGTAGTAGTACCCCAAAACTTAGAAGTACATAATACAGCTATGTAGCAAACCTACACATGTAGCCTCTGAATCTAAAGTAAAGTTGAAATAAGAAAAGCCACCAAAATATGTGCTCTTTATGAATGTGCAGTCATGGTTGAAAGCAGTAGCTATCTAGAATAATAATTTTTTAAGTAATACATTATGTTTATTCAATTTTTTGTTAATTTTTTTTGTTAGATTTTGTTCTGCCAGTTTTACATTCCTGTGTCTCATTTTAGAGCAGGATATGTCAAATTAATTGCGTTTTCATTTTTATTTTTGTATTAAATTTTACATGCCAGTATTCAGCTCTGTAAAAATTAAGACAATGCTTGGTCAGAAGTCAGATATGAATCAGCCGTATATCTATTGCCAGGATAATTATTTTTGTGTTTGTTTGCCTGTGTAAATGTTGCCCCATTTTATGACTTATATACTTGCTTTTTATTGGTTGGTTGTCAATAGTTGTTTTGTTTCTAATTGTAAAAAATACATAACAAAATTTATAATCTTGAATTTTTTTATAATTTTGTTATGTTAAATATATTGTTAGCAGCATATCACTAGAACATTTTTATTTGTGTAAAAGAAATATGCAATACACATGAACTCACTACTTATTTTTCCCATTGACTGGCCCTTTACAAATGTCATTCTATTTTCTCTTTTTAAGGGACTAACTACTTTAGATATTTCATGTAAGTATATTCCTACAGTATTTTTGTGTGTGTGACCAGCTTATTAAATTTAACATAATGTCTTCAAAATTTGTCTTTATGGTAGATAATAGAAAATTTCCTGCTTTATAAAAGCTGAGTAATATTTCGTAGTCTTTATATTTCAAATTATATTTTTTCATTTATTTGGTCCAAGAAGTTTAAATTGCTTTTACCTGTTGACTTTCGTGGATAATGCATCAATACATTGTGTGCAAGTAACTCACTTGGCCATTTATGCAAGAATTTTTAATCTGTGCTTCATTCTATTTCATGCCTTTGCTGTTCTGCCTTTATACCAGTACTAACATGCTTTTTTATTGTAGCTTTGTTTTGTGTCTGGAAATTATTAAGCATAATGCCTCTGATATTTTTCTTTTCTTTCTTTTTTTTTTTTTTTTTTTAAGATTGTCAAGCTTCTCATGGTTCCTCAAAATTTCAATAATTTTGCAGGATTTTTTTTTTCTATTTTCAGAGAAGTAAAATTGGGAATTAAAAAGGGTGATGTTGAATGTGTGGGTCACTTTGGGCAATATGGAAATTTTCACAATATCATGTCTTCTAACCCTTGAACAACAGCATACTCAAGAATGTGTTTTTTAATTTTCATAGTTTGTAAATTTTTTAGTTTTTGTTCTGTTCCTATTTCTAGTTTTATTCCATTCAGGTTATAAAAATAGTCTAAAATTTTAACTTTAAATATTTGTTAAGACATGTTTTGTGGTCTCACAGATGGTCTATCTAGAAAATATTTCATGAGCTACTAAAAAGTATGTGTATTCTTCTATCTGAATACATTTGTTAACTGTAATTGCTTTACAGTGCATTCAAGATTTTGTTCCCTTATTAATATTTTTTCTTGCTTAAATATTGATTATTGAAAGTGGATTATTGAAGTGTCCTACCATTATTATATTGGTGCCTATTTGTTAACCCAGTTCTGTCAATGTTTGCTTTATGTGTTTGGGAAAACTAGTGTCAGATATATTTATAGGTTCTCAATGAATGAACCATTCTATAATTTAATATCCTTTGTCTCTTGTGAATTTTGACATAAATTATATGAAATATGACAGTTTTTGATTAATATAATTGTTGTATCCCATCTCATTTGGTTAACACTTACATGGAATGTTTTTTCTATCCTGCCATTTTCAGTCCATTTTAAAAATTGGATCTGAAGTAAGTCTCTTGGAGACATGGTATAGTTAGATTGTGTGTGTGTTTTTTTTTAATTTTGTTAAAAAATCCTTTTATTCGGCCGGGCGCGGTGGCTCAAGCCTGTAATCCCAGCACTTTGGGAGGCCGAGGCGGGTGGATCACGAGGTCAACAGATCGAGACCATCTTGGTCAACATGGTGAAACCCCGTCTCTACTAAAATTACAAAAAATTAGCTGGGCACGGTGGTGCGTGCCTGTAATCCCAGCTGCTTGGGAGGCTGAGGCAGGAGAATTGCCTGAACCCAGGAGGCGGAGATTGCGGTGAGCAGAGATCACACCATTGCACTCCAGCCTGGGTAACAAGAGCGAAACTCCGTCCCAAAAAAAAAAATCCTTTTATTCAGTATATGTATTTTTATTAGTAAGCTTAGTACGTGAATATTTAACTTCTTTTCTAAAAAAAACTTACTATTACCATTCTGTTTTTATTTAGCAGTTTTAGATATTTTGTCTCTCGTTCTTTGTTTAATAACTAGTTGATAGTGGCATGCCTTGGCTCCAACTTAACTTTTTGTTTGTCTTCATAGGTGTTTTATATGTGGTAAAGGTAGGGATTACAAAAAATATCTTAAAGTTACCATTGATTTTAAACAGGCAACACTTACCCTCTGTTGCACACAAAAATTTATACTCATTACATTTGCCTTCAACTTTGTTATCAATGTCACTAATAATATACTGTATTGGATATACATTAACAAAATTTTAAAATTATTTTTATGCTTTTATCTTTCTAATTTTTCTTCTGTTTAACAAATCAAGGACTAGCTGAAACATATCTTTTAAATTTTAGAGTATAATTCAAAGTGATTTTTGAATCTTGGTAATACTACTATACATTTTTATAGTTGTGTATATACGTATCTTTACCAGAGAGTTAGGTATTTTTATATGATTTGACGTTCTTTCGTGTATCTTATTTTCAATGGGAGAGACTTCCTTATGCATTTCTTATAGCTTAGTTCTGTTGACACACTTATCTACATTTTGATTATCTTGGAGAGTCTATTTATCTTCATTTTAAAGAATACTTTTGCTGGACATAGTATTCTTGTTTGGAATTTGAGTTTGTATATTATATTACCCAGCTTTGTTCTTGCCTGAAAATTTTGTTTATACGTCTGCTGGTAATCTTGCAAGAGCACCATATAAATGACACCTTTCACTTCTCTTCCTGCATTCTATATTCTCTTCGTGGCTTTGACTTTCAATACTATATTATATTGTGTCTTTTTAGAGATCTCTGTATTAGTCTTAGTTGAAATTTGCTGAGTTTGTTATTTTTGTTTTATATATATATATATTAATGTTGAAGTGCATGTCAGTCTTATTTTGTACTTCTGCTTCACAAATTTTATTTCTTGTATTTATTTTTTTAATAGTTTTATTTTTGTTATTTCATTTTGTTTTCTGTGTTCCCATTTCACTCAATGAATGTCATTGAAATGACAATTTTAAATTTTGAAGGTTTTTTTAATTTTAAAAAACAGATCTAGCTGAATTCACATTGTTTCAGGTAATATTTACATCTTTATTTTCCTTGTATTGGTTTTTGGATACTCACTTTATTCCTTTGATTTAGCCATATAGTTCTGATTTTTTTTTTTTAATTTTTTATTGGATTATAGGTTTTGGGGTACATGAGCAGAGCATGCAAGACAGTTGCGTAGGTACACACATGGCAGTGTGCTTTGCTTTTCTTCTCCCCTTCACCCACATTTGGCACTTCTTTATTTTTTATTAAAAGCACAAGTCCATCTTTATTCCTCTAAACCTCAAAGCCAATTCTTTTATAAATTAAGCTTTCAAATATATGTGGGCCTAGTTCTGAGTGCTCCATCCCATTCCTTTGGTCTTCTCACCTAACCCTGCACCAAAAGATAATGAATAGTTAACGATACATTATAATAAGACACATCTCAGACATACTTTTTCTTCCGTAGGTTTTTTTATGGAAATCAATCTTATCCACCTTTCTTGTCAGTGTCTCTGGCTACCAAAGAACATCTACTATCCTGATTTTTCTTTTTTCTTTTTTTTATTGCATTTTAGGTTTTGGGGTACATGTGCAGAACATGCAAGACCGTTTCATGGGTACACACATGGCAGTGTGTTTTGCTGCCTTCCTCCCCTTCACCCACATTTGGCATTTCTCCCCAGGCTATCCTTCCCCAGCGCCCCCCCCGCTTTCCCTCCCCTCTTTCCCCCAATAGACCCGAGTGTTTGGTACTCCCATCCCTGTGTCCATGTGTTCGCATTTTTCATCACCCTCCTATGAGTGAGAATATGCGGTATTTCATTTTCTGTTCTTGTGTCAGTTTACTAAGAATGATGTTCTCCAGATTCATCCATGTCCCTACAAATGACACGAACTCATCATTTTTGATTGCTGCATAATATTCCATGGTGTATATGTGCCACATTTTCCCAGTCCAGTCGCATTTGGGTTGGTTCCAGGTCTTTGCTATTGTAAACAGTGCTGCAATGAACATTCGTGTACATGCGTCCGTATAGTAGAACGATTTATAGTCCTTTGGATATATACCCAGTAATGGGATTACTGGGTCAAATGGAATTTCTATTTCTAAGGCCTTGAGGAATCGCCACACTGTCTTCCACAATGGCTGAACTAGTTTACACTCCCACCAACAGTGTTCCTATTTCTCCACATCCTCTCCAGCATCTGTTGTCTCCACATTTTTAATGATCGCCATTCTAACTGGCGTGAGATGGTATCTCAATGTGGTTTTGATTTGCATCTCTCTAATGACCAGTGATGATGAGTATTTTTTCATGTTTGTTGGCCTCATGTATGTCTTCATTTATAAAGTGTCTGTTCATATCCTTTGCCCATTTTTGAATGGGCTTGTTTTTTTCCTGTAAATCTGTTTGAGTTCTTTGTAAATTCTGGATATCAGCCCTTTGTCAGATAGGTAAACTGCAAAAATTTTTTCCCATTTTGTTGGTTGCCGATTCACTCTAGTGACTGTTTCTTTTGCCATGCAGAAGCTGTGAAGTTTGATTAGGTCCCATTTATCTATTTTGGCTTTTTTTGCCAATGCTTTTGGTGTTTTGTTCATGAAGTCCTTGCCTTCTCCTATGTCCTGAATGGTTTTGCCTAGATTTTCTTCTAGGGTTTTTATGGTGCCAGGTCTTATGTTTAAGTCATTAATCCATCTGGAGTTAATTTTAGTGTAAGGTGTCAGGAAAGGGTCCAGTTTCTGCTTTCTGCACATGGCTAGCCAGTTTTCCCAACACCATTTATTAAACAGGGAATCCTTTCCCCATTGCTTGTTTTTGTGAGGTTTATGAAAGATTGTATGGTTGTAGATATGTTGTGTTGCCTCCGATGCCTCTGTTCTGTTCCATTGGTCTATATCTCTGTTTTGGTACCAGTACCATGCTGTTTTGATTACTGTAGCCTTGTAGTATGGTTTGAAATCCGGTAGTGTGATACCCCCAGCTATGTTCTTTTTGCTTAGAATTGACTTGGCTATGCGGGCTCTCTTTTGGTTCCATATGAAGTTCATGGTGTTTTTTTCCAGTTCTGTGAAGAAAGTCAATGGTAGCTTGATGGGGATAGCGTTGATTCTGTAAATTACTTGGGGCAGTATAGCCATTTTCATGATATTAATTCTTTGTAACCATGAACATGGAATGCTTCTCCATCTGTTTGTGTTCTCTCTTATTTCATTGAGCAGTGGTTTGTAGTTTTCCTTGAAGAGGTCCCTTACATTCCTTGTGAGTTGTATTCCTAGGTCTTTTATTGTTTTTGTAGCAATTGTGAATGGCAGTTCATTCTTGATTTGGCGCTCTTTAAGCCTGTTATTGGTGTATAGGAATGCTTGTGATTTTTGCACATTGATTTTATATCCTGAGACTTTGCTGAAGTTGCTTATCAGTTTCAGGAGTTTTTGGACTGAGGCAATGGGGTCTTCTAGGTATACTATCATGTTTTCTGCAAATAGAGACAATTTGGCTTCCACCTTTCCTATTTGAATACCCTTTATTTCTTTTTCTTGCCTGATTGCTCTGGCTAGGACTTCCAGTAGTATATTAAATATGAGTGGTGAAAGAGGGCATCCTTGTCTAGTGCCGGATTTCAAAGGGAATGCTTCCAGTTTTTGCCCATTTAATATGATATTGGCTGTTGGTTTGTCATAAATAGCTTTTATTACTTTGAGATACGTGCCACTGATACCGAGTTTATTGAGGGTTTTTAGCATAAAGGGCTGTTGAATTTTGTCAAATGCCTTCTCTGCGTCAATTGAGATAATCATGTGGTTTTTGGTTTTGGTTCTGTTTATGTGGTGAATTACATTTATAGACTTGTGTATGTTGAACCAGCCTTGCATCCCTGGGATGAATCCTACTTGATCTTGATGGATAAGTTTTTTGATGTGCTGTTGCAATCGGCTTGCCAGTATTTTATTGAAGATTTTTGCATCTATGTTCATCATGGATATTGGCCTCAAGTTTCCTTTTCTTGTTGGGTCTCTGCCGGGTTTTGGTAACAGGATGATGTTGGTCTCATAAAATGATTTGGGAAGGATTCCCTCTTTTTGGATTATTTGGAATCGTTTCAGAAGGAATGGTACCCGCTCCTCTTTGTGTGTCTGGTAGAATTCGGCTGTGAACCCATCTGGACCTGGGCTTTTTTTGTGTGGTAGGCTCTTAATTGCTGCCTCTACTTTAGACCTTGTTATTGGTCTATTCATAGTTTCAGCTTCCTCTTGGTTTAGGCTTGGGAGGACACAGGTGTCCAGGAATTTATCCATTTCTTCCAGGTTTACTAGTTTAGGTACATAGAGTTGTTTGTAATATTCTCTGATGATGGTTTGAATTTATGTGGAGTCTGTGGTGATTTCCCCTTTATCGTTTTTTATTGCATCTATTTGGTTGTTCTCTCTTTTCTTTTTTATCAGTCTGGCAAGTGGCCTGTCTATTTTGTTGATACTTTCAAAAAACCAGCTCTTGGATTTATTGATTTTTTGGAGGATTTTTCGTGTCTCAATCTCCTTCAGTTCTGCTCTGATCTTAATTATTTCTTGTCTTCTGCTTGGTTTTGAATTTTTGATCTTGCTCCTCTAGCTCTTTCAATTTTGATGATAGGGTGTCAATTTTAGATTTCTCCACTCTTCTCACATGGGCACTTAATGCTATATATTTTCCTCTAGAGACTACTTTAAATGTGTCCCAGAGATTCTGGCATGTTGTGTTTTCATTCTCGTTGGTTTTGAAGAACTTCTATATTTCTGCCTTCATTTCATTGTTTATCCAGTCAACATTCAAGAGCCAGTTGTTCAGTTTCCATCAAGCTGTGCGATTCTGGGTTAGTTTCTGAATTCTGAGTTCTAACTTGATTGCACTATGGTCTGAGAGACTGTTTGTTATGATTTCAGTTGTTTTGCATTTGCTGAGGAGTGCTTTACTTCCAATTATGTGGTCAATTTTAGAGTAGGTGTGATTTGGTGGTGAGAAGAATGTATATTCTGTGGATTTGGGGTGGAGAGGTCTGTAAATGTCTATCAGGTTTGCTTGCTCCAGGTCTGAGTTCAAGCCCTGGATATCCTTGTTAATTTCCTGTCTGTTTGATCTGTCTAATATTGGCAGTGGAGTGTTAAAGTCTCCCTCTACTATTGTGTGGGAGTCTCAGTCTCTTTGTAAGTCATTAAGAACTTGCCTTATATATCTGGGTGCTCCTATATTGGGTCCACATATATTTAGGATCGTTAGCTCTTCTTGTATCGATCCTTTTACCATTATGTAATGACCTTCTTTGTCTCTTTTGATCTTTGTTGCTTTAAAGTCTATTTTATCAGAGATGAGAATTGCAACTCCTGCTTTTTTTTTTTTTTGCCCTTCATTTTCTCGGTAAATCTTCCTCCATCCTTTTATTTTGAGCCTTTGTGTATCCTTGCATGTGAGGTGGGTTTTTGGGATACAGCACACTGATGGGTTTTGGATTTTTATTCAATTTGCCAGTCTATATCTGTTGATTGGTGCATTTAGCCCATTTAAATTTAGGATTAATATTGTTATGTGTGAATATGATACTGCCATTTTGATGCTAGCTGGCTGTTTTGCCCATTAGTTGATGAAGATTCTTCATTTTGTTGATGCTCTTTAGCATTTAGTGTGTTTTTGGAATGGCTGGTACTGGTTCTTCCTTTCTATGTGTAGTGCCTTTTTCAGGTGCTCTTGTAAAGCAGTCCAGGTGTTGACAAAATCTCTGAGTACTTGCTTGTTCGCAAAGGATTTTATTTTTCCTTCACTTACGAAGCTCAGTTTGGCTGGATACGTAATTCTGGGTTGAAAGTTCTTTTCTTTAAGGATGTTGAATATCAGCCCCCACTCTCTTCTGGTTTGTAGAATTTCTGCCGAGATATCTGCTGTGAGTCTGATGGGCTTCCCTTTGTGGGTGACCCGACCTTTCTCTCTGGCTGCCCTTAGTATTTTCTCCTTCATTTCAACCCTCATGAATCTGACCATTAAATGCCTTGGGTTGCTCTTCTTGCAGAGTATTTTTGTGGTGTTCTCTGTATTTCCTGGATTTGATTGTTGGCCTGCCTTGCTAGGTTGGGGAAATTTTCCTGGATAATATCCTGAAGAGTATTTTCCAGCTTGAATTCGTTCTCTTCATCCCCTTCTGGGGGTGTAATTCAAATGTAGGTTAGGTCTCTTCACATAGTCTCACATTTCTTGGAGACTTTGTTCCTTTCTTTTTGTGCTTTTTTCTTTGATCTTGGTTTGTCTTTTGATTTCATTGAGTTGATCTTCGACTTCTGATATTCTTTCTTCTGCTTGGTCAGTTTGGCTGTTGAAACTTGTGCATGCTTGGTGAAGTTCTCGTGTTGTGTTTTTCAGCTCTTTCAATTCATTTATATTGCTCCCTAAGTTATCAATTCTTGTTATCATTTCCTCGAATCTTTTTTCAAATCTTATTTCAAAGTTCTTAGTTTCTTTGCATTGATTTAGAACATGTTCTTTTATCTCACAGAAGTTTCTCATTACCCACCTTCTGAAGTCTGATTCCGTCATTTCGTCACAGTCATTCTCCGTCCAGCTGTTTCCTTGTTGGTGAGGAGTTTTGGTCCTTTGTAGGAGGCGAGGTATTCTGGTTTCGGGTGTTTTCCTCCTTTTTGCACTGGTTTCTTCCCATCTTTGTGGATTTATCCACCTGTCGTCTGAGTAGTTCCTGTGTTTTCAGTTGGGTCTCTGAGTGGACGCCCAGATTGTTGATGATGAGGTATTTCTGTTACTTGGTTTTCCTTCTATCAGTCTAGCCCCTCTGCTGTATGACTGCTGACGTCCACTCCAGGCCCTGCTTGTCTGGGGTACACCTGTAGCAGCTGCAGAACAGTGAGGGATGCTACGTTTCTTCTGCTATCTTTGTCCCAGAATGACGCCCACCTAATGTCAGTCTGATCAGTCCTGTTTTAGGTGACTCTGGATATACAGGGTTCCGGGAGCTGCTTGAGGAGATGGTCTTAATAGGAGCTCAAGTGCTGAGCTGTGTGCTCCATTGTTCATTCAGGGCTGTTAGGCAGGTGTGTTTAAGTCTGCTGCAGCAGATCTCTTAAAACCCCTTTTTTTCCTCAGATGCTTTGTCTCGGGGGGTTGGGGCTTTATGAGTGTCCCTTGCACTATGCTGCCCAGCTAGGAGGCAGTCTAGTCACTATTTGCCTGCCAAGGCTCTGCCCTGCTGATGTGGTGTCTGCCCTGTTGCTGCAGGCTCTGCCCTGCAGCCGCCGGCTCCGCCACAGGCTCCGCTCTGCTGCCACCGGCTCCGTTCTGCAGCAGAGTCTCTCTGTTATGGCGGGTTGCCTCGGCAACAGCAGGCTGCGTCAGCAATGGGAGTGTACCTCAGTAGGGACGGTTTGCCTTGGTAATAGCGAACGTCCCTCCCCCATCAAGCTTCACCGTCCTGGGTTCAGCTGTGCCCGCCGTGAAACTCTCCACCCGGAGCTGTTTTGTTTGTCCCTGTGGGGGTGAAACCCACCAAGCCCGCTTGCCTGGCTCCCTGCCTCAGAGCGCCTTCCTTTTTTTTTTTCTTTAAGTTGAACGGATGGCTTTCTCTTAGGTGTTTCGGTCACCCGCTGTTAGAGCACCGGGATCTGTGTGATTTCCCGTGCAGCGAGCCACTGCACTGGCTCAAACGCCACTTCCCAGGAATCTCCTGGTCTGGCTCACTGTCCAAGTCCCATTTAATCAGATGGATATGCTAATCTGCCCTCCCAAATCTCAGATTGCCAGTTTAGCAGGGCACCCGGGCCAGTGTGTTTTGTATGGATTGTTGCAGAGTGCTGCTGTGCTGCGGCGCTGGCTGAAGCGGCCACAACAGCCGAAATGGCTGCACTTGCGTTCCGTGTCTCTTGTACACCTGGGATTTTCCCCATTCTTTGGGCAACAAAGATCTGTCTGGAAATGCGGCTTTGACTCACCCTCTGAGTGTTCACTGAGAGCTGCGATCCTGTGTTGTTCTTACTGCGCCATCTAGTTCTAATGTTTTGTTTATGTCGTAATCTTTGGTTGTGATTTGTACAAAAAAAGCCACATGTCAAAACATTTATGACTTGGCTTTGGCCTTGGGTAATATGGCACCAATTTTTTAGGCTAGAGGTTTTCAGAGTCTCTCAAAGCTGTTCTATGGATGTGTCTTCTCTGGGCTTTTGTGTTGGTTGTTCAGTTAAAGAAGATTTCCACATTTCTTATTGAGAGCCTGTAATCACTTTCTATGCTCATTGTCTGACTATGGAACTGAAGTCTTTGTTCTCTTGTAACACTCATTTACCTCAGCTGACCCAAACTGTCATTCAAAGTTTCCTTTCAGCACTGTCATGGATCCTGGAAATTAGTCTTTGGCAAGGCCACAGAAAGCCAGAAGCATGAACACATGTGGCACTATTTTCTTTATTTTTGGAAGGAGAAGCCAGGAGTTGCGAATTGTATTGGGGATGCAGAATGGGTGTGGTTGGTAAATATAAAATACTTTTCTTCCAATTCTGTATTGTTCTTGGCATTTTGCTTACTTGCAGTGCTGCAAATACTCGACTGGTTTCCATATTTCTCAATAAGGTATTTGGGTTAGTATATTTTTGTTAAGTTTATATGTCTATAAAGAAATCACAGTGTGTAGTATTTTATTGCCTCACTGTGTCAATGTGCTCAGTATAGTTTTATATTTATAAAGTATATTCACCTTAGTCAAATAAGTTAGATAATTTGTTACTGTTTTCTTAGCTGGACCCTTGTTCTTTTCCCTGCAGAGATATTGCCAAACCAGAACATAAAAGATTCATCTAAAAATGTAATACTGAGAAAATATGAAAGCTGTGACCTTGATAATTTATGCTTAAAGAAAGTCTGGCAAGATGTGAATAATTGCAAGGGGTAGAAAAATAGTTATAATTACCTTCAGCAGTGTTTGTCACCCATCTGTAGAAAAATATGCCAATGCAATAAATGTGGCAAAACTTCTCAGTGGTGCTCAATTCTTACTGAAGATAAGAACATTTGTAGCAGAGAGAAACCCTACAGTTGTGAAAAATGTGGCAGCCTGTAGGTCATTCTCATGCCTTATTAGAAATAAGAGAGCTTATACTGGAGAGAAACCCTACAAATATGAACAATGTGGCAAAGCCTTTACTCGCTCCTCAACGCTTGCTACACATAACATAATTCATACTGGAGAGAAACTCTACAGATGTGAAGAATGTGGCAGAGCGTTTACCCCCTCTTCAGCTCTTACTAGACAAGAGAATTCATACTGGAGAGAAACCCCACAAATGTGAAGAATGTGGCAAAGCCTTTACCTACTCCCCAAACCTTATTAAACACAAGAAAATTCATACTGGAGAGAAACCCTATTATTGTGAAGAATGTTGCAGAGCCTTTAAAAGCTTCTCAGACCTTACTAAACATAAGATAATGCATACTTTAGAGAGACCATAGAAATGTGAAGAATGTGGCAAAGTCTGTAGGTGGTTCTCAGAGCTTACAAAACATAAGATAATTCATGCTGGAGAGGAACCCTATAAATGTGAAGACTGTGGCAGAGGCTATATGTATCCTTCAGACCTGTCTCAACATAAGAGAACTCATACTGGAGAGAAACCCTACAAATGTGATGACTGTGGTCCTCAGGTATGACTAAACATAAGAGAACTCATACTGGAGCAAACTATACACGTGTGAAGAATGTGGCAGTCTTTTCCCACTTCTCATCCCTTTTTAACCACAGGAGACTACATACTGGAAGGCGACCTTAAAATGTGAGGAATGTGGCAAAGTGTTTCTCCGCCCTTACTAAACATAAGAGAATGAATAATGAAGAGAAACTACAGGTATTAAAAATGTAAAAAAGCCTTAGGCAGGTCCTCAACTTTTTTAAAAATATCAGAACAAATATGATATAAGTGGAATCACTATTGAAGGATATTTAACAAAAGACTTAGAGTATACAATAATTCTCTTATTATTTATGAACCTTACAAATAGAGAGGTACAGTACTTCTACTTACATTACAGATTTTATTATACACAGAAAAATTTAAGCAAGAGGAAAACCTTTTAAGAGTTCCACAAAATGCTAATTTTTAAAAATAATAATAGCTCCCAGATTTATTGATTTTTTTAAACAGCATTTTATGTCTCAGTCTTTTTCAATTCAGCTCTAAATTTTGTTATCGTATTCTACCAGCCTTGAAATTTACTTGCTCTTTCTTCTCTAGTTCGTTTACTTGTAATGTTAGGCTGTTAACATTACAAGTTAATCTTCTTTTAAAGTGTGAGCATTTAGCACTATAAATTATTGTCGTAACACTATAAATTATTGTCAACACTCCCTTAGCTGTTTTCTAAAGATTTTAGTATGTTGTAATATATCTTTGTTACCATTAATTTCAAAATCTTTCTGATTTAGCAGGAGTGTTCAGTTTCCATGTAATTGTATGTTTCTGAGTGAATTTCCTTAGTCTTGATTTCTAATATGATTGTGCTGTGGTCTGAGATGGCCATGAAATTTAGTTATTTTGCATTTGCTGAGGAGATTTTTATTCCTGATTATGATTGATTTTATAGTGTGTGTCATGTGATTAAAAAAATGCATATTTGTTTATTTTTGGTTAGAGTGTTCTGTAGATGTCTGTCAAGTCCATTTGACACAGTGCT
Organism: Callithrix jacchus; assembly: GCF_049354715.1. Taxonomy (NCBI): domain Eukaryota; kingdom Metazoa; phylum Chordata; class Mammalia; order Primates; family Cebidae; genus Callithrix; species Callithrix jacchus. Next base: position 4,694,929 of record NC_133518.1, read on the forward strand.
GAATTTAAGTTCTTAATATCTGTTAATTTTGTGTCTCAATGATCTATCTAATATTGTCAATGAAGTATTAACGTCCCTCACACTATTGTGTAAAATTCTGTCTCTAAGAACTTGCTTTATTAGTCTAGATGCTTTTGCATTGAATGTATATATATTTAGCATTGTTGTCCCTTTACTATTATGTAATGCCTTTATCTTTTTATGATCTTAGTTGATCTAAAATCTGTTTTGCCAGAAACAAGGATTGAAACTCTTGCTTTTTTCTGTCTCTTTATTTGCTTGGTAGTTTTTCTCCATTTTTTAATTTTGAGCCTGTGTGACATAAGTGTCTTGAAGACAATATACCAGTGGGTCTTGATCCTGTATGCAGCTTGCTACTTTGTCTTTATTTTTGGGCATTTAGCTCATTTACATTTAAGGTTAGTGTCAGTATGTGTGTACTTGATTCTGTCATCATTATCTTAGTTATTTTGCAGACTTGTTTATTGTATAAAACAAATGGTTTTGCTTTGTGGTTTCTTTATAATGTCACTGGTTTATCTACTTTAGTGTGTTTGCCTCTGTCTTTCCTATTCAGTGCTGTCTTCAGCACTTCTCGTAATGCAGACCCAGTGGTAACAAATTTCCTCAGTATTATCTGAATAGGGTCTTATCTCTTTTACTTCTGAAGCTTAATTTGGTGAGATATAAAATTTTTGGTTAGAACTTTTTAAAAAGTATGTTGAATATTGGCCTCTAATCTCTTTTGTTTTTTGGAGTTTCTGCTGAAAGGTTCATTGTTAGTCTGATGAGCTACCCTTTGGAGGCTACCTGGCCTTTTTCTTTAGCTGCCTTTAACCCATTTTCTTTCATTTCAGCCTTGGAGAATCTCATGTTTATCTGTCTTGGGGATGACATTCTTGAGGAGTATCCAACTGGGATTTTCCATTTTCCCAAATTTGAATGTTAGCCTCTCTGGCTAGCTTGGGGATGTGATCTTGGTTGATGTCCTAAAACATGTCTTTGAGGTTGTTTTCAGTCTCATGATGTCTTTCAGGTATACCATTCAGTTATAGATTGGGTCTGTTTAGATAATCTCACATTTCTTGGAAGTTTTGCTTATTCCTCTTGATTTTTTGTTCTCACTCTTCTTGCCTGCTTTATTTGAAAAAGCCAGTTGTCAAGCTCTGGGATTATCTCCTCTGCTTGGCATATTCTGCTACTAATACCTGATTGTTTTATGGAATTTTTGTAATATGACTTTTAGCTCTATCAGGCTGTTTATGTTCTTCTCTATATGGATTTTTTTTTTCTGTCAGTTCCTACAATGTTTTATTCTAATTTTTAACTTCCTTGTGTTAGGTTACAACTTAACTCTTCTAGCTCAATGAACTTTTTTCCTATCCTTATTCTGAATTCTACTTCTGTTACTGTAGCTATCTCTGCCTTAGTTTAGTTCTAAAACTTTGCTGAGAGGCAATTTGGTCATTTGGAAAAAAGAAGCCACTCTGCTTTTTGAGTTGTCATTATTGTTGCACTGATTCTCATGTTTGCAGGCTTATCTACATTTAAGCTTTAAGGTTGCTGAACTTTGGATTAAATTTTTTTTTCTTTTACTTGGTGGCCTTAAGGGTTTAATTGAGGTATAAGGCAAATTCAGCAGATATGGTTTACTCCTGGGAAATTTTAAGGGGCCAATGCTCCATTCACAACTTCTAGGCTGCAGGCTCTAACTCTAGGACACTTGTATTGAGCTCTGAGTTAATTCTCTGGTTTCTTGAGCGTTGAAGTCTACTGCGCTTGGGGGACTGAGGTGATGCAGCTGCAGCAGAGTGCTGGTGGATGTGGGGTTTCGGCCTGTCTGTGGACATTCATCTCATTGTTAGAGCCACAGCATCTGGGTGGGAGTTGGGGCCCCTGCTGGAGATTCTGGGTGCTGTTGTACTAGTGGTATTGGCTTGAGACAGGGTTTTGGCCAGCACAGATTTGATGCCTTCTCTGTGTCCTGCAAGCTCAGTGTGTGGAAGCATCCTCCCTTTTCTGCACAGTGTCAGCACAAGGGAAGGGCAGGGCTTGCTGGCTTTGTGCCAGCCAAGGCTCCATTTGCAATTGCAGTTGCTTGGAGTTGGGAGTCATACTGCATTCCCATGGGCTGGTAGGCAAGTAAAGCAAAACATGCCCATGACAAAACATGTGCCCTCATAGTGATGTGGGAGTTGCTTGCCATGGACTTGGGGGAAGCTTCAGTAGAGGGGGGAACATGCATGCTGGTGCACAGCAATAGGGGCTGCTTTGCTGGAGCTATTAGGCAAAGTCCACCAGTGCAGAATGTATGGCATGGGCCCATAGGGCTATTGAAACTGCCCTGTAAGCAGGCGTGGCCAAGCTGTGCCTGGGGAGAAGCTGTCATTCTAAGAAGTGCTCGGCTTAGACTGTCCTCTTGCAAGACCATCCTTTAGAGATCAGATTCAACAGTTTTTCTATGGCTAAAGTCTGTTATGGGAATAAGTTGAGCTTAGAGGGATGGCCATCTCTGGCCATGGTCCTCTACAGATACTCTTACACCAAATCCTCTGCTCTACATCACCTGGCTTGCTTCCCCACCACTTTCTTGTCTTCTGGGAGTTACACCTCAGAGAGCTGTAGCTCAATAATCACTTATTGCAGTAAGTCCAGAATAAATGGCCTGTATTTTAGGCCAAGCAAGGGGTGTTTCTCTCTGGTGATGAGCAGTGAAGTGTGAGTGGGACCCATTGGAGATAGACTTTCTTTGGGCTCACTGCCTGCAGCTTGTTGGAAGTGTGGATAAGGCACTTTGAGTTTTGGCTTTTTCACTAGTTGGAGGGTAGCAAGGACAGTTCCAATATAAAGGCAGTGGCAGAGAGGCTTTTATTTGTTGCCCCTGGAGGCTCTTTCTAGGGAATTGCTAAATTGCTAATAACTCAGTAGCACTTGCGTTTGTTGGCTAGAGGCCCAGGCCTGGAGGACCTACCTAGTGAAAATATATGAGATACATATGGGGTGATTAGAATAGTTTGGCTGCTTTCCCATAGGACAGTTGCAATATGCTGGGTGACCACTGTTGTTTGTAGTCACTTCACATTTTACAGTACCTGAAGATATCACCAGTGAAGGCTGTAAAACAGAAAAAAATAGCAACCTGCCCCTTTCTCTGGGAACTCTATCCTAGAAATGTATAGAACAATTGCCAGTCCAAAAGCACTTGTAAAAGCTAACTGGAGACTCCTGATGGGAGGTCTCACCCAGTGAGGAGAAGCTAGATTTCAGACCCACTTAAAAAAGCAGTCTGGTCACATTTTGTAGGGAAGCTTTGTCATGTTAGCGTACCACTTCCTCCTCTGGTTGACTTGGAATCTCCCAAGCCAGAGGCTGGAACAGCCTGGTCACCCAGACAGCAAAGAGGGTAACTTATCTACCATCCAGGAGCTTTGTTCCAGGGAGTTTTAAAAACTCCTTCAGCTGGAGAGCACCAGTGGTTATTTCTGGAGATCCTAGTTGGGACATACACTGTCCAGTGAGGAGGTATGAGACCGAAAACCTTTACCAGATAGTCTGGCCATGATTTTGTAGAGCAGCTGTGCTGTCATGAGGGATCCTTTCCACCCCCACTCAGCTCATCAAAGCCTAAAAACTGGAATGGCTAAGTTGCTACAGCAGCAAAGGTAGTGACCCACACTCCAACTTGGAGCTGCACCTCTGGGAGGTGCAGTGCTGCTACCAGTGACTGCCTGGAATTTTAAGCCAGTGGGTCTTATCCTGTGGGGTGCTGTGAAAGTGGGGCTCACCCCTCTAGATTCCACCTCTTTTCTGGGGTATGCACAGAGATGTAACCTTTCGTTTTGCTGGAGTTTCAGCCATGTTTTCTGGGAAACCCAGAAAGCCAGAGTATCTAAGGCCCACAGGTCTCTTCACTGGCCTAGGCCTCTACTCTGCTGAGACTCCACATAGCTCTGTGTGTCAAACTGAAGGCCTTGGTAGAGTTGGTTTATGCAGTGTCTCCTGACCCAAAGGTTGCAGAGATGTGTAGGAGAAGTTTGGATTTCCACAGTGACTCATTCACTTGCTGCTTTACTGGGTGGAGAGGTGCTGTGTCTTCATTTCTTAGTATTTATATAAAATTTCATGGTCATTGGTTGCTACATCAGTGTTATGGGAAGTTTTCCTTTATTAGATGGACACATTTCCACACTTTTCTGTGGAAGATTAAGAAAACTGAAATATAAGATGCATGACAAAATTCTAAATTGGCAGGCCCTTAGTGGATGTTTTACAACAGTGTCATAAGTGAAAGAATAGCAGTGTGGTAAGTGTTCAGAATAATATACTTCTGCATTATAATAAGAGAAACATTTTGAATTTTAGAAGTAAACTTTTACCATTTGCATGTTAAGGTAATTAAAATACAGTGGATTTAAAAATGCTTTTAAATGACAGTATGTGAACTTAATTTGTTTTAATATGGTAAGCCTGTTTTACATTGAATGTGTATCTTGCCACTGATGTTAATATTCCATCTTGCCCAAGGTTGGGTAAGGTAACAGCATAACAATATACAATAACAGCATAACAATATACTATTGACATAGTGGAATAACCTCTCTAGTGATTCTTTTTGTCAGTGGTCTTCAAATAGCTTTGAGAATATTGTTTCTACAGCTTACACTTTTTCTTTTAGTAACTATAGGTTATTATGTTAGGGATAATAAGGATTATATGATTATAATGGAGCTATGTATTTCTGAATTCTGAATGACAATTTACAAAATGTTATTCTGTTAAACATGGGACTTCTGTGGTGTGCAAAACACATACAAACTTTTAGTTTTGATTTATGTGGATTTAAATATACAGACATATTACTCTAGAATAAACTTTAGGGTATAACAGATTAATGGAGAAAGCAATCGTGTTTGTGAATGGCTGTGTACCTACCTGGAGAAGAAAAAAATAGCAGAATAAAACAATTTTACAAGGATTGATAAGTTACCAGCAAACCAGAAACTTCAAAGATTTTGAAAGCAAATCACTTTTCTCTGCTTTATACTGAATTTATTTATCTCAAATATTGTTACTCCTGGCTTAGAGTCTTCTTATGCAAATCTTCTGTTTTTTTAGTTTGTTTGCCTGTTACTCTAGAACTATATAATTTTCTTTTTGTCAAATTTCAGAAAGAATTTTCAATAGAATCCCTTCAGGGATTATAAAAGTGACTTAGAAAATTTAATGGTGTTCACAACATAATTTTAAGATGTAATTTCACAGTGAGTGTATTGCATTCTATTGAGTGAGTACATTTTATTTTTTAAATTAGATAATGCTATTTAATCCAATTTTTGTTTAGATATAAATCATTTTACTTTTTAGAATTGTCATAGTTGAGTTCATTGAATTTATTGGGCCAACTTATTTAAGTGAACAGTTGGAGGCTCATGAGGTCTATTTGGCATACGTGTGAAGTAAACGAACGTAGAACAATGCTAGCTGTCTAATAGAAGCTATATATTTAGTTATAAATATTCTTATTGAAATTAGCCTGTGGCCTCGGGTGAATAATCGAAAATATCAACAGTGAAGAAATGGCATTGATTCTGCCTATGAAGAGAGGATAACTGTACTCGTGCAGCACAAGTGACTCTCTACATTTAGAAGAAAGTACTGTTTCTTTTATTTTCATAAGTATTGCTTTTCTATATTTTTATGTTAATCTTCAGCTACTTATGCATAAAAGCCCTTTGCCTTATTTGCCTGTATTATGACTACAACTTTCTTATTTTTCTCCTCAGCCTGTGTCATTTCACACAGTACTTGTAGGTTTTTGTGAGATACTTGGAATTTGTAATTAGTAAAATACTGTTTTTTTATAAACTGGCAAAATCTTTAATTTTTTAGTGTGTATGTTAAATGTTAAACAAAAGAATAACCTGTAAATTTAAAATAAAAAAAGATTTTTCCAGGTTGATGTTGAAATCTTGAGGATTTTCTCATTTTTGTATTATTATCTTTTTTATTTTAATAATTGCAGTTTACAGTTCACATTTTTATTCTTTTTAAAAAGTATGTCTGTATGTATGTATTTTTTAGATGGAGTTTTGCTCTGTAGCCCAGGCTGGAGTGCAGTGGTGCAGTGCCGGCTCAGCACAACCTCTGCCTCCTGGGTTCAAGTGATTTCTCCTGCCTGTTTTTCAAGTACCTGGGACTACAGGCACGCACCACGAGGCCAGCTAATTTTTGTATTTTATTAGAGACAGGGTTTAACTATGTTGGCCAGGCTGGTCTTGAACTCCTGACCTCATGATTGCCTGCCTTGGCATCCCAAAGTGCTGGGATTGCAGGGGTGCACACGATTTTTATTCTTAATCACGTAACTCTGGCAACTCCTTAGTTATTTTCTTTAGAAAAGTTCCAGAAATCATAGCACCTTCAAAACTGAAACATTTCCTTAGTAATTTACTATGCAAACTGCCTTTCTGTATTCACAGAATGGGCAGAGGTGAGACCATTAACAGCACTTGCCTCTTTCATGACTTTCATACCATCATCAATGTAATTCAAGGAGATAATAGCGCAGCAGAAATTTCAGTGAGACTGAAAATAGCAGTGAAAAAAAATGAAGACCAACAAAATGGAGACAATAAATGACTATGTATTCCAACTTTGCTCTAGCAGGGGAATTAGCACCATCACATCTGTTTGGTGGCTACTCAAAAATCAGAAAAAGAATGAGTTTTATAGTAAAAAAAAAAAGATGTAAGATTTTAGATGTGTCCCTATTTTAGGCTGTTGACATGGGGAAGATGTAGAAAGGCTCACCAGAAGCTGAATATTCTATTTTTTTGGTAAGTCTGTATGCTTGGTTTCTCAGTTTAATTCTAATTTGGAAGCTGGGGCAACAGTTCGGACAGCTATAACTTAAGACTTGGCAGTTTGGGACTTTTGTATTCAGAGCTTTTTCTGTAGAGACTGGCTGTTATCCCTTTGCTTATTTATCTGTTCAAATAAAAAGAGAAGCCACCCAAAGCAATAAAATATATACACATGATGCATCTGATTGATAATGGGCTTCCGTCTAGACACAAACTTCTCTTACTGTTCATTAACAAAAGACAAGCTATTGAAAAGGCAAACTGAGTATCTTCAAGGAAGATGTAAAATTAAAATATGGACAGTATTGTTAGTCATGGTTATTCTTAGCATTACAGTGCCATAGAACTTCACACCCACTAGAATGGCTGTTATCAAACAATAGACAACAGTAAGTGATAGCAAGCAGGGGCAGAATACAGACCCCCTGTACATTGCCCATAAAAATGTGAACTAAAGTACCCACTTTGAAAAACAATTTGGTAGCTTTTCAGACTGTCATATATAGAATTATGATCCAGCAGTTCTACTCAAAAAATTGAGAACCCATGTAAACACAGACTCATGTCAATGCTCATAACAACAGTATTTATAGTAACCCAAAGTGAAAACAACACAAACAGCTAATAAGAAAAATATACGTATACAATAGAATACTATTCAGCAATCAAAAATTTAAAATGCACAACACATTCAGCTCAGTAGGAGCAGATGCTGCTACAATATCAGCTGCCACAGTGAAGAAGGCAACCAAGGGTCAGTGTCTGGGACCCCACAGAGGCTGTCATTGTGGCATGACCAGCAGAGGCACAGAGTATAAACCCAAGGCCATCTCACTTCATTGAAGGTGTGGTGGGCATCTCTGCATGCTCGGTCGTTCTGCTTGGATTCCAGGCCAATGTTGCTGGAGCTCATGGAATCCCCTGAGAGCTGAGCTTTGGCAATAGCATCGCCAGCCTGGAAACCAAGAAGCTTGGGGACCATGCAAACAAAGCCCAAGGGCAGCAGCTGTGGCAACAGATGCTGCATGAGGAAGAATGCCTGGAGCTGTAGAAGAAAGATCTAAAGCTTGAGGCAGCCTTTGCATAAGACCAGGTAGCCAGGTAGGCTATAGGCACTTTTCTGGTCATCATGGGACTGAGCACACCATGGAGCACAACAAACTTGAAGGGTCTAAGCACAAATAACAGCTTTTGATTTGGAGGGCAACCAACTAAAACTTAATTGGTCAAAAAGATGCACTTAAAGAAGACGTTACAATCTCCATCAGATTTTGTAGGATCCTACATGATCTTAGTGGATGCCTGTTGGGGATCTGGGTTCAGACTGGTTTGGTTCATATGCTTCTCTCTGCTCACTCATCACCATGGAAGGGAAGGTATGTAGCTGAGGTGAAAACAAAAATAGCTGAAACATGATAACATTAAAAAACTTGAAGCCCACAAATTTATAGAGAACCATAGTCATTGGGTTATTGTATAAGCAGCATGTGGGTGAACAACACGCTGGTGTTGATTAAAATTGGATTCATGTTGCCATGTGTAGAGAACAAGGTGTGGCACCTGGGCATCAAGCATCATACAGATGCTGCTTCTAACCCTGCACAAATGGTGGATAAAACCAGCCAGCCATCAACATTGCAGGCCAGGGGGATTAAATTTAGCATGGAAATGGACTGCAAAGAAGATAGCTATATGTTTTGAGAGCTCTGGATATTGTCAGCTAGATTATAATTCATAAAGAGAAGTTCATCTTCCAGGGATGGTGGATAGTCTGTGAACTGCTACCTAGGCAAGTTGCCATCTCTATGAAAAAGAAAGATGGGCCTGTTTTTGCAAATACCTAATGTGGTTGTGTAGATGTGTCTTGTTGAGCTAAACACACATGGTTAGTAAACACGTATGAATCCTAAACTCCCAGAAGTCTTCTCCTGGGGCTGTGGTGGCTATGGTCAGCTGTGCCTAGAATCAGAAGAATTAGAATTAGATGGCCACCTTCCCCAAGCTGTTTGACTTTTCAAGGTGTGGGGGTCCCCATATCAGTGCTGATTAAATCTGGCTTATTGTCAGTGACCAGGGTGATCTGTTTTCCTAAGAGGCTACCTGTACCTCCCATGAGGCTACCATGTACTGGAAAACAATTGTGAATATTTGTGGATAAAAATCTTGAGGCTTGGCTTTTAAAAACTGCAGCATTATGGTCATTCTGGATGGGTCTGGTGTTGGCTTTCGGGGATGACAAACTCACATCTTTAACTAGAGCGCAAGCGATCAAGGGCACTGCATAATCTCTTAGATCAGGCAGCCATTAGCTAATCATACTCCTTGATGATGACCAAAGATGAAAGTGAGACCCAGAAAGAGAAGATAACGTGTTAGCATACAACATTGAAACTGATTCTCCTGAAAAGCAGGTGTTATTTTTCTGTGCCCTGAAACAGGAATTAAAATGAAGAATTATACAAAGCAAAAGTGGACTCTAACCACATTTTTGCTAGAGTATCTAAAGTTCAGTCTTACAATTGATTTAACATTAACTAACTTTTGACATGCTTTTCAAAGTTTTTGATCTTTTCAGAAATTAAGTTTATCTCATTTAATAGTAATTTTTTTTGTTTATTTTTAATTTTATGGATACATAAAAATTGTACTTATATGCAGGGTACATGTAATATTTTGATACAAGCATACAATGTGTAATAAAGCTTAGTAACTGGGATGTTCATCAGCTGAAACATTTATTTTAAAAATATTTTAAGGCTGGGTTTCAGAACATTTACAACTGCTTTGTGTTGGGAACATACTAAATCTCTTTTAGCTATTTTGAAATATACAATGAATTATTGTTAACTAGTTATTCTATTGTGTTGCCAAATCCTAGATGTTATTTCTTTTAACTATATCTTTTTGTTTTTCTTTTCTTTTTTTTTTTTTTTTTGAGACAGTTTCGCATTTTCACCCAGGCTGGAGTTCATTAGTATGATCTAGATGATTGCAATCTCTGCCATCTGGGTTAGGTAGATTTTCGTGTGTTGGCCTACTGAGAAGCTGGAATTATAGGCGCACACTACCATGCCAGCTAGTTTTTATATTTTTAGTAGAAACGGCATTGCACTATGTTGGCCAGGCTGATCTCAAACTCTTGGCCTCAAGTAATCCACCCACCTCAGCTTTCCAAAGTGCTTGGATAACAGTCATGTGCAGCCAACTGTATTATTGTTTAATAAGTATTTTTGCTAATAGTTGACTTACCATTTATAAAGAAAAAAGGCAAAAGTATGACGCAATGTAGATTTCTTTTTTTTCACTCCTAAATACATTTTCTAATATATAAGAAAAAGAATAATCTATCTCGAATACATTATGGTAAGTGAAAGAAACAAGATTGAAACATGACAGACTGTACCATTGCATAGATACAAAATGTTAATTATTCCACAAGAATGCAGGTTTGTTGTTGATTTTAGACAGAGTTTTGCTTTTGTTGCCCAGGCTGGAGTGTAGTGGCATGATCTTGGCTCACCGCAACTTCCACCTCCCAAGTTCAAGTGATTCTTTTATCTCAGCCTCCCGAGTAGCTGGGATTACAGGCACCCACCACCATGCTATACTAATTTTTGTAGTTTTGTTAGAGATGGGGTTTCACCAGATTGGCCATGCTTGTCTCAAACTCCTGACTTAAAGGTGATCCATGCACCTTGACCTCCCAAAGTGCTGGGATTACAAGGGTGAACAACTTATCCCAGCCAATAATGCAGTTTTAAAAGAATATCCATTGACTGGGTGTGGTGGCTCAGCCTGTAATATCAGCACTTTGAGAAGCTGAGGTGAGTGGATCACCTGAGGTCAGGAGTACAAGACAAGTCTGCCCAACATGGAGAAACCCTGTCTCTACTAAAAATACAAAAAGTTAGCTGGGTGTAGTGGCACATGCCTGTGATCTTAGGTCTCAGGAGGCTGAGGCAGGAGAATTGCTTAATCCCAGGAGGCAGAGGTTGCAATGAGCCAAGATGGAGCCATTGCACTCCAGCCTGGGCAAGAAGAGCAAACCTCTGTCTCAAAAAAAAAAAAAAAAAAAAACCATAAAATGCAAATCAATAGAGACAGGCAATAGATTAATGATTGTCTATTGATGAAAGTGGAAATAGTTTAAAGTCATACTTTCATGGCTTTTTAATGATAAATATATTAGAAACATTGAATTGAGTGTAATATGCAGAAATCTTTTTAAAAATAGGCATTTCATAGACTAAGATTGCTAAATTAATTTCTGGAAACCAGTTAACAGAATCTGAAAACCAAATTAATTTCTTTTTCTAGAAATGTGAAGTAGGGTTCTTGTATATGGCTGCCAGGTCTAGGTAGTATATTTAGGTCAACAAATCTGATTGTATAACTTTCTACTTCTGTCATTAACTGTCTTTTCGTTTCATATATTGGGATTTTTGTTAGGCATATATATTTACAGTTATATCTTATGGATTGGTTTATGTTTCTTCAATATACAGTGCCCTCCTTTGTCACACTTTTGTCTTAAGTTTATTTTGCTGAAGTATAGTCACCCCAGCTCTTTTGGTTACTATTTATATAAAGTATCCTTAGTCATTCTTTTACTTACAAACTAAAGAGAAAACTAATGAGAGTCTCTTATAGATAACATAAAGGTGGATTATATTTATGTTTTTTAAACCACTCTGTCAATGTTGGTACTGTAATCATCCAGTTTAATTTATCTCTATTTAAAGTATTTCCAAAAATAGAAATCTACATTTTGCTGCTTATTTTTCTGTTGTATATCTTTTTCAAATTTAGTCTATTTATTACATTTTTATTCTATTGATATTTTTCTAGTCTACAGTTTTTATTTCCTTCTAAATTCCTTTTTGACTTTGTTGTTCTAGTAAGTAATGATTGTAAGAAATCTCATGAATGTATGACCATGTGTAATAAATTAATACCACTTGAAAGTTGGTTTTATTAAAACAGTTGATTCCATATAGATTTGTTTCTCCAACTATATGTTTTCAGCTTATATAATTATGCACTGCATGAAATTAACAGATTTGTAATTACTTTTATGCATTAATCTTTCGAATCATGTATAAAAAAAATTTTAAGCCGGGTGTGGTGACCAGCACTTTGGGAGGCTGAGGCAGGTGGATCATGAGATCAGGAGATCGAGACCATCCTGGCTAACGTGGTGAAACCTTGTCTTTACCAAAAATACAAAAAATTAGCTGGGTGTGGTGGCATGCACTTGTAGTCTTAGCTACTTGGGAGGCTGAGGCAGAAGAATCAATTGAAGCTAGCAGTCAGAGGTTGCAGTGAGCTGAGATCACACCACTGCACTCCAGCCTGTCTTGCTCCAGACAGAGAAAGGCTCCATCTCGAAAAAGAAAAGAAAATAATCTTTAACAATGAAATAAGTTATGGGATAGAAATATTTTAATAGTGGCACTTACGTTTTTCCATGTATTTTTCCTTGCAATGAGCTGAGATCATGCCACTGCACTCCAGCCTGTCTTGCTCCAGACTGAGCAAGTCTCCATCTCGAAAAAGAAAATAAAAATTTTTAAAGATGGAATAAGTTATGGGATAGAAATTAGTGGCACTTATGTTTTTTCATATATTTCCTTTTCCTTTTATTTGTTCAGTTAATATGGCCTTAGGTTATTTTCTAGTGTGTCCTTTTAATTCAGCCAAAAAGATAGCCTTTATCATGTATTGCAGAGCAGATCTATTAGTGATAAACTCTGTATAAATTTTTTAAAAATAGAAATATTTTGGTGTCTCATTTGTTTTTGAAAAACATTTTGCTGAAAATAGACTTCTTTGTTGGCTTTTTCTTTTAGCCAAATGTTTAGAAATTTTTCAGCCATTATTCCTTCAAATATTTTTTCTGACCCTTTTCTCTCCCTCTTCTTTCTAGAGTGTCCATGATGCTTGTGATGGCAATTTAGTTATTTCTCATTAGTGTCTTAGGTGTTTCTAATTTTTGTAATTCTCTTTCATCTCTCCTACTCAGGCTAAATAATTAAAATTGAATAGACTTAAACCTTGCTAATACTTTTTTTTTTCTTTCTTTCTACTCTTATCTGCTGTAGAACCTTTCTGGTAAATTTTTTTCTTTCAGTGATTTTTATGTTTGACTTTAGATTTTTTATTTATTTTATAATTGCCTCTATTGATACTTTCTATTTGATAAGACATTGTTTTCCTTTTTTTTTTTTTTTGTCTTTTTTATGGTTTACTCTGTCAGCATATTTAAGTCAGTTGACCTCAAGACTTTCTTTTTTTAAGACAGAATGTCACTCTTGTTTCCTAGGCTGTAGTACAATGGTGTGATCTTGGCTCACCCCAACTTCTGCTTCTCAGGTTCAAGCGATTCTCCTGCCTCAGTCTCCTGAGTAACTAGGATTGCAGGCATGCAACACCACGCCTGACTAATTTTGTATTTTTAGTAAAGACAGGGTTCATTTTGGTCAGGCTGGTCTCAAACTGCCAACCTCAGATGATCCACCTGCCTCGGCTTCCCAAAGTGTTAAGATTACAGGCGTGAGTCATGTCACCCAGCCTAAGGACTTTTTTGTCTTTCCATACCCATTCCTAGAATACCTCTAGGAATGTTTCTGTTAATTTGTTATCTTGTTAATTAGTGATAGTTTTTGCCTGCGTTGTGTTTTGCTGGTTTGAAAACTGTACATTTTGATATTACAATATGGTAAATCGGAAATCATTATTTTTAATCCTTTGTGTTTTTGTTTCTCATGATTGTTTATATTTGTTTAATGAGATTTTCAAAGCTATTTTTGTAAATATTCTTTGTTGTGTATGGAATAAACGTCTCTTTTTCATTATCTCAGTGTTCTCTCCAGGGCTTATAATATATACATCTTAACTTATTTGTAACTGCTCAGTATTTTTACTAAAATTCAGTTAGATATAAAAATGTAGCCTTTATATGGCTTTTTTTCTCCTATGAACTGAATGGGTCGCCCTCAAAATTATCATGGTAAAACCTAACTGCCAATATGATTGTATCTGGAGATAAGGTTTTTAGAAAGGAATTAAGGTTCAGTAAGTTCAAAAGTGTTGGATGATACTAACATGGAACTGTGGTCTTTTAACAAGAGGAAGAAAATACACTCTCTTTTTCTGTCTCTGTCTCTTTCCTGTGAGACAACAGTGGAAGGTGGCCATCTACAAACCTGGAAGATAGATAAATTAGCAACAGGTTATCTTCATTTTTAAAAAATACATCTGAAATATCTTTATTACTTAAATAACTTTTGTGAATAGAATTCTTTGCTGATGGGTTTTATATCTTAGCACTGGTTCAAAAATGTTTAAATGGAAGAAATGAAGTTTCACATCAGCAAATCAAGACCTGAGAAACTACCTAAGTTGAGCAATGAGATAGTAGGGATGGAAACTGATCATAGATTAAAGTGGGTTTGATAGAGCTAGCATTGTATTTGCAGTCATTGAAAGTGTATAAGTAAAGATAGTTCTGACTGAGGCCAATTGAAAGATTTGTTTATTAGCAGATGAGATATGACACATGAGAACACACCTTGCTGAATCTAAACAGGCTAAGCTGATGCCCTCTGTCAAGATCCATTGGTTTATGAAAAGAAAAGCTACCATTTTAGCATCCAGTTCTAAATGTTGCTGCCACAATGTGGGTTAAGGTTACAGTTAAAGTTAGTTATATTACAGGTGTAGCTGATAAATGTTACAAAGCAAATAGCTTGACAATTGCCAAAAAGTGAGTGTTCTGATGCTTAGTTTGTACAATTAAACACCCCTATGGCTGAAAGTAGTAGATGATGCTGAAAGGTGACAGAGCACACAAACACAGGTGCCTGGAAATTTACATCAAAGTAAGAGCTATGAAGAAAGAAAGTGCACACCCTAAACATCAATGCTTCTCGCAGTGGAGGTGTTCCTTCTGTCTTTAATAAATGTACCATGCCTAATATGTTACAAGTGAAAACTTACATTTTTCTTTCCCTGCCTTGGTTCAGGGCTCTGTATGTGTGTGTGTGTGTTGAAAAGCACTTCTAAGTAGATGCAAAAAAGGGGACATTTTCCTTATCACAACAGAGAAGCTTATAGTCTAGCTCTTACTCTGACACCATTGAGAAATTATAAGACTATTGAGGAACATGCATGAATATCATAGGACATTCTGGAACCGGGGGTTTACATCAAGAAACCCAATATTATGTTCTGTTTATTTATAAGTAAAAATATTGTTTGACTTCTGTTTTGTTGACACAACTTAGACCAGACAACCAGCGTGGGCAAAGTTACCATGAAAATGTGATTATATATGACAAAGTTTAAAGCCCATCTGTTTCTCACCTGCTGTTTATCAGGAGTTAAGCCTTCGTTTAGTTTTCTCCTTAATGGCTTCTTTCTAATAATCTTAATCTCTAGGCTATCCTACTTTTGCAGGTGACATGACAATTATTGGCCTAAATAAAGGGAGATGAGCTCTCGGTATCACTTCCTTATAACATATTGTGGGCATCAACCTACATACAAAGATTCCACTCAGAGACTCATCTGGGTGACTGTCTATTATTTATCTGCATAAACAGTAAGAGCCTAAGACTCAAGGGGGTGATGGCATGATGAAGCATTTTCTCAGTGAGATGTTAGGAGAATTGCTTCTCATAAGCACAGTCTAATTATTACTGAATCACAGCTAACAGCAGAACATTTTTCAAGGTAAAATGCAAATGTACTCATGAGGAAGTAAATTTATAGATTTGTGGAAAGACCTTTATATTTTCATGGTGTTTTATTTGAGTTGAGATTTAATGAATTGGCTACATTACACCTTATTTATGTAAAATTTTGTATTTTAAAACAAATATAAGCCAATTGAGACATTCTTTAGTGTTCTTTGTTCTTTTTAGTTTGGAGAATGAGTATAATATTTTAGAATTGCTTAAAATTGTGTTAATCGATGTTTGCAATATTTTATAAGTTATCAGAAACCATAAAGATTCTTTTGTTTCACTGTTTTATTAAATTTTTTAATAGATCAGCTTTTTCTGATTACCACATAACTATATAAAAATGTTTGGTATTTATTAAATCTTTGCAGAGTTAATAAAATCTTACCTGAATGGGTACTCATCATAATTTTAAATACTGCATTAAATACTCATCACAATTTTAAATACTGTCTAAATACAATTTTATTGCTGTGTTTTATAAACAAACTGAACTTATAAAATTGGTTTCATATTTGTTTAGGTGAGATTGTTTACTGATAAGAGCAATGATTTACAAAAATATTAAGGATATGGTATTTCCTTTTCAAAAAGGGTTTTCTCGTTTCATATCCTATCAGTTCTGAATGTTTAAGTTTATAATTTTATTTTTTTATTTTTTTGGGGGGCGGACAAAATCTGTCTCACTTTGTGTCCCAGGCTGGAGTGCAGTGACATGGTGTTGGCCCACTACAACCTCCAACTCCATGCTCAGCTAATGCTTTTGTAATTATAGTAGAGACAGGGTTTCACCATGTAGACCAGGCTCATCTGGAAGTCCTGACATCAACTGATCTGCTTGCTTCGGCCTCCAAAAGTGCTGGGGTTACAGGAGTTAGCTACTAGGCCCAGCCAAGTTTGTAATCTATTTAAAACATATATTCACAAATATAACCAGTAAATGTCAAGTTAGCTGTTGAAAGTAGTAAGTTACCTATTTCTACATTTAGTAGAAACAGTGTTCTTTGTGTCTCTGTTTCTTTAAAAATGAAAGATAGGATGAAATTAGGGTAGGTTAAAAACCCCAAATAATGATAGAGATTGTCAGTGGCCCACAATGCCATGAAAATGTCAAAGGCATAACCAATAGTAAACCTCTATGTCCTTGAACGTTAGAATATTTTAGTTCATCTTAAAATTATTTATGATAAGAAGTTCTTCATGTCATGCATTCAGAAGTAAAGTCAGAAGGGAGGAACCGACCTAAACTGATCCTGATAGATGTACCTGAGATACAGAGGACACAGCTTGTGTTCATGTTAGAGTGATGCACAGAGACATGATAGTGCAAAAACTCACAAGCTTTAAAAAATAAGTGTTATATTTTTATTTTGCTCAATTATACTCTTCATTCTAGAGATTAAGACATACACACAGACATTGCTTGGCAAAATTTTAGAACTAACCCCAAATTTGTAGCCCATGGCTTGTAACCAAACCCCTCAAGTGTTTTCTGTCTGCTGTTTCTTCAGTGACACTTTCAGTCTATATATTTTTTGCTCCAGGACCTGAGAATTAAGTGTCTCGAGATCATAAAAATGTTAACAAACATTCTAACTGTTGTCAAAATATATATGTTTATTCAGTTATTATTTCATACCTATTATAATTGATTTTTTTGGCATTTCTGCATTTCACACTTTGTTTTTATGTAATAATCCAGGTTGAAAGTTATTTTTTCCTACAATGGCGATCTCTATTTTCAAGGTTTTCAGCCATTGCCACTAAATCAACCACCCCCCTCATTTCTCACCTGTGAGTCTCATAACCACTGTATGTTGTCAGTAAGCCATCATAGGTCTTGGAATTTCATTCATAGCATATGATAAAATTGATAATGACCATGAAGTTATCAATATAATAATAAAACGTGTGCATTATTTTATTATTTAGGTTGCATGTAATTTTAATATAAATCAGGTACAATGTAAACATCTGTAGAAAAGTTATGTTATTAATTTTAAGTATCTCTACCAATTAGACATTATTATAAAAATGAGGAAATAGACTTTGTTTAACTTTATTTTCTCCAAGATAGAGTATCTTTTTTTTTTATTTTTTTCACAGAAGGGTCTCTCACTCTGTCACTCAGGAATGCAGTGGTGTCATTAGTGCTAACTACAGCCACAGTTTAATAAGCTTAAATGATACACCTGCTTTATTCTCTTTAGGAGCTATGAATATAGGCATGTACCACCACACCCAGTTAATTTAAATAAAAAAATAAGTAGAAATAGGAACTCACTATTTTGATCAGGCTAGTCTTGAACTCCTGGCTTTAAGCTATCCTCTTATTTCAGCCTCTTGAAGTCCTGGGATTACAGGAATAAGTCACTTCACCCGGCCCAAAATACAGTATTTTATGCATAATAACACTTTGGTCATATGGCTAATGTCTTCTAAAACACTGTCTTTTTTAGACATATGATCTGAACCTGCAAAGTTTGTAATCAGTCTTTTATTCTTGGTCCATTTAATGTTATCTTCCCCACCATTCTGTGTGTTGAAACTTGTGCTATTTAGAAGATAAATCAAGTATAATGAGAATATACTTGACCTGTATTGCTGTCTCTGAGATTGCTCAGGGTCTTTATTATCAGCACAAGAATACCTGGTTGCCACGTCTCATAGTGAAAGCTCACATGTACATCTTAATGTATGTATTTAATATGTCATTTAAGATGCAATTTTCTTTTACACTTTGAGCAATCCATGTCGCCTCTATCATTTTTTTTTCTATTTTGTCTTTAACATGTTATTTCAAGTTTTATGGTAGATGTGGCAGATTTGCCAAATAAAAGTACAGAAAACACAGTTAACCTTAAAATTAGAATAACAAAAAACATTTTTATATAGCTATGCAGTATTTGCATATTTCTGTGTAGTATATGTAAGCAATTCTTTGAAGATATTTACACAAAATATCTATTATTTACTTAAAATTCAGATTGAACTGAATGTCTTAATACTCAACTTTTTTAACCCTTGTCTGTGAGAACTTCTTTTCTTTTCTCTAGACTCATTACAAATGTCCTCAAAATCCTCATTAGAAAAAAAAAATAAGAGATAAACTCTTTTGCATTAGGTTGTTATTTAACAGATGTGCAGCATGTATTAAAATATCTGACCTGAATACGACATTGGGCAAGAAAAAAAAATTAGAATTCTTATTTATGTCTTTTTTTCTAATTTTATTTGTCTCTGAGACATGCTTATAATATATGCAGTATATTTGTAAACTGATTGTTATATAGTTACTAAATATATATTAGTATATCAATAATAGTTCAAGTACAAATATTGTTTTGCTTGTACTAAACTGTTTTACTTTTAAGTGGAAAGATTATTATGCCTTTAATCTGATGTAACCCTGGAGGTTCTGGATCTAACATGAAAGCAAAACCCACATATGGTGAAGGCACCAGTATATGTTGGTGGCAACTGTCTGCTGCTGTTTGGTTTTTGACACTGAGATAAATGTGTACCTGCACTAGATTATGCATTGGGAGATAAAAATAACAATTATATCAAATACACAATTTCTGTTTTGTAAACGCATCTACATCAGTTGGTATTAGAGCAGTTTAACTCAGATGTGAATTTCTGAGTATAATCTAAAAATGTCAAATTATCTTCATTGTCTGACATGTTTATAAGTTGGTATAACTGTAAGTGGCCTTAAAAATCATCGTTTAACATTTTTATCTTAAGGTCTGAGTAATTTATTTGATAATTTGTGTATGAGTGTGTATTACAAAACTAAATTATTCTGAGCCCTGGATTAACTTAATTGAATTCAATAAATAGTGCCTATATCCGGGGACAGAAACAAGAGAAAGTAATTGCAAAAGTATCCCACAAATTTATAAAGTGTTCAGATACACAGATACTCTCTTTAAGATATAGCAAATTATCTTCAGTATTAAAGACCTTAGTATTTTTCCAAGGCGTGAAAGGATAACTCGGTAATAACTGAAGTCTCAACAAAGATTATCATGTAATCACTTTAATGCAAATATTTTGATGTTAAAAGGCAGAGAATGATAGTATAGGTCCTCTTAATATTGAGAGCTGTATTTTAGCAATCTTCTTCCTCCTCCTCTTGCACCCTCCTCCCCGTCCCCCTTCCCCTCTTCTTCTTCCTCCTCTTCCTTTTCTTCTCCTCCTCCTTTCCTCCTCTTCCTTCTTCTTCCTCCTTTTCTTTTTTCTTCTTCTTTTTTCTATTCCTCTTCCTCTTCTGCTTTCTTCTGTCTTTTTCTCTTGAGACAGGTTCTAACTCTGTCATGGAGGCTAGAGTGCAGTGGCATGATCTCAGCTCACTGCAACTTTTGCCTTTCAGGTTCAAATAATTCTCCTGCCTCAGCCTCCCGAGTAGCTAGGACTACAGGCATGTGCCACCACACCTAGCTAACTTTTGTATTTTTAGTAGAAACAGGGTTTCACCATGTTGGCCAGGCTGTTCTTGAACTTCTAACCTCAAGTAATCTGCCCACCTCAGCCTTCCAGAGTGCTAAGCTTACAGGCCTGAGCCACTGTGCCCAGCCTCAATTTCCTTCTAAGATAAAGTTTACATCAGGGTTCTCTGTGAGGAAAACAAAAGTTGGACAGAGCCAGGGTTTTAATAAAATACAGTTTTATGCGTTGTGATAAATGAAATAATGCCCCACAAAAGTGCCCTTGTTTAAACCCCTTAGTTCTAGGAATATATTTTGGTATATAACAAAGAGAAAAGAGGCTGCAGATAAAATCAAGGGTGATAATCAGTTGACTCTAAAATAAGGAGATTAATTGAATTATGAATTTGGTGTCTACCACTATACTACCCAGAATGCACCTGATCTTACCTGAATTGAGTGTGAACCTAAGGTAATCACAAAGTTCTTAAATGTGAAAGAGAGGCTGAGAAAATTAATGCTGTGATGTGAGAGTCAGATTATTTTTCAGTATTTAAATTGTGTATACACACAAATATTCTTAGAATATATGCACTACATATATGGTGTATAAAATAATGTTGAGGCTGTTTTAATTTATGTAATAGAATTATTGAATAAAAGAACTTTATAAAATAAAGACTTTAAAAATGTATGTAATCGAATTATTCAAGAATTTTATAAGATAAAAACATTGTTAGTGATGATTTTGAACATACAATAAATAACGATGTAAAGTTTTATTTTGAGATATTTGAAATATGTTTTTCTTTCACATTTTAGACTATTACATTCTACTTATGTTTTCATTGAAAAATGCCTTTTTTCAAGCTGGCATTGGAATCTCAACCATCAGCTTCCTCATTTTCTTCCACGTCATTACACTTTTCCTGTAATGCAGGCCTAAGCCCACTGACCTGGCCATATATCATGTGGCCCTCATCCACAGTGATGCTTCTCGCTAAGGTGTCATTGTTGGCTCCAGGTCTGTTTGAGTCACTGTATTTTCTGAATGATTTCAAGTGTGAAGTGTTTTTCTATCGAACAAGGTGATATGAAGTTTCTCCATCTGCACTACCTGCCTCCTGAGTGTGCTTCAAGCCATAATCATCAGCCCCAGCAGCTCTTTGGTGGTGAGATTTAACTATAATTCTACCATTTTCACCTGCCATTTCTTGTTCTTTTTATGTTTTCTTCTTTTTCAATAGCAATCTTATCTTGTACGCTATGGCTTCTTCCAATGCGACCCTGAGCAATCTTCTGCATATCAGTAAATGCTGTTCGCTTTTCCATCATGAACTCCATCATCAGCAGACTGTTCCTTATTCTGTAATTATGCAGAAATGTATTTCTTATAGGAATAGTGTTGCTGTCAAGTACATATATAGTGGTTCTTTTGTTTAGGTACCAGAAATAATCCAGTACTTTCATAGCACCAGCCTCTCCCCAAGACTGTCCCCAGAGAAAAGTGCCACTCAGACCATCCTGCTGCCAGTGAGTTACTTTGCATCATCTATTGGGTTGATTTCATCATCTCATTCACCGCAACCCTGATAGGTGCATATGACCCTGTTGTTTTGGGTTTCCAGAGGCTTGTGCGCAATATATATGCCACTTTCAGTCCTTTGGTGCTACTCAGATCTGATAAAGGGATAATCAATGTGATGCTGACTGAGACAGGTTAACAAGTTATTTTATTAAAAACAGATAATTCTGTCACCAAATTATTTCAGTAGTACAGAGCTTGCTATCTAATTTAAATTAAATGTATGAATTTACACTTTCAATATGTCTACATACTTTTGAAACTAATGCTGCCAATTCTGTTTTTTTTTTTTTTTTTTTAGTTTAATATACATGATAGATATTCCCATATGTTATGAGTGTCTTTTTTTACTTTGATTTTTAGGCCTTAATATGGAAAACATTTTTCTTTTTGAAGAATAATATTAACATCTTTCTGGTAATAAAATCTCTCTGTTTTCATTAGAGAGACTGGGCGACAAAGTGAGACTTTGTCTCAAAACAAATAAATGCATAAAAATCTGAAGTCACAGCAATGGGAGTGTAAGAAGGGTCAGGGATGTATAGAAGCTAAGGTAGCTAGCAATTTAAATTCATGACACCAGGCTTTCATTAAATGGCATTAAACACCTGCCTACAATAAAATGCAAATTAGACAAGGTCTCCTCTGCCTTCCAAAGAGCGTTGGCTTGAACGCTCTTTGTACTTAGATAGGTTACTCACTACAAATAAATAAGGTGTTTGTTATCTCGACAGCTAACAGTTCTAAATTGAATGCAAGGTTTCTGTCCATTTTCTACCTGGTCACATCTGAAGTGGTGGCGTTTGGAGGTCAAATTTAACCGTTTTGTCTGTTACATTATACTATACTGAATCATTTATGCTGTACTAGTAATAGACTATTGATTACATCTAAAGGCCCTTGCAACTCTAAGATTCTATTATTGTAAGTGTTAGAATGAAGAAGAGAAAATTGAAATATTACAGGTATATAACAGTGTGCTTACCAAATTAGAATACCATCTTTAATCTTGGAAGATTGTTTTCTCACAGAATGCTTTAGACCTGAATGTTTTTTTATTTATTTCATTTTTTGAGATGGCGTTTCACTCTTGTTGTCCAGGTTGGAGTACAATGGTACAGTCTCAGCTCACTGCAACCTCCACCTCCTGAGTTCCAGCGATTCTCTTGCCTCGGTCTTCTGAGTAGCTGGGACTACAGGCACCCAATACCACACCTGGCTAAATTTTTGTATTTTTAGTAGAAACAGGGTTTCACCATGTTGGCCAGGCCAGTCTCAAACTCCTAACCTCAGGTGATCCATCTGCCTCGGCTTTCCAAAGTGCTGGGATTACAGGTGTGAGCCATTGTGCCCAGCCCTAAATATGTTTTTCTAAATGGGTTCATGTAATTGTAGTGGACTGACTATTCTAAGATCATGGATAAAGAGATACCACCACAGTTTACATGGAAGATGGTTCTATTAATCATGGGAAATATGGACAAGAGGATTTACATTAATGTTAAGGATATGCTACTGGGTGTCCACAGGAGTTGTCTAATGTATGACTTTACAGTGGAAGTTAAGCTACAAAAATAGTTAACACTGTAATTATTCAGTTAAAGCATCTAAAGATAAAGTAAGTCTTAAGGAGGTTCCCAGTTCCTGTTTTTCATTTATTTTAAAAATGTTCGTTATGGAAAAGCAGCATCACATTAAGTAATTATTATATCAAGTAGTCAGCTTCTTAAATATAGCAGTATAATATTAAAGATTAGCTGTTACTCGGTGAGTACATGAAGTGTATGTACCTTTATCAAATGCAGAAACATTTTAAAATCAGTCTTCAAATACAACTGGAATTTTCCAGCACAGTCAAAGGATGAGCTTTACTGTTGATTATAAATTAGTACTTTTTGCCAGAATACAAATACTAGATTTTTCACTAGTACAGTTTGGATAATATTTTGCTGCTATTTTTAGATCAAATGTTATCTCATCAGTTATTCATTCATACAGGCAACTGTTCTAATGGATCATCTATTAACACATATTGAGGTTAGCAACTATTAATCTGTTAAAGCTCACCCCAAATTTAACACATAACTTACATTTTCATAATTTTGTAGATGCCATAAGATATATGTGTGTTACCTAAATGTACACTTTAGTCCCTCAGGAGGCTTCACTTATTTGCATTTCTGACATGAACTGGTACTATTATATTTGCCCATTTATAAATTATAGGAGCAAAAAGCTCAGGAGATCCAACAATTGAAACGAAAAGAACAGTCCACGGAAACATCCAATCAAGAACCTGGGCTATGAATTTCCAGTCTTCAACAACCTGCTATAAAAAAATAACAACACATTAAACAATTGTAAATTGTGTATATGTTTTAAGATATAACAAACATGCTGAGTTAGAAGCCAAACAGTCTCTGCCCCTGTTACTGTCCCTAACTGGGAAGTGACCCTATACTCAGTTCAGGGACAGACACTAGCCTGATGGTCTATTATAGATATAAGCTTTAAAAGAGACTACAAAATATGTTCTCATCAACTCGTAATCTATTACAAGTGGTCTAGTTTGATAGATTTTAAAATAAAAATTAAAATAGACTACTTGAATATTTTACAATAAATTTAAAAATATTCTTACTATAGTTATTTTTGCTACTTATTCTTGCCCAGTAGTATTTACTTATTTTAATACTCTGAGAGACTCTAGCCTGAGGTTACTTTCATGCCAAATTAAAAGTTCATTCAAAGGCTGGGTGTGGTGGCTCACGCCTGTAATCCCAGCACTTTGGGAGGCTGAGGCGGGTGGGTCACTTGAGGTTAGGAGTTTGAAACCAGCCTGTCCAACATGGTGAAACCCCGTCCCTACTTAAAATACAAAAAATTAGCCGGGTATGGTGGCGGGTGTCTGTAATCCCAGCTACTCGGGAGGCTGAGGCAGGAGAATCACTTGAACCTGGGAAGCGGAGGTTGTAGTGAGCCAAGATTGTGCCACTGCAATCCAGCCTGGGCAACAAGAGCAAAACTCCATCTCAAAAGAAAAAAAAGTTTGTTCAGAATAATACACATTAGAAAGCTGTTCATCTTCCCACATACACACCTTATTATTTTTGGATTTCGTAGGGACCACTTCAGTCAAATTTCATGAGCACAGACCAGTCTTCCCTGGAGCCAGCTTTAGTAAAGAGCCAGTTCAGCCGGTCAGAGCCACCACAAGGAAAGAGCAGGCTGAGCCAGGCCACTGAGCAGCAGTGCCCCCCCTTTCTATAGCGCCATTTCTTTGACCAGGAGTGAGCTTCTTTGAAGGATGGTGTCCTCTATAGGAACTGTGCTTCAAGCGGTAGGATAATTTATAATTTAGGGCATTGTAAACATTCTATTACTTCTCTGCTTCCAAGTTTTCCTCTGAAAATAAATCCCACCTCCCTGGTCCTAGTAGTATGAGCCATGACCCTTTTGCATGATACTTTGCAGACATTTATTAAATTCCATCTCAGTTTAAACCATTATCTAACAAATATATGTACTTTTAAAAACTTAATTGATAGCTCCAAACCTTATAAACTAATTTAATTATGCTACCACCGAATAGATACTTCACAAATCCAGAGCATTAAAAGTTTTTATGATGGGTGCACCAAAGTCTCAGCAGTCACCATGAAAAGAACTTATGCATGTGAACAAATACCACGTTTTCCAAAAACCTACTGAAATAAATAAATAGTATAATAAAAAAGAAATGTCTTACTGAAATTAAATCATTGAAATATGAACAAAAAAAGTTTTTAAAAATATATACATCAAATACCCCTTTTGGGGAAAAGGCTGTTATTTTGCCAAATTCATTCTTATCTCCTCATACTTGATGAAAATTTTTTCATTTTAAATAGCTTTACAAATTATAGTTAACATAATTTTAATGTACATTCAATTGGGAGAATATTACTATAGTCACAGGTTTAAAATACACCATAGAAAGAAAGGCACAGTAAACACTACTACTAAGCTTCATATGAATCCTCTGATATATAATACGTAACGCATAAGAACACCTTCCCTTAATTTTCCTAACATTCTCTTAAAAATGAA
This sequence comes from Callithrix jacchus, assembly GCF_049354715.1. Lineage (NCBI taxonomy): Eukaryota > Metazoa > Chordata > Mammalia > Primates > Cebidae > Callithrix > Callithrix jacchus. Next base: position 4,720,643 of record NC_133518.1, read on the forward strand.
CAAAAATATTCATTTTAGAAAAATATACTGGCAATATTATAAATCTCACATTAGGCTCATTCTTTAAAAGAATTTTTGACCGGGCGCGGTGGCTCAAGCCTGTAATTCCAGCACTTTGGGAGGCCGAGGTGGGTGGATCACGAGGTCAAGAGATCAAGACCATCCTGGTCAACATGGTGAAAACCCCGTCTCTACTGAAAATGCAAAAAAAATTAGCTGGGCACGGTGGCGTGTGCCTGTAATCCCAGCTACTCAGGAGGCTGAGGCAGGAGAATTGCCTGAACCCAGGAGGCGGAGGTGTCAGTGAGCCGAGTTCGCATCATTGCACTCCAGCCTGGGTAACAAGAGCGAAACTCCATCTCAAAAAAAAAAAGAATTTTTTTTTTTTTGAGATGGGGCCTCACTCTGTCACCCAGGCTGGGGTGCAATGGCACGATGCTGATCCACTGCAACCTCCACCTTCCGGGTTCAAGTGATTCTACTGCCTCAGCCTCCAGAGAAGCTGGGACTACAGGCATGCACCACCATGCCCAGCTAATTGTTTTGTATTTTCAGTAGAGACAGGGTTTCACCATGTTGGTTAGGTTGGTCTCGAACTCCTGACCTCAAATAATCTGCTCTTCTTGACCTCCCAAAGTGCTAGAGTTACAGGTGTGAAGCCACTGTGCCTGCCCTAAAAGAACTTTTGATAACTGCATTAACTATTATAACCTTGTTCTGCCTGCAGAAAATCACAATTTAGAAACAAAGTTACTAAGACAAAATTAAAACAGTACACCTACTGCCCTCACCTTCCAAATTTAAAATAATTCATTATGTCAGAGCCAAGAAATATGGCAGGATTATTATTCCTTAGAATACATAACACTAAATTTTCTCTGGAGTCATTCAAGATGCTGATGAGGGAAATGGAGAAGTGAGATTTGTGTAGATGCCCAATTTTGCAGGTGTTTTAACTGAAACAAACCTTAGTAAAGCTCTTTTATAGAAAATTCTATCAACAGTTCTGGCCCTCCATTTATGCTTAGTCTTACTTAAAGATCATGCTTTTTACTCTGCCAAAAGTAATGAAAGTAACTTCTGAACTTAGAATGGAAGCAGATCTGCATTTGCAAATACACATCACAGACCTCATGGACATCATTTTCCTTCATGATGTGTCTTGTAATGTAGCGAATAGAATCACGTGCAGCTGCCATTGTGCTTCTAGAAGATTTTGATCCACTACCACTCTCAGTTTGCTGCTTCTGAATGAAGTACCTATCCACATGACTTCTCATGCAAAGCAGTTTGGGAAGCTTGTGAAGAAATATCTTGTGCACCCAAGGTGCCATGGCATTATGTGTTGAAGAATGGTGAATATTGACAGCGAAGACGGTTACCATAATTTGCAGTGTCACAAAAATCATGGTAAATACCAGATACTCTCCAATCAGAGGTATGACTTTTGAAGATGAGGGTGTGATCTCTTCAATAACCAGCGGAAAGACAGTCAAAGAGACAAGAACTGACGTGCAGAGACAAATCTTTTCACCTTCATTTGAAGGAAGATAGAAGACAAGTACAGTAAAAAAATGAGAGCCTGATACAGGGTATTATAAGAAACAAGGTATAAAAGAAAGGCAGGCGCTTGATTACAAATGAGTAAGTGAGATGCGGATACCAGCAACAGCTGTTAGTTCTGTTTTCTTTGCTCCCCATTGTGCTCACCATCTCCCATTCTCTATTATCAATAAAATCTCTCTTGTCTACATCTTGGTCCTCTAGAATTATATCAACCTGCAAACCATTCTAAGTCCAAGAATCAAATTTCATGGAACAGTTCTGTAGATCAAATGGGAAAAATGTGACATCGATGGTACAGGAACTTTTTTAGTTTGCCGGTGGAGTCCAGGTGACAGAGCCATTGTATCTGATAACTGTTTTCATACTGGTCCCTTCAAAACGTCCATCTGTGGTAAAATACACACATATACAATAACAACACACCATGAATTGTATTAATAGAAGCCTAATATAAAAGCAGGCCTATCACTAATCGCATGAAATAATTTTTAAGTAACTATAGTTCAGATAAGATATACCTGCTATGCACGGGGACCCTCCTCTGGAATATCTTCCTTAAATGTCTAACTACTAGAACTGAACCCCATTTTCTGCAAATACTCCAGGACTGACAAATCTCTATTTCACAGCACTCTGAGATTCTACTGATTGAAAGGACCTCACCTTACAAAATAGACTCAGGCTATTTACACAATGGGCACGCATACAGCCAAAACCTGAATCCGCATTCCTAGACTCGTTGCACAGTGCTCTTCCTCCTTCATCACAAATACTGGCCGCTCTTTACTTTGATGAGAAAAGACCATCAACACCAAGCTAGGCATGGCCCTGAAAAGCAGCTGTGCCTCTCAAGCTCTCCCACCAAGTGAGTTCATATACTGGAGAAGTCTAGCACACCACCAACATAAGATTTCTTTAAAATATTGTTCTTCGTCTTCAAATTCATGTGGCTTTTGCACACCGTTATGTGATACATTCATGTTTAATACTAAAATATTTTCAACTACTGAAAATAAAATGATGCTCCAAGAAGCTGCGTGTGTCCTTACAAGCTTTGTTTATTACTTAAGAAGCATGAAGGTACAGGGTGTCAAAAGATTAAAAATATTTTTGTGTAGCAGTTGCTCTGTCCTCATGCCAAACACCTTCTTTCGAATCAGACAAAATGCTTTAAGATTAGCACAAATTCCTAGTTTTGCCCAGCAGTGGTCTTAGAAAAAAAAAAATGGTACCCAGAACTATCCTCTCCCTAAGTTAAAAAAAAAAAAAATCCTCAAAACACACCTAGGTAGGATGCCTCTGAATTAATAATTAACAATTTCCTCATTGTGGGAAAACAATACAGCATTTAAACACAATTAGAAGGATGCATATTTGACATGAAATATGACCTCAATGGTGTAAAAAATATATACCCAAACAATCTAGAGTCCACCAAATATGTAGTCTAGTAAATGAAAGGGTAAATGGAGCCATCAGTCCCCTTGGTGTGACCCCCTGTGCCACCCTCATGCAAACTCTGTGATCTTTCCTCATCTGTAAACATGTCATCACACCCAGCACATGTGGTCATGTCATTTGACTTTTATACCTCATCAATTTTCAGAAGGAAGAAAAAGTATTAGTGCCTAATAGCAGTATACATGTTTTCTTTCAAAAATACAAAACTAAATTTAGAATATAACTTACTTATCAAACAAAATGATGTTGGGTGTCTAGACAGAGTCTGAAGCAACATGTATGACTTTTATTCCACCACAGTCCTCAGGGTTCCATCTTAATTTTACATCTATCCATTCCTTTAAAACAAAGAAATCTGCCTCAGTTTCAATAAAAGTAATAATCAGAAGTAGTGAATGCTACACTTCTTTGTTGCATCAGAAATTGTGGATGTGAGATCATCTCTACCCCTAATAGAGAACACTCACCTCCCTGTCTTTCTTATGGACACCAGATCACCCTGTCCTCTCTGGTGGTGGTTCTCGCCATGGTCCCTGTGAGACACAGGCAAGAACCAGAGCCAGGTGTGTTCACAGCTCTGCTCAGCGACTTTTCTTTCACCAACTGACTATATCCAGGCCAGAAGTCACAGGCACTTCACATCCAGGTTCAAGGGAACCATTCTTTTATCCAGACATATTGCCACCCAATTTGGCTGTCCTGGTTCATGCAAAAGGGAGTTAAATTTATTGCACATTCTGCATATTTCAACACCTTGCCCTGGCTCCATGCAGTTACAGTTCTGTGATCAACTTAGGGGCTGTACCCTGAGAAAAGTGTATATGCCTTCAAAAGTTTGGGGTTAGAGATGATAAAGGAAAAACAAAAGGAAGTGCTCAACAGGAGTTAGGACACATGTATGGTGGTCCAGAAAAGAACGGAAGTCCTTTATATAAAAGGGATTGTCTACATAAAAATAATTCATTTCATTTTTGCCCATTTCCCCCTCAGATTCAGAATCCTTGTAGTGGCCTATAAGCAGCTGCTACTCCACCAGCCTCTTCCTGCTCATTTGATCCCATCTCCTACACTGCCCTCCCCAATGGCTCTCTCACCACTAGCCACACTGGCGGCCTTGCAAATGCTTAAACACACTAGGTGCACAGCAGCCTCGGAACCTGTACACTTGCAGGTCCTGCTGCTGAAACCCTTCTCCCCAGATACACACATGGCTTGCTTTTTCTCCTCCAAACCTTTGTTCAGACACTAACTTCTCCATGCTGCTTTCTCTGACCACCGTCTTTAGAAGTACAGCCCCCCAATACTCCCTAGTTTCTTTCCCAGTATGTTTTCCCCCAAGCTTATCAGCTTCTACGGTAATAATACAACTTGTTTATTTTTCCCCCACTAGGATGAAGTTCCATGAGGGCAGCTGATATGGTTTGGCTTGTCCCCCTCCACCAATCTCATCCTGAATTGTAGTTTCCATAATCCCCCCATGTTGTAGGAGGAATCCAGTGAGAGGCAACTGTATCATCGGGGAAGGTTTTCCCTGTGCTGTTCTTGTGATAGTAAGTCTCATGAGATCTGATGGTTTCATAAAGGGCAGTTCCCCTGCACACTCTCTTGCCCGGCGCCATTTAAGACCGACGTGCTTTTGCTCCTCCTTCACCTTCGATTAACATTGTGAGGCCTCCCTAGCTACGTTGAACTGTGAGTCCATTAAAACTCTTTCCTTTATAAATTACCCAGCCCTTATGGCAGTATGAGAACAGATGAATACAGCACAGTTTTCTGTTTTGTTCACTGCTGTTTCCCCAGTGCCCATAACAGTGAATGGCACATAGTAGGCACTCCAAAAAATATTGGCTGAATAAATACAAGAACTCCATCTACCCTCATCTTTCTGTATCCTGCCAACCCACCAAGGCACATATTCATTCATATTCACAAATATCCATATTCTTGTATTTCTGCTATGAGACTTATAACAAAAATAGGTATCCCAGTCACTAATTGGTGCCTGTTTGAATTTTATACATACCTGTTTCAACCAGACACTTGTTGTCATTAACTGATTTTTCTCATCCTTTATAAAATGAAAATTTTAGGTTTATTATTTCACTTACAGAAACAATCCTTTAAATAATAAATTTCACATGGTTATCTAAACACTCTTCACATAGTACCCACATTTGGTTCATCAGTCTGGTTCTCTAGAAAGCTACGATCTTTCTTCCAGCCTAATTTCACATTATTCCTCTCAACACACTCTATTTCAGATAAACTACACTAAGACATACCTTTGGCATTTTTACATTTAACATTCATCAACTCATCTACTATACTTCCTCAAATTTAAGATCCAGTCTAAGATATAAGCACTGTGTTATTTTATGTGCATAACACTAAGAGGAGAAAAAAGGCTATCAACAAATTGCAAGCTGCCATGAATTTAACACACATCATGGTTTCAGAGGTGTTAAAATGCAGAAAAGTGTGCTTCTTACAATCAGTGAGATACAATATTTCTGTACATTCCTGAGGGACATCTCTTACAGTCATTTGCCTCTTCTGAGGCAGGAATCTGAATCTCCTTGTTGATCTACTACATAGAAACAATATTGGGTGCTGGGCACAGTGGCTCATGCCTACAATCCCAGCACACTGGGAGGCCAAGTAGGGGTGGATCACTTGAGGGCAGGAATATGAGACCAACTGAGCCAACATGATGAAACCCCATCTACACTAAAATAGAAAAAATTAGCCAGGTGTGGTGACACATGTCTGTAATCCCAGCTATTCAGGAAGCTGAGGCACAACAACTATTTGAACCCAGGAGGCCAAGATTGCAGTGAGCCAAGATCATGCCACGGCACTCCAGCCTGGGCAACAGAGTGAGACTCCATCTCGAAAAATAAAGAAAAAAAAATATTGAGGTCAAAGCCTTGCATGCCAATTTGATAAAGCTTTTTATGCCTACTTTTATAGAGAACTGGAGGTCCTTAGTACTTCTCACTTACACGTCTCTGCTCTCATGTCTTTGCTGTGCCAGTCCTTTACAAAATATTCAAGGTCTAATTAAAGTATGCTTCTTCCACTAAATTTTACTAAATATTATGGAGCCAGGAGAATCAATAAAAGATCCATAATCACCAGCCAAAAATATATTATGTATAGGATACAATTCTATGCACAGAGACTCACAGAAGAATGAGGCAGTTGGGGAGAAGACAGAGGTTAAATAAATATTAATAGCTCAGCTATACGGAAGTGACCTATTCCTTATTCCATCCCAACAACGAGTGACCCAGGACAAAGGAAGAGATCAGAAGGAAGCAAACCCCTGGGGATGCAGGCAGCTCCGTGAGGTCCCTGCATAAAGAGAATAAGTATGGAGAAATGTATCACAGCCATCTCTCTGACTGTGCAGTTCCAAAGACCAATTTTCCATGATTAAAACACTGTAGTTTTAAGATATAGAAACTGGCCAAGAGGGGAAACTTGCCTGAAGTCACACCACCAATCAGTGGTAGAACTGATTTTAGAACTCCAATTTCCTAAATCTAAACCTCACCTTATCAACTCTATTGTCTGCCCTGGTCACACACCATCCAAAATAACTGCTGATTCCTGTATCTGAATATGCCTGTTAGGCAAAAGTTCTAAACAGAGGCGTTTACAATTAGGAAAGTTCTGGTAAACATATTACCCATGATGGGCAGTAGGTCATCTTTGAGAATCTAATAAAAATTATAGGCTCTTTCCTCAGAAAAATGTGCACACACACATAAATTCAGCTCCCAGCAATACTTAGCATTTTCAACAACAACACAGATAAAAGAATAATCTATAGGTTCTCAAATGGCTCCGAAAATGTGGTTGTCAGCCATTACCATCAGGGATACCGCCTCATTTAATGTGACCTCAAATACCTTCCAAGCATCTATAATGTGCTTGGCACAATGGATGGTGTAACAAAAATGAAACTGAGGATGGACAAATGTAGGATAATCCCCAGGAGGAAACCACAAATAAATGAAAAACTGTTAACTACACACATAAATACAGCAGAAGAGTTTTAGGGATAATATTATTTTTAAAAAGATTTTTATGTTTTTTTTATTGCATTAAGTTTTGGGGTACATGTGAAGAACATGCGAGATAGTTGCATAGGTACACACGTGGCAGTTTGATTTGCTGCCTTCCATTCACTCATATCTGGCATTTCTCCCCATGCGCTCTCTCCCCAATTCCCTCCCCTGCTGTCCCTCCCCTATTCTCCCCAATAGATCCCAGTGTGTAGTGCTCCCCTCCCTGTGTCCATGTGTTCTCATTGTTCATCATCCACCTATGAGTGAGAACATGCGATATTTCATTTTCGGTTCTTGTGTCAGTTTGCTGAGAATGATGTTCTCCAGGTTCATCCATGTCCCTACAGAGGACACGAACTCATCATTTTTGATGGCTGCATAATATTCCATGGTGTATATGTGCCACATTTTCCCAGTCCAGTCTATCATCGATGGGCATTTGGGTTGGTTCCAGGTCTTTGCTATTGTAAACAGTGCTGCAATGAACATTCGGGTGCATGTGTCCTTATAGTAGAATGATTTATAGTCCTTTGGATATATACCCAGTAATGGGATTGCTGGGTCAAATGGAATTTCTATTTCTAGGCCCGTGAGGAATCGCCACACTGTCTTCCACAATGGTTGAATTAATTTACACTCCCACCAACAGTGTAAAAGTGTTCCTATTTCTCCACATTCTCTCCAGCATCTGCTGTCTCCAGATTTTTTAATAATCGCCATTCTAACTAGCGTGTGATGGTATCTCAATGTGGTTTTGATTTGCATCTCTCTGATGACCAGAGATGATGAGCATTTTTTCATGTTTGTTGGCCTCATGTATGTCTTCTTTTGTAAAGTGTCTGTTCATATTCTTTGCCCATGTTTAAATGGGCTTGTTTTTTTCCTGTAAACCTGTTTGAGTTTTTTGTAAATTCTGTATATCAGCCCTTTGTCAGATGGGTAAACTGCAAAAATTTTTTCCCATTCTGTTGGTTGCTGATTCACTCTAATGACTGTTTCCTTTGCCGTGCAGAAGCTGTGGAGTTTGATTAGGTCCCATTTGTCTATTTTGGCTTTTGTTGCCAATGCTTCTGGTGTTTTGGTCATGAAGTCCTTGCCTACTCCTATGTCCTGAATGGTTTTGCCTAGATTTTCTTCTAGGGCTTTTATGGTGTTAGGTCTTATGTTTAAGTCTTTAATCCATCTGGAGCTAATTTTAGTGTAAGGTGTCAGGAAGGGGTCCAGTTTCTGCTTTCTGCACATGGCTAGCCAGTTTTCTCAACACCATTTATTAAAAAAAATTTTATCTTGGGTGGGCACAGTGGCTCACACCTGCAATCCCAGCACTTTGGGAGGCTGAGGTGGGTGGATCACAAGGTCAGGAGTTCAAGACCAGCCTGACTAAGATAGTGAAACCTTTTCTAAAAATACAAAAATTAGCCAGGCATGGTGGCACACACGTGTAATCCCAGCTAATCAGGAGGCTGAGGCAGAGAATTGCTTAAACCTGGGAGGTGGAGGTTGCAGTGAGCTGAGATCACGCCACCACAAGACTCTGTCTTAAAAAAAATAAAAGAAAGATTTTATCTTAAAAAAAAAAACAAGCCAAAAATGAGATTTTTAAAAAATAGACAGAAAATGTGGGAAATAAGGCACTAATCTACGAAATATGATTCCAGGTAGCTTAGTGATAAAAGGAACCTAAAACAGCTCAGACACAATTCAGTGAAGTTTCTATTCTCCATCTCCGGGGCCTTCAGCCTGCATCTCCCTTGATTCCAGTAATCTTGTCCTTTCTTAGTCACTGACATTTCATTTCCTGGGCTCTTCTCTCAAAAAACAACCCTTCCCCAACTTCTATACTTCATTAGCCCTTCCTTCTATACTTTCTATAAATGATCCTTAAGAATTTGTTTCCTGCTATTCCCACTGACTTTAAAAACTCATCAAAGTGGGAGGTGAGAGGTGAGGGCAAAAACAAAAACAAAAATTTCATCAAAGTTTTCAACAATCACCTCCAGACCAGCAATTCCAGATGGACATCCTTGGTGTCATCTGTCACCTCAGAGCCAGTCTTGACTTCCCAAAGGCTAGTGAATATTTTCTTTGGAATTAACACCTCAAGCCACAATCAAACTTATCTTCTCTGCCCTCCTTGCATAACAATGAATACTGTCTTTCAAATGTGGTACTCTTCCACTGTAATCACCTAGTCTTCAAAATGTGATGCCTCCCTTCATATTCAGTGGTCAAGCCCTTTTCCTTCTTCTATGTAGTCCTCTAACTTGTGTCCCATCTTCCAGTCTCTCTTTCACTGCTCAAAACCATGTGCATTACTCTTTTATTGATCTTCTGGAAGTGCTGATTTGACCATGTTGTTGCCTATCAGATCTCTCACTCATTCAGCATTTACTATGTACCAGATACCATGCTAGGCTCTGGGACAGAGACGAGGAATAAAGCTCACCCAGCTTTGAAGATGAAATGCGAGAGCACGAGTACCAGTGAGTGTCATGGGCACCATATTACAGTGCAAAAAAAAATTTTAAGCACAAAAGAAGCTGTCTTAGGGAGTCTAGAGAGATTTCACAAAGGGTCGGACAAATGAATTTGGCCTTGAATAATAAATGGCTAGTGCCAGAAGGAAAGTTCTCCCAGGAAGTAAGCATGGCAGGAGCAAAGACAAAGTGGCGTGCAGAGATTCTCCTCACCTTCTCCACCATCCAGTCAGACCATGCCTGTATGCCAGGGCTTCCAACATTCATCTTTCAATGTAAACAACTCTACAGAAGGGATAATATACCTACATAGGTATATTATCACTTATATACCTGATTATATTGTTTCTCTGTATTTAAATACTCTTTCTCTCTGCCATGTAAAATCCTACACTTGCTACAAAGCCAGCTCAGGTGCCACCTCATCTACCCTACCTTTTTTGATAAGGTCATTCATCAAGATCTGAATTCCCAGCTCTTTCTGGAATCAGGATTTAGTGCTACAGTGTTCTACACCATTTGTGTGCCAATGGCCTCAACCAGAAAGATCTTTGAGAATAAGCCCCACCCACCTTACTTTTCTTTTTCTTTTTTTCTACTGCATTTTAGGTTTGGGGGTACATGTGGAGAACATGCAGGATTGCTGCATAGGTACACACATGGCAGTGTGATTTGCTGCCTTCCCCTGCATAATCTCACTCTGTTGCCCAGGCTGGAGTGTAGTGGTGAAATCTTGACTCACTGCAACCTCTGCCTCCTGGGTTCAAATGGTTCTCCTGTCTCAGCCTCCTGAATACAAAACACAATATAGTTTTGTATTTTTGAAAGAAAATATGTATACTGCTATTAGGCATTAATACTTTTTAAAGTTTGTGAGTTTTTGCACTATCATGTCTCCATGCATCACTCTAACATGAAGACAAGACTGTCTCTAAAATTGAGTTTGGTAGAAAGACAGCTGTGTCCTCTGTATCTCAGGTGCATCTATCAGGATCAGTTTAGGTCGGTTCCTCCCTTCTGACTTTACTTCTGAATGCATGACATGAAGAACTTCTTATCATAAATAATTTTAAGATGAACTAAAATATTCTAACGTTCAAGGACATAGAGGTTTACTATTGGTTATGCCTTTGACATTTTCATGGCATTGTGGGCCACTGACAATCTCTATCATTATTTGGGGTTTTTAACCTACCCTAATTTCATCCTATCTTTCATTTTTAAAGAAACAGAGACACAAAGAACACTGTTTCTACTAAATGTAGAAATAGGTAACTTACTACTTTCAACAGCTAACTTGACATTTACTGGTTATATTTGTGAATATATGTTTTAAATAGATTACAAACTTGGCTGGGCCTAGTAGCTAACTCCTGTAACCCCAGCACTTTTGGAGGCCGAAGCAAGCAGATCAGTTGATGTCAGGACTTCCAGATGAGCCTGGTCTACATGGTGAAACCCTGTCTCTACTATAATTACAAAAGCATTAGCTGAGCATGGAGTTGGAGGTTGTAGTGGGCCAACACCATGTCACTGCACTCCAGCCTGGGACACAAAGTGAGACAGATTTTGTCCGCCCCCCCAAAAAAATAAAAAAATAAAATTATAAACTTAAACATTCAGAACTGATAGGATATGAAATGAGAAAACCCTTTTTGAAAAGGAAATACCATATCCTTAATATTTTTGTAAATCATTGCTCTTATCAGTAAACAATCTCACCTAAACAAATATGAAACCAATTTTATAAGTTCAGTTTGTTTATAAAACACAGCAATAAAATTGTATTTAGACAGTATTTAAAATTGTGATGAGTATTTAATGCAGTATTTAAAATTATGATGAGTACCCATTCAGGTAAGATTTTATTAACTCTGCAAAGATTTAATAAATACCAAACATTTTTATATAGTTATGTGGTAATCAGAAAAAGCTGATCTATTAAAAAATTTAATAAAACAGTGAAACAAAAGAATCTTTATGGTTTCTGATAACTTATAAAATATTGCAAACATCGATTAACACAATTTTAAGCAATTCTAAAATATTATACTCATTCTCCAAACTAAAAAGAACAAAGAACACTAACTAAAGAATGTCTCAATTGGCTTATATTTGTTTTAAAATACAAAATTTTACATAAATAAGGTGTAATGTAGCCAATTCATTAAATCTCAACTCAAATAAAACACCATGAAAATATAAAGGTCTTTCCACAAATCTATAAATTTACTTCCTCATGAGTACATTTGCATTTTACCTTGAAAAATGTTCTGCTGTTAGCTGTGATTCAGTAATAATTAGACTGTGCTTATGAGAAGCAATTCTCCTAACATCTCACTGAGAAAATGCTTCCTCAGGCTATCACCCCCTTGAGTCTTAAGCTCTCACTGTTTATGCAGATAAATAACAGACACCCAGATGAGTCTCTGAGTGGAATCTTTGTGTGTAGGTTGATGCCCACAATATGTTATAAGGAAGTGATACTGAGAGCTCATCTCCCTTTATTTAGGCCAATAATTGTCATGTCACCTGCAAAAGTAGGATAGCCTAGGGATTAAGATTAGAAAGAAGCCATTAAGAAGAAAACGAAGGCTTAAGTCCTGATAAACAGCAGGTGAGGAACAGATGGGCTTTAAACTTTGTCATATATAATCACATTTTCATGGTAACTTTGCCCACGCTGGTTGTCTGGTCTAAGTTTTGTCAACAAAACAGAAGTCAAACAATATTTTTTACTTATAAATAAACAGAACATAATATTGGGTTTCTTGATGTAAACCCCCTGGTTCCAGAGTGTCCTATGATATTCATGCATGTTCCTCAATGGTCTCGTAATTTCTCAATGGTGTCAGGGTAACAGCTAGATTATAAGCTTCTCTGTTATGATAAGAAAAATGTCCCCTTTTTTGCACCTACGTAGAAGTGCTTTTCACCACAAACACAAAAATAAAAATACAGAGCTCTGAACCAAGACATAAGGCAGGGAAAGAAAAATGTAAGTTTTCACTTGCAACATATTAGGCATGGTATATTTATTAAAGGCAGAAGGAACACCTCCACTGCAATAAACATTGATGTTTAGGATGTGCATTTTCTTTCTCCATAGCTCTTACTTCGATGTGAATTTCCAGGCACCTGTGTTTGTGTGCTCTGTCACCTGATCTCTCAGCATCATCTACTATTTTCAGCCACAGGGCTGTTTAATTGTACAAACTAAGCATCAGAACACTCACTTTTTGGCAATTGTCAAGCTATTTGCTTTGTAACATTTATCAGCTACACCTGTAATATAACTAACTTTAACTGTAACCTTAACCCACATTGTGGCAGCAACATTTAGAACTGGATGCTAAAATGGTAGCTTTTCTTTTCATAAACCAATGGATCTTGACAGAGGGCATCAGTTTAGCCTGTTTAGATTCAGCAAGGTGTGTTCTCATGTGTCATATCTCATCTGCTAATAAACAAATCTTTCAATTGGCCTCAGTCAGAACTATCTTTACTTATACACTTTCAATGTCTGCAAATACAATTCTGCTAGCTCTATCAAACCCACTTTAATCTATGATCAGTTTCCATCCCTACTATCTCATTGCTCAACTTAGGTAGTTTCTTAGGTCCTGATTTGTTGATTTAATTGCCTTCTTAGATCTTGATTTGTTGATGTGAAACTTCTTTATTTCTTCCGTTTAAACTTTTTTGAACCAGTGCTAAAATACAAAACCCATCAGCAAAGAATCCTATTCACAGCAAAGTTATTTAAGTAATAAAGATATTTCAGATGTATTTTTTAAAAATCAAGATAACCTGTTGCTAATTTATCTATCTTCCAGGTTTGTAGATGGCCACCTTCTACTGCTGTCTCATAGGAAAGAGACAGAGACAGAAAAAGAGAGTGTATTTTCTTCCTCTTGTTAAAAGACCACAGTTCCATGTTAGTATCATCCAACACTTTTGAACTTACTGAGCCTTAATTCCCTCCTAAAAATCTTATCTCCAGATACAATCATATTGGCAGTTAGGTTTTACCATAATAATTTTGAGGGAGACCCATTCAGTTCATAGAAGGAGAATAAAAGCCATATAAGGGCTACATTTCTATATCTTACTGAAATTAAGTTAGTAAACATATTGAGCAGTTACAAATAAGTTAAGATGTATATTATAAGCCCTGGAGAGAACACTGAGATAATGAAAAAGAAACTTTTATTCCATACACAACAAAGAATATTTACAAAAATAGCTTTGAAAATCTCATTAAACAAATATAAACAATCATGAGAAAAAGGATTAAAAATAATGATTTCTGAGTTACCATATTATAATATCAAAATGTACAGTTTTCAAACTAGCAAAACACAAGGCAGGCAAAAACTATCACTCATTAACAAGATAACAAATTAACAGGAACATTCCTAGAGGTATTCTAGGAATGGGTATGGAAAGACAAAAAAGTCCTTAGGCTGGGTGACATGACTCACGCCTGTAATCTGAACACTTTGGGAGGCCGAGGCAGGTGGATCATCTGAGGTTGGCAGTTTGAGACCAGCCTGACCAAAAATACAAAATTAGTCAGGCGTGGTGTTGCATGCCTGCAATCCTAGTTACTCAGGAGACTGAGGCAGGAGAATCGCTTGAACCTGAGAAGCAGAAGTTGGGGTGAGCCAAGATCATACCATTGTACTACAGCCTAGGAAACAAGAGTGACACTCCATCTTAAAAAAACAAAGTCTTGAGGTCAACTGACTTAAATATGCTGAAAAACAGAATAAACCATAAAAAAGACAAAGAAAAAGGAAAATAATGTCTCCTCAAATAGAAAGTAACAACAGAGAAAACAATTATAAAATAAACAAAAAATCTAAAGTCAAACATAAAAATCACTGAAAGAAAAATTTACCAGAAAGGTTCTACAGCAGATAAGAGTAGAAAGAAAGAAAAAAAAAGTATTAGCAAGGTTTAAGTCTATTAAATTTTAAAATTAGCCTGAATAGGAGAGATGAAAGAGAATTACAAAAATTAGAAACACCTAAGACACTAATGAGAAATAACTAAATTGCCATCACAAGCATCATGGAAACTCTAGCAAAAAGAGGAAGAGAAAAGGGTCAGAAAAAATATTTGAAGGAATAATGGCTGAAAAATTTCTAACCATTTGGCTAAAAGAAAAAGCCAACAAAGAAGTCTATTTTCAGCAAAATGTTTTTCAAAGATAAATGAGACACCAAGACATTTCTATTTTTAAAAAATTTATACAGAGTTTATCACTAATAGATCTGCTCTGCAATACATGATAAAGGCTATCTTTTTGGCTGAAATAAAAGGACACACTAGAAAATAACCTAAGGCCATATTAACTGAACAAATAAGAGTAAAAGGAAATATATGGAAAAAAATAAGTGCCACTAATTTCTATCCCATAACTTATTTTGTCTTTAAAAATTCTTTTATTTTCTTTTTCGAGATGGAGCCTTGCTCTGTCTGGAGCAAGACAGGCTGGAGTGCAGTGGCATGATCTCAGCTCACTGCAACCTCTGACTGCTAGCTTCAAGTGATTCTCTTGCCTCAGCCTCCCAAGTAGCTGAGACTACAGGTGCATGCCACCATACCCAGGTAATTTTTTGTATTTTTGGTAAAGACAAGGTTTCACCACGTTAGCCAGGACGGTCTTGATCTCCTGATCTCATGATCCACCTGCCTCAGCCTCTCAAAGTGCTGGTCACTACGCCCGGCTTAAAATTCTTTTTATATATGATTTGGAAGATTAATGCATAAAAGTAATTATAAATCTGTTAATTTCATGCAGTGCATAATTATATAAGCTGAAAACATATATTTGGAGAAACAAATCTATATGGAATCAACTGTTTTAATAAAACCAAATTTCAAGTGGTATTAATTTATTACACATGGTCATACAATCATGAGGTTTCTTATAATCGTTAATTACCATAATGACAAACAAAGTCAAAAAGGAATTTAGAAGGAAATAAAAACTGTAGATAGACTAGAAAAATATCAATAGAATAAAAATGTAATAAACAGACTAAATTTGAAAAAGATATACAACGGAAAAATAAGCAGCAAAATGTAGTTTTCTATTTTTGGATATACTTTAAATAGAGATAAATTAAACTGGATGATTACAGTACCAACATTGACACAGTGGTTTAAAAAACATAAATATAATCCAACTTTATGTTATCTATAAGAGACTCTCATTAGTTTTCTCTTTAGGTTGTAAGTAAAAGAATGACTAAGGATACTTTATATAAATAGTAACCAAAAGAGCTGGGGTGACTATACCTCAGCAAAATAAACTTAAGACAAAAGTGTTCCAAGTGACAAAGAAGGGCACTATATATTGAAGAAACATAAACCAATCAATAAGATATAATAACTGTAAATATATATGCCTAACAAAAATCCCAATATATGAAATGAAAAATGACAGTTAATGACAGAAGTAGAAAGTTATACAATCAGATTTGTTGACCTAAATATCCTACCTAGACCTGGCAGCCATATACAAGAACCCTACTTCACATTTCTAGAAAAAGAAATTAATTTGGTTTTCAGATTCTGTTAACTGGTTTCCAGAAATTAATTTAGCAATCTTAGTCTATGAAATGCCTATTTTTAAAAAGATTTCTGCATATTACACTCAATTCAATGTTTCTAATATATTTATCATTAAAAAGCCATAAAAGTATGACTTTAAACTATTTCCACTTTCATCAATAGACAATCATTAATCTATTGCCTGTCTCTATTGATTTGCATTTTATGGATTTTTTTTTTTGAGACAGAGATTTGCTCTTGTTGTCCAGGCTGGAGTGCAATGGCTCCATCTTGGCTCATTGCAACCTCTGCCTCCTGGGATCAAGCAATTCTCCTGCCTCAGCCTTTTGAGTAGCTGGGATCACAGGCATGGGCCACTACACCCAGCTAACTTTTTGTATTTTTAGTAGAGACAGGGTTTCTCCATGTTGGTCAGGCTTGTCTTGTACTCCTGACCTCAGGTGATCCACTCACCTCAGCTTCTCAAAGTGCTGATATTACAGGCTGAGCCACCACACCCAGTCAATGGATATTCTTTTAAAACTGCATTATTGGCTGGGATAAGTGGTTCACCCTTGTAATCCCAGCACTTTGGGAGGTCAAGGTGCATGGATCACCTTTAAGTCAGGAGTTTGAGACAAGCATGGCCAATCTGGTGAAACCCCGTCTCTAACAAAACTACAAAAATTAGTATAGCATGGTGGTGGGTGCCTGTAATCCCAGCTACTCGGGAGGCTGAGACAGGAGAATCACTTGAACCTGGGAGGCAGAAGTTGCAGTGAGCCAAGATCATGCCACTACACTCCAGCCTGGACAACAAAAGCAAAACTCTGTCTAAAATCAACAACAAACCTGCATTCTTGTGGAATAATTAACATTTTGTATCTATGCAATGGTACAGTCTGTCATGTTTCAATCTTGTTTCTTTCACTTACCATAATGTATTCGAGATAGATTATTCTTTTTCTTATGTATTAGAAAATGTATTTAGGAGTGAAAAATAAATCTACATTGCGTCATACTTTTGCCTTTTTTCTTTATAAATGGCAAGTCAACTATTAGCAAAAATACTTATTAAACATTAATAATAATACAGTTGGCTGCACATGGCTGTTATCCAAGCACTTTCGAAAGCTGAGGTGGGTGGATTACTTGAGGCCAAGAGTTTGAGATCAGCCTAGCCAACATAGTGCAATGCCGTTTCTACTAAAAATATAAAAACTAGCTGGCATGGTAGTGTGTGCCTATAATTCCAGCTTCTCAGAAGGCCGATACACGGGAATCTACCTAACCCAGAAGGCAGAGATTGCAATCATCTAGATCATAATAATGATCTCCAGCCTGGGTGAGAGTGCAAAACTGTCTCAAAAAAAAAATATATATATAAAGGAAATAACATCTAGGGTTTGGCAACACAATAGAGTAACTAGTTAACAATAATTCATTGCATATTTCAAAATAGCTAAAAGAGATTTGGAATGTTCCCAACACAAAGAAGTTGTAAATTTTCTGAAACCCAGCCTTAAAATTTTTTTAAAATAAATGTTTCAGCTGATGAATATCCCAATTACTAAGCTTTATTACACATTGTATGCTTGTATCAAAATATTACATGCACCCTGCACATAAGTACAATTTCTATGTATCCACAAAAATTAAAAGTAAACAAAAATAAATTACTATCAAATGAAATAAA
Source organism: Callithrix jacchus (assembly GCF_049354715.1). NCBI lineage: Eukaryota > Metazoa > Chordata > Mammalia > Primates > Cebidae > Callithrix > Callithrix jacchus. The sequence continues at coordinate 4,738,480 of NC_133518.1, forward strand.
CTTTTAATTTTTGAAAAGATTAAAAACTTTGAAAAGCATATCAAAAAAGGCAGTTAATGTTAAATCACTTGTAAGACTGAACTTTAGATAATCTAACAAAAATGTGGTTAGAGTCAACTTTTGCTTTGTATAATTCTTCATTTTAATTCCTGTTTCAGGGCACAGAAAAATAACACCTGCTTTTCAGGAGAATCAGTTTCAATGTTGTATGCTAACACGTTATCTTCTCTTTCTGGGTCTCACTTTCATCTTTGGTCTTCATCAAGGAGTATGATTAGCTAATGGCTGCCTGCTCTAAGAGATTATGCACTGCTCTTGATCACTTGGGCTCTAGTGAAAGATGTGAGTTTGTCATCCCCGAAAGCCAACACCAGACCCATCCAGAATGATGATAATGCTGCAGTTTTTAAAAGCCAAGCCTCATGTTTTTTTATCCACGAATATTCACAATTGTTTTCCAGTACATGGTAGCCTCATGGGAGGTACAGGTAGCCTCTTAGGAAAACAGATCACCCTGGTCACTGACAATAAGGCAGATTTAATCAGCACAGATATGGGGACCCCCACACCTTGAAAAGTCAAACAGCTTGGGGAAGGTGGCCATCTAATTCTAATTCTTCTGATTCTAGGCACAGCTGACCATAGCCACCACAGCCCCAGGAGAAGACTTCTGGGAGTTTAGGATTCATACGTGTTTACGAACCATGTGTGGTTAGCTCAGCAAGATACATCTACACAACCACGTTTGGTATTTGCAAAAACAGGCCCATCTTTCTTTTTCATAGAGATGGCAACTTGCCTAGGTAGCAGTTCACAGACTATCCACCATCCCTGGAAGATGAACTTCTCTTTATGAATTATAATCTAGCTGACAATATCCAGAGCTCTCAAAACATATAGCTATCTTCTTTGCAGTCCATTTCCATGCTAAATTTAATCCCCCTGGCCTGCAATGTTGATGGCTGGCTGGTTTTATCCACCATTTGTGCAGGGTTAGAAGCAGCATCTGTATGATGCTTGATGCCCAGGTGCCACACCTTGTTCTCTACACATGGCAACATGAAGCCAATTTTAATCAACACTAGCGTGTGGTTCACCCACATGCTGCTTAGACAATAACCCAATGACTGTGGTTCTCTATAAATTTGTGGGCTTCAAGTTTCTTAATATTATCATGTTTCAGCTATTTTTGTTTTCACCTCAGCTACATACCTTCCCTTCCATGGTGATGAGTGAGCAGAGAGAAGCATATGAACCAAACCAGTCTGAATCCAGATCCCCAACAGGCATCTACTAAGATCACGTAGGATCCTACAAAATCTGATGGAGATTGTAGTGTCTTCTTTAAGTGCATCTTTTTGACCAATTAAGTTTAGTTGGTTGCCCTCCAAATCAAAAACTGTTATTTGTGCTTAGACCCTTCAAGTTTGTTGTGCTCCATGGTGTGCTCAGTCCCATGATGACCAGAAAAGTGCCTATAGCCTACCTGGCTACCTGGTCTTATGCAAAGGCTGCCTCAAGCTTTAGGTCTTTCTTCTACAGCTCCAGGCATTCTTCCTCATGCAGCATCTGTTGCCACAGCTGCTGCCCTTGGGCTTTGTTTGCATGGTCCCCAAGCTTCTGTTTCCAGGCTGGCGATGCTATTGCCAAAGCTCAGCTCTCAGGGGATTCCATGAGCTCCAGCAACATTGGCCTGGAATCCAAGCAGAACGACCGAGCATGCAGAGATGCCCACCACACCTTCAATGAAGTGAGATGGCCTTGGGTTTATACTCTGTGCCTCTGCTGGTCATGCCACAATGACAGCCTCTGTGGGGTCCCAGACACTGACCCTTGGTTGCCTTCTTCACTGTGGCAGCTGATATTGTAACAGCATCTGCTCCTACTGAGCTGAATGTGTTGTGCATTTTAAATTTTTGATTGCTGAATAGTATTCTATTGTATACGTATATTTTTCTTATTAGCTGTTTGTGTTGTTTTCACTTTGGGTTACTATAAATACTGTTGTTATGAGCATTGACATGAGTCTGTATTTACATGGGTTCTCAATTTGAGTAGAACTGCTGGATCATAATTCTATATATGACAGTCTGAAAAGCTACCAAATTGTTTTTCAAAGTGGGTACATTAGTTCACATTTTTATGGGCAATGTACAGGGAGTCTGTATTCTGCCCCTGCTTGCTATCACTTACTGTTGTCTATTGTTTGATAACAGGCATTCTAGTGGGTGTGAAGTTCTATGGCACTGTAATGTTGATAAGAATAACCATGACTAACAATACTGTCCATATTTTAATTTTACATCTTCCTTGAAGATACTCAGTTTGCCTTTTCAATAGCTTGTCTTTTGTTAATGAACAGTAAGAGAAGTTTGTGTCTAGACAGAAGCCCATTATCAATCAGATGCATCATGTGTATATATTTTATTGCTTTGGGTGGCTTCTCTTTTTATTTGAACAGATAAATAAGCAAAGGGATAACAGCCAGTCTCTACAGAAAAAGCTCTGAATACAAAAGTCCCAAACAGTCAAGTCTTAAGTTACAGTTGTCCGAACTGTTGCCTCAGCTTCCAAATTAGAATTAAACTGAAAAACCAAGCATACAGACTTACCAAAAAAATAGTAAAAATATAAATAAATATGCAATCCTGCATATTTATTATGTAAATAAATAAATAAAGGCAGGGCAACATGGCTCAGTCTAGTAATCCTAGGACTATGAAAGACCGAGACACTTGGAACACGAGGTTGCAGTGAGCCAAGATTGTGCCACTGCACTCCTGCTTGGTGAGAGAGCAAGAATTCATCTAAAATTAGTCAATCAATGATCCAATCAATCAATCAATTAAGAAATGCAAGTCAGCCTCTAAATCACTACATAGTTAAGAAAATGAATAAATGCAAGCCTGCACACAAATACATAAGTATATAAATAAATGTCAGCCTGTGTCTAAATAAATAAATGAGTAAATGTAAGCCTGCCTCTAAATAATTAGATAGGTAGATAGATAAATACATAAATCCAAGCCTGCCTCAAAATATATAATTAAATGCAACCTGCTTCTCTGTAAGTACGTCAGTAAATAAATAAATGCAAGTTTGTCCCTAAATAAATCGATTAATAGATAGATAAATCAATCAATAAAAAAATAGCCCCGCTTGGTGGCTCATGGACAATGGACTGTTTTGGTAGTGATTTTGTTTTTTCTTCATTAGTAACCAACAGCACAGCTAACCAAGAAATCATATACATTTGGGGCCACGTCAAACTGAAGAGTTTGTGCCTAACAAACAATGAACAAATTGAAAAAGCATACTAAAAGTTGTAAGAAAAGTTTGGGCAAACATTCAGTTGGCTAAGGGTTATTTTTGAAAAGGTACAAGCCAGTAACACTACCAGCTGGCAAAAAAAAAAAAAGCAGAAAAATAACCAAACCAAATAACCTGAAGAGATAATTGTACAGACAAGAAACTGATGCAACATTTGCAAAAATGTGGTTACCATTACTACACATGAGAAAAATGAAGATCAAAACCACACTCAGATCTTATGTCACTCCCAAGTAAAATGAACATTACAAACAGATTAAAATATTTAAAAAGACAACTTCTAGTATGAATTTCACAAAGGGGAATTGTTTGTGGAAATGTAAATTAAGTATTAACACTATAAAAAACAGTTGGGGTTCCTGCAAAGAACAGAAAAGAGAAATACCATACCATCTAGCATTCCCACTACTGGGTATACATTTTACCTACCTGTCCATCCACAAAGGGATCAAGAAACTTTCATATGCATACACTAGGGAATATTCTTCAGCCACCAAAATGATGAAACAGTGTCATGTGGAGCAACCCAGATGAACCTGGAAAACATATGTTAAACATAATGAGCTGGGCAAAGAAAGACAAACACTGAATCTTAAGATGTCTGTCTTAAAGAGATAGAAAGCACAATATTGGTTACCAGGGTCTGGGAGCTAGAGGGGGAGTAGGGATTGGTTATGGAAGCAAAGTTATCTTAACCTTAAAGGAATCAATCTGATTGTTCTCCTCCTCAGCCTAGTGACTGGAGTTAACAATACTATATTTTTCAAAAGAACAAGAAAGGAGAATTTTGAGTGTTCTCTCCACATAAAAATAATACCTTATGAGGGAATAGAGATCCTAAGTACCCTGATTTAATCATTACCTAATCTATATGTGTGAAAATGTACCCTTAATTATACACCTTTATGTTGTGAAAGAAAGTTAACAGAAATAAATACATATTGCTAAAAATCACAGAGAACCATAAAAACAATTCATATCCAAAGGAACCCTGAGAAATACAATTAAAGTGAGGACCCACAATCCTCGATATTAAATCACACTGCCAAGCTGCAGTCATGCCACAGATATATAGCACTTGGATAAAAACAATACCTAGAACTGTGGACAAAAACGGGGAGGACAAAACAAGATCAACACAAATATGGACATAGTCAACTCACTTTGATAAAGACCACCACATGTGGAAGGCAGAGTCTGCTCAATGAATACCTTTGAGAAAAATGTTATCTGGACGCAGAAGAGAGAAACAGGACCCTGATTTTACATGACATATGAAAATCAACCCCTGCACCCCCCCACCCCCCCACACAAAAAACAAACAAATGAACAAACCCCTGAAGACCAGAACAAAAGACCATAAACCACAAAATGTTTTTAACTAAAACACAGGTTGAGCATATATTCTGGGTCACTTGAATCTTTGCTCACCTTCACAAAGAGAAAAAGAAAGAAACACCCTGGAAGAAAAACCTCACTGACAATTAAATGCTTTGTCACTGATATGTATTTCCTTATATGGATGACCAAAATTACATGCATAAAACACAAAAATAAACATGGACTACATCAACCTGAAAAGTTTCTGCACAGCAAAGAAACTACTTTCCAAATTAAAAAAAAATCCTATAGATTAGGCAAAAATTTCAGGTAATCATGTAATTCATGTGTTGTCATCTATGGTGCACACAAAAAACACTACAAAGTAACAAAACAATCTAATATTTCACAAAGGACCTGAACAGACAATTCTGTGACATAAAATCGAACAACAGATAAAAGGTCCTCAAAATTAACTATCCAACAAAGTTAACTAACTGTGTGTCGTTTAATTGAAAACCATACAGATAATCTCACACTTACTGGATATTCCAAGAAAGTTTTTTAAAAATAGGAGAGGCCAGGCTTGGTGGCTCACGCCAGTAATCCCAGAACTTTGGGAGTCCGAGGCAGCAGATCACCTGAGGTCAAGAGTTTGAGACCAGCCTGATCAATATGGAAAAACCCTGTCTTTACTACTGATATAAAAATTAGCCTGGCCTGGTGGCAGGCCCCTGTAGTCCCAGCTACTCAGGAGGCTGAGACGGGGAAATCGCTTGAACCCAGAAGCGCAGGTTGCAGTGAGGCCAGATGGCACCACTGCACTCCAGCTGGGGCAGAACGAGATTGTCTCCAAAGGAAAAAAATAAAAATAAAGAAACACGGGTATAGTTTTGGAGATAAGGGAACTCATACACTGTAAATGAAAATCAGAATAGACACCACGGAAACAGCTAAATACCTGGAGACTCCTCAAAGAATTGACACTACAGATGTCCCCTGCTCTATTGTGCTCCAGCGAGGTCTCTTTCTAAAGGTCCTGAAACACCAAAATGACCCTGGACCTCAATTCAGAGGCCCGTGGGGCTCGGAGGGTCCCAAGTCCTGTGCTTCACCGTGGCCTCTGGTCCAGGCGCTCCTATATGCTGGACGCGGGTCTCACACCGTTCCCAGCCAGGGTGCAGACGCTGGGGCAGCCAGGACCCCACAACCGCCGCCACGCAGACTACTGGAGCCCAGATGCCCACAAGGAGTCAGGGCCCAAAAGTGAGCTGTGGGGAAGGAGCAGGGAGGCCCAGAGGGTTCCCGGTGGGGTCCATGGGGAAGGAGCAGGGAGGCCCAGAGGGTTCCCGGTGGGGTCCATGGGGAAGGAGCAGGGAGGCCCAGAGGGTTCCCGGTGGGGTCCATGCCCCGCCACTTACCGCGGAGACCTGCCTCCTGCTCCCCCATCACATGGAAACTACCACGGCTTCTCCGAAGCTCCCTGGGACCGCATGGCCGCTTCTGCTGGCTGGGACCACGCCATCGCTTCTGGACGCCGCGGCTTCTGCTCGTTGGGACACGACTCCTCTTCTGCTTCATGGGACCGCGCCACCGCCTCTAGCTGCGGCTTTCGCTCTCTCCGACCACACCGCCATGGCTTCTGCTTGCTTCAAGGACGCCGCGGCTTCTGCCGGGGCCCTGAGGGAAGCGCTGTCTCGGCTTCCATAGAGGTGCGCACGCTGGCAGCGTCCCTAGCAATTGGCTGACGCACCACCCCCTCTTAAAGGGGCCGCGGCTCGGACTGCACAGAAGCAGCTTCGCCTTGCATCACCAGCTAAGGCTCTGCCCAGCCCCAGAGGTGGACGAAAGGCACCCAGTCTCTCCTCCCAGTTCTAGGGCCCTAGAGATGGCAGGAGTGGAGCCCTGGGACCCCAGCCCCGAGATCAGCTCTCTTTGCCTTGGGAGCTTCCAGGACCTGCCCCTGCCCTCCTCTGGACGTCAGCTTCGCGATCCAGAGCGGAGGTTGCAGTGAGCCAAGATCGGGCCACTGCACTCTGACCTGGGTGACAGAGCAAGACTTAATCTCAAACAAAGGAAGCGGCCTGGACAGAGCTGTGGGGTCCCTCAAGTGTGGCGCCTCAGGATGCAGGTCTGGCTCCCTTGTCTCTCTGCAGAGGGGGCCTTTAAAAGCACGGAAAGCTGGGAGCTGGAGGGACAGTCCCGAGGGCAGCAGGGCCTCCCCGGCCTCCCTGTTCGCATCCGTCCTGTGGGAGCCTGGGGGTCTCACTAGGGCCCAGACACCCGCGGCCTCACTGGGGCTGCCTGGGGCACCCGCCTCCCCAGGAGGCAGGCAGGGGCCCTGGGGTCCAGCGCTGCCACACCTCAACTCCATCCTAGGTCAGCGCCTGGAGGGGCCCTGCGGAGTGGACCCATTCTGCCCCTTCCCAGGGAGAGGGACCTGCATCGCATCTGTCTCTCTGCCACCCATGGGAGGGCCGTACTGGCCTCTCCCGGGGATCTGGGGCAAGGCGGGGGAATCCCAGCCACCTGGCCATCATGCTGAAACGGCATCTTTACTAAAAATACAAAAATTAACTGGGGGTGGTGGCGCCCGCCTGTAATCTCAGCTACTGGAGGGGCTGAGGCAGGAGAACCACTTGAACCCCAGGAGGAGGTTGCAGATCTGGGGTCACTGCAGTCTCCGCCTCCCAGGCTCAAGCAATTCTCCTACCTCAGCCTGCGGAGTAGCTGGGATTACAGGCACCCGCCACTGTGCGTGGATAATGTTTGTATTTTTAGTAAAGACAGGGTTTCACCATGTTTCCCAGGCTGGTCTCAAACTCCTGACCTTGTGTTCTGCTGTCTTGGCCTCCCAAAGTGCTGAGAATACAGATGTGAGCCACCTTGCCTGGCCAGGTCAGGAGTTCAAAACCAGCCTGACCAACATGCAGAAAACGCATCTCTATTAAAAATACAAAAATTAGCTGGGCATGATGGCACATGCCTGTAATCCCAGTTACTTGGGAGTCTGCAGCGTGAGAATCACCTGAACTCGGGAGGCGGAGGTTGCAATGAGCCGAGATTGAGCCACTGTACTCCAGCCTGAGCGACAGAGCAAGACTTTATCTCAAAACGAAAACAAAATAATACTCAAAATAGTAAAGACAGAGAGTAGAATGGTGGTTGCCAGGGGCCAGAAGAGGAGGGAATGTGGAGTTTGTCGTTAACTAGTAGGGAGTTTCAGTCTTACAAGAGAAGAGCCAGCTGGGCATGCTGGCTCACACCTGTAATCCCAGCAGTTTGAGGGGCTCCGGCTGGCAAATCACCTGAGATCAGGAGTTTGAGACCAGCCTGGCCAACATGGAGGTACCTTGTCTCTACTAAAAATACAAAAATATACATACAGCCCAGCAATTGCACTTAACATACAGCCCAGCAATTGCACTCTTGGGCATTTATTCCAGAGAAATGTAGACTTACGTTCACATTTAAAAAAACAAAAACAGGCCAGGCGCAGTGGCTCACACTTCTAATCACAGCACTTTGGGGGACTGAGGCAGGTGGATCACAAGGTCAGGAGTTCCAGACCAGCCTGACCAACATGGTGAAACCCCGCTCAGCTAAAAATACAAAAATTAGCCCATAATACAAAAATTAGCCCAGTATGGTGGCGCACACCTGTAATCGCAGCTACTCAGGAGGCTGAGACAGGAGAATTGCTTGAACCTGGGAGCGGAGGTTGCAGTGAGCCAAGATTGGGCCACTGCACTCTGACCTAGGTGACAGAGCAAGACTTAATCTCAAACCTGTGTGCATAGCAGCTTTGTTCACAATAGCCAAAAACTGCAACCAATCCCAACATTCATTGGGCAAATGAGCAGCAATTCAGATGAACCTCAAGGGTGTTATGCTGAATGAAAAAAGTCAGTCATAAGATTCCATACGTACGTTCCATATATAATCATATACTGAGGATTTTATATATATCAAACAAAATATCAAAAGATTTCATATATATATTCTAGATGTATATTCTATATAATCATATGCTAATGATCACACACACACATATATACATGCACACACATACACACACACACACACAAAACCTTCATTTTATTTTATTTTGAGATGGAGTTTCACTCTTGTTGTGCAGGCTGGAGTGCAGTGGCATGATCTAGGCTCACTGCAACCTCTCCTTCCTGGGTTCAAGCCATTCTCCTGCCCTCAGCCTCCCAAGTAGCTGGGATTACAGGCACATGTCACCAGGCCTGGCTAATTTTTGAATTTTTAGTAGAGATGGGTTTTCTCCATGTTTGTCCTGCTGGTCTTGAATGCTCAACCTCAGGTGACCCACCAGCCTTGGCTCCCAAAGTGTTGGGATTACAGGCGTGAGCCACCACACCTGGCCAATTTGTTCACTTTTTTGAGATGGAGTCTCACTCTGTCACCCAGGCTGGAGTACAGTGGCAAGATGTCAGCTCACTGCAATGCCCACCTCTCAGGCTCCAGCTATTCTTCTGCCTCAGACTCCCTGGTAGCTGGGACTACAGGAGTGCACCAGCAGGCCTGGCTCATTTTTTTTTCTTTTCTTTCTTTTTTTTTTTTTTAGTAGAGGTGGAGTTTCACCATGTTGGCCATGTTGATCTCGATCTCCTGACCTTAGGTGATCCACCTGCCTCGGCCTTCCAAAGTGCTGGGATTATAGGTGTGAGCCACCATGCCCAGCCATATATAACTTTCTTCAAAGAAAATTACACAGGTGGAAAAATTTTGGGGTGTGTGTGTGTGTGTTGAGACAGGGTCTCACTCTGTCACCCAGGCTGGGGTGCAGTGTTGCAATCATGGCTCTAGTGACCCTGCCACCTCAGCCCCACTAGTAGCTGGAATCACAGGTGCACACCACCAGATCTTTTTTGTTTCTCTTTTTATAGAGACAGAGTTTGACCATGTTGTTCAGGCTGGTCTCAAACTCCTGACTTCAAGTGATCTGCCCACCTAGGCCTCCCACAGTGTTGGGATTACAAGTATGAGTGGCCACACCTGGCCTGAAATTGTTTTAAAAAATAAAATGGGCTGGGCAAGTGGCTCACACCTGTAATCCCACCACCTTAGGAGGCCAAGGTGGGAGGATCACTTGACGTCAGGAGTTCGAGACCAGCCTGGCCAACATGGTGAAACCCTGTCTCTACTAAAAATACAAAATTCCTGTCTACAGTGCCAGCTACTTGGGAGGCTGAGGAAGGAGAATTGCTTGAAACCCAGATGTGGAGGTTGCAGTGAGCCGAGATTGAGCAACTATGCTCCAGCCTGGGTGACAGAGCAAGACTCCCTCTCAATAAATAAATAAATAAAATGTAGTATGACTAATGATAATGATCATTTCTTCCCTTCTATTATTCCAAGTACTGTGCTAAGTTCTTTACATAAAGTTTCACATTTTTATCTTCCCCATGACCCTCTAAGCTGGATATTATTACATCCATTTATAGATGAGGAAGATTAGGGGCCTGGAGACATTAAGTAAATCACCCGAGGTCACACAGTAAGGAAGGGGCATATCTCAGAGTTGCCTGGCTGAGGCAACTTTGCAGCCTTTCCCTCCCCCACTGCGCCTTAACTGCCGTCTTAGAGCTGGGTTTGAGAGTGCCTCCCTAGTCCGGAGTCATTATGGCATTTTCTTCTACAGAGTATGTTCCTGGTAAATGGAACTGTTTATTTTCCACCTATTTATTTATTTTTTTCTTTAAGATGGAGTCTTGCCCTGTTACCCGAGCTGGGGTGCAATGGTCTGATCTCTGCTCACTGCAACCTTTGCCTTCTGGGTTCCAGCAATTCTACTCCTTCAGCCTCCCAAGTAAGTGGAATTACAGGCACGTGCCACCACACCCAGCTAATTTTTTGTATGTTTAGTAGAGACAGGGTTTCATCATGTTAGCCAGGCTGGTCTCAAACTCCTGACCTTGTGATCTGGCCACCTCCGCCTCCCAAAGTGCTGGGATTACAAGTGTGAACCACTGTGCACAGCTACACTGATGCTCTTATTCTTTGTCCATCTGGCAACAGAAACCTTCACCTTCCAAAAACAATCACTGGGAGTCCACCTTGTGCAGAGGTAGGACAAGCTTCCATGCAGGTAGGGGTGCTGCTGCACCCCCAGCACCCATGTATCCTCCTATCTGCCTTCAGGTAGGGGTGCTGCTGCACCCGCAGCACCCATGCATCCTCCTCTCTATCTGCCTTCAGGTTGCAGCCAGAGGAGTTTGAAGCCTCTGCAGAGAGCACAACTTCACCAACTGGAACAGACTCCCCTTAAAGGAATGTATTTAGGAAGATCATTTCAAGCATACCATGTACACGCATTTCTCTCAAATATGCTTAGATGGACTTCTGTAATCAGAAAGCTGTGTGTATGGGTTTTGCATTTTCTTGGTCCACACAAACCCCTTGAGAGGTCCCTGTGGACACTGAGCCTATATGTAGATGTCCCCTCCCCTCCTTGATGTCCCAGACATCACAGTCCCTCTGAGGGGCTCCCACCCCCTGGGGAGCAGTCCCTCTGACCTACTCCCCACCTTCTGGAAACTAGGAGGTTGGAAAAGGGGGCACATGCCACAGAGCCAGCACACATTAGGGTACTCAAGGCACATCTAAGCCTTCATTTCTTCTGTGTGGAAATGCTTCCTTCACAACTGGAGTCTCAAAACCTCCCCTCAGCAAGAAAGTGCTGCTCAAAACTCTGGGCACACATTAGGGCTGGGAGTGGGTGGCAGAGAGGGGAATATGGCCTGCCCATCCACCAGGCAATGGGGCACCTGCCCATCTCTCAGCCTGGTCTAGACCCACCTTCTGGGCTCTGACTGCAATGCCTTTCTCTTTCCTTTTGCAATTCCCTTGGGTCCTGCCCAAGACAGATAAAAGACAGAGCAACCTGTCTTTATGAGAAGTTCCTCTGCCAGAGAAAGGGACCTGGAGAAAACCAGAATGAGAGCCAGAGCCAGAGAAAGATAAAGCACCAGGGCCTCCCACACCAGTGCCTGAGAGGGTGAGAGGGGCCCCTCTATCACCCTACAATTTTTTTTTTCTGCAAGACTTTCAAAGCCACCTTCATACTCCTATGTGAGAAGATTCTCCGTATGCTGAAGAACGATCTGGTTAGGTTAAGTTCTCACCTCAGCTGACCACTAGGCTTCTCTTCTTGCTATTACGTTGCTTGGTTCTTATTTAAAGGCCTGCCTTCACAAAGGAAATGCCCTTGGGCTTGCATTATTTGTTGGCTAAACTTTAGAAGCAGATTACAGCTGTAGGAATTTAGATACCACATACCTGTATAATGTCAAATAGCAGAAGATTGAAAAAAAAAAACTAAACTAAAAGAATGAGGCACTGCAAGGTAGTTAATGAAGAGCCGGGAGTTCTGAAGTATATATTTTCCTAGTGGCATTGCTTGTGGGGAACAGACGATTTTTGGGGTTGTGAAACTAATCTACAATTCCATAGTAGACACATCATTATGCATTTTTCCAAACCCACAGAATGTACAACAGCAGGGATGAACCCTAATGTAAACTATGGACTTTGGGTAATAATGCTGTCATTGTAGGTTTATAAATTACAACAAATACACCACTCTGGCCAGGGACATTGATGACGGAGGAGGCTATGCTTATGTGGGGACAGAAGTTCTGTGAAAAATCTCTGTACTTCTCGATTCTGCTGTGGACTGCTCTAAAAATAGATTACATTTAAAAAAATTGTTGTTATTGAAGATTATATATAATTTGATCTACTAATAGCCTTGTTACTAATGTTTTTGATCCAAGTTTTCCTTCTCTCTAACATATCCTTCATATTGTTTCCAAGGCAAATCTTGGCAAATCATAAATATCTTTGAAAGTTTCCCATTTCTAAAAGATAAAGACTGCCATATGTCAGGTGATGTCAACCTCCTTTGCCTTTAATTTCATTTAATGCTTAAACCCTTTAATACACTGCTCTTCATCCACATCAAATATGGCCTGTCCTGAAAGTATAAGGATGAACAGGTACTAATGGGCCCCTCGTAGACATATCAGTGCTTGTAGCCATAAATCTTCATTCATGCAGCCTAGGATCTTCCTGCCTGAAATAAATCTTGTTCTTGTTTCAACTAAACTCGCAGCTCTGCTGTTTTCTTCCCAAATTGCCAAACATATAAGATTTCAATCTGCCAGCAAAGTTTATCCTCCCTCTGGATGTGAGAGCCCAAGGATTTCATTTAAAACAGCTTTGTTTACTAAGATGTGTTACAGGATATTTTAAAATAATTCAGTTAGGTGGTGCAGGCTATTTATTTGTGTATTTGCAGGGAGGGTCAATGTTTATCTTCCAATCTGAATTTAACTCTTGGGCCAAGTTGTTTTCCTATGGCAATACTGAAAGATGATTGATGTGTGACTGGGCACTTCACAAACACCAAATGGAGACTCTACAACACAGCTCATTTGTCTGGCCTTCTGCTATGGCTCCTTTGTGGACCCTGTGGCTGGTTATGGTTCAGCTGAGGATGCCTGAGGCCTGTATTCACAGAGACACGCTGCCTCCGTGGGCTGAACACTGTGCTAGTTTGTCTGCGAGATTCCTTCCAGAATGACCCAGTGGTACCACATGGTTACAGCTTCTTCCCATCATGTCATTAATAGTTCTCTCTGTTCACCCACACCAGCTCACTAATTTATCCCTATCCACTGCTTGATCCTAAGGATCTGAGGGCTATGATGGTCTGTGCTGTCACTTCCAGATTTTCAATGCCAGATTTGTAACATGGCACAAAGCTAGCTAGATTTTGTAGGAACTAAGAGGAAACTCTCCTAGAATTCCCTCTCTTCACCTCTGATTACCTATGTCCTTGTTACAGGTCATTCCACTCGCATAGCTATCCCCTCCCTCTTCCAACTTCCTGACCACTAGCTCCTTTCCATCCACTTTCAAATATATGGAGATTTCCCTTGTCTTGGGAAACAAAATACACACAAACACCTGTGCTTGACTGTTTGTCTCTACTCCTTCCTACAAGTGCAGTTCGATGTTCTGCCTTCCTTTAACACCAGTTTCTTTAAGTGACATAGAGTCTCTGTTGCTCCTAATTCCTCTCATTTTAACACCCTCCTAAACAACTGAACAGAATTAGAAGTTCTTCTCCCTTTGTCAGGTGCTGTTCAAGCACTTTACAAATAATAATTCATTTAATTCTTTGTAACTGGTACTCTTATCATCTTCAATAAAATGAAATTTATCTTTAATAAAATGAAATGAGATATGTGGAAACTGACACATACATAGGTGAAGTAACTTGCCTAGGGTCACCTCCAGGTGAGTGGCAGAGTTTAAATTCAAATGCCAGCAGTCTGGTTCCAAAACACATGTCCTAACCACACTCTACTGCCTCACTCCCTCCAAATTCTGTAAGTGGTTTTTATTCCTGTGCTAACAAAACTAGTCTCTTAGAAACTTTTGGTGTATGCTTTCATCTTTGGTATTGTAGTACTCAAGCTAGATATAACTGTACTGCATATTAAGTTCTAGTCTTTACAAACCTTCCCCCACCCACCCTGCAGCTTTTATGCAACTATAATGAAACTTCATTAAGCTGGAATGAACACATTATTCTGATAAGGGCAGAACTAAATTTTATATTGTTCATGACATAAAATGGGGTTGGTTAATTGGTCAAATTAATAAGTAAAACAGATAAAGTAGTACAAGCAGCATTTGGCCTACTCAAGGGTGAAAATATAGATAATTTTAGAAATACAAATCCAGGCTTCTGATATCAAAGGAATCTTTCCAGGTCCAGATAATAATAGGTATAATGCACTCCTTGATTCCTGCCTTGCAGGAGTGTGTGCTCTAGCTGGGAAGCAATTGAAATAACAAGAAATAATAGCAAGTGGCATATAATCACACTCCAGAGCATAGTATGGTGATGTTTCCCACCATCTACTTTGTTAGAATTGACAAGGTGTATTCTGAGCACTGGCCAGTTCTTCTTAGGCATTATGCCAGCTGCCACCAAGAGGGCAGTGATCCCTGTGGGAGTAAACAAAACTGCACATTTTAAAGCTAAAGTGAGCCTTGGAGATGATGTAATCCAATTCTCTTATTTACAGACGAGAATATGAAACCACATTGTTTTTTTATAGCCACAAAGCTAGCTTGCAGCTAAATTCTATCTGGAATCTAGCTTTCTCTTCCTGCACTATCACTAGGCCCAGTAATAGATTTGTAGATTTAATTCACTCATAAATAACCTAGAACATACCTTATTCAGCAAATGCTTGTTTATTAACAAAAAATAAAGGTGTGGATAACTGAGCAGGGTTAAAAAACTAAAACATGTGACCTGGCCAATTACACTGCTCAGTGAGCCCCACAAGAGCAGAGATTTTTACGTTTCTGTTTGTTGATGGACCCTCAGTGACTAAACCAGAGTTAGCCACATCATGGTGTAATTACTATGCGGTGTCTGAATGGACAATTTCTTCTACATGTTTTTATATACAATGTCTATCAGTGAGTAGATATTTCTATTTTATAGGTGATAAATAAAATAAAGCTGAGTGAAGTTGACTTGCTCAAATCTAGACCTGGAACCAGAATTAGAAACCAGGCTTTTGGTGCCTAATTCATGATTTAGCTGTAAAAAGATTGCTTTCATAAAAAAAATCAATTAGTTATTCTGCACAGGGAATAAAGATAGATTTGTAACTTCAGCAGAATTCTGAGAAAATGGGTACAGCTGGCACATTATCTCCTGTCATTACTTATTTGCTGGTCTTTTGGGTGTGAGCCATAATTTCTAGTCTGGGGCCTGCTATGTCACAGCAACAACAAAAATAAACAGTTTGCCCTTTTTACTTTCCAAAGTTTCCTTCCTTTCTTATCTTTCCTCTCAGAATTCAAACCACCTGGAGAAACGAAGCGGGTAGGCAAGGGACTCTCCTTCCAAGAATCATTCTCATACCCCTCATGAGACTTGGAGCAACTCAAACTATGTTAAAGGCTCTAATGCTTTGCAGTCTTCTCAATTTAACTTCATCTTTTGGGGTTTTTAAAGCCTCACTATCCAAAGAGATTATACTGTTACTAGGCTTTGTGACTTCTAAGTACTGCCTTCTGAATCTTCATCTTTTAAGGGGGTTCTGTGTTTTTCTCTTTCTAAAACATGAAAATGTATCCTAAAGATGATAGACCTTAAATGCAATTATACTGGTCTCCTCACAACAGTACAGACTGTAGAAGCCTTAAGAATTCAGAGAAAGGGGAAATACAAAAGTAATTGAGGAGAGTTGAGGTTTCATAAGGAAGTGTAGGGCATGAAAAGAAGAACTGGAAGGGAGGAGGGGAAAGGCTTGAATAAAGACAAGACTGAATGAGGAAGAGTGGAAGCCAGCAAGCAAATATAGCTGGTTATTGCTGATGTTTCACATTTGGACTAAGACTGGATAGGGCTAGACAGCAACTGGAGAAATGGAACTGTTAGCATGTTCAAATAAGTGAAGACTTTGACACAGTTTAGGGAGATAGATAACCAAAAGCCTAAGGCAGAAAGAAAGGTAAACCCTAGAACATACCACCCAGCTAGAATCCTGGTTCCATCTGTTATTAGCCACATGACATTGGACAAGTTACTGCAACTTGCTGGGTCTCAGTTTCCTTCTTGGTAAAATAGGAATAAAGGTTGCGACTACCCCTATAAGATTATTGGTGAGATTAAAAGGGTTAATGCTGGCTACCCATTATGTCTATAATCCCAGTGCTTTGGGAGACTGAGGCAGTAGGATTCCTGGAGCCCAGGAATTTGAGGCTTCAATGAGCCATGATTGTACCAACGCACTCCAGCCTGGGTGTCAGACCAAGACCCTGACTCTTACATTTTTTAGAAAGGGGTTAATATATATCAAGCACTTAGAACAGTATCTGACACAATGACACAAAGTAAGCCCTCAGAAAATATTAGCTATTCTTATTTCAGCTATAATGGACAGGCCATTGATTATGTTAGCCTCACCTATAAGTTCTTGTAATGGAAATTTCTTGCTCCACAACTTCTGAAGGAAAAACTACAGGTCACCTATTTCGTGCAAAGATTCTGTATGTCCTAGACATACCTGATTGGACAAGGTATGCAAGCCCAAGCCACAGATTAACCTCTGATCTATAACTTTGCCAGTCAAGGAAAAATGACCTTATAAGGAAGAGACTTCCTTTCTTGAAAATGTCAGGAAAATGAGGAAGATTAGTATCAGGAACATGAGGAAGAAGATAATTAAGCTAAGAAATTACATTGATAATACAGAGAAAGAATAGGCAATTGTCAGTAGAAACACAATTACGACAAGTAGAAAATAGCTGGGTCCAGAAATGATGGACAATGGGCAAGAGATTCCATTTATTATTCCAGTTGTTGATTTTTGGGATCTTAATCTACTCTCCAACTCTAGCCTACACACTCCAAGCCATAATGTTGTTTTCCTGTTCTTCTTTTTTTTTTTTTTTTTTTTGAGATGGTCTCTCTCTGCCACCCAGGCTGGAGTGCAGTGGCACAATCACAGTGCATTACAATGTAGACATCCTTAGCTCAAGCAATCCTCCCTCAGCCTTCCAAGTAGCTGGGACTACAGGCATGCACCACCACACCCTGCTAATGTCTTCATCTTTTTTTAGAGATAGAGTCTCACTATGTTGCTTAGGCTGGTCTCTAACTCCTGAGCTCAAGTGATCCTCACACCTCAACTTCCCAAAGTGTGCCCTCCCATAATGCTGTTTCTATTACAATAAACCTCCTCTTGCTTAAGCTAACATAAGTGGTGATCTATTTCCTATGTCCCAAAGCACCTAAATAACCAACCAATGCAAAGATGAGTTCAGGTATCTGATCTTTGCTTTAGTAATCCCTGGTACCCATCAATCAATTGACTCTTGGCCCTCCAGTGCACTCTCCACACTGCCCCCACAGTTATCCTTATTCAGAATGGGGTCCCATTCTTTGTGACATATTCTATCTGACATAATTTTCTTTCATGGGCAAGTTAAAATTCCACTTTCTCCATGACTACCTGTGGACTATATGGGACAGAAGTGGATCCGGGTTTTGAAGAATATAAAACTTTCTTTAATAAAATGAACATAAAACTAGGTCCACTGTCTAGGTAAAGGCCTGTGCAAGTGAGAGATGTTGAAGCTTCAGCTTCATTCACTTTGCTGTACATCTACATTGATGCCAGGTCAAGAGGGACTTTTTCTCCATGAAATTATTCTACCAGACATATTTACAACACTGTGTATAATCATACAGACCTGCTATATAAATAAGCTCAGTGTTACACCTGCTGTCTCCCACACTTTGGGAATATCGTTTGTGATTGGACTGCAGTGTTCTACTCCGCTGGGCTGTTGGGAAGAAATTCCTCATGTCTGACAGATCTACTTTCAGATTTAGGGGGAAAACTTTGATCAGAACATGACACCACTCCTGCTCATGCGGCATCCAGCATATGCCACCTAATGTTGGTAGCTAAGCCATTCTCCACACGATTGTTTCTAAAGAAAACCTGCTCATTACACACATACATACACAGACATCCCTACATATTTGCTTGGTAAAATTGCTTATTTTTTAGTTGTCCTTAAAATAAAGACCAATATCTATTTCATCAGCCACAAGTCTCCTGTCCACTCTCCACCATCATTTTTCTCTTTCCCACTAGATATTAGCAGAGCTAAAAAATTTACTGTCCATTTGTGGACATCTATGAAAGGGAGCAGTTAATAAACATTAGGAGTAGTTATCTATGCTTTTAAATTCCATTGTTTTTCACTTCCTCCTTCCCCATTCACCCTTGGGTCAGTTGAAAGCCTCAGTAAAGACTCATAAAGAGGTGATATGTTTGTTTATTGGCTTAAATTAATCATTGCACAGTGTAAACATATATCAGAATATCACATCATACCCTATACAGAACATACACAGTGATTATTTGTCAATTAAAAATAAAATAAATCAAAATTTTGAAAAAAAGGCTAAATAAATAAGTTAGGAGATTTATGAGAGTGAAGCTTTGAAGAATAAAAAATAGGCTTCCCAGACAGATTAAGAGCACAGTAGAGAGAGGACAGCCACCTATAGAAACAGATCCAAGAGAGCCTGAAGGGACCTGTGGGAGTGCAAAGCCACAGTCCAGAGAGAGACCTGTCAGGGGACAGCCAGAACCTAATGACTCCCTGGAATCATCAGAGTGATCAACAGAGACTGCATTTCATGAATTCACTCATAATGTGGTGCTTGAGTTTTTTTAATTGATCTAAAAAAAAAAAAAGAACCCTCTATGGCTAGAATTGGAAATATTTGGAAACATCCAGAGTCTCCTATTGAATATCAGTATCACTTGATTATCTTTTCCATGGAGGCATGGTTCAGATCTATCCTGTTGCTGCTCTATGCCCACATATCATAGTGCCTATCCTGTAGTCTGAACTCATTAAATATTCGGTGAATGAGCATATAATCTTTTCAACAAGACTCAAGTTCTTTGAAATCAGAGACTGTGTCATAAATATTATGTAACTCCCAAGAACCCACCACAATGCCTGACACAGAGTGACACTGGTTATGATTTGCTGACTAATTTAGAATGCACTGTATATGTCAAAGGGAGTTTTTTTTTCTTGAAGCCTGATGATAACCAAGCACACCTGGTCAGATTCACATCCTGCCTTATCTTGTATGCGCTCCACAGCTCTGTAAAGGTAAAACAAGCAAAGGAAGAACAATTATTGGTATCAAAAATACAGTAATCTAGAGACCAATCCTTCTCTGAACTCCTTGCCACTTCCTGATTCACTGAATTTGATTGATTTGTTCCACAAGTGGAGCCTCCTGGCTCTCGGAACCGTGAGGAAACAGCCATATTTCTGGAAGTAAACTTTAACCAGAGGCTCCCTTCTGAAAGATTTTAGTCCCTAGAGATTTATTGCCATGGAAAGCCTGAGCTGGCTGAAGGACTAATTGTACATAGCCCTGATTATGAGCTGGGTACCAACTAAAACACTGCATTTCCAGACTAACTGTACACATAATCATTAGGTTGAGTACTAGAAACTGTTGTTACTAGATAAACAGTTCTGTATGGCTTAGCTGTTGTATCTGCTTTGTTGCTAATTGATTTAAATGGTAACATTATTAAAATTCATTAAGGCTGGGTGTGGTGGCTCACACCTGTAATCCCAGCACTTTGGGAGGCCAAGGCAGGTAGATTACCTGAGGTCAAGGGTTCGAGACCAGCCTGCTCAATGTGGTGAAACCCTGTCTACTAAAAATACAAAAATTGGCCAGGTGTGGTAGCACTCACCTGTATCCCCTGTATCCCAGCTACTTCAGAGGCTGAGGCATGAGAATTACTGGAACCCAGAAGATGGAGGTTGCAGTGAGCCAAGATCATGCCACTGCACTCCAGCCTGGGCAATAGACTGAGACTCTGTCTCAAAAAAAGAATTCATTAAATTAACAAAATTATTCAAACTATTCAAAATTGCTCTACTAATAAAACAATAAAGGCAACTCTGCAAGGCAGATGTGGGAGGATCACTTCAGTCCAGGGATTTGAGACCAGCCCAGGCAACATATCAAGATCTGTCCCTACCAAAAAACAAACAAACAAACAAAACTTGTTTTAAATTAGTCAGTTGTGCTGGTGTGAGCTATAGCCCCAGCTACTCTGAAGGATGGAAGGATCCCTTGTGTGCTAGAAGATGGAATGAAGTATAATTGTAACACTGTGCTCCAGCCTAGACAACACAGTAAGACCCTGTCTCTAGAAATAAAATTTAAAAAGTTTCTAATCAATAAGGAAAGCCCAGGAACTCACATCCCAGTTAATAATTTAAAGAAAAAGAAAATAAGAAAAGGCTGTATTTTTCAAAGGCAGTTAAGAGTATGGTAACATACTTCAGAAAAATTAAAGAGGTATTTTGGTGAAACAACAAAATGCTCTCTAAATCTTCAAAAACTTTCAAATGTATTTTCTTGAATTGGTGATAATACTGTCTCCTGTCCCCTCCCCACTCACAAAAACCCTTCTATCATGATAGGCCCAAGGAAATAAGAGAGCTGATGCCAAGTTGAGCAGCAGGAGGAAGGGTCTTTCCAGATGAAATCCTTCTAGTGCTAGAAGAGGAGACAGCAGAGAAGGAAGAGTAGGAGATGATGTCCTTCCTTCTCCATTACAATGGCCTCAGACTCAAAATCAAGAAGCAGGAGAAAGAACAGAAACATCACATAGAAGAAATGGTCCCAAGCTCTGTAGTACACAGGCTCATGAGGTGTCACCACATGCATGCATGGACATGAAAGAGAAAGCCCTGACTCTCTTCCAGCCTCCCTGAACTCTCCCTGTGGCTTATGGAAGGCAGTGGAAAGCTGAACACCATAGAGACTGCAATGAAGTTGCTGTGATTAGGGCCAAGATAACATTGTCAGAGGCATTTGAACCAGAGCAACTCTGAAGTGTAATGGGCTGCATTCCCAGATGGTGAGGCATTCTAAGTCACAGGATGAGAGAGGAGGTCAGCACAGAATACAGGTCATAAAGATCTTGCTGATAAAACAGCTTGCAGTAAAGAAGCTGGCCAAAACCCACCAAAACCAAGATGGTGACAAGAGTGACCTCTGGTCATTCTCACTGCTACACTCCCACCAGCACCCTGACAGTTTACAAATGCCTTGGCAACATCAGGAAGTTAGCCTGTATGGTGTAAAAGGGGGAGGCCTGAATAATCAGCCCTTCGTTTAGCATAATCATCAAGAAATAACCATAATAATGGGCTACCAGCAACTCTCAGGGCTGCTCTGTCTATAGAGTAGCTGTTCTTCATTCCTTTACTTTCTTAATAAACTTGCTTTCACTTTGCTCTGCAGACTCACCCTGAATTCTTTCTTGTGTGACATCCAAGAACCCTCGTTTGGGATCTTGAACAGGTCCCCTTTCCTCTAACCCTGTGGCAGAGACAGCAGTTCCTATGGGGGAAGAGTCCAAGGCGATGGTCTGGAGGAAGGAAGAGACTGTGGTGCCTCAAGGGTCTTCTGTGCCACTGAGATGACAGTGGGGCCAAGTCAAGGAAGCAGGACCACAAGGCTAGAACATGCTGAGGAAACTGTTTCCAGGTTTCACCAGCACTGAAATTAGTGCTGGATGCCAGGGGCTATCTAGAAACCAGGCATGAAAACAACTGATTCTGGGGATTTTAGGGAAGACCCAAAGGGCAGGATCAGGACCGCTTTTCACAGGCTGCCTCCCTTCACTTACCCATGTTATCACAAGGGTATTTGGGCTTTCTCTTTCACTCAGATGCCATCTTGGCTAAGGAAAGAGGGTGCTGGGAGAAACCGTGAAAGACATTGCCTCAGAGAAAATGAATGAACCCAAACTGAGAAAAAAATGGATGGAGAAAGTATCTTCAACTGCAAGATCAAGAACCCATCTCCTGCTCTTCTACCTCCCAGCCTCTGCTGCAGCCAGCAGAGACCAAGAATTTGTGAGAGTTTTGTTCTATCTAGAAAAATTTTAAACATATATTTAATTTCCTAAAATTGTATTAATTTTGTAATTAGCATGTACTGAAATTGTATTACAGCCTAGTTGTACACTGTATAATTTTCATCCTAGCCATTAGCAAAAACAGATACTCTTAAAAGCCAGATATCCATAGCACTAAACAAACATGGTTCTCCCCTTTATAAATCTGTGAATATGAGCCTTTTCTTTTCCAGTCTGATGTATTATAAAGGTGACGAGTTAGGAAACGAAAACAGTGTCCAAGATAACTAATAAAAACAAGCCATTCTAAGAATATACGTCTAAAGATCAATTAAGTCTGACAAAACATGTGAGTTATGTTTTGTTGTATAATCAGTAATATGAGAGTCAATCAAGGGTCTCATTGGAATTTTACCTACAGTTTTTACAAGGTAAATTACTCAAATATAGCTTGGATAAACAGAAAATATTCAATGCACTCTTCTTGTATATTACCACATCCATAGTTGAGAAGGATTAAATAAGATTAGAATATCATAAATGTGGTAATTGCACTAAGTAATGAATTCCATAACAAATCGATCTTTATTCTCCAAGTAAGAGCTGATTTGATTGAGCTCTATGCACTTAAGTGTTCTGGAAGATTTCCTAGTCCCTAAAGCTGCAGGTGTGGTCACTGTCTGGAGCAAAACAACATGGCTGAAAAGTGACTTGTTCCCTGTGGTCCCAGCTATGCATAGGCATAACCACAACAACCCAATACAATCAAATTAAATTATTTGTGTGTGACACTGCCATGAGAATAATGATTGGAAACTAGCAGAAGCTGTCAAGGGTCTTTTCTACATCAGATAAATTCAGCTGAGTCGTGAAGGTCAATTCAATTTAGCACTCATTGATTAGATATCTTTCACGTGTAAAACATTATGCTCAGCATTAAAAGAAAACCTTAACTCCTTACAAATAAAAATGTTTTATTGTTAAACAGCTCTCATTATGTAGTATACATTGTACGTTGTTAGTGGTTATGAAGTGCCTAAATTCACAATGCATTCTCATTTCTCTAAGTAATAGGAGTATCAAAATAAAAATGACTAAAGCCCCATGAGTCACAATATGACCATTTGGAATCTGGCTCTTACATAAAAGTGGTTAAAAAACCAGGTATTTAACTTTAAATGTGAAGTAATACAGCAAATTATCATTGAGCTTCTCTTATTCTTAATAATATGGTAACTGTGATCTTCAAGCAAAATCTTGATAAATTTTTTGACATAAAATAACCCATAGGGAGTTTTAAAAGTTGTGCAATATAGGTACATAAAATAAGGAGTCATTCTCTGACTATAGCAGAGGTTTCCAATTGCTTCCTAATATCCATTCTCTCCTCTTTCTACCATAGCCCTAATTATGAGCTGGGTACCAACTAAAACACTGCGTTTCCAGACTCTCTCCCAGTTAGCTGTGGCAGTGTGGCTAAGTTCCAGCTGATTATTTGTGAGCAGAAGTAACTAGACTTCTAAAAAGTCTTCACAAAGGAAAGAGGCAATCTTCTTTATTTACTCCTTCCTTCTTACTGCTGACCAGAAGGCAGAATAATGGCTGGAGCTCAAGCAGCTATACTGGATTATGAGGATGTGCACTAAGAATGACAGCAAGAAATAGCTCCAATTTCTGACAACCAGGAAGTGCCCAGATCAGCCCTGAACTGTCTACATCCAGAATTTAGATAAATAAGAAAGAGATTCACATCTGTGTTCTTTTAACCATCGTTTTATTGGTTTTTTTTTCTGAAGCTGACCAAAACCTACCATAACTGATAAAATCATCCCATCAGCCAGAATAAATTCTGAGCAGTTATCAAGAGAAAAACGTAATGTGAAGAGAAGCCACCCTTATAAGAGGAAACCAAGAACTTTTGTCATAGCTAGCCTAAAATGAAATTAATTACCTGAAAATTTCTGTCACCAAGGCTTTGGAAGTTGACATGAGAAGGCTGGTTTTATTGTGTATCATGCCCAGAAGTTGAATGATAATTTAAAACTGTTTGCATGTAATTTTCCCAAAACTTGCATAATAATTTGACATCTTTAAGGAGGAGAGGTGGCATAGTATCATACTACTGTGTAGTAAAAATCTGCTCTGTCCTCACACTGGGTTTACAACACAGATAGTGGTCCTGGAAAGAGCTGAGAACGAAAATTAGAATGCTTGAAGCTTAACTCATTATAGACCTGGAAAGTTGCTTAAGTTTTATAAAGCTTGGTTTTCTTATCTATGATATAAGGATAATGATAACAGCAGCTCCATTTTCTACACAAAGAAGTTGGGATAATAAAATAAAATAAATGTATGTCAAAGTGTTAACTGTTGTTACTAAAATCATTTTGATGCTCACTTATGTTTCTCTGGGAGAAGCACTCTGTTTTCAGTTTTCTGGAATAATTTCCTTTTAGAAGGCACTCTTTTTTGCCTGCATTAACTTATTTTCTCTACCTTCTCATGTTCATGGTTCTGTAGAATAATTTTGTTTTTATGAAGTGTGAGTTTTCATGAGCTATATGTATATAAGTATTTTTAGCTAAAAGAATATTGTTGAGAATGTGTATTTGGCTGACCCACAACCACTTCTTTTGAAACTAGCTGAGAAGCACTTGGACTGACACTGAAAATAAAAATGAGTTTATTAACTAATTATAGAAGGCCATGCAGTTAGAACATGTCACTTACTGATTGAAATCTAAATGCTATGTGCAGCAACATTTCTTCAGCCCAGAATCAAGCATCCAGATGTTCACATAGCAGCATCCACTTTGATAGCCTTGACCAATTATCAGTGAGAGTAAAAGTGCCCTTGGACTTACAAAATATTGAAGCGGCTTCTGAATTATCAAAAACATATTACCAGTCAATGGAATCTACACACACACATGTACACACACGTGCATGTATAGTTTCACATGTATACATGTATATGCAAAAATATATATGTGCAAATATATACATACATGCATGTATGTGTATATATGCATACTGAACTGGGCACAATATACACATATGTGTGTGTATATATGTGCAAAATATATACATGCATGTATTTTATATACATGTATGTACACATATGAATACAGATATGTACATATATATACATACTACATATATATACATATATATGTATTTGAGACAAGGTCTCGTTCTGTTGCCCAGGCTGGAGTGCAATGGCACAATAACAGTCTTGCATCAGCCTCCCAAGTACCTGGGACTACAGGTGCACTCTACAACACCTAGCTAATTTTTATTTTTGCAAAGACCAGGTTTCACTATGTTGCTCAGGCTGTTCTTGAATTTCTGGGCACAAGCAATCCTCCCACCTCAGCTTCCCAAAGTGCTGAGATTACAGGTGTGAGCAACTACACCCGGCTGAAACCAAAATATTTAACTAATATATATCACTCCATAATCATGTACATGGAGATTAATATTAACAGCAATAAAAACACTAGATTATCTGTGTTTACCTGCAGCAGAATAAAAAATGCTATAATTCCATTTCACAAATATTGAAGGTAAGATTTAATTTCTTGCTCAATAGGAAGCAGGTTATTTGAATTTGTTGTTGATAACAGCCTTCTGAATGTCATTCACTTTACAGGCTTCCTTCCAAAGTGCATCTCATTGACCTAGGGCTTCCATTTGATTAATAATGAAAGTCACCTAACCTTAAACTCCACTCAGTTCTTCTCTCTCAGACACTCACACACATACATTAGAACTTGTGCCTCCAATACAATCTAGAAAAATGAGACACTCTACAAGGGCCTAGACTCAGGGATTGGCCTTGCCCTCATGCTTCTGACAGTCCAAGGAAATGGGAAAGAGGAACTGGCCTGTGGACATGACACTTTGATTTTACTGCTCTTCTCTTGAAAACTGGACTCACTCTCTGTCCACTATCCCCAAAGTTGACCGGTGAGATATTTCCTCGTATCCCCTCCTTTCCAAACCCTCAGTCTTCACTTACGAGCCTGTTTTCTTTCTTTCATTTTTCTGCTGCTACTTTCATCACTATCTGAGCCAGAAGGCGAGGGGGGTATATAGAATATATGCACAGTGAAAAGGGAGGGAAGAAGGTTTAGAGGGAGTGAGCGCATGGAGACCCTGACACCAGTCCTTTCTGGGAACTGCAGGGAGATGCATTCTGTGCCTCAGTCTCTGATGTGGGCTCAGAAGAATTTTGAAAGAGACTACAATTGCTTCAGGCCTCTGTCTTCTCTTGAGATTTGCCTTCTCTCAGCCCTTCATGTCTTTCCCAGGTTTTTCCAAAGAAATCCTAACTCTGACTCATCATTAAGGCTTAAATGTTCTATGTCCCATTCTTCTATGGCCTTACTAATAGATAAACTAAATGGAAATATGAGATATGAAAAAATGACAGTGACTTATTGTGTTACTACCCAGATAATGCATTTACCTTCTAAGATGGGCCTTCTCAGATGGCTCAAAGGAATGAAAATTCTTAGATTATAGGTCTTATGGTGGATCCTATAGGTTTAGGAAAGTTTTTGGGAATTATTTTAATAATAACAATGGCCTACATTTAATTGGTTATACTAAATATCAAGCGCGTTTCTAAGAGCTTTCCACATTCTAGCTCATTTTATGTTCATAGTAGTCCCAGAGGATACTATTAATATCTTTGCAAATGAATATACTGAGCCCTGAGGAGGGTGAGTAATTTACCCTCAGTCATACAGCTAGTAGGTAAATGAACTGGGGTTTGAACCCAAGTCGTCTGGCTCCAGAATCCCTGCTCTTAATTCATCCAGATGGCTGTCAAAAACAGCATCAAGGCTGAAGTTCGTCTGGTAGTCAGAAAGCCTGAGTTCTAGACCTGGCTCTGCTTCTAAGGAACGATGCAACTTTGAACAAGCCACTTAAACTCTCTCAGCTGAACTGAATTTGTGGCTGATAGACTTGTTTTTTTCAGAAGCAGAACCATTTCTTAAGATAAAATCCTAATTCAAAGCCTGATATACATGATAGATAAAGGAGAGATATTGAGCCTAGGCTGCTGATACAGCTGCATATATATTGTTCAAAATCAAACCCTTCACCCCTTACTAAAGATGGGACTCTGTTGAACCAGTTGAACTTCCTTTGACTCAATGGTCTCTACTGCCTCTTTCAGCTACAGGACCCTATATCAGCGAGTGTGTAGACACACCGAGCAGTTCACGTCTCAAAATATGCTCTCCTCTCTACTGTGCACTCAGGTGGAAACAGCCTAGAGTTAGACACAGAAAAGAGGCAACACTTGAGCAAGCAAGAACATCGATTTCATCATTTTACTTGATTTCCTTCAGGGCTTGAACAAATAAAATATACTAATTAAAGCCTCACCCTACACTATACATTTCCCTCTGAGAAGCAGAGATGAGAAATGCAGTTTCTAAGCACTTAGCACTGTGACTACCATCTTAGACGCGTTTGGTGAATGATCATCCATGCTAATTTGAATACTATAGCAAAAATATAATTGAGACCCGCCACATTTATAACAACAACACTGCTCTGGGTAGAACTTTTTGAGATTAATTTTATTACATACTTGAAAATCAATTCCATTAACCTTGTTTTTCTTCTTCAATTAAACTAGATATGAGGTCCCGTAACACTAAATTCCCCCCCTTCTAACAGGTATACCTAGATATAGATCTGGATATACTTACTGTCTTCCCACCTCCATATTTTCCCTATTGAACCTCACTTCTCTTTTTCTGCATAGTGGAACACGTTCATCTTTAAACCATTTGTTTTTCAGTTTTATTGTCCTACATTTGTTATGGATCCTCCCCTAAGAATGCAGAATGTATCACAGATGGCGTCTTTGTTAAAGGGAAAACTTCTAAAGAGACAGTGCAAGACTCCCGGGTCTTAGGTTTGCTTTGTAAAGTGCATCTGTACACATGGGACATGGGTGAGTATGTTTCTGTGATAGAGCTTATGATACCCCCAAAGCTAGAGGAATCATGCTGTGCTCATTTTCTGAGAAATTCGCCAAGAACTGAAAAGTGAACTGGTCTTGGCAGAAGTCGACATTTTGAGTAGTTAGACTAAAATGTCCAACCGTGTTAGACGCTCTTTAGCAGCAGCCCATAACAAAACCCCTCACTTTAGGTGAGGAGTATCAATAACAGAAAGCTCTGCAGTCTCTGGAGAGCTCAGAACACTTTCAGGAAGGACTGGGTGGCTGCTTAGGTGTGCTTTGGGGGTTTCCAGTCTTTGAGATGTGTTATTTGCATGCTTTACTCTTCAAGGGCATTTACCTCCTTACTGTGGTTAAATATAGTAATAAGCAAAAATTAGAAGCTAAATACAAACTGACTGACTGAGGGAATAAGGGATGCAGTGAACAAGAAGAATTGATGGAGAGACTGGAGTCTAGTGATATGAGCGCATGGCAGGAAGCAAAAAAGAATTTCTAAATATGAACAGATAAAAACCCTGTTCAACTTCCTTGCACGTCAAAAGGAGGTGGTCAGAAGTTTTTTGAAAGGCTCTTGATTCTTGGAAGAAAAGTGTTTTTTCACTCTTTATCATTTTCTGACATCATAGCTATGTTGCCAAAAGGGCTGGAAGCAGGGATGTGGGTTTAGACCCTGTGGCCAAACGTTGCTCTGCTCTTTGCCAATTGCTCTGCTCCTGCCAACCACAGCTAACCTTCTTTCTTCTAGCCTGGATGCTCACCTCTCAGCCTGGTCATTCTCCAGCTAGGGCCATTGCAGGTATCTGAATTAATGTAAACACTATCTTCCCTTTGCATCACCTCAGAAACTTAATATAAGAATGTAAGAAGTATTGCACTCACTAAGACTAATAGTTCATTCAATTTAATATTCTGTCTGATGGTGACATCAAGAGACCTTTACTGGGATGGAAAAAGAGGCATTCTAAATAATAGGCATGCCAAAAGTTTGGATGCCATTATCTCTAATTTTAGTCCCTAATTACAGTTAACCATTTACAGAAACATGTAATAGATGCTGTATCTATCAATGTGGTAAGTCTGTAAACCTTAATTTTTTTAAACTAAATCCTCTTCTTGGGCATCATTGCATTTTTTTGATTTGTACTATTTTGTTTGGTCATTAAAATCAGTTTAATAAATATTTCTGTGTCTACTATGTGTCTATACTTCAAAGCCTTCACTTTCCTGGAAGCTGAAGGTCTGGGGAGGAGAGGAAGTGGGAGGGGCTGGGACACTAAAATTAAAATGATGTGTCTTTCATTCAAGAAGGTAACAATCCTGTGGGGGAGCTAGGAGCACGCACAGCTCACTGTCATACAAGTAGAGAAGTGAGAAGTAATCACCGAGGCATAAATGAGGTGCTTATGGATATACAAAGGAGAGAGTGGGGAATTCTGAATCCAGCATAAGGAAACAATTCTTAGGGTAGGTGTCATTTGAGCTGGGCTTTAATGAATGAGTATAATTTTCTCCATTGAAATTAACATTTAAGTAAAGTAAATACTAGAAACAGAATTGTGAATGTGCATAATGTGCTTGGGGAAAGGATTCAAAAAAGGCTGTGATCAGTGTTGCCAGAAAATCATTGGAATTGCAGGCTGGGATTGGTTTACTGAGAACTTTGAGCAAATTGAAGCATCTGGGCTTTGTACAGTGGGCACTGGGGAAGTATTAAAGGCCTCTCTAACTCTCTACTCTCGAGATAGTTGAGGGCACTCTACTATCTCCATTATTCAAATGAGAAAACTGAAGCTTAGAAGGAGTAAGAAATTCACTCCACAGCAAGTGTAGAAGTAATATTTGAGGTGAAGTATTTGCACTCTAGAGTCCAAATACTACACCTAGCCTTAATTGTTCTTTAAAATAATTTAAAATAATTTTAATTGACAAGTAACAATTATAATAACAATATAATATTTTGATATATGTCTTAGTCTTAATTTTTTATATAATAGAAATAATAACAATACTCCCTATCTAACTAAAAAGTTTGATCAAGTAAAACTACAGATGCTAAAATACTTAGAAACTATAAAATACTTTTATAAGTCTTGACTATTAATATTATTTTATTATCAGAATTCAACTAATATAACTCCTAAATACATTGCTGGAAAGCCAACTGGTGTTATTTGGTGTTGATACTGTATATAAGTGATTGAGTTCCTACTGGGCAAGAAAGACAACAACACCTATTTCACAAGATAGCAAGGAAATGAGATTATGTATATATCTCATAATCTCATTTCCTTGCTATCTTGTGAAATAGGTGTTGTTATCTCCAATTTATAGACCAATAAACAGAGGCTGAAAGAGATTAAAACCTATTCAGTCACAGCTGGTAAGTCAAGGACCATACTTCACATTTATATCTTTAAATCCCCAAATCCCATCCATAAGGCTACTCATTGCCTTCCTTATTGATGCAATAAACCTTTAGTTTGCAGTGGGACACTGAAATGATGCCTTCAGAGAGCAATTAATGATGCCAGAAATCTCAGCATTTCCAACAAAGATGTGGGTGTCCAGTTTTGTGCTTTAAAAGAGATGTAACTATTTTACCCTGTTAAGGATCATGTTGAATAGGTAAGTAGTAATTAGTCTTGACTTACCTAAAACAAATTATCTATTCTATTTTACTCTCTGAGACAAAATAATGTCTTTAAGAATAATTTTATTGTTGATTTAAAAAAAGATGAAAAAACTTCCCTGTTTATGTAATAGTATTGGTTCTTTATAATTATTTTAAACTTTAAAATCTTCCCTACATTTACTGAATCATTTGTTTCTATGTTTTAAAGTATATTTCTTGGCTAGGCGTGGTGGTGCATGCCTGTAATCCCAGCAATTTGGGAGGCCAAGGAGGGCAAATCACTTGAGGTCAGGAGTTCGAGTCCAGACTGACCAACACAATAAAACCCTGTCTCTACTAAAAATGCAAAAATTAGCTGGGCATGGTGGCACGCACCTGTAATCCCAGCTACTCAGCAGGTTGAGGCAGGAGAATCGCTTGAACCCGGGAGGTGGAGGTTGCAGTAAGCAGAGATTGCACTACTGCACTGCAGCCTGGGTGACAAAGTGAGACACTGTCTCCCAAAAAATAAAAATAACATAAATAAATAAAGTATGCATCTCTTGATTATAAAACTTAACATATATACATATAATAGGTTTGATATATATCATGTGATTGGGTTGAATTCATTCATATTAATGTCAGCGGACCCCTGAGGTGCCTGAGAACTGTTGACTATTGTCACATTTACACAGAAATATTCCAAAGACAATGTACAAACTGAGACAAGAGATAAACATCAAGATGTACAAATTTTTCAAGTTTATATACCTATGGATAGGTTGTGTTCTGAATTCATTTAGTGATAGTAATAGAATTAGAGTTTGGAGATGCTGAGATTTTGTTTCCTTGCACAAATGTTTTGCACTATTTTAATCAGTTCTGTGGAAATCAGAGAGCAGTCAGTTGAGGAGAAAACTGGTGAATGAATAAAATATCAAATGCACCAAATAGATTTCACCTTTTAGCAACAAAGGATGGAAAAATCAAAAAGAGGGTTGCAAGAATTTTTCTTTCTGGAAGACAAAATGTGCTCCACTCTGAAACTGCATTGGATTTTCCCAGAAGAAGCTACAGCAAATTTCAAAATTAAGCAGGGAGAGATATAATCAGAATAGCTTCACTGATGACAAATCATCTGCCCTAGGTCCTGAATTTTCTACAGTCTCTCAGGAGTCCCTCTGTAACTAGAAAGCACAAGTACCTTCTGCTTTTCAGTAAGCATCCTACCAAGTTACAAGTCAGGGAGGAAGTGAAAAGGAAAAACAAAAAAAGAAACAAAACCAATAGAGCCAAAAGAGATGCATCCTTAGTAACCCAAATTGTGATAAACCCTTGGCATTAGCAAAAACCGCAGGCCTGTGTAGAAGTGGAAGTGCAGTCCTTCTGTACAGCATCTGCTGCCATGCAACCAACAGTCTCTCCACTGCCAAAGTGGTCCGGGATCAAACAAGGAAGGATCTAAATGTTTGCAGTCATGTGCACATGCCTAAATTGGACATATGGACCTTCACATTTTTTTGCTGAGAATCTTGTTTGCTTAATCTAATCAGTGCTCTTAGAAAAGCTGCCTCACCACTGCTCCCCAGAATTATTTCTGGTGGTTTGAAAATGTCCAGTAATAGAGTCAAAGCCTTTCTTCCATGAGGCTTTAAACAAACCCTCAAAGATAAACTTGAAGCTTCTGAAACTAATCACAGTAGTAATTATTTGCTCAGAAATTATGCAATGATTATATTCTAACCCCAAATCAGGTGTGAACCCCAGGTTTATTTATCACTAACTCTTGTGGATTTGGTCAAGTGGCTTATCTTCCATGAATCCCAGTTTTCTCATCTGGAAAGTGCTAATAACACCTACCTGTGTCATTGATAAGATAATTTGATAACATATGAAAAGTGTAGATGCTCATAAAATGGCATCTGCCACTATTGTCATTATCACCAATTCAAGCTTCTTTAAAATTTTGTTAGTATTCATATGTCCCTGAAAGCATTCTCTTTCCATTTCTGGGAGTTTGGTTACTTAACATTCTTTACTATTAAGAAGCTCATTTTAAAGCAGGTATGGTCAAAATGAGTGAATAATTCAAGAAGGAAGAAGACAGGGGATCTAGAGAAAGAGATCTCAATTACAAAAAAGAGGCAAAAGGATGAATAGCAGAAAAAACCAGAAAAATGTCAGACTCCCAAAGTGGGTAAAAATTATCAGATAGGTTTGGGCACTTGGAAGACTTAAGATTTAGCCATGATCCCAAAGCAAAGTTATGCAAATTTAAACCTTGATAAGTTTGTAACTCTAGAAAAAAGAGAAGTGTATTCAAGAAAAGAATCACAGTACTACTGATTCATCAGTGAAGGATATTTTCATTATAATAAAAATGCAAACATTGAATGTTGAGTGAAGAAAAGTCAATTATAACTATAATGGGAGAACGGGTGGGGAGACAGATAAATCCAGCAAAATAGAAAATCAACATATAATGTCTATAAACTTGATTAAGCATAAGATAACAATATATTATTTAAAATTATGGTGGTACATTTTGCTAGAAAAAGCAGTGAAAAAATAAGCTGAAAGGAGTAGCCACTGGATAGCGGGTGCTGTAGGGGTAGGGTTAGAATGAGGACTGTGAGTTTCATGCATGATAAGCCTTTCAGCACTATTTGACTTTTTAAAGAGATGCACATAATATTTTAATAAAAATTTATGAAAACAACTTAAGAAAAGAAATACACATTTGAAGTATGACAGATCCCTCTCTCTTTCTCTCTCTCTCTCTCCACACACACACACAAATAAGCACAAGTGTATAAAATCTAGGTAACTTACTCTTTGTTACAATAGTTCCTTAGCCATAGATAAATAAATATCCATCATTTATCAACTAAAGGCATAGGATTTAGTAGTCAGGATGAGGAATAAAGCAAAGGGAGGCATAGAATCTTAGTAAATGGGAGGCATGTTTCCTGTATTCAAGGATTTTGCAATTTTGTTCAGAAAAGAAAATCAATCTCTTTCAGGAGAGAGAGTGGGAACCTGAAATTTCTTGTTGGAGGAAATAAAGAATCTACACTTTTGAGTCTTGCTATTTTTGTCTCCTAGAGGTTTCCTGTGAGCTGTTTTCTAGGACTCAGAAGAAAAAACCTTGTCTGTGTTTAGCTGACAAGACTCCCTTCATGACATTTCCAGAGAAAAAGTAGAATCATGGTTTTTCCGTTAGAAGATACCACATAGAAATATCAACCCTTATTTTACAGATAAGGTACTAAGCCTAAAAGAAGCTGTGTATTTTTCCCAAGATCGCACATCCTGCCTCAAGAACCAGTCTTCTAATGCCACTTGTGTGCTCTAGTAAATGTGCAATTGCCCAATACTAAACTGGGAAGGGGGTACTAAACTTGAGATGAGAACAATCATAATTAATTCTCTAATATTGTTCCATCCATTAATGGAATGAAGATTAAAGTGACACTAACCACTTGTATAGCACTTTCAGGTTTCTTTACTGGATGCAAAGGCTTATACCTGTAACCCCAGAACTTTGGGAGGCCAAGGAAGGAGGATCGCTTAAGGCCAGGAGTTTAAGACCAGCCTGGGTAACATAGTGATACCTGTCTCTAAAAACAATAAAACATTTTTTTTAAAGTAAGTCTAGTGAGATGTCCCATTCCTGTAGTCCCAGCTACTGGGAAAGCTGAGGTGGGAAGATCACCTAAGCCCAGGAGGCTGAGGTTGCAATGAGTTATGATCACACTATGGCACTCCAGCCTTAGGGACAGAGTAAGACCCCCATCTCTTAAAAACGAAAAGTGTCAGGGGAGATCCAAGATGGCTTAATAAGAATAGCTCCAGAATGCAGTTCCCAGTGAGAACAGCACAGAGGGTGAGTGCTCACTGCATTTCCAAACAAGTTTTCACTGCCCACAGACCAGGAGATTTACAGGCTGAAAAGCGCCAAGAGTTTTCAGCCCAGCAGTTTCAGCCAGTGCTGTGTCGGCACACAGAACTCACACAAGTCTGGGAAGCCATTTTGACTGGCACCTGGAATGCCTGGGAGACAGAGCTGCCCATTCAAAGCAAAGGGAAGGGGCTGAGACAGGGAGCCAGGTGACCTTGCTCAGCAGGTGACACCCCCACAAAACAAGCAATATAAAACGCTCTGGATTGAGAGTTTTACAGCAAGTGCAGCTGGACCCAGGACTGTCCAGCTCAGTGGGGGGAAGGGTTTCCCCCACTACTAAGGCAGTCCCCCACTACTGAGGCAGTCCATCACTACCAAGGCAGTACACACAGGAGCTGGGCAGAGCTGTCAGCAGCTCAGCAACACTTCTATTGGCAGATTGTGACTAGACTACTCAATGCAGGGCAGGGCATCTATGAAAAAAGGCAGCAGCATGACAGGAACGTATAAATAAAGCCGACCTTCCTAGGACAGAGCACCTGGGAAAAGAGGCAGTTATGAGTTCAGCTGCAACACACTTAAAGTTTCCTGCCCAGCAGCTCCGCAGGCAACAGTG
This sequence comes from Callithrix jacchus, assembly GCF_049354715.1. Lineage (NCBI taxonomy): Eukaryota > Metazoa > Chordata > Mammalia > Primates > Cebidae > Callithrix > Callithrix jacchus. Next base: position 4,773,808 of record NC_133518.1, read on the forward strand.
GAGCTCCCAGCACAGCACTTGAGCTCCTATAAGGGACAGACTGTCTCCTGAAGCAACTCCCCCACCCCCATATACCCAAAGAGATGCCTCATAAAGGAGAGAGCTCAGGCCGACATCTGGCAGGTACACTTCTGGGAGGAGGTTAGCAGAGGAAGAAACCAGTGACAACCTTTGCTGTTCTGCAGCCCCCACAGGCAATCCCCAGGTGAGCAGGGTCTGGAGTAAACCTCCAGCAGTCTTGCAGCAGAGGGGCCAGACTGTTAGAAGGAAAACTAAAAAGCAGAAAGAAATAGCTTCAACATCAACCAAAAGTATGTCCACTCAGAGATCCCATCCGAAAATCACCATCTACAAAGACCACAGGTAGATAAAGCCACTAAGATGAGAAAAACCAGCAGCAAAAGGATGAAAACCCCAAAAACCAGAATGCCTCTCCTCCTCCAAGGGATCACAACTCCTCACCAGCTAGGGATCAAAGATGGATGGAGAATGAATCTGATGCATTGACAGAAACAGGCTTCAGAAGGTGGGTAATAACAAACTTCTCAGAGCTAAAACATGTGCTACCCTAATGCAAAGAAACTAAGAACGTAGAAAAAAGGTTAGATGAGATAAAACTAGAATCAACAGCTTAGAGAAGAATATAAATGACTTGATGGAGCTGAAAAACACAGCATGAGAATTCCGTGAAACACGCACAAGTTTCAATAACCAAATCAACCAAGCAGAAGAAAAGATATCAGAGATTGAAGATCAACTGAATGAAATAAAACAAGAAGGCAAGAATAGAGAAAAAAGAGTGAAAAGAAATGAACAAAACCTGCAAGAAATATGGGATTATGTGAAAAGACCTACTCTACATTTGACAGGTGTACCTGAATGTGATGGAGAGAATGAATCCAAGCTGGAGAACACTCTTCAGGATATGATCCAAGAGAACTTCCCCAACCTAGCAAGGCAGGCCAACATTCAAGTCCAGGAAATACAGAGAACACCATAAAGATATTCCTCGAGAAGAACAACCCCAAGGCGCATAATCATCAGATTCACCAGGATTGAAATGAAAGAAAAAATGCTAAGGGCAGCCAGAGAGAAAGATCAGTTTACCCAAAAATGGAAGCCCATCAGACTCACAACGGATATCTCAGCAGAGATATATCTTGGATAGTTCGACCATTGTGGAAGACAGTGTTGTGCTTCCTCAAGGACCTAGAAATAGAAATTCCATTTGACCCAGCAATCCCGTTACTGGGTATATACTCAAAGGATTATAAATCATTCTATTATAAAAACACATTCATATATATGTTTGTAGCAGCACTGTTTACAATAGCAAAGACCTGGAACCAACCCAAATGCCCATCGACAATAGACTAGACAAGGAATGGAATAGTATGCAGCCATAAAAAATGATGAGTTCATGTCCTTTGCAGGAACATAAATGAATCTGAAAACCATCATTCTCAGCAAACTGACACAAGAACAGAAAATCAAACACCCCATGTTCTCACTCATAGGCTGGTATTAAACAATGAGAACACATGGACACAGGGAGGGGAGCATCACACACTGAGGTCTGTTGGGGAGGGCCAAAGGAGGGACAGCAGGGGGGTGGGGAGGTCAGGGTCAGGGAAGTATAGCACAGGGCGAAATGCCAGAAGTAGGTGATGGGGAGATGGAGGCAGCAAACCATGTTGCCCTGTGTGTTCCTATGCAACAATCCTGCATGATCTGCACATGTACCCCAGAACCTAAAATACAATTTAAAAAAAAAAGCATAGGCAACAAAAGCAAAAATGAACTAACAGTATTGCATCAAACTAAAAGTCTGATGCACAGAAAAAAATAATAATAACAGTGAAGAGACAACATACAAAATGAGAGAACATATTTGGAAACAATACATCTGGTAAGGGCTTAATATCCAAAATGTATGAGAAACTCAAATGACTCAGTAACAAAAAACGAGTAACATAATTTACATATATACATAGTGTTAGTCCTTGTTATGCTCCTATATAGAAATAGCTGAGGCTGAATAATTTATAGTAAACACCTTTATTTGGTTCATGGTTCTGAAGACTGTATGAGAAGCATGATGCCATCATCTGCTTCTGTTGAGAGCTTCAGAGAACCTCCAATCATGGCAGAAGGCAAAGGGGATGCGGGCATGTCATGTGGCAAGAGAGGGAGCAAGAGATGAGGTGAGGTGTCATGCTTTTTGAAACACCAGCTCTCATGTGAACTAATGAAGCAAGAAATCACTCATTACCCTGAAATGGCATCAAGCCGTTCATGAAGGATCCACCCTCACGACCCAAACACCTCCCACTGGGCCTCACCTCCAACATTGGGAGTCTAATTTCAACATGAGATTTGGAGAAGACAAATATCCAAACCATCTATCTGTTTATCTATCTTTCTATCTATCTATGTAGAAATACTATTCCATTATATTTTTATAAATTGTATGTTTTCAGTCATTCCACAATTGTTTGGGGAGAGATTAGTTCCAGTACTTCCCATGGATACCAAAATCTATGGATACTCAAGCACCTGATATAAAATAGTGTGCCATTTGCATATAATCTATGTGCATCCTCCCATATACTTTAAATCATCTTTAGATTACTGAAAACATCTATCATTATGTATATAGTTCTTATACTGTATTTTCAGGGAATAATGGCAAAAAAAAAAGTCTGTACATCTTCAATACAGATGCAGCTTTTTTGGTTCATTTTAGTTTTTGGTATTTTTGATCTGTGATTGCTTGAATCCATGGATTTATAATCTACAGCTACAAAGGCCCAATTGTATATATTTATTTGTATATAATGTAGATAGATAGATAAAGTTAAATATTATTCAGACTTTAAGAAGGAAATCCCATTCTTTGTGACAAAATGAATGAACCTGGAGTATATTTTTAAGTAAAATAAGCCAGGTGCAAAAAGATAAACACTGCATTATCTCTGTTATATATGGAATTTAAAACAGTTAAACTCATGAAAGTAGAAAGTAGAATGGTGGGTGCCTGGGGCTATAGGATGAGGGAATGTGGAGATGTTGATCACAAAGTACAGAGTTTTTGTCATGCAAAATCAATAATTTCTGGAGACCTAAGATACAGCATGGTTGCCTATAGTTAATAATACTGTATCATATACATAAAATTGGCTAGCACAGATCTTAAGTGTTCTTATCATGCACACAAAAATGGTAAAGTGACAAATATGTTAATAAATTTGATTGTAGTAATCATTTCACTATATATATGTGAGATATATGTGTATGTCTATATGTATACACATATACATGTGTATACCTACATCAAGTAATCATATTACGCAGATTACAGTTTTTATTTGTCATGTACCTCAATAAACTTTAGAAAAAATGTTATGTGATTAGTTTACAACTTAAAAAAAAAGTGTCCTTATTTTCATTATCTCACTTAATATTGAAACAATCTTACACTGATAAGAAAATTCAAGTTTATTCAGAGAAGTTTAATAAATTGTCAAGGGCAAATAACCAGTAAATAACAAATCAAATAATTGGACCAAGGTGTTCTGTCTGACTCCTTGTCCAGTGTAAACCATTTTCTCTTTTATTATGACACACAAAACTTTAGGGAGCACTTTTGTAAAATGACTGTGTTTGAAAAATACTTTAAAATATTTTAAATTACATATGGCCAAAATAAATAAATTAGTTCAGCTTTGAATTATTAATAGTTTGAATGAATAGTCACAGGAATATTCAATATGGACACAGTGGGAGAAAATCTGGGATAGGGATAAGAGTCATGAATATTTAATTAGAGCTGCCCAACCTTTAAGTCAATGATTACTCTTGGTGATATACCAATATTATTTCTCCAAAATATTTCAAGTAAAAATCCATTCTGTCCCCTTAATTCTTAAAATAAAAATGTTGGGCAAAAAATTTAAATAGTCAAGAAATGTTGAAAATAACAAAGGGCAATTACTTTTCCTCTAAAAACAGCTCTTCATGGATCTTCTAAGAAGAATCCAATTCATGGACTACTGCCGACTCATTAAAATCAACTTGTAATATCATGCACATAATGTATATCTATCCAATTCATGCATGCACATCCAGAATGTAGGATACTTTGGTATCAAAGTGCTATTTATGATTGACAAATACATCAATGCTCTAAGTTTTCATTTCCATCTTCTTCAATAAGGCAAGATAAATGAAAAAATGCATGTCATTCATTGCTCTGCACTTTTCTCTTTAGAGAAATGCAAACTATAAACATCACTAAGACATTCTACTAATAGCTTTAAAGGTTGGCTTACAGCATTATTAATTATACATTTGTAAGAAGGTCTGTGAGTGCATGCTTTGCATTCTTATTCAAAGATTCAATCAATAAGGTCATCCCTGCCACTTGCATTCTGAACAGCAATGCATAAATTTAGTGCCTGTAGAAGTATAAATAGATGTGTCTATAAATATAGCCTAGTATCATAAAGTTACATTTTAATCATGTAGCTTTTCTTGTGTATAGGAAATTGTATTTCTCCAGGGAGGTGGGTAGATGACTTTTGTGTTGATTTTTAAATAACTACATTATAAATCTCTCTTGCTGGGCCAGCACAAGGCAAAACTAAAACAACCTCTTTATTGTAAGGCAACTGCATCATGGATGACTTGTAATATATTGTTAAAATTGGGTCTTTCACTTTCAACCTGTTTTGGGGTGGGTAACCTATATTGCTCCCCTCAGATTAAATTGTGTTATTCCTTATCACCACATGACAGCAACTTTTTAAAAAAAATCACTACAGTTTCTTATAATAATTCTACTCCAATTACATTGCTTTACTATTATGGGCATGTAGTCAGATGTCTAGGGATTTTGGCATTCACCGGGAAGTAGTTACATTGACTTGGTTCCAGTTTTCAGCTTGAACTTCCCAATCAAACATGGAAACCTCTGCAGTTCCTTAAATCACAGAGACTCACAAAAAGATTTCTTAACCTGTGTGTGTAAATGCCCAGGAGGTCTATAGATAGACTTTGGCAGGTCTGTACAATTTCTGACACTGTGCAGAAATCCTCTTTACTTTTTGTGGGAGTACCACATACCTTTCATCAGTTTCTCAAAAGGGTCATTGATCCTAAAATGATTAATAACCACTATTCTTTCTAATTAAATATAATTTAAAATGGCCTCAACTGTGGATTTCAGAATTATTTTCTCTCAATGTTCTTTGCAAAATCAGATTCAAATAACCTTGTATGTTATATTTAAAGCCTTCTTTTAAAAATTGTGTAAGAATATTATGCATGAACACTGATTCTCCAGTCTCTTTTGTACTTGGTCTCAGAAACTCACAGTTAACAGATTAGTTTCCTCATTTTAATTGCATTTTTTGGGTCAGATTTTGGTTTTGGTGCATGCTTAAATTCATCTTCCCATTTTATACAAACAATAGGTGTCAGTAGTGTCAGCTAAAGAGATCATGACTTGAACTCTGCTATCAAAATGCATGATAATAACTCTAGACCTGAGGAATTGAAGACTGCCAAGAACTCAGAAAGGCAAAGGCTTGTCAAGAGATGTTGCCCAATATTTGTCCTTTGATAAAAATTATCTTTCAGCTAAAATGAAGCTTCTGCAGCTTTGTTATACAGACTATGCAAACATCTAATTTAAAATAAGAGTTTGATGAATTAGTTTTCTCTTACTGAGAGAATTGCCTGGAAATGTGTACTTAATGATGTAGTTACAAGATATTTTTTAAAGGTCTTTGGAGAAAAGGATTCACTTTAGGTATCACTTTGAGGGACATATAAATCCTAAGGCCTCTTATCAAAAATGAGAATAGAGATTGGAGGCATCAGTAAAAAGATGATACTTTCTAAGAAATTGTACCTACTCATCTGTGAATAGGTTTATGTGACTATGGAGCCTGGCCAGGGCCTGTGGTGATCCAGGCATTGTTGTAGTGGTAGCATCACATTTTTGTGCAGTCAGACACAAGTTGGCATTCTAGTACCTGCTGCCTCGAGAAATGCCAGAACAGAGCCTATGTGTACCAAGGCCCCACAGGTGGCCTCATCCCACAAGTCCTTGGGTACACAGCACTGTTTAGTGGCCATGGCCCTTTATCTTAAGAAGAGGTTCCAACTGAGGGCAATTATATCCCCCATAGTACATTTGGCAATGTCTGTGAATATTTTTGATTGTCACAACTAGAGAGGCATTGCTGGCATCTCATGGGTAGAAGTCAGGCACACTGCTAAATAACCTATAATGCATAGGACAGCCCTTATGACAAAGAATTACCTGTCCCATGTGTTAGTAGTGCCAGTGTTGAAAAAGCCTGCCCTAAGGCCATGCCACTTCGATCACCTTGAGAGGTTATATAGGTAAGTTCTATTTAGACTCACACCACCCACAGGGTCACTAAAGTTTAGTCCATTTGCCAGATGTGGAAATTGTAATGCTTTAAACAGAATGAAGTGAAAAAATATCCTACAATGTCCTTCCTTTACAGGTTCATACCTATTTCTTTCCCCAAAATGTGTATTAAATGTCACCTTTTGCAGGAATATTTTGTATGTTGACATCATGTTTCCATGTATTCTCATGATACCATGTGCTTATTCTAATTGCAGCTCTGATTATTTTCTGTCTCCCTACTAGGTTATAAATTCATTGAGAGCTTGCTGTTTTTATTAATCCTTGGGTCTTAGTACCTACCAGAGCTTGACACATAATACATAGGCAATAAATATATGTTGAAGGAAAAAGCAAGCCTGGAGACCTGGCTTAGATTCTCTGTGACAACATCCATCCAGACTGGATTTACTCGAGGATATTACTAGCAAGCACACTGGCCCTTAGGACATTTGGCCCCATGCCCTCTGAGGACATGAAACTGGGGAATGTCTCACTCCATGGCCTGTAGGTTTACCAAGCACAATGGTGGAAATTTCGGGTCAGCCATACTTATAGTAGTCATACTGAATTTTAAATTTAATTTATGCATTTATTTTAACAAAATAATAATTGTACATATTCACAAGGTACATAGCAATGTTTCAGTATGTATAATGTATAGTGATTAGATCAGGGTGCTTAGCGTATCAACATCATCTCAAACATTTATCCTTTCTTTGTGTAGGGAACATTCAATATCCTCCCTTTAGCTATTTGAAATCATATATTAGCATTAACTGTAGTCATTCTACAGCAGCATAGCACACTAGAACTTATTTCTCTTATCTAGCTGTGATTTTTGTATACTTCAACAAATCTCTGCCTATCCTGAAACACTACAGAATGAAGATTGTAGAGATAGTAAGATCTGGTCCTAAAGCTAGAACCCCAATGTGACAGGAACCAGGGACAGAATTCTCCCTAAATACCTTTTCTCAGGAAGTAAGAGAGATACTTTTAAGGACCTTGGCTGCATCTACATTTGACAGAACGTCTCTCTTTATTGAAGAAGGAAGACCAACAGTGACCTCAATAAGTACATGAACAAGTAACTGAGGGGGCCCAGCATTCATATCCACCAAGGCTCAGCTCACACCCACACTCAGGTACAAGTCAATTAAAGGGTTGCACTATGAGCAAGGACAATTCTTATTTTGGCTGCCTGTAGATTACACCAAAATTCACCAGAAATCAGAATGACTAAGCTTAGAATAATTTATAAATGTACTTTGTGTTAAGAACAATAACCTTGGGATTATAAAATAAATAAGCTTTATGTCAAAAATGGGAAAAGAGCAAATCTCAGATTTATAGTAAATCAACAATAATTTGATGTATACATAACAAATACATGGTTTAATTTATGGAATATAAAACAAAATGATCTAATTTTTCCAGATAGCATGGAGCTATTTGCATTACGTTGTGCTATTATTTGACAAAGCACATCAAATAAGATTTCAGCAAAATAGTTAACATAGTTATAAGTAATATATTCCTGACATGAGTTGACATCAGGAAAACAACACAGGAACATTTCAGAACATTCAACGTTATTTTCCATTGACAAACATGACATAAATAACCTATGCTTATTAAATACACAGACTAGCCATGACTTGAATGCCCACAAGAGTCTAATGTACTTTTCATAGGCTCTTTTATTTTTTGTCTCCACAATATTGAAGACCAGCCTTTAAAACATGCTAGAAGATATATTTAAACACACTGAAGATAACTAAAAAGTTATGAATGACAATAACTTGAAAAGTGGAATTATCTCCAAAATGCCCAAAAAAGCATGAAAAGGCTGATTTGTTTCTGATGGTGATCTCCTTCCTTCTTATCTTTACTTCTATAATAAATTCTTCAACAAAGCAGACTTACTACAAAACAGATTCCAATCTGTTTCACCCATTAGTGTGTATTAAAAATATGAAGTTATTATCCTCTTAGAAACAATCCCAGCCTCACCAATAGGAAATATGCCTGTTACTTCCTATTGAAAGAATGGATAAGCACAGTAGAGTCAAGGGGACTAGGAGAAAATAGTGTAATTTCAAATGAAGAAATATGTAATCTAGTAGACATTTGCATTGCTTATTACATGAAACAAATTGATACAAAGTTTCTGAAAAAAGATAATGTTTATTCTCAGTAAAGAAAATGTGTGACATATAAATGAATGTGATACATATCTGATTGAATTGTATTTCTTTTTTAAATTTATTTTTACTTTTTAATTAATTTATTTTTTTTTGAGATGGAGTTTCACTCTTGTTACCCAGGCTGGAGTGCAGTGGCACCATCTCGGCTCACTGCAACCTCCGCCTCCTGGGTTCAGGCAATTCTCCTGCCTCAGCCTCCCGAGTAGCTGGGATTACAGGCACACACCACCATGCCCAGCTAATTTTTCGTATTTTTTAGTAAAGATGGGGTTTCACCATGTTGACCAGGATGGTCTCAATCTCTTGACCTCGTGATCCACCCGCCTCGGCCTCCCAAAGTGCTGGGATAACAGGCGTGAGCCACCGTGCCCGGCCTGAATTGTATTTCTAAAGAATCATAATACAGTCTGCTTATGGTATCATAATGTAATGATATATGACTAAACTTGTATAAATTATAACCCTTAAATAGACTCTTCATTTTAGGAATTATGAAACAGAATATATCAAATAAAATATTTTCTCTAATTCTCTTATCGTCATCACCACCTGGTTAGTTTCCTTATAATACTGAACTGATGTCAGCTTCTTAACAAACATGTATGTGAGTTTGAGTGGATTATTGAATTTTGTAAATTGGCTGTATCATAACCTATGTCATGAACATCACAGACAACTGTCACTCTGTGTCAGCATTTTATTGCAACTCAGAGAACAGTCTTATGGACTAAGCCACAGTTGCACAATTCTGTAGTTTTTAGACCTCAGTTTTAACAGATTTTGAGATACATATACATATAAAACAAGCAATAAATAAGCAGCTGTGAAAATTTGTCATTGTTGATGGCTTACACTTGTTATATAGACAAAAAATAGAAATTTTAATTATTCAAATTAAGCCTTTTCTGTTTGCAATAATAAATACTCTGTAGTCTCCTTGTGTTATTCACCTCCTAGAATCTGGTATATTGCAGGAGGAGCTTTTGGGATTAAATTACAAAAAGAAATAGATATTATGTATGTATAAAATTTCAAAGAATGGAAGTTTTCTATTTTCTTTTTCTGAGTTGATCTCAACCAAAAGAACTATTAAATAATTGTTGATATGGAGAAGGTTGAAAGCTGATTACTAATTTGGGGTCAAAAAGAACAAATTATAAAAAGCATTGTATAAATAAAAAGCCTAATCTACTAGAAAATGCAATGTTAGAATACTGCCACAGTTATCTCATTATTAAAATACTGTTTGTTAATTTTTAGTTTGTCTGTCACTCAATCAGGATCTTCCATAGTTAACTTACATAAGGTTTCACAATTATTTTCTGCAACACAGTAAAGAGATATTTTATAAAATAAAGAAGTGTAAGTAGAAATATATGTATACTCAATATTTCAGACTAGTTTAAATCTGGTATGATTAAACACTTACATTTACCTGCAATATCTTGGGACACATAGAGCACTAGGTTAATTTGGTAAATACTGAGATAACTCATTTTGTTTCTTCAACTTCAAGATATTTTTAAGACATTCACCATATCTATTTTATTTGAAAAATAAACTTCTCATTAAATAATGTGTGATCATTCTCTTCTATGACTCAGCATAGTATATAAATTCATTGTTTGGAAAATCAGCACTGTTTTGTAAAATTGACACTTGCTAATTTTACATATATTTCTACATACATTCCATATAGAAATATTTACATATATTCCATTTGCTTACTTCTTCCCACATGGTTTTCTTGGCCTTTAATTGTCTTTTAACCAATACTTCAAAGTTCAAGGAATTGTCATAATCTATACATGCATTTTTTTCTGATTAGACTTATGTATGTAAGAGTGAACTTGAAGGTCAATAAAATTAAACTTAGACACGTCTTTCTGCTGTGACTACATATGTCCTCTTTCTAACCACTACTCTAGTCTCTGTACATCTCTGAAACCGAACCTCAACAACAAAAGGCTGAAATCATTTGGGATTTTCATTACTTATCAGGTTTCCCCAGACTAACAAATGCCTAGCTAACAAAACGCACATGCCGTTTACATAATTTCTCTCTTTTCCACCTCCCTTTCAAGCTTATTATAAAACAAAACAAAACAAAAATACCTGCCATTCATCCCTTTCTAAAACATAACCCCTGGGCAGGAATTTATTTTGCAGTTAAGAATAAGCTTCAGGCTTTTTGCCTTTCTGTATTTTTTGTGGTTTGATGAAAAGTGATATTCTTTTGATAGTAATCTCCATTACCATTTGGAAGTATCAGTCTCCTAAATTATTAGTATAAATAAAGCACTTTGTGGTACAGCAATATGACACTACATCCTTGAAGATAAATTCAAATTCTGTAATTAAATAAGCGAAAATAATTCACTTTATCAGCCTGATTGACTGTAATGGCATGAAGCACTTTAATCACAGGATATGTGCCTTGCCAATGTGCACTCAGTTTTGGCAAACTTCTGCTCATTGGCTCACTGAATAAATATTTATTGGACAATTTCTATATTCCAGGTGTTATACGAGGTGCTAGAAGAAATCATGCTCACACCACTCAAATTCACAGTGCCTGATTAGAACTTGGGGTCACAGGACCACCCAAGAGGTAAAGCCTCTTTATTATGACATTTAAATGCATTTTTGAAAAAACTAGGTAGTTTTATGTTATAATCCATGAGGTGACCGATGGGATAATCCAATTCTATGGCATGGAGAGGTTTTAGTATAGACTATCACTTTTTCCAAAATTTACATTAGTAGAACCATCCTGAATTATATAAGCACCCTCAGTAGATTTTGTCTTCGAATTCAATTTAGCATGTCATTTAAAATGATTAGTACTGATTGACATAGGCTGGTGTATACATTAATCAGACAGACATATTGTACCTATGGAAATTAATTATTTACCAAATGACCACTAAACACACACAAATGCAGTTACTACAAAAAGAATAAATAAATCTCAATCTTTTAAAAAGCTAGAAAAGCAGTGCAAGGAACTGCAAATGAAAATCTTCACAATAAAAAGTTAATAGATTTACAAAATGAATGCACCAAAGAATATGGCAAGCATTGTGTAGGCCTAACTTACAGGAGTGCTATGTTTGGTGGGGAGACTTTTTTAAGAAGTGCAATTCCCAAAACTAAATGTAGTGATCTACATGTGTACAACTAAGTCAAGCTTAGCTATAGAGGTTTGTGGACTGTAGGAAAAACATTTTAGTAATAAATATTTGGATAGGGCCACTTTGAGGAGCAGGCAGAAGAAGAGCTGTGAGGGGTCAATGTTATTAATTTTCTTATATAAATAGGCCAAACTGTGGAAAGTATTCATTGAATCTTCAAATATTTATTTGTTTTGGGATCAGTATTGGAATTTAAAAAGTCAAAAGACTAGAGAACACTTTTGGGGAAAAAATCAAGGGAAATATATATTCAGACCACCTATAGTTAGTGCTCAAATTGGTCCTTACATAGCATTCTGAAGAACTGCTTTATGACTCTCATAGGTTAGTTTTATGAATCTTCCTCAGGCTTATAGGAAAGTAAAATATAGGCAAAAGGAAGGATAATCAGCAAGTTGGGTAGTCACAAACTCCATATTTCAAACAAATGGAATTGGCTCTTACTCACACAAAGAGTAAACCTAATTATCAATCCAACTAAAACTTTGTAAGGTTAGGAGCTAATTTGCTAGATTGAGCAATATTTAAATAACAGAATCAATGAATATTATAAATATATTATACATTTTAACCCTAATTAAACTTTTTTTTATTGTAAGGAGGAAAAAAGTGACAGAAAAAAAGCAAAAGAGGCAATGAAAGAGAACACAGCAGTATTTCTGAAGAAAAACACACTACTATCCCTTGTCTTTAATAATATATGTGGTTAAATTCTGCAAGGATTCAGTGTACTGGAATGTCAACCATCCCTGCCCCCCCAATAGACCAAGATCATTTATAAAAAATGTTTTCATTACATAATTAATCACATATTCAGCTACAAATGGCAGACTCAACCAAAACACTAGACTGTTATTAATATATTTTCTCTTGTTTGTGTTTCACTACTTTTGGCACATAGGGGATTTTCCATGCTTCTAAGACCATTTAGCTTTATATTAAAAATTCCACTCAATGCATAAACAGTGGCATGCCAGAGATGCCTAAATTCACAGTAAGGTTTAGCGATATTTGTTACCAAAAGCTGTGCACATGCAAGTTAAGTGTTTTTTTTTTCATGATTCTGCCTGTATTATTTCATTAGATAATGAGATAGGCTGCCCTTTCTGTCTATCATTAGAGCAGCTGGAGACAGCATTTGCTACCTGGCAAAACTTTTGAAGAAGGATCTTTCTTAACAGCAGATAAACCCAAGGATCTAAGATCTGGTTCAGTGAAGCCAGGTGAACAGCTATTAAGAAGAAGTTGCATTCTTTCTGCTTCTCCATGTGTGTCTTGCAGTGTTCAACTGATGTCTGATTGAAGATCATTTTTAACATCATTATCTAAGAAAGGGGGACAAATAATTGTTTCAAAGATTAGTTAATGTCATATGCATCCCCTCCACACAGTACTTTGCACATAGTCGGTTTTCAATAATTGGTTGTTGGATTGAAATGATTAATTCAATATACTCAGAGATCAGAGTCCTGAATTATACATGACATTCCTAGGTATTTTCCCACACTTGTGGCTATTCAACATGATGTAGCTCTCTAAAACATGCATGTCTTCAGGCTCCTGGTTCTTGGAATTTAAGAAGCTTGAAAATAACACATCTCAAAATAAGCCAAAGTCATGGCTCATTGCAGAAAACACAAGTTCACCTAAAGGAGAGCCAACACTTACTTCAACAACAACCAAAATATGCTAACCTTAAATTTTTGGTAGTTCTAACTAAAAAACTTACTAAAGAAAAAGTAGAAGCAAGAAATGGGGAAAATAATATTGTTGTTATTATTATTATTATTGCCATTGACATTTTCAGAATCCTTACTTTTTACCAGATCAGGTGCCGAGTGCTTTATATGCATTTAATAAACAACATGCAATAGGTAGTATTGCCACTTCCTTCTCACATTTGCAGAACCCAAGATTTAATGAGGTGAAATATATGAGTCAGACTTAAACCCAAGTTTACTAACACCATATAATGTACAGTATTTAACTTTTCTTTACCCCCTCCAACATACACTAGAATGTAAACTCCACAATGGCAGGAATTTGGGACTATTTTTTCCACAAGTGCCTAGATCAATATGTAGCAGGTAGCAGATGTTCAATAAGTATTAGAGACAACAAATTTTTATATTTTACAGCATATAAATGACAGTATATGAGTTATATAATATGTATTTGTGAGAGAACAAATTTTTATATTTGAAGAAATATACAACACTTAATGACAGTACATGCGTTATATAATATGTATTCATATTTGAATGAAAAATCCTCTTATGGTTATGAAAAATGTTCAAACTTAGTAATCATCAGAAAACATTTAAATTACAACAAAATACAAAGCCGTTTTATACTGGCTCAATTAATCAAAATGAAGAAATGTGACTGTACTCTTCCTGAGGATGCGGAATAAGGTGAGGACTCTCTCTCTCTCCTTTTTTTTTTTTTTTTTTGGAGATGCTCTCAGGTCACTGCAACCTCTGCCTTCCAGGTTCAAGTGATTCTTCTGCCTCAGCCTCCTGAATAGCTGGGACTACAGATGTGCACCACCACATCCAGCTAATTTTTGTATTTTTAGTAGAGATGGGGTTTCACCATGTTGGCCAGGATAGTCTCAATCTCCTAACCTCGTGATCCACCCACCTTCGCCTTCCAAAGTGCTGGGATTACAGGCATGAGCCACCACACCTGGTGGGAGAGGACTGTTTTACACATTACTAGTGAGCGTATAAACTGGAACAACCACCTTAGAAAACAAATTGGCACTATTTCACTTGCTATTTCCCAGCGATACTACTCCTAGGAATATACTGTCCAGAATACCTGCACCAAGAGTTGTGTATATGACCATTTCATATGAGCTTTGTTCATAATGGCAAAAAAGCAGGAACAACTTAAACATGGGTTCACATTCACAAGCAAAGAAAAGAGCTGACTTTAGACTGGGTGCAGTGGCCCACACCTGTAATCCCAGCACTTTGGGAGGCCAAGGCAGATGGATCACCTGAGGTCAGGAGTTTGAGACCAGCCTGGTCAACATGGTGAAACCCCATCTCTACTAAAAAAATTCAAAATTAGCTGGGTGTGGTGGCAGGCACCTGTAATCACAGCTACTCTGGAGGCTGAGGCAGGAGAATTGCTTAAATCCAGGAGGCCAAGGTTGCAGTGAGCCAAGATCTCACCATTGCACTCCAGCCTGGGCAGCAAGGGCAAAACTCCATCTCAGCAAAAAAAAAAAAAAAAAAGAAAAAAGAAAAGAGCTGACTTTGTAACTGGCTCCTACATTTACCATTCTAGACCTATACAGCTATTGAGTACTTGACATGTGGCCAAAGCACATTGCAATGTTAGATTATATTGATTATATAATGGAATAATATTTCTATAGATTGAATTAAATAAAATATATTATTCAAATTAATGTCACTTGTTACTTTTGACTTTTAAAAAATGCAGCTACTAGGAAACTTTACATTATGTGTGGCTTGTGTTTTTTTGCTCACAGTACATTTCTATTGAAGTTAATCTCTCTCTCATGGGCTTGCACTTATCTCTATGTTCTGCCCTCAGTTCACATAACTTAAATCGAATTCAACATCTCTGCACATCCAAAACATTCCTAACCACTTAACTACAATTCCAATGATGGCACTTTCTTAAACTCACCCTGACTCAACATCTCCGAGTCTGTGAACTCTTCTTTCCCTCTCCTCTGCAATGCCTTTTGCTCTTGTTGCATTTGCATCCTTGTTCAGGTCTTCCTCTCATTTGAATTATGGTAATAACAGACACCCAGATGGTGCATGTGTGGGCTGCATGTTTGTGCCTCCCTTCCAATTATATGTGGAAGCCCAACCCTTAATGTAATGGTATTAGGAGGTGAGGCCTTTGGGAGGTAATTAGGTTTAGATAAAGTTATGAGGGTGGAGCTTTCATGATAGGATTATTATCCTTATAAGAAGAGGGAGAAGAACCCATAAGTCTCTCCTTCAGTCACTTGGGGCACAGCAAGAAGACAGAGGTCTGGAAGCCAGGAAAAGAGCCTTCACCAGAAACTGAATCTGTGGGCATTTTGATCTTAGAATCTTCAGCTTCCTGAACTGTCAGAAATAAACATCTGCTATTTAAGCCAAGTAGACTAAGGCAGTGTATATGGATATCTGCCCATCACAGGTGCAGATCCAATCCCAGCTGTGATCAAATCCTCTCCAACTAAAAAATCATCAATGTCTTCCCATTGTCCACCAAAAAGAAATTCAAAGCCCTCTACAATATTCTCCAAACTATTCTTTCCAGCCTTGTCTCCCACAAACATCAAAGGGATGCTAGAACATCCCTTTATTCTTACCTCACTTTTGGCCTTTATTCTTTCTATTTTCTACCCCTGGAACACTTTTAATCCTAGCATTCATTTCTACCTTCGAGACTTCCATGTCTTTCAGGACCATCTGAGTCTTTCCTGATCATTCCAAACCACTGTCCTCTGAAGGGCTACAATTGTGTGTGTGTGTGTGTGTGTGTGTGTGTGTGTGTGTGTGTGTGTGTCTGTGTGTAAGATATAAACACACATTTGTAGTAGACAGACAATACTAGCAGGCATCCACATGTCCCTCAAAAACTTGGATGTATGGGGGAAGAAAAGGTGGGACTCTAAGAGTTAAAGTGGACATAACATTGACATGTAGGAACCCAGCTCCAAGGTTACTAACCTTGACTGCAAGCAAATGAACAAAGTATTGACATATCTGAAATTGATTTGCTCTGGGAAAAAGGATACTTAGCCATCAGGTTTGAGTATTTTCCACTCTTGTTGGCAAAATGGACTACTATTGTGAGCCAAAAGATGTAATTGACTATATTAGCTTGAAGTAAGTAAATATTTGATTCTTTTAATTCCCCATTTTCTGCGTCTTTTGCCAGCAAGCTGATACTGACTGGTCCCAGTGTTGCTACGTCAATACAAAAAGAGAGCTGGGTCACAGGATTTCTGGTATTGCCAATTCTGCTCATGTAATCTCAATTTTATTTTTAAAATACAGGTATATAACAACAAAAAAACAGGTAGAGCAGGTTAAGCAGACAGGCAAGAGAGGAAATACGTACAACAAAATTCTTACAAGACTCTGTGACATTGGTCTTCAGCCATTTTTTTTGTCTTATTTAGTCAGCTTTTATTCTTAAACTGATCCCTAACAGAGGGGATGGGAATTTCCAGTTTTGGCTTATAAGGCAAATTCATGCTCTTGGGCTTGACTCATGGTTTTTGGCCAAATTGCCCCCTAAACCCAAACAAAATTATTGTTCTATAAAGAAATAACAAGAGGAGAATAGGTAGAAAAGCAGTAGATAGCCAAATGTTCTAACTCTGTAATTTTTTTTGTTTTCATTTTGTTTTTTTGTTTTGTTTTTTGAGACAGGGTCTCATTCCATAACCAAGGCTGGAGTGCAGTGGCACAATCATAGTTCACTGTAGTCTTGAACTCCTGGGCTCAAATGATCCTCCTGTCTCTGCCTCTCAGGATGTTGGAATTACAGGTATATGCCACCACACTCAACGAATATTTTTAATTTTTGTAGAGATGGGGTCTACTATGTTAACTAGGCTGATCTGAAACTTCTGGTTTCAAGCAATCCTCCTGTGTAATTTCTTTCACAGAAATTTTTCCAAATGATTTATTTAATAAAAGAAAATAGTAATAAAAGCAAATAAATAAATGTTCAGAGGAGCATTATATATACTAACAAGAAATTATAAACACATACATCTCTAACATCAGGTGTAAAGCTTAATAAAACAACAATTCATAAATAGTATATATAAGTATTAAGTGAAAAAAACAGACGATAAGATACTTTTACATATAAAGTTTTGTTGTTATAATTATATTATTAAAAATATGCAGACTTGTGGAAGGCAATGGAATTATTGCTATTTAACTATAATTTACTGTTAATCAATAGCATTAATTTAATTTTAAAACTGTATGTACATAGGCTGGGTGTGGTGGTGCATGCCTGTAATTTCAGCACTTTGGGAGGTCAAGCCAGGTGGATCCTGAGCCCAGGAGTTTGAGACCAGCCTCGGCAACATGGTGAAATCCTGTCTACTAAAAACTCAAAAATTAGCTGGGCATGATGATGTGTGCCTGTAATCCTAGCTACTTGAAAGGCTGAGGCAGGAGATTACTTGAACCCAGGAGGCAGAGGTTGCAGTGAGCCGAGATTGTGCCACTGTATTCCAGCCTGGACAACAGAGTGAGACTTGGTCTCAAAAATATATATATATGTGCATATAAAAACATTTCAAATGGTGTTAATAATGAAAGTGTTTTATACACAGAAAGCAGATGATTATTCCCTTCTTTGATAAATAACGGATTATTATACACTGAATTTATTTAAAATATATTTATATTAATATATTCTGAAGCTGGCTGGCTTATCAGCCTATGAGCTGAATACTACCTCCCATCATAGTAGGCAGAATAATGCCCCTCCCACCACACACACAGATATCCATTTCTTGGTCCCCAGAATCTGTGAATATGTTACCACACAAGGCAAAAAGGACTCAACAGATGTGATTAAGGTAAAGGACCCAGAAGTGGGAAGATAAATTCTGGATTATCTAAGTGGACATAGTGTAAAAACAAGGGTCCTGAAAATCAGAGAACTTTCTCCAGCTGTGGCCAGAGGGAGACATGACTACAGAAGAATGGTTAGAAATACACAGTGTCTCCAGCTTTGGGGGTGGAGAAAGGGAGCCAGGAGGTCAGGAATGAGGATGGCCTCTTCTACATACTGAAAAAGGCAAGGAAACACTTTTCCCTCAGAGTCTCAAAAAGTAATGCAGCCCTGTGACACCTTTACTTTAGCCCAGTGAGATCTATCAGACTTCTAATTTACAGAACAGTTAGAGAAACATGTGTTGCTCTTGAGCCACTGACATGGTTGAGCTCTGTGTCCCTACAGTCTCATGTCAAATGCTAATCCTCAGTGTTGGAGGAGGGGCCTGGTGGTGACTGAAACATGGGAGCAGACTTCCCCCTTGCTATTCTTATGACAGTGAGTGACCTCTCATGAGATCTGCTTGTTTAAAAGTGTGTAGCCCTGGCTGGGTGCAGTGGCTCACAGCTGTAATCCTAGCACTTTGGGAGGCTGAGGCAGGCAGATCACGAGGTCAGGAGTTTGAGACCAGCCTGGCCAACATTGTGAAACCCCATCTCTACTAAAGGTACAAAACATTAGCCAGGCATAATGGTGCACACCTGTAATCCCTGCTACTTGGAAGGCTGAGGCAGGAGAATTGCTTGAACCTGGGAGGTGGAGGTTGCAGTGAGTTGAGATCGCTCCATTGTACTCCAGCCTGGGTGACCAGGTGAGACTCCACCACAGAAAAAAAAAGTATGTTGCACTTTCCTCTCTGCTCTCTCTCCTGCTCTGCCATGCGAAGATGTGTCTGCTTCCCCTTCACCTTCCACCATTTTCACAAGTTTCTTGAGGCCTCTCCAGCCACGCTTCCTGTAAGGCCAGCAGAACCATGCATTTTTGAGACAGTCTTGCTCTGTCACCCAGGCTGGAGTGCAGTGGTGCAATCTTGGCTCACTGCCACCTTCATTTCCCGGGTTCAAGCCATTCTCGTGCCTCAGACTCCCAAGTAGCTGGGACCACAGGCACTTGCCACCAGACCTGGCTAGTTGATTTATTTTTAGTAGAGACGAGGTTGCACCATGTTGGCCAGGCTGGTCTGGAACTCCTGGGTTCAGGGAATCCACCTGCTTCCACCTCCCAAAATATTGGGATTACAGGCATAAGCCACTGCTCCTGGCCCCAGGTAGTTCTTTATATCAAGTCTCAGGTGAACTAATACAGCCACCAAGCTTATAATAATTTGTTATAGCAGCAGTAGAAAACAAATATACCCACACACTAAGCTCTCAACCAATGTTAAGAGGAAGGAATGAGCTTGAAAACGATTTTCTCATTCTCACACATAAAATAGCCTGGGAAGCTTGTTTAGATTTTTCACTTTCTTAGGAAACTTAAAAATAAGGTAAAAGTAAACTTCATTCTAACTCCTATCCAAATTATCTCAATTTCTAAATTTACAACATGCAAAAACGAATGCCTGTATTCTAGTGGCATCAGTTAGATGTCAATGTGTTTGACTAAAAGGTATAAAATTAATATTTTCAACTCAGTTGGCTTTATGCAAAAAAAGCTTATTAATCCCTTCCCCTCTTTTTGTAAACTATTAGAAAAGTTTTGCTTCTCTCTTTCAGCCCTTTACCCCACCCAATGGTTAAATATATTTGACCACTTACCATCCTCTAGAGAGTATTCTGGGCCTGGTCTAGAATTATGTAAAAACTCACTTAAATTATATTTTTATTTTCTTTATAAAATAAAGAATTAGTCTAATTTTTTGCGATCAGAAAAATTCATGAAATTACTTATTAAAATGAGATTTTAGTCATTTTACACATTCCTCCTTCATTGGAAATTAATTTTTGTGAGGCTAATAATTTAAAATTAATTTTATGAGGCAAATATAGGTTTCATATGCCTTACACTGTTTAGTACACTGTAATTTCCTATTGAGAATAAAGTGATTATGAAATTATAAAACCAAGCTCTATAGCAGTAGCTGGCACATAAGGAGAGGCACTCTAGCTTTTCCCAGAAATCATGAGATGTGCAATACAGAGATAACTGGAATTAGATGCAGTGAGCATGCTACTGCCATTTCCAAATGGCAGCAGAGATGGAAATGGGGCTCCAAATTCTTCATCCAATTTTCAACATAAGTTCAAATAAGCATCCATCTGTTGAGTCTCTATATTTAAGCAGCTATATAGTGATTACAGTTTTTCTGTATGTGTTTGCAAATATTTTTCAGACTGTTTAGGCTTTGAGAGAAAACTTTAGGCATGAATATGCAGATTTCTGATAGAATTAATTATTCCTATTAGTGCAATTTTATGTCATGCAAGGGAGGGAGACAAAGAAAAAGCAGGATGCTCAGCTAGCAGACAGGCTGTTCACTGTTTTTAGCAAACACACATATACCCTGCACTATTTCTCCTTTTGAACAGCCTTGTATAACAAATGACCTGGTAAAAGGAGTGGTGAGACCAATTCTAGCAGAACAGAGCTGCAGCTCTTCTGCCAGCCTCTTCCCTGGGTTCCACGTGACTTCCCCAGGCCCTCTAGCAGAGCTTTCCCTTGGTTATCAGCAGAAATAGAGAGCTCTTTATGCACTTAAGATAACCAGGAACACAACTACATCCGTGACCTGTATATTACCCATCCCTGACTACTGTCAAGTACAATTACCCTGTTCCATCCTAAAGGAAAAAAAATGATTTGCCCTTTCCCCAGTGATAATGTTCTTTTAAGTGTTCAAAGCATTAATCACGGAAGCTGTTTTTAATATTCTGCCCTTGGATTTTATTATATTGCAGCAGGATTTATAATTATGCATTTAAACATCTTTAGTACTTCACTTCTTAGTTTAAAAGTGCTTTAGATTGTAGGCCACACATATTTATTAAAGATGATAAATGAGTAAACCCAGAAAAATTAATTCCTGGGAGAGGAAATAAATTGGTTAATGGCATTTAGGCTCAATTCTGGGTTGTTTATGCATTTCCAGTTTATTTGTAATGTAAGTGTTTAACAGAAGTTTCCTCACAAGCCACTTTTTATCTGTGATGTTTTGTTTTCCATAATTCTCTGTTGTTAGGCAATGGAAGAATAACCTGCTCTGCTGGAAATTCCCCTCTGTTGTTTGATAAGTGTATTTCATCATAACATACTAAAGCCAGTCTGGGCCCTTTAAACTAGTTAATTACATAATTTGAAGGATTTGCATGGGAAGAAGCTTCACTGTGGATTAAGAAACAATTGTAGTCTTTCCAATCTAGTTACAACGTTCTCCAGTAGTCAGATCACCTCTGGATCCTAGACTACTGTTTTGAAAGCTTTCCCTTCCTTATTTAAGCTGAAAACATTATAAATAAACATCTCACAAACATTTTAAAAAATTACTAGAATTTGTGACACTTAATCTACTATGTAATTTAATAAGATTTTTAAAAATAGCAATGGATTAAGAATCAATTAAATTATATTGTCGGTTTTGCCATCATTTACAACTTTAGAAAAGTCATTTATCTCTGAACTTTACTAAATTTACTAGTAAGCAGTGGGGCTGAACTGGATGGCCCCTGCATACACTTCTACAGTTTTTTTTTCTGATAATTTTTGGTGCAAAGCTGGAAAATGAAAAGATTTTATTTGGAAAAGAATTAAAACCTACAGGAAAAAGGTGTGAAACAAAAGTCAAAATTCCTCTTCAAAAAAACTCCAAGGGGCA
Organism: Callithrix jacchus; assembly: GCF_049354715.1. Taxonomy (NCBI): domain Eukaryota; kingdom Metazoa; phylum Chordata; class Mammalia; order Primates; family Cebidae; genus Callithrix; species Callithrix jacchus. Next base: position 4,796,032 of record NC_133518.1, read on the forward strand.
AATGTAGAAAAGAGAAAAATTACAAAGTTAGAAGACAGTGTATGAGAACAAAGGACAAGATTCATGAAGCTTTGGTGTATGTCAGCAGAGTACGTGTGTTGTGGGGGGCGTGGTGGGGGTATTTTTATTAAAAGAAGTAGCAGATTCTGGCAAACATACTGACCAGGAGTTAAAGAAATTCTGTAAGTCTGATTTAATTCTGCTTCTAGTTTGGAGACTAGTTATCTAATTTTGGTTGTTAACTTGTTCCTTCTCTAAAACGTGATTCACACATACATACTGTATATCATCTCCATCTAGTAGTGCAGTTGCCAAAATTGAAGTGAGATAGGAATAATTAATACCTTCAATTTACATAGCATATCTCTTCCCATGCCACACCCATTATCACACTATTGCATATACTTCCAGAACAAAATGCCTTGACACAAAGAGAACAGAAAATGCTTAGGGGAATACTGCAAGGAAATAAATGTAATATGTCTATTTTCCTTGAATTTCTAGCTAATAAAGCAACTTTAGAAAACTCACCTGAAATATGAAGTTTAAAAATGTTTAGTAATGCAGAATTATTATTCAGTTACTGGATATGAAAAATCAAAATTATAAAGAAGCCAGCAGCCCACTTCCACATTATTTGCTATGTAAGAATTTCACTTTCAATTAGTGTAAACTATAAATTCTTTATGACTTGGCTCAGTATAGCTCAAGACATATGTCTAGATAAATGCTTATCTTTCTATTAGAAAAGTCACAGAATGTCAATATCCGAGTAAGTATTCAAATTCAGGCTGACAGGGGGAAGGCATAATCTATTCTATAGAAGGATTCATTTCTTGGATCATAGATGATGGATTAGCTGGGTGACACAGAAGTAAGAAGAGTTATCTTTACTGTATTTCAAACACCTAGATCTCAGATGTCAAAAGAACGTCTAGATAATATGTCACTGTCATAAAGTACTTTATGTACATTAGAGTACATTAATATTTTTAAATGCTCAGATTTAAGAGTTCTTTCCTCCCAAAATATAGTTTCATTTAAACACAAAATGTTCAACTTTGCTGTCATCCATTATAAAACCAGAGTAAGGCCGGGCGCGGTGGCTCAAGCCTGTAATCCCAGCACTTTGGGAGGCTGAGGCGGGTGGATCAGGAGGTCAAGAAATCGAGACCATCCTGGTCAACATGGTGAAACCCCATCTCTACTAAAGGTACAAAAAATTAGCTGGGCATGGTGGCGCATGCCTGTAATCCCAGCCACTCAGGAGGCTGAGGCAGGAGAATTGCCTGAACCCAGGAGACGGAGGTTGTGATGAGCCAAGATTGCGCCATTGCACTCCAGCCTGGGTAACAAGAGCGAAACTCCGTCTCAAAAAAAAAAAAAAAAAAACCAGAGTATTAGTGACAATTAAAAACAGCTAAACACTCAAAGGAAAAGAAAATTAGAGATATGAATTAGTTTTGTGTGCAGAGATAGTCGCCTCAATATAAAAATAGAAAATCAGAAGAAATCTAGATGACTGACAATAGAGTATTGTTTAAATTATGGAAAATCCTTCATATGCATAATTTATATGTATTCTAATTTTGATATTGAAAATCATGCTATTGAAGAATATTTAGCAACATGAAGAAATGTTCAGAATGTGAAAAGTAAAAATAAATGTTGCACAGTATAATCTAAATTTTAAAAAATAGCTGTGCTTATATATAGAAAAAAATACTAGGAGCAGTTTTCTCTGGGTGAGAATTAGGGCAATATCTATTTTCTTCCCTGTATTCTTTCCCAAATTATTTATAATAAATATGCTACTTTTTACACTTTAAAAAGCAACAAATTTAGAGTAGCTGGTGTCTTATCTATAATCAATCATTTATCCATTTATTGGTAAAGAGTTAGAGCTGCAATCCTAGAACTACAATGTGGTCATTTTAGGTTGAATCCTTAGGAGATCAGTGTGTGCATAATTTAACAAGAGGTAAGTAGTCTGACAGTCTATAACTGATCTGATCCAAACATTTAGCTTGATCAACAATTATGGCTTACTAAATTTCGTGGTAAATTATTGGCATTGTGACAGACTTCATGAACAATACAGCCATGACGTGCAAAAGAATCCTTTACTGTGCCCCAGTCAGTACACAATGCAGGGTAATGAATATGGTTTTAATCTCATATGATAAATTCTTATTAAACTCTGCAGTATGTCAAAATGACACTGCCTTTAAAATCTCATAGGAGATTTTATGAAGACCTTATCTCACAGGAGAATCCAAAATAGATGCATCTTATATTAGGGATGGACATTGGGTGAATATGAGTGAATTGGGGTGTCCTTAAATGTATCTTTCCCAATACTAATACATTCTCTAGTCAGGGCTTTCTTTCTTTTATACACACGGAAACACACACACACAGAGTCTGTTTAGGGGGCTTCCCATCTTCTTACCACCAACTTCAGCACCTGCAGCCATCCACTTTTTCCTTCCTCTTATTTGACTGGAAGAGGTGACCTGTCTATCTAAGGCAAAGCCTCTATCTATCCCCTGGATACTACCCGTCCTAAGTTTCTGAGACCATGTATTCTCAAGCATTCCCTTCCTCTTTTATGGTTAACTTCTTCCACTTTTGGCATTTTTCTCATTCACATTTTAACATGTCCAAATTTTTGCCACCTTGAGAAAATAAAATCTGCTGTGGAGTTCTCACCTACCTGCATATAGACTGTTCCAGAAGTTACAGCCAAACTTCTCAAAAGAGATGTCTACTCTCCTTATCTTTAAACTAATTCCAAAACCTGCTACAGCCCAACCTCTGTGCTCATAAATTTTAAGACAGAGCTGTTCCCAAGGCCACCAACAAGATTGCAGAATCAACTCCAGTCTTTTGACTTATCTGTAACATCAGTCCTAACTGAGTGTAGTAATTCTCTTCCCTAATTTCAGGTGACCATTTGTTCTGATTTTGTTACTAATTTTTCTGCTGCCTTTCTGGGCATTCCTCTGCAGTCCCCTTTATATGCTCCTGTTTTTCTCTCTCTCAAAATATGACTAGGTGAGGTCTTTCATCTCAATGGCTTCAAAACCCATCTATATGCTATAGGCCAGTTCTCTGTGTTCCAAACTGATTAGTTTCGCTGCTATAGCATGGCTTTGTTTAAATGTCTTACAACAAATTCAGCACTTTCAAAATGGAAACTCTTATCTTCTTCCTCAAAGGTGTTTCTCCACTCATCTTCCCTATCGCAGTAAATCCTGTTCTCTAAAACAGAAACCTGGGAGTTAGCCTTGATTCGTGTCTCTGTGTGTGTCTCTCTACATCTGCCTGTCTCTCTCCACATTCCACCACATTCACCACATTCCTCACATCCAATCAATCACAACGTCTCCAATTAACCTTTTATGTTTTCTGTTTAATGTGTCTCTTCTCTTATTTACGCACCCAATTGACCACAAACTGAGGCCTCCATCAATGCTTGTCTGAACTATCACAATCATCTAACATCATATGTTGGCCTCCATCTGGTCTGGCCCATGCTGCTGCTTACAAAGGATTCTTGTAAAATGAAAATGTAATCTTGTTATTCCAGTTTGAAAAGTCCTTTATGTATACACATTGCCCTGAGTATAAAGTACAAACACTTAAACTCCAAGCTCCTCTACTTGGTGAGTACCTGTTGTGTTCTCTAGCCTAATTTATCATCATTTCTGACCCTCATGCATCAATATTCCAATTACCTTGAACTTCTCACAGGTCTTTAAAAGTGCCAGTTCTTTCATGCATTTGAGGCTTTACAAATGTGGATCTTCAAGTCTTAAAACTCTCATCCTCTGTTTCTTTACTTGAAAAATTCTGACTTATTTCATGTGTGGTCTCAAAACATCAATTTGTTTGATATTTCCTTTGATAAAAGCAAAGCTTAATATAATCTTAATATGGACTCCCATAATTCTCTACTTCGTTTGTCATCCCTAAACATTTTATATTGCTGCTTGTTTTTAATTGTTGGTCTCTCTCAATAATAAAAAATTGTTACAAGGGTATGGATCAATTCTATTTTATATTCTAGGTATATCACAGCAAGGGTCAAGCCAAATAGATTAATAAATATTTTTTGAATTAACAAATAAGTTAATGAGAGCAAGGGTAGAGTGTATCCTGCTCATTTAGGGGTTAACAGATTCTAGAATTTTCTTCTAGTGGACAAATCTACCAACATTCGACCGTTTCCAAGACTCCAGGCCCTCCCTTCCTTTCTTCCTTCATTTCTTCCTTCCTTCCTCCCATCTTTCCTCCCTTCCTTCCTGTTATTATAATTAGCCAGGATAACAGCTTCAAACTAGGTGCTAATGGACTATAAGCATATCTTCTTATCACTCATGATTTTCAGTGCAATGTTCTGGTTTTCAGATGATAGCCAGTAGTAACCCTGAGGCTGGTAAGTTGAAGTTATAGAATGAAAAAGACAAGCAAGTATTTAGTATTTAAAATAAAATATGTTGAATTTAAAGAAGAAATTCTATTGACTATTTAATAACATCTATTAAAAACATAGCCCAAGGAAAAAACATAGAAGATATTAAGCATATTAACAGAGTCTTTAATGAGGATACCATGAAATTTTTAATACATAGTATCAAAAGTCCTTTTATTACTGTAAAAGTGTTATATATGATTCTAGCATTCCTTTCTTAGAGAATTTTTGCCCCCAAATATAAGACTATACTTAACATCTGAAGAAGAAGAATGAAACACAGCAACTAATACCTACATAATACTTACTATAAGAGACCATGCATGCCTGTGGGGTGAGTGGGTTGCAGGAATCATTGTCTTCAGTGCTGCCACTTGGTAGCCCCAAGAGGAGAGGATCACAGAAATATTTGGTTGCCACTTTTTCCTTCACAAGAGCCAAGCAGTAACATTGAGGGTTAAACCCAGTCAGCATAGCTGTCTTTGGAAAGGTTAAGGCCTTGAAGACCAAACTCCCTGTCATAATTAGGAAACCAGAGAATGTTCTTAATGTTAAAAGATAAAGAATTGCCATTGTGGGACACTTTCAGCTCCTCAAGCTGTGAATCTGCCATTGTGTGATTACTCAGCCCTTGCTTATATTGTAATAAATATTTAAAATGCTCCTCAGAATCTGAGATGACACCCCAGTCACAGTTTAATTTAGCACTTGCAAATTCCCTGCCAGAGTTAGGCTTGTACTCAGTATTGGCATCAGAAACTTCCTGACGTTATATTCATTCATTTTCCTTTTCCCAACACAAAACACTCCCCTGGCTAAATTTACCAGCTTTCTTTATAGCTAACTGTTGTCCTGTTGACTGTAAATAGGGACTGAGTAACACTCACAGTTCCCTACCTACGTAAGTGCTATGTAAGCACTACTTGCTGTTTTGTTATTATCTGGATGTTATGTATTTATAAACGGAACCATTAAAGATGTCTTCATTGAGACCTCCCAGATATCTGAATTCAAATCGGGGAGTGTGGCTTTGACAAACCACAGAATGATAACTTGCTACGTCCAAGACAGAAATGGGTTCCGTCTTAACCCTCTTACCCATCAAGGCTTATGTAGCACTATTGTAACTCATTCTCACAATCAGTCTTTCCTTTCATGCAATACATAGTTGACAGCTGAAAACCAGCAAGTGCCATGCTATATTTAAATTATTCATTGTAAACTTTAGTTTTCAAAACTTCTAAAAAATGTTTATTTTCTTTTTCAGGAAATCAGACTTTAAAATCTCACTTAAATAATGGTTAGCACTTACAATTTTATACCAGGTTTGAATGAAGTTTGAATAAGATACAATATGTATTGTATGTGATGCAGAAAAATGGAAAATTATAATGTGTTCATCTTCTATGTTTACCCCCTTAGGTTGCTTTTTTCTCATCTATTGATTTATTTGGATTAATACTATGTTATTATTAATATATTATTTGGATTAATACTATATAATAATATACAATCTTACATTATATTGATCCTATATTATTATTATATTATATTAATATTACATTGGACTTTGGTCCAACAGCAAATAATAAGAACAAGAAGGAAGCAAATATGAGGAAGAACCCTGTCCTACATGACTCAAATGCCTAATGCCTATGAGGATCACAGGCTCCTAGGATCCTGTAAAAAGATAAACAGATCCCAATACCATTGACTCCCTCTCTCCTTAATGTGTGAGCCCAATGAAAGCCATTCTTACTGCACTACTTACTTTCCTAGGGAAAATCTTAAACAAGTAATAACAAAATAATTCCTACAACTATAGTAGGGAAAATGCTTTTGGTGAATTCAGATAAAATCCTGTATTTCATGTAAGTTTTTTTTTTAAGAGACAGGGTTTCTCTGTATCCCACGCTGGAGTGCAGTAATGCCATCACAATTTACTCACTGTAGCCTCAAACTCCTGGGCTCAAGGGTTCCTCCCTAGTAGGTAGAACTACAGGCATGTGTCACCATGCCAGGTTAATTTTTTTCTTTTTGAATTTTTGTAGAGACTGGCATCTCCCTACATTGCTCAGTTGGTCTTGAACTCCTAGCCTCAAGTGATGCTCCTGCCTGGGCCTCTGAAAGCACTGGAATTAAAAACAAAAGATTTTATGCCACTGCAGCAAGCCAATGTAGATATTTTCAAGAATGGTTTTGCAGGAATTGGCAAATAGATCTATTGGGACTCGGAACTATCCAGTTCCCCCATCCCATTTAACCAGAACAGCTCTGTTTTTGTCTATTTCTCTAAAGAGATTTAGTGACATAGTTCCCCAAGTTAAAACAAAACAAAAAAAAATCACCAGCCTAATGTAGCATTATCCAGAAGAAATGTAATTCAAGCCACAAATGTGTGGTACATGTATACCTTTGCATTTTCTAGTAGCCAGATTTTTTAAAAAGTAAAAAGAAATATTTTGAATTTTAATTTACCCTCTATATCTGAAATGTTATGTCAGCATGTTGTGAATATAAAAATTATTAATGCAGTATTTTATGTTTCACTTTTTTGTATTTAATCTTCCAACTCTGAGGTGTACTTTACATTTAAAGTATCCAATTCGGATTAATCACATTTCAAGGTCCAAATAACCACATGTGGTTAGTGACTACTACGCTGTATGATAAAAGTGTAGTACTTTATTGTTTTTCAGGGTTTCCCACCTTCATTCTGTCAATTAAACTGCATAGGTATTATCACTGCAGTGTCCACTATTAGTCACCTACCCAGCGTCCATTCTTTCATCTCCCCTGCTCATCGACATAGTTATTTGCATTGAAGTCTATGTGCTTCACGGCTGACCCCATCCCTAGGTACAGAAATGTGCCTGGGTAAGGGATAATCATGTGACCTCATTCTAACCAATGAGATCCCAACAGTTTCCTCATTGTTAAGAGAAAGTCATAGAAAAACACTGCTTCTCTCTCCTGCGGGAACTAGGAAGCATGTACTAGCATCTCTGCTGCTACCAGCAGGGAGCAAGCCGTAAGATGAGGCCAAGACTGTACTGTGAAAGACAGATGGGGCAAACCTTGGTCCTAGATGACAATGCTGAGCTTTTGACTTGACCAGCTCTGAAGGCTACCCCAACTTTGGATTTTCAGTTATGTTTTTTATTCCCAAACCACTATATTACATCATCTCTAATAATGACTGAGGGTAACACAAGTCTAGTGAAACTGTTGAGCATCTTTTGAAGCCTTATATTTTTTCCTTTCTTTGTTATTTTTCACTATGTTTTCCTATTGTTGCTGAAATTCTTCATGTTTAATTGTTACCCCCAAAGGCACCTTTCCAAGCATCCCTTTCATTTTTTTCTTCTTTAAACACCAGGTGTTAGAGAAGTTGTTTTCTAGAGCTCCTTCCCATTGCTTCCAATTAACTTCTCTCTTCCATTCTAAAAACTATGTTGCCCCTCTTACAGTTGTCTTCCCTAAATGTATGTTTAAATCTTCCCTAGAATTTTTATTACTAACAACGGAGTGGAAAAACAAAAGTAATGAATAAAGCAAAACATGTACTGTTATCTTAAATACTCATACATTTTACTGTATTAATGGTACCTATTATTCATTAGATTCAAGAGGATTAGTGGCTTTAGAATAAAAAAAGATTTGAGTTTGAGTCACTCAACACTATCATCTGTGGCCTTAATTTACTTACTCAACAAGAAAAAAAGTAAAAATAAAAAACAGGAATTAATGTCATCTATGTTTCAAGATTTATGTGAAGATTAAAAACCATCTAATATATGTAAAACTCTTAAAGCCAAAATTTATACCTTGATCTTCTTCCTAATCTAGTGTCCTTTTCACTTAATTACTTTATTCCACAACCATTTATTGAGTGACTGCTTGGGGCCAGGAAGGTTTATTGACAAATAAGGCAAGATCTCTGCTCTTAAGCAGTTTATAATTTACACTAAATCAGACAAATAGATATTAACAGGAGGGAGGCCATAAAGCTTAGCGTTTAATTACATAGGCAATAAAATCAGACAAATGTGGATTTGACCCCAAGAAAGTTACTTAACATTGCAAAACCAGTTTCCTCTTCTGAAAATGAAGATGACGGTATCCCTTCAAGTTGTCATCAATAGAACAAAATGAGATTATATCTGTGAAATACAATGTGCATTAATTGTAAAATAAGATTTGTCTACAATGGCCAATCATCCTCATTGTGATAATTAAGTGTAAAGGTATGCACAGGAACTGTGGAGTAAAGAGAAAGGGCAATTAAATCAGTTTCTAGGGCAGGGCATGGTGGCTCACACATGTAATTCCAGCACTTTGGGAGGCTAAGGCAGAAGGATCACTTGAAGTCAGGAGTTTGAGACCAGCCTGGCCAACATGGTGAAAACCCATCTGTACTAAAAATACAAAAATTAGCTGGGTGTGGTGGCACACACCTGTAATCCCAGCTGCTCTGGAGGCTGAGGCCAAAGAATCAGTTGAACCCCAGAGGTCAAGGTTGCACTGAGCCAAGATCATGCCACTGCACTCCAGCCTGGGCAACAGAGTGAGACGTCATTTCAAAAGCTGATAATAGTAATAATAATAAAATAAATAAATAAATAAATAAGTTTCTAGGTTCAGAGAATTCCATCTCCCAAAACAGCAGATATTTTGTACGTGAGACAAAGTATTTCTGAGTGTGAAATTGTGTGAATCATTATAAGAACTGCAAACTGATTTTTATCACTGAAGGTAAGCATATGAGGGGAAGGATGGAAGAAAATGGTATGGTGGTAAATGTGGCCAAATCCTAGATCTTGAGGATTAAAACTAAAGTATCTGAAGCCTTTCAATCTGGGTGAGAGGCTACTACATAGTTACATGCCTGAATTCCATGCGAGAGAGTCACCGTGGTCTCACTGAGGTTCTCTATGGCTTTCTCTTTTCCATAATTACAAGAAAAAAAGATGAAAGCAGGTTTGCAGGAATCCCAATTGCACTGTGTCATACTGGAGGCTTTAGAACCATCAAAACAAAGTTTCTGATTTTGACTGTAGTCAAACACTTTCCCAGTAAGCAAAAAGAACTCAATAGACAGTTTTATTTGTTTTATAAATAGTTTAGTGAAGAAAATAATATATGTAACTTGTACTAACTGAATAATGTTTGACTAGTAAAACTATCACTGGATGTGCATGTTCTAAGCCTAAAAGACACACAGAAGTAAATAAAATTGATGCCACACCTTTATAAAAAAACACTTTCTAAATTGCAGGTATCATAATGAATGGAATCATTTAACAGGTGACTGTCAACAAGTGAAAGCTCTCGTCGCCTTCTAAAGGGATTTGCAGAATTTGCTCCCTAGATACTCAAGCTCCTGCAAACGTTGATCCATTGATGAATCATTAAATATTCTACAGGAAATCTTAATTACTATAATTGTCTGACCAATGCTGTTTTTGTGATTTTTTTTTACTATTCTCAATCTGTTCTTTTTTGTAAAATATTTTCAATGAAATGATTTTAAAATATTTTTGTAAACTAATTAGAAAGAGAGAAACAATATGACACATAACATTACAGTGTAAAAAAGCCTAAGATCTATCAATTACTAGGAATATGATTAAGGAAAGTTATCACATTTTTTATGTCTTATTATTTGCAACTGAAACATGGGAATGAAAAACAACAAACTCATAAATTGTTGTGAAAATTAAATTAGATAATGTATGGAAAGGATAATTCTCAAGTATGTACCTGCACATAATAGGTATTCAGTAAATGGAAGCCCTTTTATATTTTGTGACTCTCTTCAGTTTTCACTCTATCAGTCTCACTGTTACCCCAATTTTTGTAGCAGACACACAACAGGAATGCACACACACACACACACGTGCACATGGCTTCAAAAATATATTAATGTTTCTAATAATAAATTAGATAAATGGTAAAAAATGGACCCGCACTTTTTATTATTAATATCCAAATTTTGGATAACTTTTTCTCTGTCTTCTGGGTGGGAGAGAAATCCCAGCACATATTTCATAAACCAAGTTCTAGAGGTGCTTGATTTCATCCTTTGTTATAGCTTGGGAGTAAATAACCCAAGCAGTCAGGCTGGCAATAGAAGTTTGAATTTTACAAGCATAACGCAAAGGAGAAGGGGTTTGAGACACTGGATTCATCACAGCAGCAAACATTTTTGTGGCAGTACTTTGGCTGTGTGGCCTGAAGCTCATCGTCAAGAACATGCTGATCCTGCCTGTTTTCCAGACCTGCCCTGCCAGCTTTCTATGGACTCTGAGCTCCTGAAATCCTTCTGCATATGCCCGTTGTACTTGGAATCACAGTCATTTGTTTGCAACCGAGAACCTCCTCTAAGGAGGAGGGTGGAATTCTGAAGTCAGAAGATATTCTATGCTTCCTGATATTGATCTGTAATGAAATTTAATTAGAAATAGATGCTAGAGAGAAGAATTTCAAAATGTTCCCTAATGTCTTTTATAGAGCAAAAGCTAATATTAAGAAATTCACTTTTGGATCCAGGCAAATCCTCAGTCTATTCTTGGGGAAAATTACTACCATTAAATAAAATCAAAAGTCTGCCACCCAGCATGTTGGCTATTAGCACAGCTACTGATTTATAAGAAAAAGCTGGTTGCCAGATCAACATAAAAGCCAGACTACAACTCAGCCTTTATAAAAAAATCAAGAAGGAACTTCTTTTTTCTCTAGTCATCTCACTGTGGTGTTAATGGAGTATTTGTAAGATTCTAAGTCTTATAATGCCACCTCTTATTATGCTCTTAACTTACTTCTGGACAATTCTCAGTGCCCAAATCTTTCCTCATAGCTTAGAAAACTCATCCTAGTCTTTGAAAATGAGACTTTTTCATCTATAACTGTTTCTTGTATTTATAAAACAAAAAAATAGAAAAAAATCTATGATGTCTAAACAGTGCTTCAAGATGATGTATTCAGTAAAATATTGTATTATTATAAAAGCAAAATTAAAACCTCACATATAGACTGCAAATATAAACTTATTAACTTGAAGCTTTGAAAAAATAGCACAAGGGCTAGCCAAAGAGCTGCAAAGCTCTGGCTTAGGTTGGTTCCTTAGGAACAGAGCCTGAACTGGGGATTCTGATACGTAGTAAGAAGCTAAAGTTAGCAGCACAAAGTCCTGGCTTCAGTCTTTTATACGGCCACCTACACTTTTCACATCTCTGCAATTTTTGTGCGTCAAGCAACTCCCCCTACCTTTTATTTTTTTTCTCAAGCTAGTTTGCATTAGTTTTCAGTCATTTGCAGCCAAAAAATCTGTATTTTAAAAGTAGGGAATATTAATTTGAGAATTGCTCTCAATTTAAAAGATAAAGAGGCAAACAATAACCGGAGCCAGTTTCAAAAGAACAATGACAACAAAAAATGAGACCTAGCCTGGAAATCAGCATGCTCTAGATCTTCTGGGAATTATGATTCTTATGACATTCTATTACTTTATAAGCAAACTTTGCTAACTTCTGTGCCTCTGTGTGACGGTTCTGATTCATGTCTCAGAAAAAAGGAAATAACATCTATTACATAGAATTTACCTCCTAATTCTCTTCCTTCCTAGTTGTGTAAGCTTAGAGCAGTCACTTCCATCTTGGGGAGCCAAATGGAAAGCCCTATGTAAATAGCTGTCCACCTCAAAACCAAAGGCCCAGAGAGAGCCCTATTTCTTGTCAGAGCCATAGGACAGTAATCAAATAAATTCCAGAATGCCTGGTAAACTCTGTCCCCAAAACACCATGTGAATATGTGCACTTCTCCGCTCCAATCCCAGTTGTCACCACCTCTTACCTAGATGACTTCAACAGCCTTCTACCTGATCTCCCTACTCCCATTAGTGCCTTTCTGCAACTGAGCCCCACATCGCTGCCAGAAGGATGCTTCTGGGTTATTCTGGTACACTGCTTTATTTTCTTAATGGTATTTATCACAATCTGACTTCTAGTCTATTTGTTTATTGCCTCTCTCCTTCTTAGAATGCTAGTTCCCTAAGAACATGAAACTAATCTAACATTTTTATCACTACATTTTCTTTTAATAAGTTCATGTCCTTTGTAGGGACATGGATGAATCTGGAAACCATCATTCTAAGCAAACTGACACAAGAACAGAAAATCAAACGGCACACATCCTCACTCATAGGTGGGTATTGAACAATGAGAACACATGGACACAGGGAGGGATGCATCACACACTGGGGTCTGTTGGGGGGACTAAGGGAGGGACAGCAGGGGGTAGGGAGGTTGGGGAGGGATAACATAGAAAAAAATGCCAGATATAGGTGACGGGGGGATGGAGGCAGCAAACCACATTGCCATGTATGTACTTATGCAACAACCCTGCATGATCTGCACATGTGCCCCAGGACCTAAAGTATCATAAAAATAAATAAATAAATAAATATGTGTGTGTGTGTGTGTGTGTGTGTGTGTGTTCCTTTTGTCATTTTTTTCCCCTGGGTTTGACATAACAGATATTTTATAAGATGATATATATAATTTTTTGTTCACATGAACTGAAGTAGCAAAGTCCCTTTATGTTTGCCATATTTACAAAGTAAAGTGCCTGGCACAAAATGCACTGGAATCTAGGGCAGCTGTTGCATGTAAATGCACATGAACTTACATTGCTAATATCATTGTTGATCCACTTATAACTCGTGCAATAAAGTATGTATGCAGTGACTAAGTTTCAGTGAAAAATATAATCTTTGTGATTAAAAAAGTAAAATAGAAATAAATTTAGTATGGTTTTAACTAATCCAAAAGCTTGTATTAGCACTGAAGGGTGGAAGCAAAAGGGAGGACAGATTCTGACTCAGTCAATACAAGGGAAGTGATATTTTTCCAATAGAAAAAACAGCTGGGGAAGAAGGCAGCAAACCACATTGCCATGTATGCACCTATGTAACAATCTTGCATGTACTTCACATGTACCCTGAAATCTAAAATGCAATAAAATATGTATTTTTAAAAAAAGAAAGAACAGCTCAAGATGAATGGGGTATTCTTTTTTTTTTTTTTTTAGGAAAAGATTAATGTAGTTCCCACATACATTTCATATGACAATCTTACAGAAATGTTCCAAAACACATGGGCGTTATCTGGTTGTACTCATCACTAGCTGGCTAAGGCTTAAAGCAGAGATGTGTGACTGCATCTCTCGGGAGGGCCTCTGGTTCTTCCCTGGCTCAGGCTTGCTGGGGGCTGTGGGCCAGGGCTCTGGCCACCTAGAGGAGTGGGCGGCACAGCTGCAGAAGGTGGCCTTCTCTTAACCCTCTGACAGTGGAGCTCGGAGATTTCCTCTGAGGTCCTGAAGAGGCCCTGTGCCCAGGGGACCTCCTCCTCTGCCTCCCCAGGTAGGTGGTGCCAGCTGGCTCTTGGCCACACTCCAGTCAGGTGGGCACAGGTGTCCACTCCAGTGTGCTGCATGCTTGTGAGACCACCTGTTCTGGGACCAGCCCCCAAGCTCCTCCACCAAGACCTGGCGAGGGTCCTCCTCTGGCTCTCACAGAGGCCCCTGGCCCTGGACAGTCCTGGGGGCAGTGATGCCTGTGGCTGGAGAGGGATGGCCAACAGTGGGAAGCAGTTTGTGCCTGGTGCCTGATGACACTGAACCACGTGACAGACAGGGATTGCGGGCGGGCAGGGAACCCTGGGAACCCTTTCAGGTCCAGTGACCTTTTCCCAGATAGGCACTCTCCAGGCCTAGGTCAGACAGGGCCCCAATTCCTCAGTACCCCCTGACTCAGCCTGGAGGAACCTGGGGTGGGAAAGAAGTGGGGTCCCTGCCCCCACCTCAGAGGCCAGAACCACAGGTGAGGGACAGACACCTCGACAGAGCTGTGCCTGCTCAACGCTGGAGAGCATCTTAACCTAAGGAACCAAAACAAAGCCTTTGAAAATCAAAAGGAAAAAAGATGTAAAATACACACCCCACCAAACAGAAAGGGGGAAATGGGCAATGAAGATAGTGGTTAACAGCACGTCCAACAGGCCCAGTGTCTACACTCCTGTGGGCAGCTCCCCAGGCTGGGCAGGGGTCCCAGGCCTGTAGCCAAAGACCCCCTGGAGGGGGCAGAAGGCCAAGGGCCAGCTACTCCCCACAAGGGCTAGGCGCCACAGCAGGGAGAAAAGGGTGTGGGCGGGGCAAAGCCAGGGGCTCTGGCTGGATACGCAGGGTGAAGGAAGGAGGTCTCCAGTCCCAGTGAGAGGCTGTGAGGAGTCTTAATGTGCCATTTCAATTGAAAGGAGAAGAGGGAGGAAATGTTCTTATTTGTTTCGCCCATCAGTATGATGAGGTCTCATGTCCCAAAACACATTCAGGCAGTTTCTGAGTCTGCTTTTGAACAGGACACGCGGGTCCAGACTGTGGCCAGCCCAGTGGGGTGTGTGTTTCCCAGCCGGGCACCTGGAAGCTGCCTGTGGGGTTGGGGCGGGTGGGCAGGCGGATAGACAGACAAAGCAGCAGCCTGGTGTGCAGCTGGGCTCCCGGCCGCTATGTGCTCCCAGTCGTCTGCCCGTCCCCTTCGTCATTAGCACTGGCTGCAGTTGCCCCTGAAGGAGCCAGGACGTCGTCGTCACTGTCATCCTCCTCGTTGGATGGGGCTGCTCCAGGCTCCGGGGCGGGCATCTTGGCCACCTGCTCCCACTCCCCGAGGCTGCGTAAGGCCAGGATGCGGTGCTGCAGGGCTGCATACAGCTGACCTGTGTCCTTGGAGCTGGCCGAGATCAGGAAGACCTTCCCGCCCTGGTCCTCGGTGTCCATGGCCATGATGCGGATGCTCTTCTCGCTGGCCTTGTCGATCTGCATCTGGGCCCACAGCTTGGTGTTGAGGATCAGTCGCAGGCTCCCCTGGGTCCGCATTACTAGTCGGGACTGTAGCGTGCCATCGTCAGTGGACGCCATGTCATTGAGTCTGAGCAGCCCCCGGCCTCTCTCCACCCAGGACTGTGAGGCCTTGTCAAAGACGAAGAGCTTGCACTGCATCTGTAACACGTTGCTCTCCGCCTCCTCCCCGTGATGACTTCCACTTTTTTCCAACAAGCACTTCCGCTCCTTTGCCTTGGTGTAGGCGGCTGCCGACTTGGCCAGGGACTCTTTCTCGGGGGTGGCCTCTTGGGATGAGGACGTGGACCCCACGTTGGCAGCTGCATTTTCCCTACTGGCATCTGAACTGACCTCATTTAATTTTGGAAAGCTCAAAACTCGCTCACTCAAATTCTGGCCAAATACGAGTTTGTTGCTGGAGGCATCGGCACTATTGGTTGAGTTCTCTAAACTGGAACTGATACGCTGAAGGAAATAGTTTGTCCGGCTGGCGTGTCTGCACTGGGGTGTCCAGCACTCTCCATGTCGGCTTTGTCCGCACTCTCATTGATCAGCTTAACTCCGTCCCTCAAGTTCTGCCCAAGTACAAACGCTTGTTGTGTGGTGGGGTCTTTTTTCTCACAGGCTTCCTCTTCAGAGGCATCGCTGGACTCATTTTTCTGGGGCTCCTTCTCCTCAAGTGCACACACCTCATTGGCAGCTTGGGAAGGACTCTTCCCTGCAGGGTTGTCAGGGGATGCTGCTGGCACGGCCTCCATGCGGTCGGCTGGGAGGCTGACCCCATTGGTGCCACTGCTGGGGACCATCTGGGACAGCGCCTTTGGCTGCGGGGCCTGATCACTGCCATAGGAAGCACGCTCCGCTGCTTTTCCCTGGGCTCCTGGCTTGGCAGACCTGGCTGGGGGCCTGGCCGTGGATCAGCGTCGGCGGCTTCACCCAAATCCACTGCTCCTCTCCTCTGGCTCGGAGTCGGAATTGCCTGCAGATGGCTGGGCAGACCTGGCTGGGGGCCTGGCCGTGGATCAGCTTTGGCGGCTTCACCCGAAGCCACTGCTCCTTTCCTCTGGCTCGGAGTCGGAATTGCCTGCAGATGGCTGGGCAGACCTGCACTGGGGGCCTGGCCATGGACCAGCCTTGGCGGCTTCAACCCGAAGCCACTGCTCCTTTCCTCTGGCTCAGAGTCGGAGTTGCCTGCAGATGGCTTGCAGGAGCTTCATGGCATCATAATATCATTTTTCATACTGACTGTGAGGGTGGGAACTGGGTTAAAGAGAACGTTCTTTCTCGCTTCACAGGAGGCCAGTAATTTCCATCTTCTCGATCAGAATCTTCTCCGCCTTCAGGACTGGAGCCGCCAGCTGACCTCTTTTGTCCTTTATCCTTCTGAAACACAAAGACGGGCGGAGCAATGGCAGGCTTTTCTTCGTTCGCCAGGTCTGCCACCTTACTTCCTTAAGCCCTCCCACAAGGCCCCGTGCCGCCCGGGCTCGCCTGCTTTCTCGGAATGGGGTATTCTAAGGCATCATGGCATGTAGGAAACAGCTTGGCCTGTCAATCCCAGCCTGTTCACTTAATAGCTCTGCTACCTAGAGGAATCACTCATCCTCTCAGCTTTAGTTTTCTCATTATCTATAACTTTGGAGACAAGAATGCCTATTTCATAGAGTTATTGCAAAAAATAAAGAAAAGTATGTGCGAGAAACAGCCTGCCACAAAATTTCCTACTAATGAGGGTGTTCAGTAAAGTGGAAACAAACACAGCTGAAACAATTTCACTAAGAATATTCTAGAAAGACATCAACTATTAGATGAGTTGTTTTCCTAAATGACCTTTGTGAATTCATATTTTATAATGCCCACTATCTTGTTTTACAAATATAGGACAGTACAGAAAATCAATACAACTTGCCCAAAATGAAATACAAATTCTCATTCCTAATCTTAAGCAATATTCTTAGGTGTTTCTCCCTCTTCCTTCAGTCTCTATTTTACTGAATCTGTATTTCTTGACATTCTCAAATGTACTTCTACAAAAACAGACCTGCTTACCATTCCCAGCACATTCAGTTCAATGTTTTCCATGGTGTATCATCTGTACAGACCCACTGCCACTTCCCCTCTCCCACCAATTTTAAGCCAAGCTACTTCCCACTCTTTTTTTTAAAGCAACATTTGAGAAAAAAAGTTTTTCTTTTTATTAATGTCTCTACATCTCCATCTGCCCCCAGTCCTGGAGGGCTCTGATGCTCCACCCATCTAATCCATTAGGCAACCTCGAGTGGTCTGTTAAAACATAAAGCAGATCAAATCACTCCCCTAAAGCGTTTAGTTGTTTTCCATTGTACTTGTGGTAGAAATCTAAACTCACAAGCAAAAACGACAATGTTATGAATTACCTGGCCCTGCCTACCTCTCCACCTGGCCTTGCAGGCACTCTCCCTTTTATTCACTCTAATCCATCCATCTTGCCTTCTTTCAATTTCTCCAATGCTTCCAGTGTATTCCTACACTGATACCTTCACATCCTGCTCTTTCTTCCTTGAAGTCTTTTTTTTTTTTTTTTACTTTAAGTTCTAGGGTACATGTGCAGATCTTGCAGGGTTGTTACATAAGTATACACATGCCATAGTGGTTTGCTGCCCCCAACCCCCTGTCACCTACATTAGGTGTTTCTCCTAATGTTATCCCTCCCCAATCCCCCACCCCCGCTATCCCTCCCCTAGTTCTCCATCCCCCAACAGACCCTGGTGTGTGAAGTCTTATCTTTTAAGACTTATCATAAATGACCCTTTTTCAGAGATGCCCTCCCTAACCCCAATGTATCAACAGGAGACCTTTGACACTCTCCCAAAGCACCTTTCTCTTGCCTTCATAGTGCTCATTTTTGATGTATAAAAAGGTATGCCAGCATCCATCTGCACTTCTCTGGTCAAGTGGGCAGAGCAAATTACATTGGAGCAGAAGATTGAGAAGAATTACTTATTTTGGTAAATTTTGAATCGTTAGCTTTACATAGTGCAAATTGTGTGGCATAACAAAGGAAAACTCACACAACACTCTGTGGTATAGCCGGTCACTTGGGAAGAGGTCGATGGTACTTAAGGGGCTCAGCGCCTTCTGTGAAAGAAGAGACCAAGACACTGAACTTCTTCTCTCAAGATCTGAAGCCAAGAAACATGAAGCAGAGTGTATTTGGCCACATTCACTACGGGGAAAAGACATAAAAACCTTAAAAGAAAACTTATTGAAAGGAAAAAATTGGGTATGGTGGTGCACACCTAATAGTACTACTACTCAGAGGCTGAGGCTGGAGGAGCACTCGAGCTGCAGTGAATTATGATCGCACCACTCTACTGCAGCCTGGGTGATAGAGCAAGGCACTGTCTCAAAATAAATAAATTAAAAAGTAAAAGAAAGGGAAAGACAAATTTGTCAGGAGGTAATCTGTGTACCACCCATAGCCTAATGCCCCCAGAGGGAAGGCTGATTCCAGAACAGCATATGGCCTGAGGCCAGCAGCCCTTTGAGTCCATATACTCACTCTAGCAGTGGTTGTGCTCTGGAGAATTGCAGCTGAGCATTACGGCTGGAGTCATAGGTGTGAATTAATGTGCTCCCTAATTATGGAGCCCAAGCACAGACCCAGTACAGTTGGGGCCAGGCATGTTGCATTCGAGCAATTATGCAGCAGTGGACCAGCCTACATGAGGCCTAGCTCTTGTGTGGTAATAAGGGCAACCACAATAAGACTCATCAGACTAGTTACATTTGCTTATTGGAATGACTGTTTATCTACTGTCTTCTACCTTAGTAGACCAAAAGCTCCATGAAGGAAGATAGTGCTCTGTTTGGATTACCGTCAAGGCTACCATGAAGAGCTGCACAGATTGCATACTGCTCAACTCCAAAGATTGTCATTATCTTACAATATAATGTGAATAGCATCCTCTCGAGCAACGTAATTGCTCAATCTGTATGGCCACATGAATCAGCACTGGCCACCACTGTATTGCCAGGGTGATGAGAGTGTCAGTCACATAACAAGCTCTCAATAAATATTTATAGAAGCATTGGATGAAAGAATGTATGATCCATTTTGCCCACTTGTGTACATTTCTACGCTTCTTCCCATTAAGTCTTAAGGTATTTTCCCCCATGTATCTGAAATAGTATGTCCAATGGGGGCTATTTAATCTATTTAGAGGCACAGGAAGTGAGAAAGGAAGATTAGAGTTGTTCATTGTTTTATCTCACTGATGAGAAAAGGAAAGTCCAGCAAGATAAAGTGACTTAGATCACATGACAAAGCCATGACCAGACCCAGGTCTCTTGCCATCCAGTGTCTTATTCTCCTGTGGCCCTCACTTGCTTCTTCGATAAATTTCTTCTGTTCTTCTTATGAAGCAAAGAGGAGTCCTCACAAGTCAGGGGTCACATAATCACTGATGCTACCCTGTGGTTAAACAGCTGGCTGTTGAGGCATTCTTCTGTTTGGGAAAATATGAAAGTATATGATCTGCCAGAAGCTCTAACCCAAATAAGGTTGTTGGTAGCAAGATGTTACCAATAAAATTTCATACATCAAACAGCAATTAGAGCTTCACTTTACTGTCTTGTTACTTTCTCAGAATGATTCTTATCTTTTACAATCACTCTTTCATCATTTCAACATTAAAAACATACTTCTTTTTCTAAGTTTTTATGAATCACGATAGCAGCATATTCTCAACCAAGGAAAATGACAATAATTATGTATTCAGAAAGAAAGACAAAAAGATATACAAATCAAAGTTACTTTCAGGAAATAAAAAATTAGTGAAAAGTAGATTTTTAAAATTACACTTACTATTTGGGGACCAATTATTGTTTGAAATACACAGGCTTCCAGTTCCAACATGACTTTTTGTTTCTGTTTTACTGAGTTTTTAAAATAATAATGGTATTTGGTGGAAAATTTATCTTGTATTTATGTTGCATGACTTTTATCTAACTTAGTAGGTGTTTTCTTTTTTTCTAACATAAAGTGTGAATAATCAAGCCTCTGCTTCCATTTCTGCTACCATTTTTCATTTTAGATTGATGATGCTTCAAATATCTATCATAAAATCAGTTCTGCTGAAACAATATATAGATTTTAAGTTAGCACCCACATGAGTCACTGAATTGTTCTCCTTATAAATGTTGTCCCATACAATATCTGGGAGGGCTGCTGCATAGGAAAATAACACTTTGTGCTCTTTGCAGGCTGCAAATAATATTAATGTGCTGTCAGGACCTGCTCAGACTGTGTGAAGCAGTTTACAGCTCTGATTCGCACACTTTGGTCTGACTTAAGGCTTGTGTTAATTCAATTCTGGGCTGTCAGTCAGCAGCAGAGGTTCTTTTCAGCCCCAACATTCCTAATTACCTGTGAAAAGATAAAGACAACTAAGGGAGAGACTCTCTCAAGAAGTTTGCAGAATGGCTTGATCCCAGACAACAGTTAGATGCACAATTAATGCAACTCAAGATTCAGTTCCCAACAGGTGTGTGCACATATAAGATAACAGGAGGAAGACCTGACTGGAAACAGCTCACATGTGACAATGTGGGTGCTAGCAAGACCCACATTCAAGCCCAACACAGAGGAATGACTATTTAGGTGGGGAGGGGAGCAGCTCACTGCAGGTGAGTCCTCCCCTTCTTAGGGCCATAGAGCAGAAAAGAGCATTCCAGACTTGTGTCAGAGGTCTTCAGGACGCAAGGTACTAGCTTCTCCCTCAGATGTAAGGGAAAGGGGAAATGGGATCAGTGTGTTTTGGAGTTAGAGAGCTAACTAGAAGCTGTAAAGAGGAATAAATTACAGGGCTGAGAGAGTGCAGAGCAGAGACGGTGGCAGGGGGAGGGAAGAAGGGATGAATTATGCACAGGTGGTTTACCATTTTTCTTTCTTTCTGTTTTTGAAGGCTGCATTCCCTACCACATTTTTTTCCCCAGTCAACTATAACTAATCAAGCTGTGAAACACTACTCTCCTCTTTTCTCCAGTTTACTAAGGGAAAGATCTATCTCAACACAAGAGCCAACATTACTATCCAGTAAAACATCACAATAGTATTCCTAATATGGAAGGAATATTCCCAGCTTGCTACAAGACTCGGTAATAAAGCATTTTTATAGTAATATGCTACCCAATTATTTTCACATATTAATTTTGTTGGTTTTCATTATAATACTGTGAAATGAACTGAGTAGACGTTTTTATTTCTGTTTTCCAAAAAAGAAAAGAAAAGAAAAGAAAATGATTCACAAAGACATTAAGTGAATTGTCTAAGGTCAAAAACTAATTGCTTATTTACATGGGACCAAACCCTGTCTTCTGATTTGGTTGCTCAAGTATTCAGTCAAGGCCGTGGGGGTGGCTCAGGCCTATAATGCCACAGCACTTTGAGAGGCTGAGGCAGGTGGATCACAGGAGAACAGGAGTTTGAGACCAAACTGGCCAACATGGTGAAGTCCCGTCTCTACTAAAAAAATACAAAAATTAGCCAGGCATGTGGTGGTGCATTCCTGTAATCCCAGCTACTCGGGAGGCTGAGGCATGATAATCGTTTGAACCCCGGAGGCAGAGGTTGCAGTGAGCCAAGATTGTGCCAGTGCACTCTAACCTGGGCAACAGCAAGACTCTGTCTCAAAAATAAATAAATAAATAAAAATATAGTATTCAGTCAATAAGCATGTATTGGGCAGATCTTACAGGGCAAGTAGTTATGATCATTTCTAGGAAACAAATAATGTGCAAGACAGACACTGTACTTGCCCTTAGCAGAATGAAACATTGGAAAGACAATAAATCAACGTCTCCAATTAAGTGTGACTCAGACTACAAGAGGAACATGCAGGGTATCGTGAGATAAAATGGTCAGGGCACCTAACCACAGCCTAGAGAGGATGAAAGAAGGCTTCACTAGAAAGGTACTTCTAACTCGAAATCTTAGCCAATCCAAGAGAGGTGGGTGCTTCGCAGATGCTGTTGAATGGCTGAGGGGCAAAGTGGCAATGGAAAATGGAGAGGGAAGTGTTCTGTGTAAAGAGAGCAGGGTGCAGGAATTCACAGAGAATGTCCACTCTGTAGTGCTACTTCTATGTTGTATGTATCTCAGTCATATGCTGTCCAACTGTCATTTCTGTGTAAGCATAAATTACAGATGTTTCTCAACTTACAGCAGGGTTATATCTGGGTAAATTTTTTGTAAGTTGAAAATGTTGTTACGTTGAATATATTGTAAAGTCAAAGATGTGTTTAATACACCTAACCTTCTAAACATCATAGCTTAGCCTTGCTTACCTTAAACATGCTCAGACCACTTACATTAGCCTACAGTTGGGCAAAATCATCTGGTAGCACAGTCCACCGTGGAGTACTGGTTGCTTACCTTGTGTTTGTGTGGCTGACTGGGAGTTGTGCATGCATCACCAGGAAGTATCACACTGCATATCACCAGCCCGATACAAGATCAACATTAAAAATTCCAAGTACAGTTTCTACTGAATGTGCATTCCTTTCACACCATCGTAAAGTTGAAAAATCCTAAGCCGGAGACTGTCTGTACTATGTTTACAGTAAAATGTTGTCATATGCTTAGGGGACAAGATGTAAGAGGAACCCCCTCCCAAATTAGATTCCTTCATCAGTTACCATCTTTTTGAAAGTTGAAATTTTCTAGGGAAAAGGACTTGAGAGATTGTCTAATCATTCTCAAGAAGCATAACTGGGAGGATTTGAAATACAAACTTCCTTCCTATCTCTTTGAAAAGGAATTGGAAAAAATGGGAGAGTAAGAATTTGACATTTTACCGTTATAGATCTCAGAGTTGCAAGGCATGAGTAGATAAATGTGGAGCACTAGCAGGTTGCAAAAATGCTATACAGATGTAAAGAGATTTAGGAAGGACTTCCCTGCATTTCTTTCCTGCAGTGCAAGGGAACTAAAAACTGAAACTTAGCACCCAGTATTCTTTACCTATCATCACTCTGCACACTCAGATGAATCATAGTCTGTTACAGATGCTTGTGTTGAATGGCTCTGAGTGGTAGCCCAGAAAACTAAACCTATGGAAACTTTTATGATTAAGTTGTTGACCTTCACAGCTTTTTCAAAAGAGAAGGGTCAGTGACTCACAATTATATTGCAACTTCAGACCATGTGAATTTCCTCAAAGATGATGGCTTAAGAAGTGTTTAATTCTTGGCTCTTTTTGATAAACTCAAAATTTCAAAATCTGCATTTCCTAGCCCTGATTTATCTCATTAATCTTCAAGTTACATTGGATTCTGGATATATCATTTACATAATCCACCATCGACCCATATGTACTGTGTTCACATGTCCAGTCACTCAGGGAGTTCCATCCTTGTTTAGCATCTACCAAACAGTTCCCCTTCCAAATTGCCCATTTTGGTTCATTGAACCATGATTCCCCCAGAGAAGAGAATTTGAGAATACTAAAAATGGAAAAAGATACTAGCTCTATTAGTCCTACTTCTGTGTTTATAGATAGGAGAATATATAAATCCCCTATTGCTGCTGTTAGGATTAGAATTCCTGGCCTCTATCTATGCTAAACAAACAAACAAATAAGCAACAACAAGAATGAAAACTAAAATTGAAAATCAGATATCCTGAATTAGAAATATGATTCCAATATTCTTTGTACTCAAATTCTTCATCTGAATGATGTAGATAATAGTGGAAATCTTACAGGATGCAATTAAATGACACAATGTATGGAAACACATTTATCACAGCTCATAAGACACAGTAGACACTCAGTGTTTGTTGAATCAATGGCTCCTTAAAATCAACCACTTCTAATAGCATCAGTTCTCTTTTATGTTTCCTTCTCTAACTCAGCTCTTCTCACTGTTTCTCCCCTAAGGCCCTAACCAACCTTAGCAAGTCATAACTGATCTCACATTCTCATTTTCCAGCCTAAATCTATCCACACTGTACAACTCTGCCAATAATCTCTTTTCCCTACTCAAAAACCCAAAAGGAAGGTTCTACTGCCTACAGGCAAAAGAGCGAAGTCCTCATCTTGTCATTCAATCATCTAAGTTTGTTTTCTTGCTCATTTTCAAACCATCATTCCCATTGATCTAGTTAGTGTGCGCCCTTTGTTCTCATTGGGCTGGGTTTTGGGACACACTTGCTGTCAGTCATGAAGTCAAGTTATGCCATTTCACCTCTTCCTAGAAATCTACTCTGGCAAATTCAGATGGACTATTTTGAATGAAACAAAGTACCATTGTTTTTTAAATATTTCAGTCATAAATATGAAAATTCTGCTTTTCTGAACAGATTATAACATTAATCACTTTTATAATCATAGAATATTTTGTTGACCTTCACAGTTTTTAAAGAGAAATATTACAGAATATTTTCCTACAATGTGGATTCATATGTTTACTCATTTTCTCTGAAGCAACATCCTGAATATCAGAGAAAGTTAGAGGCAGAAGAGATTAGCTATTGAATAATATTTTTATGTGCTGTCAAACAATGTTATTTCTGAAAAGTAGTTCATCACACATATCTACCACATGTGGCATATTAAAGGCAAATTTCACTTGTCAAAATAAATCAGTGATTCCCTAACTAAAAAAATATTTTGAATCACAACTACCTTGTGAAATATCTTCTTGAATTGAAACATCCCTGTTTGGATTTGTGGTTAATGAGCAGGGAATTCATTGGTTCAAGATTAAAGGCAACAGTTTTTAAGGCTGCTTTTATCCAGTTCCAAGATTGATGATGAGAAACTGTTTGTTGCTCACATCTCACTTTTCACAATGTTGATAACTGGCTTTATATTTACTGTTTTTGAGATAGCTTACAGAATTAGCCACATTCTACCCATTTGGGAGTGCCAAGTTATAAAAGTACAAAATGTACTCACGACTTCTTTCGAACAAAATCCTAAGGTTATTCCCACTTCTGGAAATTTAGCAATCATGTCAAAAAACTGAACTATGGTGAACATCGTTCATAAAATATAAACCAATAATGACAAAAGTCAAATAGATTGCAGTGCTGAATCAACTGGCTGATTGCAGCAGAAGGACAACGTGATGCTTTACGTAAGCAGTAACTAAGAACTGCAGATCATCGATCATGGTGACATTGTTTCCCACTGTACTCTCTTAATTTCACATTTTATGTTGGATTTTGCAAAGTCTCTGAGAAAAAGATAAAGGAAACTAACTATCATTTAAGGATACACAAACCTCTAAGTATTTATGTAGTGGGAACTTGTAGCAGTTCGGACATTTTCTTATTATGGTATTCCTGCCCTACCAAGTTTTCCTGCAGTAACAACTGAATATTTGTTACAGTCATGATAGCCTTCCAGGATATACTCAGGGTCCTTTTGAGTAAGAAGTTGGGACAATTAGAATAGTATCCTGTACTCAACTTACCAAAAGCTAACAGGAAATCTATATTTTACCCATAGTTAGAAAAAAAGTGTTAAAAAATCTCTCATTTTAACACCAATATGCTGCAAATTAAATTCACTAAATTCAAGTGTTTTTATTCTTACAGTTCTCTATTAAGAAAGCAGCTTTGCCAGTTTCTTTTCTTTGAAATAATTCCAACTTTGTACAGTAAATCTTTTTAAAGATATTTGAAGACTTTTTTTTTGAGACAAAGTCTTGCTCTGTCGTCCAGGTTGGGATGCAGTGGCTCAATCTTGGCTCATGGAAACCTCCGCCTCCCAGGCTCAAGCAATTCTCCTGCCTCTGCCACCCAAGTAACTGAGATTACAGGTGCATGTCACCATGGTAGGCTAATTTTTATATTTTTAGTAGAGGCAGGGTTTCACTATGTTGGCCAGGCTAGTCTCGAACTTCTGCCCTCAGATGATCCACCCACCTCAGCCTCCCAAAGTGCTGTTATTACAGGTGTGAGCCACCATGCCCGGCTGATGGAGCCTTTTTGTTTAAAAAGTTTCTGTTTTGAAACTTTAAATTTCTCCTAGGCCTGGCGTGGTGGCTCATGCCTGTAATCCCAGCAGTTTGGATGGCTGAGGCAGGTGGATCACTTCAGGTCAGGAGTTCAAGACCAGCCTGGTCAACATGGTGAAATCCCATCTTTACTAAAAATACAAAAATTAGCCATGTGTGGTGGCTGGTGCCTGTAATCACAGTGACTGGAGAGGCTGAGGCAGGATAATCACTTGAACCTGGGAGGTGGAGGCTTCAGAGAGCTGAGATCTTGCCACTGCACTCCAGCCTGGGCGACAGAGCAAGATTCTGTCTAAAAAAAATTCTTTTTGATATGATTACATGTTGAATTTATTTAATGTTTCTATAACTGAATTAATAAAGTGCCCAGTAAATGCTATAAATCAATAAGTATTGTCTGAATGAAAATAAATTGAAATTAAATAAGATTAGTTTCAAATATAGTCTTTCTTGAAAGAGTGAGTTTGGCCATCCTAAATTACAGTTTTTAAGATTGATCTACTTTGTTTCTGAGGTCACCATACTCATGGCACTAGAATTAAAGTGTCTGAATAAAAAACACACTATATGATTTCTCTTTGACTTAAAAAATATATACAAATAATAAATTATAAGTCTGATTAACTGTATGGGCCTTTTGTTCAATTGATTTAACTGTTTTTTCTCCTAGGATATAAATCATGTGATACAGCAAACTCAAAGATGTGGGACTCAAATGACACTTGTAAAAAATTCAGATACCCTGTTTGCCTTTATAGTTACTAATTACCATACTTTAATAAAGTGATTATTATTTAGAGCTCTTCCTACCTAGTTGGCCACTTATTTACTCCATTCCTCAGCCGTAGAAGTAAACACTCCATGTCTAAAATTGGTGCTGGTTTTGATAAGCCATAGTGATGACATCAGCCTGAGTTCCAACTCCTGGAATAAAGAACTGTGACCATGCAGTGACTTGTGGGCAGTTAGGTCCCAACATAACTCTCCTCGTCCTCTCATGCCACTGATTTGGAGCCAAGATTTGTGCTCCTAGATACCAAACCAGGTGAAAGGAATTACATTTCTATTTTCAAATGCAAGGGATTTAAAACTATATATGGCACACAAAAAAGTCAACGTATTTAATGCCTAATGCCACTGAACTGTACACATGATGATGGTTAAAACTCCAAATTGTATGTAATATATTAGACCACAAGTAGAAAAAAAATGTGTTCATGTGTTTCAAAGGTTTTCCATGATTATATAATATATATAGTTGGTTATACCTTCTGAAAGTGACCAGATCACTCTTTCTGCAACATCTGTTTACCCAGGCTCCCCAGGGCCTAAGTAAGTAAGCATCTATTCTTCAGGAATTAGTAAACAGCACTTATTAGCTAAAAGTAACACAGACAAAAAACAAACAAACCTCAAAAATACCATGTAAAGGCAGGTGTTGGACAAGGAGCCTATGAAAACACCCCTTGCTCCTCCACATTGCTCTGGTGTGAGAAGCTAGGACATGAAGAAACCCCTACCTCCTCCTATCTCAGGAATACCCAATCCTGCTTGATTGCAACAAGGGTAAGTAAATGCTGACCTGAAGGAGCTGCTGGGCTTCCGAACCCCAGACTGTTGTTCAGGCACTTCCTAGAGGGTCAAGCACCATGCCAAAGGCCTGAGGAGGCAACTCGCATCTTTCATTCTGCTGCCTCATTAAGAGTGGACCTAGGTCGGGCGCGGTGGCTCACCCTGTAATATTAGCACTTTGAGAGGCCAAGCGGGGCTGATCACGAGGTCAGGAGATGGAGACCATCCTAACACGGTGAAACCCAGTCTCTACTAAAAACACAAAAAATAAGCCAGTGCGGTGGCGCATGTCTGTAATCCCAGCGACTCAGGAGGCTGAGGCAGGAGAATTGCTTGAACCCGGGAAGCGGAGGTTGCAGTGAGCCAAGATCGCGCCATTGCACCCTAGCCTGGGTGACAGAGAGAGACTCAGTCAGAAGAAAGAAAGGAGGAAAGAAAGGAAGAAAGAAAGAAAGGAAGAAAGAAAGAAAGAAAGTGAACCTTGAAGGCGCCCAAGAAAGAAAGAGAAAGTGAACCTTGAAGGCGCCCATAGGTCACGCAGTGTTTTGGAAGCTACAAGAGGGCTATATCTGTCTGGGATTGCAGACCGAAAATCGCATTAACTTGAGAGAGGTATTTTAAATAAAGAAGCTCTCCCACCACCCACCCACACAGGCTACAGTTATCATAGTTATCATAGTCATTCTGCTCTTATTGCACCCACGACAAACTTCTATCTCTGCATAGAAAATATGTCATTTTAATGACATATCCTGCGCCCAGACTATAATGTGAGCAGCCCTGTGATCTCTATGTGCGCATAACCAGTGCCTAACGCGAGTCCTGGCTCTTGGAAGGCACTCAGCGAGTCGGGGAGTAAGTGAGGAGCTCACCTCTGCAGCTGTACCCAAGACAGCGTGGGCAGGAGCAGAGGACACTCCAGTGCTCTGCGGTTGCAAACACACCCCTGCAGGTGCTGCCATTTCTAGAACACGCACCCCGACTTCCCCCAACCCTGGAACTACCTACCAGTAGCGGAGACCAGCAGACCGACAGCATGCACATGATCCCCATGAGCTGAATGGCGGTCTCGGTCGTGATGTGGCCCCACTGGGCACTGGACTGAGATGCCGTGGCCTTGGCCCGGCAGCGGGACACCAGGCCCTTAATGGTGGCCAGGTTGCAGGCAAAGGTGATTGTCAGCGCCAAGAGCCCAAGGAAGGCAAAGGCAGAGGGGAAGAAAAGGTTGCCCCAGTTATGGGAAGAGCTAGTCCCGTTGCCCCCCTCGCCTGGTGCTGATGAAGAACCACATCCCGGGCCACTGCACCGTGTACTGTCCCACTCCCAGCACGGGCAGCAGGGAGAAGGCGAGCACGGCCAGCCACACGCCGAGCAGCACAGCGCAGGTGGCGCGCGTACCAGTGCGGCGCCCTGATGGCCAGCGCCCGCTTGACGGCCATGGCTCTGGCGATGAACAGCGAGGAGAGCCGGAACACAGTCATGGTCAGCCCGAAGAACGTGCAGAGCCTCCCAGATGCGTCGAGCTGCTCCCAGCGCTGCTTGGACAGGTACACGACGATGACCACCCGGGTGGTGAGAAGCTGCCCGACCAGGTCGCTGAGCGCCAGCCATCCGATGCACAGCGGGAAGGACTTCTTGCGCTTGCTCTCCCGGCGCGGGTAGCTGCGCGACACTAGCAGCATGGCCAGAGCGTTGCCCACGAAACCCGTGAGCAGCATGGTGATCAGGAAGGCCACGGACACCGATCCGCAATCCTCGCCGGACCCTAGACGGCGCGTAAGGGTGACCCGCGCCTCGGCGGAGCGCTCGGGTGCCCACATGCCAGTGTAGGAGTGGTTGGGGCGGGTGCAGAAGGAGGCACCCCCTCCGTAGCCCCGGGTCTCCTTCATGTTGGCTTCGAGGTGAGGAGGGGATGGCGTTTAGAAAGCCGCAACGGGACGGGGCAGCAGCGGGGCGGGCGGCGGCGGAGGTCGGCTGCTACAACGGCTGGGGCTGGGCTGCCCTCCATGGTGTGGGGGCGCAGCCGCCGCCCTACTCCGCTACTGAGGCCGCGATCGCTGCGGCGCCAGGGCTCACTGGCCCCGGAGGCAGCCGCGCCTTCCTCTCCGAGAAACCTCTGGCTCCGAGGCGTGCAGAGGTGCCAGGTCCCCTGTGTAAGGCCGAGGGGGCGGGGCGCCCGTGGGTGTGGACAGAACCGAGGTGGGAGGAGGGTGCAAAGCAACTGAGCGTCTCTCTTGGCTGTTGCCTAACCTGAACGCCTGGGTTGAGAAAACCCTCAGACGGGCTCCTCTGAAATGCCCTGCTCCTGGCCGGACACGGGGCCCACTGGGCGCCTCCTACAGTTCCCTGCCAAAGTGTCGGGGGCGGCAAGCAGCTAGTAAGTCTCACTGGGCTTGGGGACCCCAGCAAGCTGCTGAGCGCTCGTCCTCCTGCGTCTTCGACCACAAACGCTCCTACAGGGACCGGATCCTTCTCCCGAGGTCCTTTAGTAACTCTTAGTAAAGTGTAAGTCGCCTGTCCTTAAGCGATCCACACAAGCCTTTGCATAGGTGATCGTTACCTTTTTCTTTTTTGCTTTGGGACTCTGCTTGAGTGATTATAAAATGGCCAAGCCGTCCTGTCTCCTGGGGTGCCGCTAAAAGCTATAAAATTACTAGAGAATGCCTGTAGACTTAAGGGAATAGACACAGGGAAACAAATACATTGGTTGGTTGAATTCCAGGCCCAAGAAATCCCATCTATTACCCCTGCCTAATCCTGCCCACTTCCCTTGACCCCAGCAAATCAGTCAGCTAGGGCCAAAGTGGCTACAGGAGGGTGGCACAGTTTGCATATCTGAGGAAGTGAAATCAGCTGCTCCCAGCCTATGGGAGTGAGAGGGGAGTAGAGGAGAAAGGTATTCCTTACACAGCCTCCAACCATCCTTCTTTTCTTCATACACTAAGAACTAGAAAAATACTTAGATATCATGAAGGCCTTAATCTACATGGAAACTTTGCCTTTGACATAATAAACACTGAATGAAAATAGGCATATGAGCTTGCTTCATAACATCTTTCAGTAAGCCATATGTTATGTACTTCTCACAAGCATTTTCTCATTTTATCACAGAAATCCTCCAAGGTACTATTGCTATTATTATTCACCTTAAAGGGGGGTAACTCAGACCTCAAGAAGCTAAAGAATGTTCTTGAAGTCTCAGCAATTCTCAACTCCCATCTTATTTGAACCATGTATTCCAGACCTGGATCCCATAACTGCTCTCAGAAGATGAATATCAAAGGTGAGATCATTTTCCCCTAACCTTAGGAAAGTCTTTTTTTTTCCTTTTCATGCTGTTCAAGAAATAAAAAGATTTTAAAAAATAATTGCAAAGTTCATTTTTCCTCATATTTATAAGAAATTAGACATAATCATAAAGCACTATAAAGACCACTATTCTGATGGACATAGACCAACTTTCAGAACAAGCCTGATCAGTTTTGCCTTTTGTAGCTTAGCTGATGTTCTTGATGTATGGGTGTTCTTTACTTTTAAATTACTGTTAAGAGGTAAGAATGGGATATGTCGGCCAGCGAGGTGGCTCACGCCTGTAATCCCAGCACTTTGGGAGGCCAAGGCGGGCGGATCATGAGGTCAAGAGATCAAGACCATCCTGTCCAACATGGTGAAACCCCATCTCTACTAAAAGTACAAAAAATTCGCCGGGGGTGGTGGTGCATGCCTGTAGTCCCAGCTACTCGGGAGGCTGAGGCAGGAGAATTGCTTGAACACAGGAGGCAGAGCACTGCACTCCAGCCTGGCTCCTGGTGACACTCTGAGCAAGAATGTCTCAAAAAAAAAGAAAAAAAAAGAATAGGATATGTCCCTCTGCATGCTTTCTTTATGTGCTATTGTCTTGATTCTGTATGAGAGTTTGAAAAAATATCACTATAACATTATATGTTTTTTAAAGAAGGAAAAGCAAGAATGCAATTTAAATTCCATTTTAATAACACATTAATCACAACATGAATTTCGTTTTGTTTTGCTGTCATTTAAAAAATGTTTTGCACTTTTAAGTTTTATTAATTAAAATGTCACATTTACAATGGGAACAAGAGGTAGGAAGGGTGAAATGGTTTAACTCTAAAATCTTCCCCAAACTTTTGTCTTATTATTTTGCATTAATCTTAAACCCATATTTGAGAGAGTATTTTTCTAGACTAATATCATTTGAAAAGTAAAATAATATTTGAGGTTATTCTTAGATAAAGCTTTATCCAAAGCATCTGGATGAAAGTGGCTATCAAGTTTATTCCTTCTGGAGTTAATACAATTCTAGTGTAATTAATTATTTAAAATTTGAGACTATTTCACCGTTCACACAGTAAAGGAAGCAAAGCTGATCTTTTCCCAGTTACATCAAAAACTATTCTCATTTTATTTACAAATATTTGACTTCTTTGAAACTTTTACTTCTCCCACTGAAATGCTTGCTATAGATAGCCAAAAGGACTTGATAAGCATAAGCATCAGAGCATGTATTAGTAAAGAACTGTTAGCCTCTTACCGCTGTACCAATGAACTAGATGTGTTGCATTTCAGATAATTTGTGTAACATTTCTCTTTTATCAGCATTTTACTTCATCCTAAGTTGTCTGCCTTTAGCTATTCACCTTGTGAACAAGACAGTCACACTCTGTTGCCCAGGCTTTAGTGCAGTAGCATGATTTTAGCTCATGATACCTTGAACTGGGCTCAAGTGATTCTCCTACCTCAGCCTTCTGAGTAGGTACGGCTGCAGGCACATGAAACCACATCTGGCTAATTTTACAATTTTATTTTATGTAGAGACAGGGTCATGAGGTTCTGTGGAATAACAATGTGAAGCTAGCAGTTGGATTCTGGTTGGCACTTTTTGGTCAGTTACTACAGATGAGTCTGAATTGTGTTTCTCTGAAGCAACACCGCCCTCTAGTGACATAAAGGCTAATAACATGCTTCATTCTGTTTTAAGAGAATTTCCAAAGGGCCAATGGATGCTTTGCTTAAGGAATCGCTGATTTCTTTCCTAGAGATCTACTTATCAGTACATAATTGCGTCACTTTGTTTTCCTTTGAGGTTACAAACTGGCAACTTTGTTTAAGAGTCAACAAACCAGTATAGGATTAAATTGAAGGACAGATATATTCAATGTTTAAAAAAAATTTTTTTTTGAGTATATATTCACCTCTTATATTTTCAATGAAATTCTACCCTGGACATGTTTTAAATTCACAGATTACTTAATTGTACCCCTCTTGTACCTACAGTGTAAAATGTGTAATATATATTAATATTTAGCTAGTGATGATGAATTTATTGTGCTATTTACTTCTATTGGACATCTATTTTAAAATCTTAAATATGGGTACAAAACAAGACTAATAACTAGTCACATGATCAGCCCTTGACTGCCTCACTGTGGATGTAAAATGTCTGAAAGTCTTTCTCCATGGAGCCAACTAGTAATTTTAGTTTATATTTTAGTCATTCATTCATTCATTAACTATTCATTGAGCACCCAATCTATGTCAGACACTGCTACAGTCATTAGGGATACAAAACCAATATATAACAGTCTCTACATTTATGGAGTTCATATTTTAGTGCAAAATTATTGATTTTAAGTGCCAAATAAGCAAAGAAAAAATACTGATCTAATGGCTTTTGTCTTCTCAGGATTACTGCCATGGAAGTACAATGCAAGGCAGATTTAACATTTAAACAACAATCAAGATAATTACTGTGCCAGCAAAACAGAAGCAATGCTTACAAGTCTTTGCTGAATCAAATATCTGGATACACTCGAGTATCTTGCTATGATTGCCTTTCTCCTGTCTTTTCTTCCTATTCTTTACATGCCTAATAATTTTTTATTGAAACCTGGACATTGTAATGTAGTCTAATGACTCTGATTCTACTGTTTTTTTTGTTTGCCCTGAGTACTATTGATTTTATATTTGTTTGTTCTGTTTGACAGTTAACTTTTCCAGATTCAAGCTGCCAACATTGCCTCCCCTGGCGCATGCAGCTATTGATATCTCTGCTTTATTCTCATAGTTTCCATGGCTGCTCTTTTAGCTTGGCTCCCTATAGACTCATTTCCCTATGCCTCTTAATTTGCTGGTCAGTTAGTGATGGAGATCACTTTCCATGTAAATTTCTTGAGTCTAGAAATTCTCTTCTTATTTCCAGCTGTGCTGACAGCTTAAGGCTATTCCCTGACATTTCAAGTTTCTGAAGCTTCACCTTTCTGCCACTCAAGCTACATACAGCATAGTTGAGCATACATCCCCTTAGGTAAAGCATCAAAGTAGATGCATTCTTGAATAACTATCTTTAAGGCTAGATTTCTATCTGGACTTCTCTCAGTGAATGGGATTAGCTGCTCTTATAAAATGGCTTGACAGAGGGAGTTTGGTCTCTTTCTTGTCATCCTGACATGTGAAGACAGGGCAAGAAGGGCTTCACCAGAGACCAGATGATGACACCTTGCTCCTGGACATCCCCAACCTCCAAAACTTTGAGAAATAAATTTCTATTCTTTATAAATTAACCAGTCATGGTATTCTTTATAGCAGCACAAACAAAAACACTGATGTGTAGATCAATACAAGAATTATAAAGAGCATGTATATAAACATATGTGTGTGAGAGATACATAGTACTATGTGTACATATGCATACATTCATATTCAACAGATTTTTGTTCAAAGCGTTAAGGTGATTCAAAAGAACAGACTTTTCAACAAGTGGTGCTGGAAAAACTAGTTATTTGAATGGATACAAAAATGAACATAGACCTTACAGCACAAAATGAAATAGATAACAGACTTAAATGTACCTGTTAAGGCCAGGCATGGTGGCTCATGCCTTTAATCCCAGCACTTTCGTAGGCCGAGGAGGGCAGATCACAATGTTGGGAGATCGAGACCATCCAGGCCAATATGGTGAAACCCTGTCTCTACTAAAATACAAAAAAAATTAGCGGGGCATGGTAGCACGTGCCTGTAGTCCCTGCTACTAGGGAGGCTGACGCAGAAGAATTGCTTGAACCCAGGAGGTGGAGGTTGCAGTGAGCTGGGATAGAACCACTGCACCCTAGCCTGGCACCTGGCAACAGAGCAAGACTCTGTCTCAAAAAAAAAAAAAAAAAAAAAAGTACCTGTTAAAACTGTAAACCTCCTAGATTAAAAGAAGATTTTTCTTTGTGACCTCTTTCCTCCTCTATCATTACCTCAAGTACTCCTACAGCTTTTTTGTTGTTGTATTGAACAATGTGTGATTATCTCTTTTGGTTAGTATGCCCAGAAATTCTATACTTTCCTAACTATACAATTTCATTTTTTGTAGAGACATGGACATGCTATGTGGCCCAGGTTGGTCTCAAACTCCTGGCTGCAAGCAATCTCACCATCTCAGCCCCACACTGTCCACCACACAGGCCCCCCCACCCTCCCACCCGATGCCGAGAAATTATTCCCCTTCAGCTTCAAAGTGCTCTCTGCTGTGTAACAGTGCGTGGCCTATGAGCATGACCTGGGAGGCACTTCCTCAGGCTCTTCCACTTGGCTTTAAGAATAATCAAATTTTTTCTGAATGTCTGGGTTACCTGTTTTGCTAAAGAAAACAGTGGTTTAATAACATTCTTATACATACTGGTATGTATATTTGTGGAACTCACTTTTACATGAAACATTATTAGAAGTGGACTGTTATATGCTGATGATTTTCAAATTTGTACCTGCAGTCTACACTTCTTTTGAACTTTATATCAAAATATATCTTATATATACTCATGTCCCTCTCCATCGTCACCACCCTGGTTGAGGTCACTACAATATTTTGCTTAATCTACTGCAATAGATATTTATTTATTTAGAGACAGAGTCTTGCTCTGTCTCCCAGGCTTGAGTGCAGTACCATGATCTTGGCTCACTGTAACCTCTGTCTCCTGGGTTCAAGTGGGCATGTCTGGCTAATTTTTGTACTTTTAGTAGAGACAGAGTTTCACCATGTTGGCCAGGCTGGCCTTGAACTCCTGACCTCAAGTGAGCTGCTTGCCTCAGCCTCCCAAAGGGCTGGGATTACAGGCATGAGTCACCACACCTGGATGCAATAGATTTTTTTTTTTCTTTGGACAGGGTCTCCCTCTGTCACCCAGGCTGAAGTGCAGAGGCATGATCTTGGCTCATTGCAGACTTCACCTCCTGGATTCAAGTGATTCTTGTGCCTCAGCCTCCCGAGTAGCTGGGACTACAGGCATGTACCATCACGACCTGCTAAGTTTTGTATTTTTAGTAGAGAGGGGGTTTCACCATGTTGCCCAAGCTGGTCACGAACTCCTGACGTCAAGTGATCCTCCCGCCTCGGGATCCCAAAATGCTGACATTACAGGCTTGAGCCACCACAACTGGCCTGCAATAGACTTCTAATTGCCTTGATTTTATAAATTTAAACTATGCTTACTGTAACAAATTAAAGTTTAATGAGCATTTAGATATTTTAAATGTGAATAATCTCTTGATCCTTCTTTAACTTCCAAATTAGCTAATATTAACTGGTTGGGGCATATTCTTTTATGCTTTATTCTATGCTCATACAAAGATATTTTCACTCATAAAATGTGTTGAAAATGTTTACAACCCAATGAGCCAGATATATTATTATGCTAATTTGACTACCAGTGAAGCTAAATAACATCCTCTTCTATTAATTATATACATTATTAGATTATCATTATGTTATTAATTTGTAGGAACTCTTTATATAGAGGTACCATCTGTTTCTCATTTTCCTGTCATTTGCTTTTTCACTTTTCGTACCATGTTTATTACATATATAAACAATTTATTCAGGAAAACTATCTTTTTCATTTAGGTTTTGAGTATTCCTGCTTGATTAAGCAGGTCTCTCCTTAATTCCTATATCCAAGTTGCACTTGATAATATTCTCACTTTAACAGTCATGTTTTCAATTAAATAGATGTTACATTTTGTCCTTTTTAGCAAATGTAATGAAGTGGTTTAACTTCTTTCTTTCTTATGAATTATCACATAGACAGCTAACATCATTTATTAAATCATAATTCTCATCTTAATTGAAAATTTACTTCATCATTTACTAAATGATGATTTAGTCCAGTGTCCAGATCTTGGTTTCTAAATACAGTTCTTCTTTAAAAGCAAAACAGCGCTCCTTGGAAAAATGGCTGATTCTACATCTGTGGTGGAGAAAATACAAGATGAGCCTAGAGCATCTTGTACTGCCAGAAAGTAAAGAAGTGCTCAGAAGACAGAAGAATTGGGGGATGTGTCAAAAAAGACATAGAAGCCAACAGGAAAAAAATTCCAATGGTCAAAGGTGGAACGAGTTGAACAACAAAATATGTAAGGTTGTATTGAATAAGCCAAATGAATATACTATACAATGGGAAAATAGTAACTTGAGTAACTTTACAGTGGAGAAACCTGGCAAACGATATCTTTATCAACTAATGGTTACTATCAAGAGTGATGTGGTGGATACTATACATGTCCTGATATGGTGTGATGAGAAAAGTCACTTGATTCCTGTAATAATCTTTCCAAAAAAACCCAGAATCCCAATCTAGTCGTGAAAATGACAAACCCAGAATGGGGGTCATTCTACAAGATTGAGGCCAGGACTCCTCAAGAATATCACGGTTGTGAAAACAAAATGAGAAACTGACAAATGACAATGGGGAGACAAGTAAATGTAATGTGGCACCCTTGACTGATTACTGGAATAAAAAGAACCTTAAGTAGAAAAATTGGTGAAATTCAAATATCTCAATTCAGTTAACATTGTGCATATATTGGTTTCTTGGTTTTTGCAAATATACTATGGTAAGAAATTAACAATAGAAAAACTGGACAAGAGGTGTAAGGGAGCTAAGTAGCTCTGCAAACTTCCCATAAATTTAAAATTATTCCAAAAATAAAGTTTAAAAAAGATTCCCATTAAGGCCTGGATTTTTTCTATTTGCTTATCTTAGTTCACTAGATTACCTGTATCTATATATAGGTACTGTTATATTGTTTTGAGGCATAAAATTTATACAGCAAAGTGCAAAAATATCCTTACAAAAATGTTTTTACAAATGTACACACAATTGTAACTACCATCCAGGTGGCTTTATAAAATTCTATCAACCAGAAGGTCCCTTGCATCCCAACCCAACTAATAATCGCCACCGTGACCTGAGGTGATTCCTATTTTGAGTTACAATAATTAATGTTGCATTCTTTGAACTTCACATAAACAGAATCAGACTGTGTACCTGTTTGTGTCCTGCATGGTCGACCTCCATCAATGTTCCACATATACTTAAAAATACTGTGCATTATGTTGTTGGGTAGATTACTCTTTAGATGTCAATTAAATCAAGTTGGTTTTCAATTCTATGTTATTTTCTACAGCTTGCATCAATTCTGGAAGCAGAGAAATCTCTTACTGTGGATCCCTCTATTTTTGTCTCCATTAGTTTTTGCTTTAAATGTTTTGAAGCTTAGTAGGTGTATACGTGTTTGAGACTGATAGACTCCATCAACATGAAAGGACTTTTGTTACCTTAATGCTCAAATTTTTCCAAAATTAATGTAACTACTCCAGGTTTCTATTTCTTCAGATCATTTTATCATGGTTTACATTTTCCATATTTTTATTTGTAGCTATTTGTCTTTGTCTCCAGTAAGTATCGTGTAAGAGCACATAGTCTTGCTTCTTTTACCCAGTGTGACAATGCTGTCTTGGAACTGGGGTGTTTAATCATTACCCTTAGTGCGATTATGAGTATGGCTGGATTTCTCTTGCTCATTTCTTTTCTCTGGTTTCTTTTGGATCAAGTATTTATGATTTCACTTTCTCCCTACTTTATAGGCTTAACCCTTGGATACCCTTAGGGTTGCTTTGGTATTTACAGTATCCTTCAAGATGATGTGCCAATCTGTGTACAGTATAGCAACTTTTCAATAGTGCACTTCCACTTCTTCCCCCGACCTATGTGCTATTGTTGCTGTATATTTTACTTGTATTGTTTCATAATTTTAGTCAATTACCTTCCAAAGAGACTAAGGGTTGTACTTCACATGTATTTTCAAAAGATATTTTCACCAAGTACAGAATATCAGACTGGTAGATTTCCTTTCAGTATGTTAAGAGGTTGCATCATCCTCTGGCTCACATTGATTCTGACAAGTCGGGTGTCATCCTTACAACTGTTCCTCTATACAGTACATTATTCCCCACCACCACCACCTTCCCTTTTAATCACTGACTTTTTTCCCATCTTCATGTTTCCTATGCTTGTCATAGTTTCCTCAAAGGCATATGATTTCCTGATAGATGTACTCATCTGAAGACTCAAAGAGAAACTTCTACAGATTTTCAGAGACATCTGTGATCTCTCCTCTTTTGTATTCTATTAACTTTAGTGGCCTTGTGCCTTCTGCCCACCCCCCTTCACCTCAACTCAGGAAGATCGCAGAGGTCCATCCAGGTAATTCCCAGCGATGTGTCCCAGGAATTCTCTCAAGGGAGTAAGCTGGGAGAATTAATAGGACTCACCTTGTTTTCCTTTCTCCAGTACCTCTCCTCCACAGCTTTACATTGATGTACTGAAAAACACTGCTTGACACATTTCGTTTAGTTTGCTACAGGTTGAAGGGTAAATCTTGGCCTGAAAAACTCTTCTGCTCTTTTCTCCAAATTATGTTTGATCTGCCATTATTTTCCTGTATTCTTGAAAGCTTAATTGACTTTTCTCTAATGTAGGCTTCCAAAGTCACACTATTCCAAGCACCATACTTTAGCTGAATCTAACAGGTGTGGATGAATTATATTTTCATTTTAAAAAATCTCACTACTATTTGTTGACCCATGGGGATGTTTAATTCCAAATGTTTACTTTTCATTCTCTTATTTCCAAACTGTTCTTATTCTGAAAATATATCTTACAAATATACAATTTGTTTTGTGAATTCATCTTAACCCTGATATCCAGGTTAACTGGAGTGCGTAATCCACTTATAGGTATGACAGTTTAACTGGCTTGCTGTTTTACCTTGTAAAACACTAATTTGTATTAATCATTTTCATTATTCCATTTTTCCCCTGTACTTTTTGTTATACCTTTATTATTCTTTCAATGGTTATGGAGATTAAAATATGGTTCCATGATTTATTAGAGTCTACCTTAAGTAGTACTTCTCCATTTACTGAGGAATGAATCTCACAATGGCTCAACCTACCTACTTCCACTTTTTGTGTTGTAACTTCATTTCCACATTTTAAATGCCGTGAAGCACTATTGGTCTTTGTCATGTAGTTGCCCTAAAATTTAGTGGTTTTGGTCATGGTTCACCAGGCTTGCATGACGGGTCCTCTAACTCTAACAACCCTTAGACCATTTTTTTCCCCAAACCATTTACTGGCTTATTATTTCCAAGAGCAGACATAGCTCCCCTGGCACTGAACTCTGAGAATTCAGCTACCAAGCATAATTTGCCAGACCGCAAGGTCTTATACTCACTGTCCTATCTAAGAGTAGTATACATCGATCCCTTTCATGTCCTTCACAGTACCAATCAGAATTGCTCTCCTTGCTTCAATCAATGTACCTAACATTAGTTCACTGCCTAACATGAACTAACAATTCATAAGTATGTTTAAATGCTCATACTGTGAATATTTTAATTTTTCAGATATTCTCAAATTAGCCTCTAAAAACGCTGGGCGAACTTATCCTCTAATGAAAAAAAATTAGAGATTTTACAAAAATAGATCATACTGATTCAAATGGCCCCAGCAAATATCATCAGAAGGGCACTTAGCAATGATACCATAATGCAGTGGTACCTAAAAAATGAAATTTTAATGTATAATATTAAGTGTTAAATATGTCTTTAGAGTCCTTGAACAAAACTTTCTTTTGCATCTACATTAACTATAAACCCTGACATCTGCTTCCCTCCCACCCTTTACCAACAGATGAAGTCTTCAAGTGTAGAGGAAACATAGTTTAGGTTTGCCATTTTCCAATGGCTTTACCAAAATTGTAGGTCAAACATTTTATGTCTCTCATATCAGTCATCAATGCTTCAAAATGTTTTTCACGGTAAGGTACCTGCCTTAGACTTTATGATATAGAATACTTTATGGGAGGCCTGAATTTCAACATTTTCATTATCACTAATTTGAGGAAAACACACAAAACATAACTTTCATTATTCTATTTTTTCTTCTTTCTTAGCACTCTTCTATACTAGGGTTTTAGTACCACAGGTGCTGGGTGTGTAGCCTGAGAATATTGATGTAGACTCTCCCAGTCTCTTCTGGTAGAATTAGCTACACTCTCCTTAACATTTCTCTCTTTTTTTGTGTGTGATTCTAAGGCATCAATAATAACAAATAGGAGGCACAATTCTGAGTGTGATATAGGGCAACACAATCTTGTAATTCCAACTGCACCATTTACAAAGGTGGAAATTATCTCCTATTCTCATGTCACAGTTGCTAATGCCACTTTAAAATTCCTAGGCTCTAATACATTATTCAAATCATTAGAATACAGGTAATGTATTTTCCCATTCTGACACAGGGAAAATATTGCTGAAAAAGCCACATTTTTGACAGGTTCACAGTCAACGCTAGACTAGAGGTAACAGTGTCACTAACAGAGTTAATATAAGGATAGACTGTAATTAACCAGATTTGCTTCATCCAAACTCAACACTTCCATTTTGATTTTGACTTTCGGGTATTTATTTCATTACTTACCACACAAATAGCTCATAACAGTTAGTGTTATGTATATAAGCCAAAATAAATGTTTTAGTTGTGTGTAATAAAATATAAGTTGGCATACTTTAAGTATAAAATTGAGGACAATAACATTTTTTACATGTTCGAGAGGCATCTATCCTCTATTGAAGTATAGCTGGATGGATAACATCAAAGTGTTTTTTGGCTTGTGAAGACATGGCCTTGTTGGACGTAAGAAATAGAAAAAAGCTGGGCATAGTAGCTCACACCTATAGTCCCAGCACTTTGGGAGGCTGGAGGAGGATCACTTAAGGGTAGGAGTTTCAGACCAGCCTGGCCAACAGAGTGAGACCCTGTCTCCAAAATTAAGATAAAAAAAAAAGTTTCTTCTGACACAAGTTTAATGATGGTCACAATGGTCTATCTTACAAAGTTTTAACTTCAGAATAAAAACTCCTTTCACAATCAAAGAATGCTTTCCAGTGAAAAACAGAGAATGTATTATGCTATATCAGTAATGAGGAAAAAATAAAACTGATCAAAACCTTGAGAAAGGTAGCAGATATTGATTGACCCTCATCGAACACTGAGGACTTGCTATAATGACAGACACTATGCTAAGAGAGAGGGATATTGGGGAAGGAGAAACTCTTAGGATTTTCACCAAATTCCCATGGAAACTGAAGAGGAACCAGGGATGTCATCCTAGTATTCCGAATTGAGTCATGAAGGCTAAAAAGGAATGGTAGTGGGTATGTGTAGGGCATCCAGGTATAAGAAACTTGTACTAAGATGAAAGCCTATTACTAGTTCAGCGTAGCTAGTGTACCTAAGTATGCTAGAATTGGGAGGTGGGAGTAGTGTGTCTTGAATAAGAAAACCTGAAACTTTTTACTACATGCAAAAGGATTCTAGTTTAATTCTGAAAGCCATGAAAAGGCACTGAAAGACTTTACGCAAAGAAATAACACGAACTAAATTGCTTGTTAAGAGCATTGTAGCATCAGAGTGATGAAAACGTTAATGCTTGGTGAAACAAATTCACTTAGCAAATACTACTAAAACCCTACTATATGCCAAATGACCATTTAGGAAGAAACTGCAGTATCCCAGCCTACAAATGAAAGCAGTGGTAACAGAAGAGTATTGGTTTGAGAATTAAGAAGCAGAAATCAGTTCTAAGTAAATCAGATTTTGTTTGGCATAGGAAGGCAAAAAGGAAATCTAAAAGGATTCTCAAGTTACTGATAATGTTTATCAATATGAAATACAACATGAGATACAGGTTTGGTGGATAGAGGGTTTAGAGAATTTAGATACAGTGAAATTGCTTGTTTGACATGGGAAGGGAAATACAGGCCAGGTGTAGTGGCTCACACCTATAATCCTAGCACCTTGGGAGGCCAAGGCAGGAAGACTGCTTGAGTCCAGGAATTCAAGGCCAGCCTGGGCAACACTGCAAGATCCATCTCTATAAAAAATAAAAATAAAGGGAAATACACAGGAGGCAGCTAGATATATGGCTCTAGTGCCAAAAGTAACTGGGAAATAGGCATCTGAGAATATATACACACATGCACAGATATAGACTTTATATATATATATATATATATATATATATATATATATATATATATATATATAAATATATATATAAATAAAAAACATATAAATATATATATTATATATAATGTCTTCATGTAAAACTTAAATCCTAAGTTTTGCAAAAAGAATAACCTTAGCTCGCCTTTCTTATCTATAAACTTGTCCTTCAATACTGCCCAGTCAACTCATTAAGAATTTGCCTCTTTATTCAGGCAAAGCTGTTTCTATTTTATGAGAGGCTTTATATCTAACCTGAAGAACAAAAGGCCCTCTATATTCATGGGTTCTGTATCCAGTATCCATGGATTCAACAATTGCAAATTAAAAACATTCAAAGGAAAAGGAAAAGCTACAAAATTCCAAAGACAATACTTGAATTCTCCACAGGGTATTATGCTGTGATACACACACACACACACACACACACACACACACACACACACGTATGAGATATCTGTAGACATGGGGAATGGTAAAAACTGGCAATATTGGCTGTATACTTATGTGCCAAATACTTTATTATTTAGAATTCCTACAAGGTAGACACTGTCATTTTCATTTTACAGGTGTAACAACTTAGGCATAAAGAATATCCCAAGTCATTTAGTTACCATGAACTAAAAACTGAAGTCAGGCACTTTGACTCAAGCTGAAGAAACAGACAGCAACCAAGCATCACTGACAATTCTACCACTGCATCACACTCATTAAACTTTAGTTCCCATTACATTTACGTTGCAGATACTTAGCCCTTGTGATAACCTCACTGATAACCGAACATAGATGTTTCATTTTAAGGTAGGTGTAAAAATCTTATTGTTCTGTGTCAAACACTTAGGTTTTCAAATAATCAGTTTGTAGCCAATATTCACTGTGGTCCACTTCAATTCCAACAGCATTATTACAAAGTTCCTTGTCTTTCTCTGAGGTTTCCCACAGCCATGGTACTTTTAGTTCCCTTAAAACATCAAATCTTAAGTTTTGCAAAGAGAATAACCTTAGCTCGCCTTTCTTATCTATAAACTTGTCCTTCAAGACTGCTCAGTCAACTCGTTAAGAGTTTGCCTCTTTATTCAGGCAGAGCTGTTCCTATTTTATGAGGCTTTATCTGTAACCTGAAGAACAAAAGGCCCTCTATATTCATGGGTTCTGTATCCAGTATCCATGGATTCTGCAAATTACAAATACTCAAAGGAAAAGAAATGCTACGAAATTCCAAAGACAATACTGAATTTGCCACATGGTATTATGCTGATTCTACATGAAGTATGGTATAGCACTGTATTAGGGTTACTCTAGAGGTTTAAAGTATA
The DNA here is from genome assembly GCF_049354715.1 of Callithrix jacchus. Taxonomy (NCBI): domain Eukaryota; kingdom Metazoa; phylum Chordata; class Mammalia; order Primates; family Cebidae; genus Callithrix; species Callithrix jacchus. The sequence continues at coordinate 4,840,706 of NC_133518.1, forward strand.
TGAGAGGATATACATAGGTTACATGAAAATACCATGTTGTTTTATATAAGGGACTTGAGCATCCTTATATTTTGCTATCTGTGGGTGATGCTGGAACCAATTCCCCACAGACACTTAAGTATAACTGTATTTTATAAGAGCTTTCTCCCACTAAATTGAGGTTAAGGGGAGGGGTTGTTCTACACATTTTTTGCTTCAAATTTAGGTATTTTTATTTCTTTGACTAAAGTTATATAACTTTCCTCAAAATGTTTTTAGATATATTTTAATCATGCATTGAAGTATTTAGAATTTACCAAGTTATTGCTAACTTTTTTCTTATTCCGGCACTTTTCATTTTGCTCAACAAATATTTAGTAACAATTACTAGATGTTTATTTTTTATATCCATGTGTAATGTTACAACACCCTTATTTAAGCTGCCATGTAGTTCAATGCGGCTGGGGAAAAAAAAAATCCATTAAGTGTTTACTGCTCACTCTCGGTGACTACAAACTTGGCTGTAATACAATCTGAACCCATCCCTCCTCATACTATAATTAACTGTGGAGGCTCCCATTTAATGTTAAAGGCACTCCCTACCACCTTTCCACAGCTCTAGACTCCATTTTTCCTCCTATTTGATACCTCTCCAACAATTCTTCCCTCCCTCCCTCTCTCCATCATCTACTTTCCCTGCTATCAGAGAATACAGGCTTGTGAAAGGTCACAGAAACCAATCTGAAAGAACTCCAAATGGCCAAAACTGAAATAAACCGAGCAACAAAATAAATAACAAACATAAAATAAACAAATCTGAGTACATATATAAAACAAATGGAGACAAACCTTTCTTACAGAAAAATTCCAAATACTGTGTCGATCCTAACCCCAAGAGGATGCAGAACTTAATTCCCTCGTCCTACTATAATGATGGGCTACACTTAGTATAACTTGATTTGAAAGAATAAGAGTAGGTAAAAGGAAAAACAGTAACTTCAATAGTTAATCAGGGCAAACCCTATCTTAAGCAAATGATGAAAGTTAACATTCCCAGTGAAGTCACAGGGTTATCATGTACACTCATGGGAAGTGATGAAAAAGATACTTTTCCTCTGTGGTGTTATCTGAAAACCCCACAATCCCAATCTAATCATGAGAAAAACCAGTCAAATACAGAATGCAGTGGTGGACATTCTAGAGGACAGACACCTAGCCAGTACTCAATATGATGGTCAAAGCCATTGAAAATGAGGAAAGAATGAAAAACTGTCCTTGAACAGAAGAGAGTGGGAAGATAGTAGTAGTACAATGTGGTGCTCTAGATTATGAAATATCTTAAGGGGAAAAATGGTAAAATTCAAATAAAATCTGTAATGTAATAAATAGTAATACTCCAACGTTGGTTTTGGTTTTGAGAAATATAATACCTGGTAATATAAGATACTAATGACCATAGAAGCTTGGTGGGGACTTATGAGAACTGTCTGTACTATCTTTGCAACTTTCCATAAATCAAAATCATCCAAATAGTGTTTGTCTAACCTATAATTGGCTGAAATTAAATATTCTCTACAAAATTACCAGTCTAAAAAAAATTTGGCTTAGCAATTTCACATTTATTTCCTCAAAGAGATTTGGCTTTTATCAGACATAATACTGAAATCTGTCATCATGTTTGGGGGTAAATCCCTACTTTGCTATTCCTGTGGCTTCCTTGGACAAGGCTTTAATTTCCTTGTGCTTTAAGTATCCTTTTCATAAAACAGAAGCTATGCAATAGTATATAACCTTACAATATCACAGGGAGAATTAGATAATGCCTGCAAATCTCTCCCTTTCACTCACAAACACATGAAACTTTTAGTTAAAACGGTCTACTCAAATATCACGCACACACACACACACACACACACACACACAACTGTCTTTTAGTTAAACCTGTCCACTTTGGGAGGCAGAGATGGGCAGATCCAAAGGTCAGGGGTTTGAGACTAGCCTGACCAATATGGAGAAACCCCATCTCTATGAAAAATACAAAATTAGCCACGTGTGGTGGCGCGTGCCTGTAATCCTAGCTACTCTGGAGGTTGAAGCAGGAGAATCGCTTGAACCCAGGAGGCAGAGGTTGCAGTGAGCCAAGATTATGCCATTGCATTCCAGCCTGGGTAACAAGAGTAAAACTCTGTCTCAAAAAAAAGAAAAAGAAAAAAAATCCAACAAACCCATCTACACAAATACATACATACACACACACACTTAAAATTTATTTAAATAACATTTAAAAACATTTAACCCTTATGTCAAAAACAGGGAGCAAAGTGGGGAAATTCCCTGCCTTCTTACCAACATCTACAATACCAGCTATGTATGCCAGATAGCAAGAAGGGAGACAAGATGGTTTCAAAGACCTAATTTAACTTGGTAATTGTGCCTAGAGATCTAGTTCTAAACTTGGACATTTATTACCAGATATCATTCAATATTGTTTAGATGAAAGGATTCCAAATAGAAACTTAAGAAAACTTAGCTGTTAATAATTGTCATTGTGTCTAAGCTATAAGCTTCATGAGAGCAGGAACCCTACCTGGTTTTGCTTGCTACTGAGTCTCCAGAAGCTACCACAGTGCCTGGCACATAAATCACAGTGGATAAGCACTTGTGGCATGAGGGGACAATGCTGCCTCACCAGTCCTGAGGCCCATCCCTCAACAGCATTCTCCACATTATGGCCTAAATTCACTGAATGTCACAGTCAAAAAATAATTTTTTAAATACATTTCTCAGTAATAGTCTTATAAGAAAAAGACAGGATAAAATGAATTCTATTTTATCTTCAGCCTTTTTAAATTAGTTTCCTAAGGTTTTTTTTCCTCAAAAGTGTAATTCAGATTATCTTAAACAGCGTGGCCATCTTACGTGGCATGGCATTATATAAGTTGTCCAGACAGGCATACAGTTTTCCAGTCCTTAACTGTGTTAAGCAAATGGGTGACTTCTGTTTTAGGTAGGCAGTGCCTACCTAAATGGTCACACCCATTCATGATAGGCACAATTACTATCCCCATTTTAGAGCTAGGGAAACTGAGGCACTGAGCAGTTAATCAACTTGCCCAGCCTCTATAGACAGTCAGTGTAGAGCTGGGGGTCTCAACACAAGCAGGCTCCCTCACAGTGTGAGCTCCTAGCTACTGGCTGTCCCACTGCCCTTTTCCAGACTTGGCTGTCTGGAGTGGCAGTTGTGCCTTCTGGCTGCAAGTGAATGACCAGTTGCCTCTTCCAGACTGGTTCCCACCCCTCTCCTGGCAGCAGCCTCTTAGGTCGCAGAAGCTGATAATGGTGTGATAAATGGGCCTTTCAGAATGGAGGCAAGTGTGTGGTGCTCAGGACTTCTCAGTCCCAGCAAAGGCTGTGTCCCTGGCCCTCCCCTTGTTACAGAGTCTTTGCTGTCCCTGGCTGATGAGTTCCCTCATGCTTCCTTCCTCTTCAGTTTTGGCTGCAGAGGCACAATCCAGAAAATGCTGGCATGAAGGCTGTGAATAAGGGTGACACCTCAGAGACATCACAGTGCATACTGCTGAGAGCGTAAAGCCAATCAAGGCAGAGGAGCATGGTTGGGAGTCGCAGAGGTGCTGGCCCCAGGAGAGGCCACCCTGGTGGTGGAGGCTGCTGAGGAGTAGATGGAAGGTTCGGAGTGGGATGGCATGTCAGAGAGAGATATGCAGCCAGCAGCTACCTGAGCCTGATGCCTGAGCAGTAGGAAGTTTTCCCTGGACAGGGGTTCCTGGGATGCAGTTCTTACTCACCTGGGAAGGATGTGGAGCCTAGTGAAAATAGAATGGTGGCCCTGAGAGGGGCATCAGGGAGTGAGTAGGGTTCCAGGAGCCCTGCTGTGGGCTAGAGGCAGAAACCCCTATAATTAGAGCAGGAACAGGGTTGAACTTTCTGGTCCCATCCATGAACTTGATGAGGAAACCATTTACTCGGTGAAAGGTCCATGGCTGTTCCATCACCAAGGGGCATGAGAAGGCTGGAAAAGAGAACACTTCAGTGTAGTTTTCAGTTTTAATGCACGTTATCTATAAAAGCTACTGGCACATCCTGGGGTTGGAAAACAGTTCATTTTATATAACCGTAGAAGTTGGTCATTCTATTCACTGTCCCAACCAACTTAGCAAACCCTAGAATGCTCCTTCAAGACACTGGTGTCCATGTCGCTAGTGCTGGGATGTGGGGTGAGGCTGAGGCACACAGGTGATCCCTCGTGATCAAATGGCTCAGGCTCAGGGTTGATACTGGTCAGCCCAGGGACAGTGCATGGGGCTGAGATCTCAACCACGAAGACTGAATGATCCATTGTGTCGAAGCAGGGCTGCCCAGGGTGTCATCCACAGATCAGCTGCCAGTCCATGAACTATTCACTATCAGGGAAGAAACAGAGACTAGTAGAGCCATGAATCACTACACTATTTATGTCAGCTGAGTGTTTGTTTCAAACCAAGACTTTCCATGAAGGAAGCAATGCACTCTTTTACATTCAGGTATGATTTTGTCATTTGTTATATGAGTGACCAAGCATGAGGAGCATTTTAAGTGGCATGAGTTTAAACAGTGTCATGGTTCCAGAATTAAAATATTCAATAGGCCACACATCTGTGAAAAACTTGCTTTTTCAAAAATGCTCTTTTCTTATGTAAAAGTTAAAACACAACATGTGCTTTAAATATCATCAATTATGAAGTAATTCTAGCATGCATTTATTTGCTAATTGCTTCATGTATAGCATTCCATTTAATTTAATAATGTCTATGGGCTAATACTATTAATGTTCCTTTTTAATTTTTAAAAATGTTTTATTTTTGTGTAAATACACACATATATTTTAAAGCTAAATCTGATTTGGAAAAAACTTAAACTTTTTAAATTATTTCTGTACGTCCTCTATTTCTGTTCCTATTTTTAACATATGTAAGATTGCCTCACAATGCTGATGCATTTCTTCTACTAAAAAATCACAGCTAGGTTTTCTCCTCTGCTTCACCTCATGTGCACTGTTTTCTGATTTAGCAACACAGGCACAAATTAAATTCTTTCTATGGGAAATCTTGCTTTTAATGCAAGAGTAATTCTAGATATTATGTATCCCATAATAATATAGGCACAGACATTAGAGTAACATCAGCAGATGAGATTTTCTGGCTGTTCCCCAAGCTTCAATACCCCATGTAGACAATTGCCAGTGGACTCAAGTGCAAAAAACTCACAGAAGCTGGGTCTCCTTAATCGTAATATTAACGAAAAGGATGTAATATCTGCATTTCAGATCCACTTCCCAAAGGGCAAGTGATATAAACTGAAAGTGTGGAGACGTTATTCCCTATATTTATTTATACCCTATGGCTACTGTAGAAAATTAGCACAAAGTAAGTGGCTAAAAAGAACACACGTTGATTCTCAAAAAACTTTTGGACTCCTTCCCTTCACTAGTATTTTATGGGGAAGTTTGATGAGTATCTGCCTTTCTCCCCAGAGAGCTTGACCAAGTTACTTATTCTAGAGATGGTCCTGAGTGCCAAGCACATTTATAAGTAGGGCATGTATTCCAGTCCTTTCTGTCGTTCTGTGTGTGTGCATGTGTGTATGTGTACTTAGGCGTATGGGTCCATACGTACGTGTGTGTATAATATATACATAGTATGTGACATTATATTCTATAAATGCATATACACACAGAGACTCCATGGTAGAAGTTCCTGGGGCTTTCGTGTTGCAGTCAGAGCTCCTTGCTTCTTGGACCCTACTATTTATCCTGGACTAGCTGGAGTTGGTGGTCATGTCTCCTGTTGTCAGGCTACAGCGTGGTGAAAGAGGACACACACATCTCTGCCATGTTCCTGCCACAAGGCCTCATCCTTAAGTAATGACTTATTTCCCTCCAGTTGCTACCTGTTGGAGCCAAGAATATTAGTTTGTGGTGACACTGGGTTAACTCCACATGGATTGCCCTTATCTGATGATTTTTCTGTTTAGTTGACCAAGTTGAGGAACAGACCTCACTGTGATTCCACTCTCTCTGCTTTCACTGTCTCAGGGATGAGAGACAGGCCTGGAAGGAGAGCTCTTGGCGCTGCCCGCTGGCCTGTGTGTGTTTCCCAGCCAGCACTGAGCCCGTGGGGAGGGGGTCGTCCCTGCTGGCAGGGCCGCTCACTGATCTCACTGAGCAGTCAGTTTCAGTAGGTTTTGGCAGTGAACTGGAGAAGGGATGAGCAGGAGACCTCCACTTCTGTTGTGCCCTTTTTTTTTTTTTTTTAATAGCCGGGGTTTCACCATGTTAGGCTGGTCTTGAACTCCCGACCTCAGGTGATCTGCCCGCCTTGGCCTCCAAAGTGCTTGGATTACAGCATGAGCCACCGCGCCCGGCCAGTTGTGTCTTTTCTTAAAAAAAATAATATGTATGTAGGCCGGGCACGGTGGCTCAAGCCTATAATCCCAGCACTTTGGGAGGCTGAGGCAGGTGGATCACGAGGTCAAGAGATAGAGACCATCATGGTCAACATGGTGAAACCCCATCTCTACTAAAAATACAAAAATTAGCTGGGCATGGTGGCATGCGCCTGTAGTCCCAGCTACTCGAGAGGCTGAGGCAGAATTGCCTGAACCCAGGAGGTGGAGGTTGCGGTGAGCTGAGATCGTGCCATTGCACTCCAGCCTGGGTAACAAGAGTGAAACTCTGTCTCAAAAAAAAGAAAAAAGAAAAAAAAAAAAATATATATATATATATATATATGAAAGAAAAAGGGGATTCCGCACACCGACTAGAACCCAGGCTGCAGCCTGCAGGCTCGGCACGGGGCGAAGGCTGGACCAAGGTCGGCAGAACCCACTGAGCTCGAGGCGCCCGGAGCTGCTCCAGAGCTGGAGTTAGCGAGCAAGCTGCCCCCAGCGGCTTTCCCGGCTCCCCACGCTGAGCAAGGGCGGCAGCCGCTCCGAGGGTTTTATTTCTGCCCGCAAACTTGTCTGACGGGGCGGTAGCGCGCTCCGGTGAGGCGCCAACACTGTGGGCCCGCGTTTGTTTTGGACTCTGGGGACGGGGGCAACACCGGTGTTGCTGGAGGGGCGGCCGCCTGGGGCGGGAGAGGCTACCGGAAAAGCACCTGCGCCTCGCCGCTAGCCCTGTGAGCTGCCGGGGTTCTGAACTCCCTGACTCCTGGGGGTCGAGTCAGCATTCGGTCCCGGAATGCTGCGAGCCGGCAGGAGCTGGCGCAGCTGGTGCGGAAACCCCCAGGAACTCCGCAGTTTCGCCCCGCGGCCCTTGCAAACATGGAGGTGACTGCTTGCAAAACCCCCTTGCAAACATGGAGCTGCCGGCTTCCAAAGCCCCCTTGCACACATGGAGCTGCCGGCTTCCAAAGCCCCCTTGCAAACATGGAGGTGACTGCTTGCAAAACCCCCTTGCACACCTGGAGCTGCCGGCTTCCAAAGCCCCCTTGCACACCTGGAGCTGCCGGCTTCCAAAGCCCCCTGGCAAACATGGAGCTGCCGGCTTCCAAAGCCCCCTTGCACACATGGAGCTGCCGGCTTCCAAAGCCCCCTTGCACACCTGGAGCTGCCGGCTTCCAAAGCCCCCTTGCACACATGGAGGTGACTGCTTGCAAAACCCCCTTGCACACCTGGAGCTGCCGGCTTCCAAAGCCCCTTGCAAACATGAAGCTGCCGGCTTCCAAAGCCCCCTTGCACACCTGGAGCTGCCGGCTTCCAAAGCCCCCTGGCACACCTGGCGCTGCCGGCTTCCAAAGCCCCCTGACACACCTGGAGCTGCCGGCTTCCAAAGCCCCCTGGCACACCTGGCGCTGCCGGCTTCCAAAGCCCCCTGACACACCTGGAGCTGCCGGTTTCCAAAGCCCCCTTGCAAACATGGAGCTGCCGGCTTCCAAAGCCCCCTTGCACACCTGGAGCTGCCGGCTTCCAAAGCCCCCTTGCAAACCTGGAGCTGCCGGCTTCCAAAGCCCCCTGGCACACCTGGAGCTGCCGGCTTCCAAAGCCCCCTGGCACACCTGGAGCTGCCGGCTTCCAAAGCCCCCTGGCAAACATGGAGCTGCCGGCTTCCAAAGCCCCCTGGCAAACATGGAGCTGCCGGCTTCCAAAGCCCCCTTGCAAACATGGAGCTGCCGGCTTCCAAAGCCCCCTTGCAAACATGGAGCGGCCTGCTTCCAAAGCCCCCTGGCACACCTGGAGCTGCTGGCTTCCAAAGCCCCCTTGCACACCTGGAGCTGCCGGCTTCCAAAGCCCCCTGGCACACATGGAGCGGCCTGCTTCCCCGCCCACCCCAAGGCCGGGGGTGGGCTCCAGCGGTACTTCTTCAATAGGCGGGGGTTGAGTTAGGGAAGCTCCCCGCCCATAGGGGCTGGAGAAGGTGAGCAAGGGGGAGGGGCGGGAAGTCAGCATCCAGGCTCGGTGATTGGCTGAGTCTTTGATGGATGGGTATTGTGTCCAATGTTGGAACGAAGCTTGAGGTTTTCCTCTGCGGGGCGGGGCGGGGCGGTATTTCCCTGGTAATGGAGAAGTGGCGGGTGGTAAAGGTGGTTGAGGGTTTCGCCATCTTCCCTCCCTCCCTCCTTCCTAGTCTGGGCACCAGGGTCTGTGACCGTTTCGTTACCGGAGAGGTAGCTTCCAGTCACCTTCGGTAGGCCTGTGCCCCCAGCCCTTCTGGCGGCCTCCGTGCAGAGTCCGCGGCTCAAGCTGAGAGGGACGTGCGGTGACGAGCGGCCGGAGCAGCTTTGCGGTGAGAGCACGCGGGGCCGGGGGTCGGGCGGGGGCCTGGTGGCGGGTAACGCCGCACTCTCGGGTGTGTATGGGGTGGGGGGGCCTGACCTCCTTGGCTTCCCGCAGAGCAGACGGGCTGGAGGTGTGTGGCTGTGAGAGGCGGGTGGGTCTCCGCGAGGGAGGAGGAGGGTGTAGTCCGGTTGCACGTTGAGTGGGACAGGCTCTCGCGCTGCCTCTCGGAGGCAGGACCCGCGAACCCGTGCAATTGTGGAGAAAGGGGCTGGGCGGCTTCGCGCTGAGGGCGGTTTACAGCCGATCACACCCTCTCCTCCCCGGGTGTGCGGGGCCTCGGGCGTGCGGCCGCGCTCCGCCTTGCGGGGGTCCGGGACCGGTAGGGGGTCTCCAGGAGTAGACTCTGGGCGCGGCAGGGAGGGCGCGTGAAGTCTCAGTTCTTCCACCTCCTCGAGATCCGGTTGGCTGGAGGGTCGTACTGATCGGTGCTGCCAGTCCCCTTGCTCCCTTTCTCCGCTTGTCTGTCCCCCTCTCCCCTCCTGGTTTCCGCCTCACTGCCAAAGGAGGCGGAACCCGCTGTCGGATCGTGCTGGGAGTTTGGGCGCCTAGATCTGCCCCACCCTATGTCTTGGAATTTTGTAATTCAGAGATTTTTAATAATTTACATACAGAGAAAGGTTTTTTTTTTTTCTTTTTTAAGGAAGGAGGTGTACAGTGATTTGACAAGATTCCTGGCGAAGCATAATTCTGTTTGCATTTTCTGTGTGAATAGACAAGACCAGTGACAGCTGTGCATGGCAGATGTTAGTACCTGGGAATTTTAATTGGAATTAAAAGGTTATGTGCATGGCAATCAGTAGTATAGCATACTGCTTTTCAAGGCTTTCTTATTTTTCTGGGCAATTCCACCAGTCAACCGGCTACTTTTGTACTTTGAATAGAGACGAGGATTCTCCTTGTTGGTCAGGCTGGTCTCGAACTCCCGACCTCAGGTGATCTGCCCGCCTTGGCCTCCCAAAGTGCTGGGATTACAGGTGTGAGCCACTGCACCTGGCCCCAGACACAGTTCTTGTCCTGGAGTAGCTCAAGGTCTGATGGGGGAGGCGCTTACAGGCAAAATAGAGCAGCAAGTGCAGTGCAGGAGGCTTCAGGCCGTGTCCACTGGTCAGCCTGGGATCCCCATCCAGCCCATAGCCTCTAGACAATGCTCCCTGAGGTTTCACACCCTCCATCCCGGGAGCTGCGGCAGGCTGGGGACAGATGGGAGCTGCATCTGTGCAGCCGGGGGTGAGGGGACTCTTGGGGGGCTGTTGAGGCCATTCTGCTCAAACCAGCTCATGACAAGCTTATGGGATCCAGATGCCTCCGCTGGCTCCAGTGCCTGCAGAGCCAGGGCCAGACCACTCAGAGCAGCCAGGGAAGCTGGGGGGGGGGCACTGGGCGTGGCTGCCAGCAGCAGCAGGGTGATCTAGGAAACTTATTCCCCAGGGCTTCACTCTGCCTGGACACCCCCATTACAGTCAGTCTCCTGGCTTCTAACAGCACTTTCCATGATGGAATGGACCTGACGGTGGCTTGCATCTGACTGTGTGGAAGGAGGGGTTGTCCTGTGGCTCTGCCTGCATTTCCCCATGAGCAAGTTGGCCCTTCTTGGGTTTGTCTGAGGGAGGGTGGAACACAACATATGCCCAGGCTTGGTCAGGCAGACCTGGACTGTGGCCCTGCCTCCTACAAGCTGTGGGCTTTGGGCAAGTCCTCCAACCACTTCTCAGGGCCCCAGAGTCCTCCTGGGTCACCCAGGCTCACATCTGCCTTGCAGAGTTCTGTGCAGAAGAGGGAGAGGGAGTGCTTTGTGAAACGTAGAATCCTGCAGCCCGTGAGAGGTGTTCATCTACAGTCTGACCTTGTCTTTGAGATGCTCGAAGCCTTCAGGGAGACAGAGGACAGAAGAGGACCATGGGGCCAGGGTGCATGTGCTTCTGGGCTCAAGACTGAGCCATTGCCACTGTTCTGGATGGCAGGAGCTGGAAATGCCCTAGACGCAGCTGTGTGACTCTGAAAATACACCTGCCCTCTCTGGGCACCACTTCCTCTTTGGCAAAATGACAGTCATGATACCCACATTAGAGGGCTGGGTGAGGTAGCACGTGGTAGGCACTTTCCCCTGGCCCATGCCGGCTGCCTAGGGACATCATGTGGGCTTCCACTGCCTCTGGACTTTGTGATGTGGCCTCCTGGCATGGGTGACCTCTCGTGGCTCTGTGGGCTGCACCTGGAGCTTTCCTCCCAATCCACGACACAGACACCCTCCAAGGTAGCTGGGTGCAAACCCTCAATCCCACGCATGCCTCACAAAGGGCCTATGGCCACGTTCCAGCTCTTACCTCGAGACTGCTCAAGAGCTTCATCCAATGAGGAATTTTAGGGCCAGAAACTGGATAAAGGCTCCCTGGTTCCCAGCCCCAGCTTTGCAGATGAAGAAACTGAGACTCCAAGATATAACTTGCTCAGCTCTCACAGGGAGTTTGTGGCCAGTTCTAGCAGCTGCTAGAGAAACATCCTGTCCATGACACTGCAGGGCAGCCCTCTGAGGGGCCACTCAAGTGTGGTTTGCATGTCCCCAATTCACTCTGTTTAGTTTTTCTTGTCTTTTTTGAGATGGAGTCTTGCTCTGTCACCCAGGCTGGAGTGCAATGGCATGATCTCAGCTCACTGCAAGCTCTGCCTCTCGGGTTCAAGTGATCTCTTGCCTCAGCCTCCCAAGGAGCTGGGATTAAAGGTGACTGCCACCATGTCCAGCTAATTTTTGTATCTTTAGTAGAGATGGGGTTTCACCATGTTGGCCAGGCTGGTCTCAAACTCTTGACCTCAGGTGATTCACCCGCCTCGGCCTCCCAAACTGCTGGGATTACAGGCGAGAGCCACCATGCCGGCCATCTCTTGAGTTTCTAAGGTAATGTTTAAGGTGAATTTCCCAAGGGCCCCAAGGCTCTAAGTTCCAAGGTCCAGCCTGGCCCCTCCCCACCTTCTGGTCTGGAGGCCTAGCTCACCCTATCATCAGCCCCTGCTGTTGGGGGCACTTTTTTTTTTTTGAGATGAAGTCTCACACTATCACACCATGCCTGGCCAATTTTTGTATTTATAGGAGAGATGGGGTTTTGCCATGTTGGCCAGGCTGGTCTCGAACTCCTGGCCTCAGATGATCCACCCACCTTGGCCTCCCAAAGTGCTGGGATTACAGGTGTGAGCCTCTGCACGTGGAGGCACTGAGGTCTTTAGGGCAACATCAGAGGGGACAGAGTGCCCCTGGAGAAGGCTTGGGGTTTGTGCAGGTGGCTCAGCCTCTGGGGATGTTTCTCATTTATTCACCCCTCAGTTAGCAGGTGTGTGCTCTCCAACCCTGGACTGGGCTTGGGCCAAAAGGGAACCACACTCTGGGCTCCAGGAGGAGGATATGGTCTCATGGCAGAGATAAATACGGTCTTCTGTTCCACAGAAAAGGACACCAAGTCTCCCTCACCCCACAGAGCAGATGGACCCAAGCCCCTGCTCCTAGGCCCAGCTGTGCCTGCACAGTGCAGCTGGCCAGCATCTATCACAGATCTCCTTGAACTGTGGCCTGGCCTCTGCTCTGAGGGTGTGTGCGGGGCTGGCAGAGACCTGGCAGAGCCCCCACCATCCCCTGCCCATGACCCATTCCCCAGGGTTCCGGCAAGGCCTCCAGATCCCTGCCAGCCCCTTTCTATAAACAGGTGTGTGGCCGTTTGCTGCCTTTGTCCCAGGTGAGAGTGCCTGGCGATGCTGACATGGGGTCTAAGGGCCCAGCTTTTGGTTCTTTCCTGAAGCACCATGTCAGTAGCAGCTCCAGAACACCTCCATGCCACCCTGCTCACTCACTCCTTGGCCACTTTGGGTTCTGGTCCTCTCCCCATCTCCCCCAGGCCCTCCTCCAGGACCCACTCTCTGGGTCAGGTATCCCCTAGGGTGAGTGCCTGGGTTCCAGGCCCCTCATTCAACTCCCTCCCCCCAAACCAGCCCTCCTTCCCATCACCCTGCACACTAGCCACTTCTTCCTCAGTTCTGCCTGTGACCACCTCCTGCTCCTTCTGCAGGAATACTCTCAAGAGCCATATTCCCAGGGCCACCTTCCATGGCCACTGCATCCAATGTAGTCCCACCTCCCCCATCACTTTCTATCCCACTGTCCTGTCAGATTTCTTCTTAAGATCAGCTTTGCTGGGCACAGTGGCTCAGGCCTATAATCCCAGCACTTTGGGAGGCTGAGGTGGGTGGATCACCTGAGGTCGGGAGTTTGAGACCAGCCTGGGCAACATGGTGAAACCCTGTCTCTACAAAAAATCAAAAATTAGCCAGGTGTGGTGGTGGGTACCTGTAATCCCAGCTACCCAGGAGGCTGAGGCAGGAGAATCGCTTGAACCTAGGAGGCAGAGGTTGCAGTAAGCCAGGATGGCACCACTGCACTCGAGATCATGCCACTGTATTCCAGCCTGGGTGATAGAGTGAAACTCCATCTTAAAAACATTTTTTTAAAGGTCATCTCCTCACTCTGGGTCCCCGGAAGCCACATCTCTGGAGGCGCCCTCGTATTGTCTCAGCTGAGTCTCATCTGCTCATCCTCCCACCTCTCCAGACACTTGGCCAGAAGCCAGGCTGCTCCCTAACTCCCCAACATCCAGCCCTGTTCCCTGGCCCAAGCACGTCTCCCTCTCCACTCTCTACCCGCACGGCCTGTGTCTTTTTTTTTTTTTGAGATGCAATTTCTCTTACTGGAGTGCAATGGCACGATCTTGGCTCAACGCAACCTCCACCTCCTGGGTTCAGGCAATTCTGCCTCAGCCTCCTGAGTAGCTGGGACTACAGGTATGCACCACCATGCCCAGCTAATTTTTGTATTCTTAGTAGAGATGGGGTTTCACCTTGTTGACCAGGATGGTCTCGATCTCTTGACCTCGTGATCCACCTGCCTCAGCCTCCCAAAGTGCTGGGATTACAGGTGTGAGCCACCGCGCCCAGCGATCAGTGAATTTTCACCACGTTACACACCATTTAACCAGCACATCAAGATATAACCAGGCTGGGTGCAATGGCTCCTGCCTGTAATCTTAGCACTTTGGGAGGCCAAGGCAGGTGGATCCCTGAGGCCAGGAATTTGAGACCACCCTGGGCAACATGGTAAAAGCCCTTCTCTACAAAAAAAAAAAAATTAAAAATTAGCTGTGTGGGCATGGTGGCCCAGGCCTGTAGTTCCAGCTTCTTGAGAGGCTGAGGTGAGAGGATCTCTGGAGCCCAGGAATTTGAGCCTGCAGAGAGCCATGATTATACCACTGCACATCTCAGGTCACTGCTACCTCCATTGGTGGGTTCAAGCGATTCTTGTGCCTCAGCCTCCCAAGTAGCTAGAATTACAGACATGAGACACCACACCCAGCTGATTTTTGGATTTTTAGTACAGATGGGGTTTTACCATGTTTGGCAGGTCGGTCTTGAATTCCTGACCTCAAGTGATCGTCCCACCTTGGCCTCTCAAAGTGCTGGGATTGCAGGTCTGAACCACCGCACTGGGCCCAACCTGTACCCTTGACTCCTCCTAACCCAGAGAATTGGGCCAGAGCAGGCTTGAGCAGCTGCTGACAGCTCTACAGGACAGCAGGCTGGGAGTGCTCACTGGCCTCTGAGGACCACTTTCTGGAAACCAGATCCAGGAGGCAGCCTCGGCCCCAGACCCTCCTCACTTCTGCCAGGATGGGCTCCATCAGAGAATGGGAGACCTACCAGATGCTCCTGGTATCCTTGCCTCTGAGAAGCTGGGCGGTGAAGAGGCAGAAGTGCTGTGTCGATTCTTCCTCTTCCACATTCTAGTAAGGATCCCCTGTCCACCAGCCTGGATGGTGGGGCTGGAGAGGTTGAGGGCAGCAGAGGTGGGCTCTGCCTCAGTGAACCTGTGCCTTGCCCAGTCTCTTTATCTTTTTTATTTTTTGAGACAAGGTCTCACTGTTGCCCTGTCTGCAGTGCAGTGGTGTTATCTCAGCTCACTGCAACCTCCACCTCCAGGGTTCAATTCTCCTGCCTCAGCCTCCTGAAAAACGGATTGCAGGCACCCACCACCAAGCCCGGCTAACTTTTGTATTTTTGGTAGAGATGGGGTTTCACCATATTGGCCAGGCTGGTCCTGAACTCCTGGCCTCAAGTCATCTGCTCACCTCAGCCTCCCAAAGGGCTGGGATTACAGGTATGAGCCACCAGGCCCAGCCTCAGCCCAGCCTCTTAATACAGCTGTTGTAAATGGGCCAGGATCCTGGAGAACAGAGGCAGTAAGGACAGGCATAGGCAGGGCAGGGGTAATAGCAGAAAGGCTGGAAGGCCAGAAGGTGCCAGGTGAGGACCCCAGCCTCTGCCCATCATGGTGCTATGCTCTTGTACCTCTGGGCTGGGAGCAAGGGGCCTAAGACCCAGGGCAGGGCAGGGGCCCCACAGATCCTGTTCCTGGCCTCTGACCCCTGGCCAGAGCTGTGTTTCCTCTTTTGCAAAGAGATGGATGGTGCCCAGTTCCAGCATAGTCATAATGATCAAACAAGCCAGCCGAGCTCCTGGCACAAAGCACATTCTCTATGACAGAGGTGTTATCACACCTCCACTTTCCACACAGGAGAAACAGGCTCAGCAAGTAGGTGACAGTGCTAAGATCTGAACCCACACTTTCACTGTCCGGTGTGCAGGGTAGGAAGGAGGCTGGCTGGCGAACCGGGGTCCAGTGCCCACCTCGGGTGGCAGCGACCACTCTCCACCTCCTTGTGTCAACAGCCAAAGACCAGAGTCCAGTGTCCCCTTTGGAGCACCCACAGCTACCGGAGGAGTCTGGCCCCTGCCCTCTGCCTAGGGGAATTCCAGAGGGACCCTGCACTTTGTCCTGCCCCCCACCCCAACCCAGCTGGCTGTCACCTGAGGGCCTGGTTGCCTCAGGCTTCCCCCGCACCTTGCAGGAGCAGGAGGAGGAACAGTTGTTGGGCAAGTGAGTTCTGGGAAAGGAGGGAGGGGTGCTCGCCATGGAAAGCTGCCCTGGGGAAATGTAATCAGAGCCTCAGAGCTGCAGTTTGTTCCTGGCTTGTTTCTAGTGGGTGTGTTCACAGATGTTTTTGGCCAGGACTGAGAAAGTGGTGAACCCATCCTTTACTGGGGGGCACTGCATGGCCCAACAGGGGCCCTGGGGCAGGCATCCTGTCAGTGATAGGAATCTTCCCAGCTGGCCGGGCATAGGCAAGCAGGGAGTTGCTTTCCCAGCAGCTCTAAGGGAGGGAAAATAATTTCCCCTGCCTGGTGTATCAATATTCAACTTTTTGTTTAAATCTTAAATTGTAATGTCCTCCTCTGAGTGCCTACCAGACATCGGGGATGAGTGAGACCCTGTGTTCCTGGAAGTCTGGTTTCATGCTTCACTTGTTCCTAAATCTCTGCATGTTCTAACCTGGACCAGCCCAGTGTACAAGGCATGCTGGGAATTCTGCTGTGAGGCTAGGCGTCAGTGTGGCCTCAAGCCCTCAAGCAGGTTTCAAGCCCTAACTGCACTCAGGTGTGACCTGTGATGCAATGCAGGGTGGGCTGGGAGGAGCATCCCCTTCCAGTGTGGGTGCAGCAGCAGCAGGAAACTGACGGGAAGTGAGACCTGAGCTCAGAGGGAATGACATTCCTTCCAGCTGTGGTCCACTGTCAAGACTCAGCCGCAGCCCCCACCAACTTCCAAGGAGAGAAACGAGGCCAGGCCAGACCAGGCATGATGGTTCACTCCTGTCATCCCAGCATTTTGGGAGGCCAAGACGGTCAGATCACCTGAAGTCAGGAGTTGGTTGAAGACCAGCCTGGCCAACATAGTGAAATCCTGTCTCTACTAAAAATAAAAAAAATAGGTCTGGCACTGTGACTCATGCCTGTAATCCCAGCACTTTTGGAGGCTGAGACAGGCAGATCATCTGAGGCCGGGAGTTCAAGAACAGCATGACCAACATGGAAAAACCTCATCTCTCCAAAAAATACAAAATTAGCTGGTTGTGGTTGATGCCTATAATCCCAGCTACTCCGGAGGATGAGGTGGGAGAATTGCTTGAACCTGGGAGGCGGAGGTTGCAGTGAGCCGAGATTGCGCCATTGCAATAAAGCCTGGGCAGCAAGAGTGAAACTCCGTCTCAAAAAAAAAAAAAATTAGCCGGGTGTGGTGGCGCACACCTGTAGCCCCAGCTACTTGGGAGGCTGAGGCAGGAGAATCACTTGAACCCAGGAGGTGGAGGTTGCAGCAAGCTGAGATTGCGCCACTGCACTCCAGCCTGGGCAACAGAGCGGAACTCTGTCACAAAAAAAAGACTGTCTCACATCACAGTCCCAGGGTGAGTGCTCCAAGGCCACTGGGTCCACTCTGCCACCCCCAAAATGTTCCCTGCAAAGTGCTCCAGTTGCTGCCATGCTCCAGCCAGTGGGAAGCGGGGAGTGCCCAAAGCAAATGTCTGAGATCATCGATGACTCACACACATCACTTCTGTCACACCCCGTTGGCCTGGACTTAGTCACATGGCCGCAGCCAGCTGCCAAGGGGAGGTGACACGCCCACCTAGAACTCAGTGTGTCCTATCACTAAGGACTGCGGAAAGACTGCACACTTGAGGACAGTTAACAGCATCTAACACACGTGATAGACAAGGAGTCGGGATAGGCCACCTCCAGGGTTGGTTATTTCAGCAGCTCGTTGAGATCTCCGTGTCTTCAAGGATCTGGTGTGGTGACTTCTGATCTCAGACTTGTCCCCTCATGGCCTCAAGATGGCTGCCATTGTGCTGACCATTACACCCTTATGCTAAATGCTGAAAAGAAATGTTGCTTTCTTGTCTATGAAAATTTTCTCAGACACCCCCTTTTCCAGCTGACTTTCCCTCTCATTGGCCAGAATGGCATTGCACGCCCATTTTCACTCCAATTACTAGGAAGGGACTGGACTGACTAGGACTGCCTTAGACCAATGGAGATTCACCCCCAGGGCCAAGGGAGGGTCCACTTCCTCTACAGACCTAGGCTACCTGAGGGTAGAACAAAATTGGGGTTCCCTTAGCAAAAAAGATGTGGGAGGAGAATGGCTGTGGATGAGGAGTCAACAGCACCCTCCCTGGGAACTGGCACCTCCTGCCCACCTCTCTGCCCTAAGCAGACATTTATGCACATATTTTTTTTTTTGACAGAGTCTCTCTCTGTTACCCAGACTGGAATGCAGTGGTGGGTGTGATCTTAGAGCACTATAACTTCTGCCTCCCAGGTTCATATGATTCTCCTGCCTCAGCCTCCAGAGTAGCCAGGATTGCAGGTGCCCGCCACTGTGCCTGGCTCATTTTTGTAATTTTAGTAGAGGTGGGGTTTCACCACATTGGCCAGGCGGGTCTTGAACTCCTGATCTCAGGTGATCCACTCACCTTGGTTCCCAAAGTGATGGGTTTACAGGCATGAGCTTAAGATGTTTTTCAGATCCCAAATTCCTGTGAAACAGCAAAGACCCCCCGCCAACAGATCAATGAAATCAGTGTGAGAACACATTTTCTTCTTCTCCCTGTCCCAGGATCTCACCCTACACTCTTCAGCCAGTGAAGGATCTCCACACTTTGGCCAACTTAAAAACCCTAAGGGCTGGGCGCAGCAGCTCCTGCCTGTAATCCCAGAACTTTGGGAGACCCAGGCAGGCAGATCACTTGGGGTCAGGAATTCGAGACCAGCCTGGCCAACATGGCAAAACCCCATCTCTACTAAAAATACAAAGTTAACTGGCTTGGTGGTGCATGCCTTTAGTCCCAGCTATTTGGGAGGCTGAGGCAGGAGAATCACTTGAACCCAGGAAGTGGAGGTTGCAGTGAGCCAAGATGGGGCCACTGCACTCCAGCCTGGGTGACAGAAAAAGACTCCATCTCAAAAGAAAAAAATAACCCCAAAACACATAACCTACTCTTGAATACCCCTAAGAGCCAGGGAGCTCACCTCCTTCCCATGCCACCCAAGACGGTCTGTGGGCAGAAAATGGAGCCTAATGAACATCTTCTGCTTCGACTGCCAAAAAGCAGCCTGCTGAGCTTCAGTGCTCCTGGCAGCAGCCCCAGTCCCACTGGGCAGCTCTCTTCCAGCCTGGTGGGAATGCCCAGGCAGCTTCCACAATGCCAACCAGCTGGGGCCTCACCATGTAGGGAGCAGATATCCCTGTGGCCCAGTCCTGGAGCCACCCACAGGCCCTTCAGGTCCCTCCCAGGATCTCAGCCAGGCATCCAGGCTGAGGCCAGAGGGACCCCACAGGCCCTCAAAGCTCCCTCGCTGGGACCCCTCCCTGGACAGGCTGTGGCTCACCCCTGCTCCACTGGTAGGCTCCTCAGTGTCCTCATTTGGATCCATTTATGAGAAACAGATTCAGGGTTGTTATGGGGTAGTTGTGCTGGTGGGACTCATCCTCGGGTGTTTGCGAGCCTTGAAAAAGGAGGGAAAAACAGGCCTCCCCCATTCCCCACCTCAGGGGCTCCCCATCACTAGGGATGCCGGGCTAGGAGCCAGGTCCCAAGCTCTTCTGTGCAGGGCAGGTTGTGAGACCTCATTGAAGTCACCGCCAGTCCACCCAGCAGCTTCCTGGTCAGAACAACAAAGCAGAGGAGGCTGTGAGCCTGAATGCACTTCAGCAATCACAGGGCACTAGGTGACGATTGGTAACATTTCTTCTGTTTATTATTCTCCTGTGTTTATATTTGGGAGGGGGTGTTTTCTTTAGAGAACCCCCACCCCTTGTCCGAGTGAATAGGCAGAGGGTACATGCCACCCCTTGCATCTCTGGAGAGGAGGAAGGATGGGGTGGGCAGGAGGGGCTGCCCCTAATGGGCTCCCCAGGCTGGCACTGCTGGGCCTCTGCCCTGCTCAGTCCCTGATGGCCCCTTGAAATAGGAACCAAAACCAGAAAAGAAAAAAGCACTCCCCATCCCGGGCCCTGGGGCTGGGTCTCCCCCCACCCCCCACCGCTCTCCTACCTCTTCCCACCACTCTCCTACCTCTTTCCACCTCCTCTCCTCTCCAGAATCTCATCCCTCCTTCCCCTTAGCACTGGCCTCAAGGGCACCTCTGCCCAAACTGTCTGGCTTCCCACGCCACCCAGGGGTGCCCTAAGGTTCATCCTTCTCTCTGTCATCCAGAAGTCCCGGGGCACTCACTGAGCTCACTCTGCTGGCCCTGGCACCACGTGTCAGCTTTGCCCTGACAAAGGGCACTGTCTTGAGGGTGTCCACAGCCTCCCACTGGGCCTGCTCCCACAGCTCCTCCTTTGCAACAGCCTAAGCCTGGTGGCAGCTCAGACCTCCCTCTCCTGGGTCCTCAATCTTGCCTCCCCAGCAAGGGTGGCCAAGTGCCCCCTCCATCGGGAGTGGGTCGTGGAGGTGGCCTGGTGGGCCCCTCACAAGTACATCTTCATGACCTCGTGCATTGTGGGGCAGTAGCGGGAATGGAGCTGGGGCAGCAGCCCCCTAGACATGACCTCGAAGTGTGTGCCCCGGCTCTTCTTGTTCCACACGTGGACAGCATAGGTGGCATTGAACAGCTGGGGCAGCTCCTAGGGGCTGATGTCCTTGAAATACTTCTTCCAGTCCTGCCAGGGGATGGGGTAGAAGGCCTCAGGGGGCAGGGTGGTGACCCCGTGGCAGGCGTGGCTCTCAGTGAGCCTGTAGTTGGAGCACCACTTCTTGAAGACATGTGTGAGCAGTTGGGGGCCCTGGTAGCCCCAGATCCAGCCATTGTAGTGGTCCACGTAGTCCCACATGCACAGCTCCATGAACTCGTGCTGGCACTGGAAGGCCAGGAAGGGGCCATTGAGGACATAGAGGGACTGGGTGCCCAGCACGTTGGTCAGGTTCCTCAGGTTCTTGAGGACAATGAAGTCCGTGTCCAGGTAGATGCCACCGAACTTCCACATGAGTGTGATCCTGGAGGCATCAGACAGCACGGGCAGCAGGTAGGGCTCCCAGCGCCCCTGCACCGCTGTGTAACAGTCAGCCAGAGGTGTGTCCCGGAATAGCTCCTGCAGGTCCAGTGGGAGCATCTGGACATTGGGAAAGCAGCTCAGAAGCGAGATGCCCAGGTGCCGGGGCAGGGAGGCATTGCTACCTGGAAGCCCTTTCATCAGGACCAGCACACAGGATTCAGGGTGAGTTCTGGTGGCCGACTCCACTGAGCACATGAAGAGGAAGTTGGGGTTGGTGTGGTCCAAAGTCTCTAGGAAGAAGATGTTGCCCGGAGCGGGGCTGTAAGAGGGAGGGGTGAGGGGTGCCATGGTGGGGCAAAGAATATCTGCCAGCAGGTTATAGAGCTGCCTTTGCTCCTTGGGCTCTCCCACGATGTGCCAGTAGATCATGATGGAGATGCAAAACATGAACTTGAAGCCGATGATGAATGAACAGGGTGCAGACCCACTGCCTTGGGGTGTCCCGGAGCAGCCGCAGCATGAGGTCGGTGGGCTTGGACATGATCTTCCTAGATCGGACCAGGGGCTTCCAGCAGGAACTGGCCGGTCTGTAAGACATGAGCACCTGCCATCAGGGAGGCCACTGGCATTTCCAACTCAAAGGAAAATGCTTCCTGTGACCATCAGCCAGAGCCAAGCCCAGCTTCCAAGCCCATGGGCTCCCAGGGCCACAGAGACCACGGCTTGAATTCTAGTCTACCGGCTGCTCACCTACAAAATGAGAGCACTGGCCAGGTGCAGTGGCCCATGCCTGTAATCCCAGCACTTTGAGAGGCCGAGACAGGCAGATCATGAGGTCAAGAGATCAGGACCATCCTGGCCAACATGGTGAAACCCCTTCTCTACTAAAAATACAAAAATTTATTGCAGAATCAGTTAAAATGAGAAACAAAGGAAAAAAAAATACAAAAAATTAGCTGGATGTGGTGGCACGCACCTGTAGTCCCAGCTACTAGGGAGGCTGAGAAGGAGAATTGCTTGAACCTGGGAGCCAGAGGTGGCAGTGAGCCGAGATTGCACCACTGCGCTCCAGCCTGGCAAGAGTGAGACTCGTCTAAAAAAGAAAAAGGGAGCACAGCGGGCTGTGGACTGGGGTTGGAGCAGGATCCCTTCCACTCACGCCTGTGAGCTCCCCCAAGGACTGGCCAGTGCCACCCATGGCATGCCACCATCACAAGCCCAGGCCAGAGTCTGGTCTGTATAAGAACTGTCAGAAGTGATGGCTTTGCCATGTGACACACAGGGCTCTGTTAGGAGGGGCAGCCTGGGATTTGAGGTCCAGCTCTTGCCCACCTCAGCTCCATGAGCCAGACCTGAGGCTCATCCAAGGGCAGGCCAGAGTGGGCCTGTGGACATTCAGCATGAGGCCTGGGGCTCTGGCAGGCCCAGGCGCTGGCTTGCTAAGGGCTGGCCTGGCAGGTACACTCACAGGGTGATCCAGGCACAAAGGATGCCTACTGTGTCCCAGAGCCCTTTGCCCCAGACACAAGGGGGTCTTTGAGTCCCCTGGCTGCCCAGCCCAGACCCTGGGCTGTGCTTCTCATAGACACAGGTGGGAAAGAACCAGGGAGGTCGTGCTGCAGGCTGTGATGCTCACTGGTCCTTCTGCCTTGGACCTCACTCTTTCCTGGTGATGTCCACTTGGCTGGTGGCCAGGAACATGCACAGGTTCCTCGCAGGTGGTTGGAAGAACAAGACAGGCTTGGACTCTGCTCCTGGTGGCAAGGCTGTGTGGACACCTGGGAGGCATGGGACTCCACCTCACAGCCAGCAGTGACAGCACAGGAGTTAGATCCCAGGCCGCCTGGCTGAGGTCCCTGCCCTCACCACTGCACCACCCTGCCTAGGAGAGGTGGCTAGCCAGTGTACCCCGTGTGTTGAAGGACCTCGGTGCAAGCTGACCTGAGCCATATCGACTGTTAACAGCCAGCAGGACCAGCAATGACTCAATGATTTCTAAGTGCTCTGTGACAAACTTACCCCCTCTGGGTAAGTATCATTTCTACATTAGGTGCCAGAGAACCTGGGCACAAGGTCAAGGGACTGGGTGCAACCTGGGCACTAATGGGAGCTGGGAGTTGGTCCCCTCCCAAGGACAGGCAGAAGCTGGAGTGGTAATCTCACATGGGCTGTGAGCCTGTGCGTGTGGTTCTGGGAGCCTGGGGCTTGGTGACGTAGGCTGGGCCCTTACCAGGGTAGAGAGCAGGGAACCTTGATGATATCGCTGGCTAGTAACTGACCAGCCTTGGCAGCCCGTGGCAGAGAGTGGGGATCCTGGCAGCCCGCAGGCCTCCGGGAGACACACCCTGGCTCAGCGGCCGACCTTCTTTGCCAACACAAATACGGCCCTTCCACGCACTTGCAGTGCCTCCAAATTCATCTGCAAAAGATGGCAAGAAGAGAGTGAGACATGCCGCCAGCTCTCAGAGGCCTTGTGTCCCTGAGTGAGACAGGCTTCTGGCTCTCAGAGGCTCATATCCCCGAGTGAGACAGGCCGCTGGCTCTCAGAGGCCTTGTATCCCTGGCCACACACACAAATCAGGCCTGGGACTCGTGTTCACTGATTCATTGACTTGCTCCACCAGACACTCAGGGACAGGGCAGGCCCTGCACTGGTACCCAGGAGAAAAGGAGAATCAGACACAGCCTTGCCTCGAAGGAGCTATCAGCCTTGTGGGAGCACCATTTAGAAACAGTGGTCAGGTCTCATGGCTCATGTCTGTAATTCCAGCACTTTGGGAGGCCGAGGAAGTCTGATCACTTGCAGTCAAGAGTTTGAGGACAGCCTGGCCAACATGGCAAAACCCCGTCTCTGCTAAAAGTCCAAAAATTAGCCAGGTGTGGTGGCACACATGTGTAATCCCACCTACTCAGGAGGCTGAGGCAGGAGAACTGCTTGAACCCAGGAGGCAGAGGTTGTGGTAAGCCAAGATTGCGCCACTGCACCCCAGCCTGTGTGAGAGAGACCAGACTTTTTTTGTTGTTGTTCCAATGCACAGACTCTATCTTAAAAAAAAAAAAATAATAATGGCTCACTTTGGGAGGCCGAGGTGGGTGGATCATCTGAGGTCAGGAGTTCGAAACCACCCTAACCAACAAGGTGAAACCTAATCTCTATAAATAAAATAGAAAAGATAAAAAGCCAGGCATAGTGGCTCCAGCGCTTTGGGAGACCGAGGTGGGGATCACCTGAGGTCAGGAGTTCGAGACCCACCTGACCAAAATGAAGAAACCTCATCTCTATCAAATATAAAAAATTAGCCAGGTGTGGTGGTACATGCATGTAATCCCAGCTACTCAGGAGGCTGAGGCAGGAGAATCGCTTGAACCCAGGAGGCAGAGGTTTCAGTCAGCTGAGATCGCACCATTGCACTCTAGCCTAGGCAACAAGAGTGAAACTCTGTCTCAAAAAAAGGACACAGACAAAGATGGTGACTCCCTCGGGGAGGTGACACTTGGTTAAGCACCAAGGATGAGCATGTCAGATGGAGGAGATGCAGTGGCTCCAGACCTCCGTAAGCACCATAGGGACAAGCGTCCAGTGTGCACCTGTGTCTTCTCTCCCCACTACCCGGCTTGGAGCTCAGCACACAGTAGGCACATGGGGAAAAGGCTCACTCTGACCCACTCACTCAACAGCCAGCAGGATAATTTACAAATACGTTGGCCATGTCATTCTCAGGTCAGACCCTGAGTGATGTGGGAAGTCCTGATCCACTGGGCCCCATGTGTCCCCCACAGCCTGACCTCATATTCTGCTGCTCTCCCTGCCACCTGTGCCCCAGCCACACCTGGCCACCTGTTTCTCAGGCCTCGTGTGGATGCCAGAGCCTTGGTGTCCTTCTGCTTGGAAGGTTGTTCCCTCAGGTGTCCACTCAAAAGTCCCCTTCCCACCAGGTCCTCCATGGGCCCCCTGAAATTCCCATCCCCCCCATGGCTTCAGAGCCCCCTGATTAGGTTACTCATCCTTGCACTTATTCTAACACACTGTACATCCTACTTGTTTGCTTTGCTTGTCTGTCTGGAACATAACCCTATGAGGATAGCTATGTTTTGTGTGTGTGTGTGTGTTTTTTTTCTTTGAGACAGAGTCTCGCTGTCACCCAGGCTGGAGTGCAGTAGTGCAATCTTGGCTTACTGCAATGTCTGCTGCCTTAGTTTAAGTGATTCTCCTGCCTCAGCCTCCTGAGTAGCTGGGACTACAGGTGCCCACCACCATGCCCAGCTAATTTTTGTATTTTTGGTTGAGACGGGTTTCAACATATTGGCAAGGCTGGCCTTGAACTCCCAATTTTGTGATCCGCCCGCCTTGCCCTCCCAAAGTGCTGCAATTACAGGCATAAGCCACTGTGCTTGGCCTTATGTTTTGTGTTTTGCTCAGCTCTAGAACAATAGAACAGTGCCCAGCTCTTAGCATGTAGTTAGTAAATTGTGATTACATGAATTAACCACCAAGTGCATTAATAAATGATCCATAGCCAGGTGCGGTGGCTCACACCTGTAATCCTAGCACTTTAGGAGGCTGAGCTGAGTGGATCACCTGAGGTCAGGAGTTCAAGACCAGCCTGGCCATCATGGGGAAACCCCATCTTTAAAAAAAAAAGAGCTGGGCACGGTGGCTCAAGCCTGTAATCCCAGCACTTTGGGAGGCCGAGGCGGGTGGATCACAAGGTCAAGAGATCAAGACCATCCTGGTCAACGTAGTGAAACCCCGTCTCTACTAAAAATACAAAAAATTAGCTGGGCATGGTGGCGTGTGCCTGTAATCCCAGCTATTGAGGAGGCTGAGGCAGGAAAATTGCCTGAACCCAGGAAGCGGAGGTTGCGGCGAGCCAAGATCACGCCATTGCACTCCAGCCTGGGTAACAAGAGCGAAACTCTGTCTCAAAATTAAAAAAAAGAAAAGAAAAATTAATAAATGATCAGTAAATGAATGAATCAATGAGTGAGTGAATTAATGAGTGAGTGTGCAGATCGATGTGGGGTCAGAGGCCAGGTGAGCTCCCTGGGATGGGGGCAGCAAGACAGGACTTTGGTGTAAAACAAAACACGCTGTCCCCCAGCCCCATCTTTCTTCTGTAGGGAGAGGGGCTATTTCGGTCCTGGGTAATTTTAACCCCACGTGAATCACGTGGATGGGTGGACAGTTGGAGAACCAGGAGCAGCAGCACAGGCCCCTGGCCATTTGGGGGCCCCAAGTGCTGGAATGATCTGCCTCCATAGTGTGGGTGGGGTCTGGGCCCACCTGGAGGGGCAGGAGATGTTGCTGGACCACAGCTGGGCATGCCAGACAAGGGCCACACCATATTTGGTGTCAGAGCCCAAGACCCAGGAATAGAAACTGTTTATGGGGCCAAGTTGGCTACAGCCCAATACCCAGGTGACCTCAGGTCCTAAGCATGCTCCTGGTCCTTGAGACGGGGCTTACAGTTGTGGCCCACATCGTAGGCTTTGTCAGCTGGGCCTGGGACACCCCTGCTGCCTGTCCCTGCCTCCAGGCTCACCTCTTCCTGCCCTGTCACCAGGGAGCTGTTCCCAGTTAGCCTGTTGCTGTGGCCACTCCCCTGCTCTAAGCATCTCCATGGCTCCCATCACCAGGATCCCCCATGACTTATCTTAGAAAGTGAGGAGTGAGAAGAGGTGCAGGGCATGGCTGGACATGGTGGCTCATGCCTGTAATTCCAGCATTTTTGGGACATTGAGGCAGGCAGATCATGAGGCCAACAGATTGAGAACATCCTGGCCAACATGGTGAAACACCACCTCTACTAAAAATACAAAAATTAGCTGTGCATGGTGGTGGGTGCCTGTAATCCCAGCTACTCAGGAGGCTGAGACAGGACAAAAATCACTTGAATCCAGGAAGCAAAGGTGCCATGAGTGGAGATTAAGCTATTGCACTCCAGCCTGGGTGACAGGGCGAGACTCTATCTCTAAGAAAAAAAAAGAAAAATCGGCTGGGCGAGGTGGCTCATGCCTGCAATCCAAGCACTTTGGATCCAACATGGGTGGATCACAAGGCCAGGAGTTCCAGACAAGCCTGACCAACCTTCTGAAACCCCATCTCTACTAAAAATACCAAAGTTAGCCAGGCATGGTGGCACACACTAACCCTAGCTACTCAGATGGCTGTGGCAGGATAATCGCTTGAACCTGGCAGGCAGAGGTTGCAGTGAGCCAAGATCTCACCACTATACTCCAGTGTGGGTAACAGAGCAAGACTCTGTCTCAAACAAATAAACAAAAAAAATTGAGAGGTGCAAAGCAATGGAGACAGAGGGCCAAAGGCCAGGTCAGACCCCTGCTGGCCAGGCCCTTGGCACCAGCTCTTCAGGCCCCAACAGAGGGCATCAGCAACAAGGGCCGGGAAAAGGCCCTCCAAGCTGGAGCTTGTCATCCCTACACAAATTGCACCTCCACCTTTCCCTACAGTAGAGGCGCTACCCCTACAGCCCCGTGTCTAGCCCAGCTTGGCCTACACTGGCTAACCATGACCCAACAAAACAGTCCCACACTGAGCCCCCATCCAGGCTGAGTGTGGACACAGAGGCTCCCAGAGCACCGGGCTGGTGCCCTCGGAGGCTCCAACATTCTGATGGGAACACAGAGGCCCAGAGAGGTAAAGGTGTCAGAGGCGTGTGAACCAAACCAACTCCATCTTAAATAGGAGCTGGGTAAAATGGGGCTGGAACCTATTGGACTGCATTCTCAGATGGTCACGGCATTCTAAATCACAGGATGAGGAATTCAGCAGAAAATACAGCTCATAAGGACCTTGCTGATAAAACAGGTCGCAGTAAAGAAGCCGGCCAAAACCCACCAAGACCAAAATGACCACGACAGTGGCCTCTGTCCTCACTGTTACACTTCCACCAGCGCCATGACAGTTTACAAATGCCACGGCAAGTTACCCTCTATGGTCTAAAAAGGGAAATCATGAATAATCCACCCCTTGTTTAGCACATAATCAAGAAATAACCATTAAAATGGGTAATCAGGGCCGGGTCCGGTGGCTCACGCCTGTAATCCCAGCACTTTGGGAGGCTGAGGCAGGTGGATCACGAGGTCAAGAGATCGAGACCATCCTGGTCAACATGGTGAAACCCCGTCTCTACTAAAAATACAAAAATTAGCTGGGCATGGTGGCGCATGCCCATAATCCCAGCTACTCAGGAGGCTGAGGCAGGAGAATTGCCTGAACCCGGGAGGCGGAGGTTGCGGTGAGCTGAGATGGCGCCATTGCACTCCAGCCTGGGTGACAAGAGCGAAACTCCATCTCAAAAAAAAAAAAAAAAAATGCAATCAGCAGCCCTAGGGCCTGCTCTGTCTATGGAGTAGACATTCTTTTATTCCTTTATTTTTTTTTTTGAGACGGAGTCTCGCTCTGTTGCCCAGGTTGGAGTACAGTGGTGCCATCTTGGCTCACTGCAACCTCCACCTCCTTGGTTCAAGTGATTCTCCTGCCTCAGCCTCCCAAGTAGCTGGGATTACAGGTGCCCACCACCATGCTGGGCTAATTTTTTGTATTTTTAGTAAAGAGGGGGTTTCACCATGTTGGCCAGGCTAGTCTTGAACTGACCTCAAGTGATCCACCCTCCTCAGCCTCCTGAAGTGCTGGGATTACAGTATGAGCCAACGGCCCAGCCTTAAATAAACCTGCTTTCACTTTGCACTTCAAACTCGCCATGAATTCTTTCTTGCCCCTTGGCATGAGTGACCACGACCCCCTCCCACCATGCTGCCCCACATCACTCAACATTTCCTTCGATGCCCTTGGTCATGGGCCTGGCCCAGGGAACAGACTGAGGACCTGGAGAACATTATGCAGGGCCTAGGGAGGGCTCTGAGTCCCTGTTAGGGCAAGGGATACAGGAATGGGTGTAAGGTCTTTTAGGCTGACTGAGGGCTCCGTGGATGCAGTGGCGGTCCCCATGACCTGCAGGTATACTCTGGATGGCCTCCTGGAACCAGAAAATCTAAAGTAACTGGAAGACCCTGAAGAGAGGAAGCATTATCAACCCCTGCCGGGCCTAATTAACTTGAGACATTCTCTATCACTGCTTTTCCCTATCTCTGTTCTGGAAAAGGAATGTTGCTTCTATACCAGCCAGTCGGGACTGGTACAAAATACAGCCCAACGGCTAAGTAAAAGGGCCTCTGAAATTAGTGCCTCTCAAACTCAGGAACCACGTGGTCCCACCTTTAAAGTTGGGCACGTGGCTCCTCCCACTAATGGAAACCCTTGCTGCCATATTGCTCCTTTTAGCCTTTGGCCCTTGCCTAATGAACATCCAGCCCTCGTGGGTACAAGCCACTAAGTACAAACACTAGGGTGTAAAAGGTGATGCTCCCTAATATCCATAAGAGAGCATGGAAGGGGGAAACAAAGCGGAAATTTTGCACGGGATTTTGTCAGCACGTTGTCAGCAACCATCCCTATTTTTAAAGTTAGTAACGGCCTCTTTCTGCTTCTGTACCTCAGCTTACTGCTTACTAATGGGAAAACCTTAAAAAAAACTGCCTCGCTGTCTAAAACCTGCTGCGTTGTCTAAAGTTCTGAGTTCCTTCCCCTGACCCTTCACTTAGAAAAACTGTGTACTTTTCTTAGCCAGGGTTCAAACTTTTCAGTGCTAATCCTTCTAGGCATAACAAAATGTGTTCCTCCAATCCCGAGTGCTACTTGGGTTTCTTGTCAGGTAAAATTTTCCAAAACACCTTAATTGATAAGGCAATTGGATTTTGTAACCAACTTGGTCAACCTCCCGACTCCAGACCCTACAACCCCCTCCCAGCTTGCAAAAAAAAACACCCTAATCTGTAAGTTCTGTAACTTTCCACTGCCCACCCCAAACCTATAAAACCAACTTCTATCCCACCGCCCTCCATTGACTCTTTTTTCAGACTCAACCCGCCTGCACCCGGGCAAATAAACAGCCATGTGGATTACGCAAAGCCTGATAAGAGGGAATCTCTTCATTCAGAGCGTGTGTTAACACTGGGCAGAGGGAGAGGTGAGCTGTCAGGCTGTTGAAACAGAGGCCGACGAGGCCTGGTGGCTCATGCTTGAAATCCCAGCACTTTGGGAGGCCAAGGCAAGCGGATAACAAGGTCAGGAGTTCAAGACCAGCCTGGCCAACACAGTGAAACCCCACCTCTACTAGAAATACAAAATTAGCTGGGCATGGTGGCGGGTGCCTGTAATCCCAGCTACTCAGGAAGCTGAGGCAGGAGAATCACTTGAACACAGGAGTCGGAGGTTGCGGTGAGCCGAGATAGCGCCATTGCACTCCAGCCTGGGTGACAGAGCAAGACTTTGTCTAAAAAAAAAAACCACATCAAAACAAAACAAAACAGAAGCCTTGGCTGCTCTCACAGGAGCTCTGGAGCTGGACTGGCCTTCAGAGATGTGTTCAAAATCACAATGGGGGCTGTGATGGTTAATGTCATGTGTCAACTTGACCAGGCCACAGGGTGCCCCAATTAAACGTTACTCCTGGGTGTGTCTGGGGGCTGTTTCCAGATGAGATTAGCATTTGAATGTCGGACTCAAGAAGCAGATGGCCCCCAGGGTGGGTGGGCCCCCAACCCTCAAGGACCTGAGCAGAAGGAAAGGCTGAGGACAGAGGAACTGGCCCCACATCCTCCTGCCTCACTCCTGAGCTGGGCCATCTCATCTCATCTTCTCATGGACTGCTTGTTTATTTGGAGAACCCCAGCTAACCCAGGGGCCTAAAATGACATTAGCCCACATCGGGTCACTGGGGACAGGCCACTCAGGAGGCAGGGGGCAATCCACCCAGGAGACGAAGGCTCCAGGGCTCCATGGTAGGACCAGATGGAGCCACCGCACGCAGTGCAGCCCTCAGCCCCTGGAAATAACTGTGTGTTTTCCGTTGTCTCACTTCTAAGGGGCCGGTGCTACTCCATCTCTCATTCTGACCCCGCAGACAGCAGGAGCTCAGCAGATAAGTAAGAGACAAGAACCGGCCCTCCAGTACAGCCAGGGGCTATTTCTGTTCTTTTCAGGTTCTTGGGGTCTCAAAAGGAGGGCACAGGAACTGGAAATCCAGGAGCAAAGCCTCGGCCCCATGGTGGGAGGCCAGCAGCGCATTCAAAGTTGGGACGTGGGGAGAAACACACCCAGCAATGGCAAAGAAGCACACATCAGTACCGCGGCCGGATCCTGCCGTGGCTTCCAAGCCTCCAGATAAGGAGCTGGCCCCTGTGCACGGCCAGGCTGGGGTGTGGCCACCCCTGCTCATTTTTGATCATATCCCCTTACACCACTGAGGTATAAGATATCAGTGTCAAGGTACATGGGGACTCCCCCTCCATCACCAGCCATGTGACTGCAGTCAGGCCATGCTCCTCCTCTAAGTCTCAGTCTGTCTGCCCACGAAATGGGATTAACTCTGGCCGGGTGCAGTGGCTCACACCTGTAACCCAAGTACTTTGGGAGGCTGAGGCAGGTGGATCACCTGAGGTCAGGAGTTCAAGACCAGCCTGGCCAACATAGTGAAACTGTTTTTTTCTTTTTTTTTTTGAGATGGAGTTTTGCTCTTGTTATCCCGGCTGGAGTGCAATGGCGCAATCTCGGCTCACCGCAACCTCCACCTCCTGGGTTCAGGCAATTCTCCTGCCTCAGCCTCCTGAGTAACTGGGATTACAGGCATGCGCCACCATGCCCAGATAATTTTTGTATTTTTAGTAGAGATGGGTTTTCACAATGTTGACCAGGATGGTCTTGATCTGTTGACCTCATGATCCACCTGCCTCGGCCTAACAAAGTGCTGGGATTTCAGGCTTGAGCCACGGCACCTGGCCAGTGAAACTCTGTTTCTACTAAAATTACAAAAAATTACCTGGGCATGGTAGCTGGTGCCTATAATCCCAGCTACTCAGGAGGCTGAGGCAGGAGAATCGCTTGAACCCAGGAGGCAGAGGTTGCAGTGAGCCAAGATTGTGCCATTGTGCTCCAGCCTGGGTAACAAGAGGGAAATTCCATCGCAAAAAAAAAAATAGAAAAAGAAAAGAAATGGGATTCACTCCACCTTGGAGGGATGGAGGGAGGCAATGCATGTCCAGGGCCCAGCCCCTGCTGGAGCAGGCTCTCAACAGATGTGGCCATGACCATCGCATCACAGGCCTTTTCCCCAGCAGGGGGGACTGGCACATATCTGTGTGAAGACGTCTCTGAAGGGGCTGGGAGGAAAGGGCCACTCAGGATAGTCTCTAAGGCCAGGAAGCACAGGCATGCGGCCAGAACTAGCACCCTCTTTATCACGCTCCCAGTGTCACAGCTGTCACCAACTGGACGGTCCAAGCATGCCATCCCTGTCCCATGGTCATACTTGCTTCTAGTGGAGCCAAATCGGCTCCCCTCCTCACCCACCTCCACCCCTGCCTGAGCAGACAGAGACCCAGGTGGACTTCACCCCAGGATCTCCCAGCCCATTGCTTCCCAGCTTCCTTCCTGAGCAGGACTTTGTGTGGCCAGGCCTGGAGGACCAAGGCCCACAGTGATATGCCTAAGCTTCCTTCCTGGCCCTTCCCCGTGCCCACAAGACAGGGCACTGCTCTAAGACTTCGTTCCTCTTCTGTGGACAGGTCACAGGTCGCTCTGGGGATTGAGTGTGGTCCGGGCTCAGCTGGGTCCTAAACTCAGACAGGAGCCCAAGATGGAACCCTGGCCAGGGTGAGGTGGAAAGGAAACTTCTCACACCACCTTCTCCAGGGTCCCCATGACCCTACGGGTCACATGTGGCTTTCAACATCACTACTATGGCAGCTCTGTAGAGAATCTCCCTCTGCAGCAGGAGAAAAGTCACGTGCACCGCTGTTCTGCAGTGGAGACAGAGGGTCATCTAGGTTTACCTCCCCTGAGAACACCTGATGTCCTGTGGGGAGAGCCACCCCTGCCCTTGGGCCCCACCCCCTGGCTGTCAAGGTGAGCACTGACTCAGGTCTGGCTAATGACTGTACCGCACTGGTCAGGCTGAGGCGCGCAGAACCCAGGCCGGGCCAAGCTTTCCATGGGGTCGCTAGGTGTGAGCCAGGAACCCTCGGGGAGAGCCTGCCTGGGAAGGAAGCCAGTCCAGAGGCAAGAAGAGCCAAGGGAAAAAGACAGAGACCCATGGTGACCCACCGTGTGCACCCACCAAAGAGGAAAGGAGTGCCTAGAAGTCAATGGTGGAAACTTCTGATGACCTCCTCAATCAATCAATCAATCAATGTCTTCTTTCCTGTCAGCGTCTTCTTCCTGCTTTTTCTCTCTGGGGCTCCTTGTACCTCCCCTCTTTCTCTTGGTCCTGTCAATCCAGGTTGGTCTCTCTTTCTTTCTCTCTCCCCTCTCTCCTTCCACATGCCCCTCAGCAGACACCAGGATCCCTGACCCCACAACATCATATGGGGGGCTGCAATAGCAGCAGATAGAGAGGGCCAGGGCCAGGCTCGCAGGACTGAAGGCACGCAGCTGCTGTCGAGGACTCGTGCCCCTCCGCCCCACAAAGGGATTCCCCCACCAGGGGAACACACTGTTTTTTACAGAGACAGAGTCTTGATCTGTCGCCCAGACTGGAGTGCAGTGGCGTAATCTCAGCTCACTGCCAACCTCTGCTGCCTGGGTTCAAGTGATTCTCTTTCCTCAGACTCCCAAGTAGCTGGGACTACAGGTATGTGCCACCACACCCAGCTAATTGTTTTGTACTTTTAGTAGAGATGGGTTCTTGCCATGTTGGCCAGGCTGTTCTGGAACTCCCGACCTCAGGTGGTCTGCCCGCCTTAACCTCCCAAAGTGTTGGAATTACAGGTGTGAGCCATTGTGCCTGGCTGGACCACACTCTTGACCTCCAAGTGGCATGGGAGCCCCCTTGCTGGAAGAGGACACCTGGACTCATTGGGACTGGGAGGTTTGGGGGAAGGGATGCGGTGGGTCAGGAGCCTTTGTGCAGAGAAGGTGGGGAGCCTGCCAAGTTCTTCCACTTTCTGAGGACACAGCTGGGAGTCAGGTGGTCCTAGCCCAAACAATGGGGTGGGCAGGTGGTCTTAGCTCAGCCTGACCCCCAGTGAGGGCTGCAGGGACTACTTCAGCCAATCCCAGCCCCTGCTCTCCTATTTAACTTTCAGAAAAGTTAACGGACCGCAGTGGCACTGGAGCTAGGGAGCAACACAGTGTGGTTTGCTGGCTGCAGCATCCCTGCTCCCCATGCTGCAGCCTTGGCTGTCATGTGCTGCCCTGCTGTGTGTGTGTGTGTGTGTGTGTGTGTGTGTGAGCATGCTGCCCTGCTGAGTGCATGTGTGTGAGAGGATGTTCCCCTGCTGTGTGTGTGTATGAGAATGCTGCCCTACTGTGTGTCTGTGTGTGTGAGTATGCTGTCCTACTGTATCCGTGTGTGAGCATGCTACCCTACTGTGTGTATCAGCATGCTACCCTACTGTGTGTATCAGCATGCTGCCCTACTGTGTGTGTGTGTGTGTGTGTGTGTGTGTGTGTGTGTGTGTGTGTCTGTTCCCCCATCAGGCTGTGAATGCCTTTCGGGCAGAGACTAACCCAGCCTAGGGCTCAGGCATATTTATTAAACAAGTAAGGAATGTTTTGAAAACTCTCAAGTGCAGAACTAGGAAGCTGTCCTTGGCCCACTCACCAGTGAGGTCAAGAGGATGACTTGCTGTGTCACCTTACAGAGGTCACTTTCCTTTTTGGGCCTCAGATTCCCTTCTGCAAAGTGAAGTGGGGGCAGTACTAACCAAATGCTCTAACGCTGGGGACACGTGGGCACCTGCTGCTAACTGCATTTGATAAGTAACACCTTAGCACAGACCCGAGGCACCAAGGACCCCGACGGATCTGAAGTGGAAGGCCGCAGAGCCAGGAAGCAGCATGGACTGCAGAATTCAGATCCAGGTCTGGCCTGCCCACTTCCACATCTGCCGCAATTTGGCAGCATGACCTTGAACCCACCTCTGCCCCTCCCTGGGCCTTCACTGCTTTGTCCATCAGAGGAGCAGATGGGCTC
Source organism: Callithrix jacchus (assembly GCF_049354715.1). Taxonomy (NCBI): domain Eukaryota; kingdom Metazoa; phylum Chordata; class Mammalia; order Primates; family Cebidae; genus Callithrix; species Callithrix jacchus. The sequence goes on from NC_133518.1 coordinate 4,875,506, forward strand.
CTTGACCTTAGAACTCAGATCCCCCTTGGTGTGAAAATTCAATGCCCAGAGCTTCTAAACCCTGGCTGGAGGGCCCACTGTCCTGTGCCCCATCCCTGGTCCCCATAATCTTTCAGGGTACAAATAAATACAATATTTCTACCCAAGAAGTAAGAATGACAGATTTTAGGAGGAAGTCATTGGCATAAGAAGGGCTGTTTGTGGCCAGATGTGGTGGCTCACACTTGTAATCCCAGCACTTTGGGAGGCCAAGGCAGGTGGATCACAAGGTCAGGAGTTCAAGACCAGCCTGTCCAATATGGTGAAACCTTGTCTCTACTAAAAATTACAAAAGTTAGCTGGGCGTGGTGGCACACATCTGTAATCCCAGCTACTCGGGAGGCTGAGGCAGGAGAATTGCTTGAACCTGGGAGGCAGAGGTTACAGTCAGCTGAAATCACACCACTGCACTCCAGCCTTGGTGACATAGTGAGACTCTGACTCAAAAAAGAAGGAAAAGAAGAGCTGTTTGTAAGAAGGGCTGTTTTCAGAGCAGAGGTTACAAAATATCCTTCCTCCCAAGACTCCAAGACTTGAATGTCCTCAGAAGCCAGAAACCAAGCAGGCGGTCTTGCTCTCTGGGTGGACGTTACAAACAGAAAACTCACAGAGGTGAAGACTTCATGGAAGGAGGAAAACAAGGCAGCAGCTTAGCTTTGGATGTTCCCTTTTCTACCAAATTATACAAAGCAACATGAGGAAGAACAAAAGTAAGAGACAGAAAAACCCATAAACTTCCAACAACGAGTGAATGTGACCCGAAGTACCTGCCAGCAACAGACATGGCAGTGCAGGGGTGAGGGGGAGGCAGGGGGGTCAGGAATGAAAGATCCCAGAAAAGACCACTTCTAAAAAGGAGATGGTGGAAGGCAGGAGCTACGGCCACAATGAACTGGGAGCACTCAGGGCTGGAGGCGGATGACCTCTTGAGCCAGGTTAGGATCTGGAGGTGAAGGAGGAGTGCAAGCAGAGAAAGGCCACTTTTTTTTTTGTTTGTTTTGAGATGGAGTTTTGCTCTTGTTACCCAGTCTGGGGCGCAATGACACAATCTTGGCTCACCACAACCTCCGCCTCCTGGGTTCAAGCAATTCTCCTGGAGAAAGGCCACATTTTAAAAGCACGACCCATTACCATGGCAATAGAGGAGGGAGCCTTTCACCAGAGAAACCCAGAGAACTGCTCTGGCTTCTCTCCCAATTTCCACCAAAACTTCCTGTTAACTTCCACTCCAGGAAAATTCAACTAATTCAAATATGGAAAAAAATGTAAAGGTATAATACAAAATGGAGATCATGAACACTCCTTTTATATATAAAGAAAATTCACTATGAAAATATTGCCACAAGGGGCAGCTGGGCGCAGTGGCTTATGCCTGTAATCACAGCACTTTGGGAGGCTGAGACAGGCAGATCACCTGAGGTCTAGAGTTAGAGATCAGCCTGACCAACATGGAGAAACCCCATCTCTTTTTTTGTGTGTGTGTGAATTCTTCTAGATATCATATTTGCATACAAGCAAATATGCACACAATTTTTTCTCAAATGCCAGACTGTATCTGTACATACTTCTGAACCTTGTTTTTTTTCTGTTAACAATATCTTTTAGAGATAATTTCTGTCAGTCCATCACATTCCATTATAAGAATGTATATAATTTTTTTTTGAGAAAAAAAGAGAAAAAGAAGGGGAAAAAAAGAAAAAGAGGGAAAAAGGAATATTACTTCATTCCTAGAATGGGTTTCAATAATGGCCGATCAATATTTTGAGTGTTTAAAGTGGTTAATGCATATTTTATGTGTTTAAAATGGAGAACTCTATTGTGTTTATTTGTTCTGGCTCTGAGTTCAAGTCCTGGATATCGTTATCAATTTGTTGTCTCGTTGAATCTAAATCTCGTTATGTGTCTTATGTATCTGGGTGTTAAGATCTCTTATTATTACATTAATCCTTTTACCCTTGCATCCTTGTAGCTTTGAAATCTATTTTATTAAGTGTGAGAATTGCAACTCCTGCTTTTTATTTATTTATTTTTGCTCTCCATTTGGTTGGTGAGTTTTTTTCCATCCCCTTGTTTTGAGTCTTTGTATACCTTTAGATATATCGTTAGATTTTGTGGATAATGCATATTTTGTGTGTTTAAAATGGAGAGCTCTATTGAGTTTATTTGTTCTGGATCTTAGTTCCAGTCCCGGATATCGTTATCAATTTTCTGTCTCGTTGAATCTAAATCTCATTATGGGTCTTATGTATCTGGGTGTTAAGATCTCTTATTATTACATTAATCCTTTTACCCTTGTATCCTTGTATCTTTGAAATCTATTTTGTCAAATGTGAAAATTGCAACTCCTGATTTTTATTTATTTATTTTTGCTCTCCATTTGGTTGGTACGTTTTTTTTTTTTCCAACCCTTTATTTTGAGTCTATGTATATCTTTGGATACACCGTTAGATTTTGTCTGTATCTTTTGATTGGGAGATTTGGTCGATTTAAATTTAGGGTTGCTGCCATTTGATATTAACTGGCTATTTTGTCCTTTTGTTGATAAAAATTCTTCTTTATGTTAATGCTGTTTACTTTTTGGTGTATTTTTAGAAAGGGTCATACTGGTTGTTCCTTTCTGTGTATAATGCTTCCTTTAGAAGTTCTTGTAAAGCAGGCCTGGTGGTAATAAACTCTCTGAGTACTTGCTTGTTCCTAAAAGATTTTATTTTTCCTTCAAATGTAAAGCTTAAATTGGCAGGATATGAAATTCTGGGCTGAAAGTTCTGTTGATTAAGTATACTGAATATTGGCCCCCACTCTCTTCTAGCTTGTAGGGTTTCCGTTGAGAGATCTGCTGTAAGCCTAATAGGCTTACCTTTGTGGGTAACTTGATCTTTCTCTCTGGCTGCCCTTAATATTTTCTCCTTCATTTCGATCTTGGTGAATCTAACAATTATGTGCCTTGGAGTTGGTCTTCTTGAGGAATATCTTTGTGGTGTTCTCTGTATTGCCTGGGGTTGAATAGTGTCCTGCTTTGCTAAATTAGGAAAATTTTCCTGGATAATGTCCTGGAGAGTATTTTGCAGCTTGAATTCATTCTCTCCGTCACATTTAGGTACACCAATCAAGCGTATATTAGGTCTTTTCACATAGTCCCATATTGCTTGGAGACTTTGCTCATTCCTTTTTATCCTTTTTCTCTATTCTTGTCTTGTCGTTTTGTTTCATTAAGTTGGTCTTCGACCTCTGATACCCTTTCTTCTGCTTGATCCATTCAGCTGTTTAAGCTTGTACATATTTGACTAAGTTCTCGTGTTGTATTTTTCAACTCCATAAGTTCATTTGTATTCCTCTCTATATTGTCTATTCTTTTCAACATTTCATCTAACCTTTTTTCCAAGTTCTTAGTTTCTTTACATTGGGTTAGAACGAGTTCCTTTAACTCCCAGAAGTTTCTTATCATCCACCTTTTAAAGCCTACTTCAGATAATGGAACACAGTCCTTTTCCATCAGGGCTTGTTCCGTTACTGATGAGTCCTTTTCCATCAGGGCTTGTTCGATTGCTGATGAGTCCTTTTCCATCAGGGCTTGTTCCGTTGCTGATGGGTTCTGCTTTTGAGTATACTCAGCCTTCTTAGGCTGTCTTTTTCCCTTCATTGTAGATGAACCGCCTTTCTAATTAGGTTTCTGAGTCGACTCTGGCTTATTGATTCCCAGTGCTGGGATCCGAGCAACCCATTGTGGCAGCTTAAATAGCAGCGATAAGACTGATGGTGCTCTTCTGCCCGGGAATCTCTGGTCTGGCTTCCCTCTTGAGTCCACAACAAGCAGCTCTGACTTCCCGGAAGCTCCAAACTCTGGTCAGTAGGGGAAGCAGTCTCGTTGGCTCTGCATGAAGAGCTGCTGCGCCGAAACCCCGGAAAAACCGCTGCGGCGGCCACAAGAGTCGCACTGGCGACGCGTGGGGCTCCTCCACTGGGAATCGGCTAATCGGTGAGTGATGAAAATTCGTCTAAAGATGTGGCGTCATCTCATTCTCTGAGCTTTCACTGGGAGCTACAATCCTGAGCTGTTAGTGGTTGACCAACTTGGATAGATCTCCGAGAAACACCATCTCTACTATAAACACAAAAAATCAGCCAGGCATGGTGGTGCATGCCTGTAATCTCAGCTACCCTGGAGGCTGAGGCAGGAGAATCACTTGAACCCGGGAGGCGGAGGTTGCAGAGAGCCAAGATTGCCTCATTGCACTGCAGCCTGGGCAACAAGAGCAAAACTCCATCTCAAAAATAAAAAAAAAAAAAAGAAAAAGAAAAAATATTGCCACAAGGCCAGGCACAGTGTCTCATGCCTGTAATTTCAGTACTTTGGGAGGCCAAGGCAGGTGGATCACTTGAGGTCAGGAGTTCAAGACCAGCGTGGACAATGTGGTGAAACCCGTCTCTACTAAAAATACAATTTTTTTTTTTTTGAGATGGAGTCTCACTTTGTTACCCAGGCTGGAGTGCAATGGCTCGATCCAGCTCACTGCAACCTCTACCTCCTGAGTTCAAGTGATTCTCTTGCCTCAGCCTCCTGAATAGCTGGGACTACAGGTGCATGCCACCATGTCTGGCTAATCTTTTTTTTTTTTTTTTTCTGTAGAGGTGGCATTTCACTGTGTTAGCCAGGATGGTCTCAATCTCCTGACCTTGTGATTTGCCCACCTCAGCCTGCCAAAGTGCTGGGATTACAGGCGTGAGCCACCGCACCCGGTTAAAAAAATACAAAAAATTAGCTGGGCATGGTGGTGTGCTCCTGTAGTCCCAGCTACTTGGGAGGCCAAGGCAGGAGAATCACTTGAACCTAGTGGGTGAAGGTTGCAGTGAGCCGAGATCGTACCACTGCACTCCAGCCTGGGCAACAGAGATTCTGTCAAAGAAAAGAAAAAATTGTCACAAGACAAATACAAATTCTAATCCAAAATTACAGTGTGAATTTAAAAAGTAATTCCAGGCCAGGTATGGTCAAGCACTTTGGAAGTCTGAGACGGGTGGATCACCTGAGGTCAGGAGTTCAAGACAAGCCTGACCAACATGGTGAAACCCCATCTTTACAAAGAATACATACATACATACATACATACATACATACATACATACATACATAAAAATTAAAAATAAATAAAAATACAAAACTTAGCCAGCCATGGTGGCAGGCACCTGTGATCCCAGCTGCTCAGAAGCTGAGGCAGGAGAATCTCTTGAACCCAGGAGGCAGAGCTTGCAGTAAGTAGAGACCGCGACACCACACACCGGCCTAGTGACAGAGCTAGACTCCGTCTCAAAAATAAAATCAAAAAAACAAAACGTAATTCCAAGCTGGGTACAGTGGTGCACACCTGTAGTCCCAGCTCCTATGGCAGCTGAGGCTGGAGAATGCTTGGGCCCAGCAGTGCGACTGCTGTGATTGCAGTACTGCACTCTAAACTGGGTAACAGTGAGATCCTGTCTGTATAAATAAAATAAAATAGACCGGGCGTGGTGGCTCACGCCTGTAATCCCAGCACTTTGGGAGGCCGAGGTGGGTTGATCAGGAGGTCAAGAGATCGAGATCATCCTGGTCAACATGGTGAAACCCCGTCTCTACTAAAGATACAAAAAATTAGCTGGGCATGGTGGCGCGTGCCTGTAATCCCAGCTACTCAGGAGACTGAGGCAGGAGAATTGCCTGAACCCAGGAGGCAGAGGTTGTGGTGAGCCAAGATCGTGCCATTGCACTCCAGCCTAGGTAACAAGAGGGAAACTCCATCTCAAAAAAAAAAAAAAAATTAGCCAGGCATGGTGGTGCATGCCTGTAATCCCAGCTACTTGGGTTGCTGAGACAGGAGAATCACTTGAACCCAGAGGGAGGCGGAGGTTGCAGCGAGTCGATATCACACCAGTGCACTCCAGCCTGGGCAACAAGAGCAAAACTCTGTCTCAAAAAAAAAAAAGGTAAAAAATAAAAAGACAAGCAGAGGTTGGAATTCAAATATACCTGACCCCCAATGCCTCAGCAGCCTTTGAGGCCAAATTATTTTCTAGCCTGACCTGTCCTGGCTGTAGGGAGAGCTTCAGAGGCCAGGGCATGGAGGAAGAAGTGTGGGACCGAAGAGCGCTCATGTCTGACCTGTCCTGGACTTAGTTTGCTCATCTGTAAAACCCTGCCCCCAAAGCACAGCATGGCCCATGCTACCCTGGGCTCTCCTGACCCTGGAGCACCCCTTCTGCTCCTGAGCCCAGTGAATCCCTTCTCTCCCTACCAGCACCCCTGCAGTTTCTTTCCTCCTAAGGTTGAGCACACAGGCTCTGAGAGAAAGGGAAGGCATGGCTTGTGGCTGGCTTTCCGGCTGGAGATGAGGAACCCACAAGCGGTGCTTGTGAAAGAAGGGAGTGGTCTGCCTGGGGTTGAATCTGCCTCTATTAGTAGGGTGGGTGTGGGCAGATTTTTATTTTTTGCAACAGTGTCTTACCCAGGCTGGAATTCATTATTATCATTATTATTGTTACTATTTAGAGATAGTGTCTCACTCTGTTTCTCAGGAGGGAGTGCAATGACATGATCACAACTCACTGCAGCCTTGACCTTCCAGGTACAAGTGAGCCTCCTGCCTTAGCCTCCTGAGTAGCTGGGACCACAAATGTGCACAGCCATGCCCGGCTCCTTTTTTTGTTTTGTTTTCTTTTTGGAGACGGAGTTTTGCTCTTGTTAACCAGGCTGGAGTGCAATGGTGCGATCTCGGCTCACCACAACCCCACCTCCTGGGTTCAGGCAATTCTCCTGCCTCAGCTTCCTGAGTAGCTGGGATTACAGGCATGTGCCACCATGGCCTGGCTGATTTTTTTGTTTTGTTTTGTTTTTTTAGTGAAGACAGGGTTAGCCAGGATGGTCGCAATTTCCTGACCTTGTGATTCTTCTGCCTCAGCCTCCCAAAGTGCTGGGATTACTGGCATGAGCCACCGTGCCCAGCTGGGATTTTTAATTAAAAATAAATTATCTGATTCCTTAGTATACCAGAAATCAGTCTGACCCAAAATGTCCCAATATTTGAAATAATCAGATGGATAATCTCAGGAATGGCTGGTGTTATTAAAATTTAACAAAAGATACAGAAAAATGCATATGTTTCTCAAGAATTAATTTAGAACTTTTTCCTCTTTTTATTTTATTTAGTTGAGATAAGACCCATTTGAGCCTTACATAGTGAAGGAACTGATTCATTAATAAGAATGTTCACAACACCATCTGGATATTTTTTCTTTTGTATTTTGATGTTTTATAATGATAATGCCAAGCAATGAGATATGTAAAAACAGCTCATTTCTTGGAAAGAATAATATCTAGGAGAGTACCCCCATCTTAATGATAACAGGCAAGAGTACCACTCAGCTTAACTGAATTGTTATTTAGTGAATTGCTATCCAAATACTAATTTTTTCCCTCCTGTATCATACAACATATGCTGATAATATTTTTACGGTAAAGTTCAATTTTTTAAAAAAGCACAACATCCATTTATTTATTAAATGCTTGCTTATTTAGAGTGGTGCTAATTCCAACACAACAAAATTATATGAACACACAGAAACTATATGGGTGCACGTACACATACATACACTAAATGTCTTTTGTGTCATCCTTAGCATAAAAAGGGGGGAAAAGACTGTAAAAATTGGTAAAGGGTGTTCCAACACTTGTTCAGACATCAACTGAGAGTAAAAATACAAGTTGATTATAATTCAAATACAAGAACTATGCTAAATTCAGCCCATCAGGTGATGGCTACCAGAATCAGGATTCTGACTCAGACTGAAGTTCTCCCTTGGGGCAGAGCCTTGGGCATTTCAAAGCAGCCTGCTATCTAAAATCAGGGCTTGCAGAATGTATTTAATCTTTTAGAATTTTGGGCTATGTTAGCTCATAATTTGACTCTAGCCCTTCCTCTACCTGGAACTTGTAGACTATGCTTTGGCATCTTGCAGGCAATCTTCACAGAGCCAATGCACAGAGAAGTTCCCAGTGGCTCTGCTGAGTTGATCTTCCACTATTGAATGAAAATATTGACTGATATAATTGTGTTTTAAATAGTTCATTACCCAAGAAAATTAGAAGACTTTTGTTTCTGATTTTGGACATCTTAGCTTGTGACTGACTGGATTTCAAATGGACACAGTCATATTCTGTCCCTTTCACCCACTCCTTTTCTTTGTTACAAAATGAAATTGCTTCATGTGAATCATTCGCTATGATTACAAGCATTCCCCTTTCTTGTTTGCTTATTCAACTCCTCTGTTATACAATTTTATTACAAGTTGAAGTTCTCCCAATTCCCTGTCTTAAGACCTCATTCCATGTTACTTCATTTTTCCCCCATGCCAACTCCTCCATACCCAAGACTTCAATTTGAACATCAATAGAATCGACTCAAATTTTTACCCCCAGTCCCCACTCCCCTCTGAAAATCAGACCAGTATTTCTAACATACATACTACTTAATCCCTCTTGCCTAATTTTTGAAAGTATTTCACTGTCTAAACAAAGTAAATTAAGAGCATAACTCAAAACTGATCTGCTTCCTGCATTTCCCCTTAATGCAATGTCCTTTCAATTCACCTATTTCTGCATGACAGAAACTAAGAAATTATAGGCCACCTCCTCTGTGCAATTTAATAGAGAACACTCTTGCTCCTTCCTGGTGTTTATCTGTTGATTCCATTCACTTGGTTTAAATCTATACTTCTACCTCTCAATTCTAAGACAATAATCACATTCCCCATGGCTTATTGACATTCTCTTTCTTTGCCGTCACTATATCTATTCTTTTGTCCATCCCATGGGCCTATAACACTGCATCCAAAACAAATTTATGAAACAAAAATATGATCTCTATAATATTTCAATGGCTTCTTATTGCAGTATTAAAGACTACAATCATAAGCATGACTTGTGATATCTGTCCCACTACCTTCACTCTCAATTCTATATTACATCCTGCTTTCCCTTACTCTTTGCAAAAAGTATACAGAGGGTGTCTGACATCCACTTTTTCATGTTTGTTCTGTTCACAGCATCATAACTTATGCCACTCACTGTAAATATGAAACACATGTCTTATTACTCTCTCAAAAGAGAACTCACTGACTTTGTCTCCCTCATAAAAGCCTAGGTTGGAGCTACTAGCTATACATGCTTACTATATCATGTAACTATGTTAAAATTCAACATTTTTTGTAAATTATTTCACTGGCCATTTTCTCCTCTAGATTGGAAACTCTATAAGAGCAAGTGTATTAGGTAGTTTTGCTCACATTTCACAGTGTTTTAACAGAATGCCTGGCATGAGTAGATCCTCTATAAACACCTATGGAGTAAAGCGATAGATGAGTATAGGAGAAGATCTGTTAAAATGCTATGTATATTTACTTTTTTAATAACTGAAAAATGTTGAGCCACCTAAATTAATTAATTTAAAAGTTATCTAAAACAACTTGGTAAGTTCTTGGTAGAGAGGTTGGAAAAAAATGTTTTCTATTTGTTTAAATAAAGTAAATTACACCTAGATTTCTTGTATTCTTATATTTGTACATGTTATACCAAGTAATTTATAATAAAGTTTACTGGAATTTAAATTTAACATACATATAGAATTTTTCACAGGCAAGGTGAGTCAACAATCTCTGGGTTAGATTCCCACAAGTTATTGATGCATCTTAACCAAAGTGATGACTTTACTCAAAGTGATGACCCAAAGTGATGACTAAAAACTAGAAGTAAAAGCTTTCAATAAACTGGGCATAGGTGGAATGTATCCCAAAATAATAAGAGCTATTTATGACAAACCCACATCCAGCATCATACTGATGGGGAAATACTAGAAGCATTTCCCTTGAAAACTGGCACAAGACAAGGGTGCCCTCTCTCACCACTCCGACTCAACATAGTATTGGAAGTTTTGGCCAGGGCAATCAGGCAAGAAAAATAAATAAAGAATATTCAATTAGGAAAAGAGGAAGTCAAATTGTTTCTATTTGCAGACAACATGATTATATATTTAGTAGACCCCATCATCTCAGCCCAAAAATCTCCTTAAGCTGATCAGCAACTTTGGCAACATCTCAAGACACAAAATCAATGTGCAGAAATCACAAGCATTCCTATACACCAATAACAGACAGAGAGCCAAATCATGAGCGAACTCCCATTCACAATTGCTACAAAGAGAATAAAACACCAAGGAAAATTTATGTTTTTAAAATGAAACATATAAAGTTGATATTCAGAATACATAAAAAAGGAAACAACTCAGAGTTCATGTGGAAAAAAATTCCCATGTGTAACAAGGTCATTTAAGAAAATAGAATAGTGGCTATATACATTTTAAAGTAGGAAATGTAATAAAAAATCAAATTTATTTGGACAAACATATGTGGGTGTAGTGTAAATAACTATAAGTGAAACCTAAGAAAATAAATGATGCTTAGTTGTAGTTTATGAATACGTCTACTTAGATTCTATTAAAAACTCAGCAATCCATTAACCTCAATTTTCTCAACTTCTTCATTTATTTGGCTATCTATTCCAACACGTGATTATTTACTGTCGATACAAAATGTCCTTTAACAGTAATTTGTTCAAATAAGAGAAAAAATAGAATATAAGCACATTTTAGAATTTTGATAAAGACAATATAAGATCATTGAAGAGATGGTAACATTTTTATGACCCTCAAAATAAACCACAACACTCTATTTTACCATAAGGCAGTCTCTAGGATGATTCAAAATACATCATTGCAGTATTCATTTTGAAACATTATTTACTATCTCAGTTTCTTTGTTCTTTTAAAATTTTATCAGGGGTTCCAAATATAGTCTGGATACATTTTTATTTCAAAGGCAACAGTCAAAGAAAATGGTCGTTCCAAAGCAGTAAGAATGCAACTCTGGTTATGAGATTTTAAGCATTGTTAGTTTTTATATTTCCGTTTAAATTTTTAAAATTATCATTAATACACTAATAAATACCCAGTTTTATGTATTCTGATTTAGAAATATAATCTATACCATCCAAAAACCATTCCTCAATTGCATGTCTCTGACTACTGAACTCTGAGGCCAGTGGATTGCCTTTTTCACTTTCTCCTTCTACTGCTAATGCTAAGTATCTCTCTTCCTATATTTATTTGCAGAATATATTTCCTAGAGAATGAGTGAATGAAAGGAAGGGTAAATCACATTGCATTATAGAAATATATTTTTCCCTGAGCAGTAGCGGGAAAACATCATGAAGGTAATACATATTGAGGCTTGTAATGCAGAAGTATATTTAAAACATATAGAATGCTTTGCTTTCCTTGGGATCAGATTATGTAAAAACGAAGTAGATAGAATATAAGCACATTTTTCTTTAAAGGGAACCAGCCACACTCTATGGATGTCTAATATATGCTAAGAATGTGGATGTGAACTAGGCATCAATCAGCCATCAGTCATGTAATATAGCTTTGTTTCGGTGTTTCAGAATAAGCAAATAAGAGAAAAAATGATTTATCATAGAAATCAGAAGAAAATTTCAGCTACCTAGTTGACATTTTTTTTTGGTGGGGATGGAGTCTTTCTCTGTCTCCCAGGCTGGAGTGCAGTGGTGTGATCTTGGCTTACTGCAACCTCTGCCTCCTGGGTTCAAGCAATTCTCCCATCTCAGCCTTTCAAGTAGCTGAAATTACAGGTGTGTGCCACCACGCCTGGCTAATTTTTTTGTATTTTTAGTAGAGACGGGCTTTCACCATGTTGGCCAGGCTGGTCTTGAATGCCTGACCTCAAATTGTGCCTGCCTCAGCCTCCCAAAGTGCTGGGGTTACAGGCATGAGCCACCGTGCCTAGCTGACACTTTAAATAAAATGCATAAATCCATGATTTTTATTTGAAGAAAACCAAACCAGGAAGCCACAACAAAAGAATAGTAATAAAAAAAAACCAAGAATGCACAAAATGTGAAGGAAGTGGGTGGGATAAGGAGTGGAAAATATTCTCAAAAGGCAATAGGAAATGAACTTCAAAAACAAAAGACAGAGAGGCCAACACAAGAAGCAGTTTGATGATATATATACAAGACGGTAAATGGAGTACAGTCCCACTATTTATGTAATAAGTGTTCAAGAGGTACAACCAGATCATTTTCAAAAGGGAAAAGAATAAAGACAATGTTTATAATAATGATACTAATATTAACACTGATATACTTTGCTCAAACAAGCAGTAAGGAGACATTTACCCCGTTCAGATCTACTGCAAGACTAAAGTTATTTAAGCAGCCACTTAGGCAGTCCCACCTTCTTAGTGAATAAAAGGAAAAATTATTTCACATTATCAGTTTTCCCTAAACAAATCTCTAATGTCACTGAGTTGTAAAAATGTTGTACTTCCCTGCTCAACTACTCAGGAAGGCTGAGGCAGGAGAATTTCTTTAACCTGGGAAGTAGAGGTTGCAGTGAGTGGAGATCATGCCTGCACTCCAGCCTGGGTGACAGAGTGAGACTCCGTCTAAAAAATAATAATGTTGTGCCTCAGTCAGGAGTGACCATACTCAAACAAGGATGCTCTCCCCAGTGGTTATGTAGAGGTATTTAAATCCGAGTTTGGATAATTGTCTTTAACAAATAACATTTAAAGTTTAAAGGTAAAAATTACAAATTGCTGAATAATTTGCTTCCTGCCCGACTCTCTGACTTGATTTCACACCACCATCTTTCTCATTCATACCATTGTCATTTTGTAGCTATTACCTTGGTTTTCTTTCTTCTTAATAGTAATCATGACCGGAAATTATGATATTATCTGTTTATGTGTTAGCATCTATACTGCAACACTGGATATAAACTTCATGAGGGCAAGCATCTTTTCTGTCCTATTCATTGCTATATCCTTAGCACTTACTATGTTTGCCGCACTTCTGAGCACTGCCTGGACCTTAGCAGGTGCTCAATACATAAATACACATGAATAAAAAAAGAAATGCACAAGCAATATTTAGAATCAAGAATAAAATATAAAAAAATTTTCACCACAGTATTCGTGTTTACAATTACTAAGAAAATATTAAAACAAAATTAATTACAGCCTAGTACTTAATCTCATAGAATTATTGTCAGATTAAATGAGACAGTGCTCACAAATGATGTAACACAAGGCCTGACAGGAACATAGAAGGTGTTTAAGAAAGGTTCTTATCATTGTTCATTGTTACTTCTCCAATAATATGTTTGTAAGGAAGTTATTAAGGTACCAAGAGTGATAAATTTTAATGTGTGCAAAATATATTATAAAGAAAATATTAATATGCATAAGAAATTATCAAAATAGAGTCTGCAAAGTTAATAACATTAATAATTTATGGTAAAGTTTCATATTTGAAAAACATATTATTATATATAAACCTTAACTTCATCTCAGTAACACTGAGACTTTGTGCATATTTACTAATGCTCAAATGAGTTAAATTATCATTACATATCCTTTTCAAAATGACCTTACTAAAGGATGGATGGCATTTTTCTGGTAATTTAGAATCATGTAACTATTTGAACAACACCACAATAATTATTTATTATATTGAATCATAAGAGGGTCTTATAAAAATAACATAGAGATAAAATTATAAATCAAATATAGGTAATATCAAAACAGAATCTTCAAAATTTATTTTTATAGGATGCTTAAAGTTTCATTTTAAATCTTGAAGAACACTACTTCTACTGTTAATGTAGACATGTGCAGCTTAAAATGAATCAAAATCTATATATTCATGAGTTATAATAAACTAAACCCCACAGGATAAAGTTGGATTTAGGTGATTGTATAGATTGTACTAGCAAGTAATAACTCTTTGTGAAAATCCAATTCTATTTCAAGTCATCTAATTGGCCTAGTGAAATTATAAAAGGGATAATAAAATTAAAATAATTTCCTGGAAACACATTTTATTCAAATACAACTTTAAGTGATTAATTGCTAGCCTCAGTAAATATGACATTCCCAGAAATGCATGTTGCCAAAGTAATTTATTCCCCCACATGGATAGTAGTAAAGTGCTGATGGTCCTTGATATATGAGGTCAACTTGTACGTGGTTCAGATGTAGCTTTCATGAAATTCCACTGAGAACTGTAACATTAGATATTCTCAGCAGTTTACAAAAGCAGGAAAAAATGACTTTACATTTTGCTAACGTGTCATAGCTACTGCTAGTATTTTTATATTATAGGTTTCATGCAACTTAGTAAGAATTTAAATCTAGTTATTGTGTTACATGAACAGTTAACTAGTGGATCACGTGTAACATCATTCAACATACACCTTCTCTGACTCCCTGCATTGCATTGCTTAGGATATGTGTGCTTTTGTTTGGAGGAAGCTTAGACTCACATGGCTTTTACAACTGATCTTTCTTTATAAGTTGTGGATATTAGTCAAAAAATATAGATGGGTAACAGTTATTTAGTGATTATGGGGCACTTTCATTAGCAAATTATTATATTCTGTAGGCAGAAAATCATAGATAGAAGCACATTTAAGGAAAATCTAATGTTATTTCCTAAAAACCTGGGAGGTCATGCTATTTATCTAGGATTGAACAAAAAGTTTCTGGCAGAACTGATGAGGATCAGAAAGTGAGTACTTGCTGTTTCCACTACACTGTGTTACTTCAGATACTGCCAGAAAGTGGATCACAGATAACTATGAAAAATTGTGGATTTGTATAATTCACTTTGGAGCTCAGAAACTAAACCAAAATATTTTAATTTGTGTCATCTATGCCCTCCCCAGTGTTTTGAGTATGTGTAATAAAACCCATGCCTATACAGAAGTATTAACAACAAGGTGGAGGGAGCCCATATTATGTAAAACTATAGACCCTTCTCTTATACTACTATTCCCAAGACTTGGAAAAAAGCTGTGCACATGTTTAACACTTTATAAATATTTGTTGCATAACCAAATACATAAAGTTTAACTATTAATGAACTCATAGGCTGGCATCCAATGCTAGCTCAGTTCTAATGCTGTGTGAGTTTAGAAATTCTGCACAACCAAATCATGGTGGCAGTCAATTTTTCTTAAGTATGTCAAGGATGTCTAATGAGTTTCTTAAAAATTGTTCTTCTTTACCAAACTTAATGAATGCTAAGGCAAAAATAAATATGTCTGTCATCATTTGTGATTTGATGATTTGAGTAGACATTTTTTACTTTATGATTGCCAAAAAACTCAAATTTGTCATTATTTTCCTTTTAACTATATGAATGACTCTCTGGAATTTTAGACAATGCCTATTGACTAGTAAAATAAAGTGAAAAACAGAAAATTTACATAATATTCCTTTACTGAGCTATCTATCTTAATACCACGGCTTCAATGTTATTTGGTTTTATGTTGGCGTATCTACCTGCTACCCATTCTAGGCACTAAAAGAATACCCACACCATAATGATTTCGCATTTTGTTAGCAACCAAAATAAAGGCATCTCTTGGACTTCTACAAAACAAATAGTCAATCTAATTCCAAGAGACAATTCACTTCTGTATACATTTACTGCACAGCTTAAAAAAAAAAGACTCTGAAATTTGTAAAATGTCTAATACAGGTCAGACAGGAGGGAGAGCCGGGGAACAGAAACAGAACTTATAGCAAAACGAAGCAAAAAAGAAAAGGAAGGTGAAAAATATTTCACAGGAAGCCTCCTCAGGGAAGTAACTCAAACAAAACATCTGCTTATCCTTCTTGCATTCAGCATTATGAGGACACACACACGTCCCCAAGCAAAATGAAACAAACAAAAAAGCCCAAACCAGAAACCAGCGTGCGCAGTAACTCCAGTAGTGTGAGCTCATCCCCTTTGTCCATTTCAAAAATATTTATAAAGAATTTAAAACTGTCAAAATATAATTTAAAAATGCAAGGGGTGTGAATATGACCTCACCCTTCTCTCAGGGATCTCACAGACAAGTAGAATAAACCAGTTATTTGTAGCATAGAGTGTCAAGTCTGGTCAAAACAGGAATGCGTAGGCTGCTTTGGTGGGAAGAAAGAGGGAGTCGATTTATTCAGAGCTGGAGGAGAAGAGGGAGTGTATTACAAAGCATTTCCCTGAAGATACCAAAATCCAGTTCTGAAGGAATGACCATGGGCTGCTATAAACTTTACATAGACAGTGGGAATGGCATGCTGGAAAGGCTCTGAAGAGAGAAACAAGATGACACCTGTGGAGACTGCAAATACTTAGTATAGTAGAGCCGGAACAAATTATATAGACCTGTTTAAATCATGATAGACAACATTAAAAATAGATGAGGCTAGAGGTAAGCAAGACTCAGATTAAAAGGATTCTGTTCACTAACTGATGATATCTGTGCATTATAGCAAGCAGTAGGGAGCCATTCAAATAAGTCAATCACTTGCAATGACCACTCTAAAAACAATTTGAGAAAGGACTGAAGGACACTCAGTTATGAGGCAAGAAGCAGCATCAGCCTGCCTGACCCAAAGAATCGCTCTGGAGTAATCAACTCATATTTGTGATGTTAAGTGTGATTGCTTTCTATTAAAAGCAATCATCTGTTACATTAAATTAACTGTCAATTTGCTTTTTATTGGCTTTATAGTTTTGTTTGTATTGAATGTGTAAATTACAATTTGTTTTATGTTTCCAAACTGGTTCGCATTCAGTGTCTCATAATACACATACCTGGCAGTTAAAGATTAATTGTACTTGAAATTTTTTAATTTCTTAAGAAATATTTTCCATCAACCTATTAATTCATATCAATCTAGTACCATGATTATAAGTGCCTAGAGAGATACAAGCTAGACAGATTTGAATGAGAAAGAAAAGATATAGATGCCTTAGGAAGTCACTCCATGAAGTTAATCTCAGCTAGAGTTTATAACATCTCTTGACACCAAAATAACCTCATTATCAAATAATGCTCCTTAAATACTCAAGATCTTCTAGTGGACTTTTATGCTACAATGCCAGGAGTTTCAATGAACAGTAGCTGTGCTCTAGGAAAGTGTAGCACACAACAATGTATTTCACTCCAAGTAAAATCAGTTGTGTCTCAGACTGAAAATATGTATGCATATAATAAATACAGTCATGCACTGCGTAAAAATGTTTTGGCCAATGGCAGACCATATATATGATGGTGGTCTCATCAGATAATGATACTGTATTTTCATTACACATTTTCTGTGTTTAGCTGTTTAGATACACAAATGCTTCCCATCGTATTACAATTTCCTGTAGTGTTTAGTACAGTAACACGTCTTCAGGTACAAGTTTGTAGCCTAGGAGCAGTAGGCTGCATCTATAGCCTTGATGTGTGTTAGGCTATATAATCTAGGTCTGTGTAAGTACACCCTCTGATATTTTCACAATGACTAAATTACCTAAAGATGATCTCAGAACATATCTCTGCCTTTAGGTGACACATGAATACATAAATATATACACATTCCATTCCAAAATATAAATCTTTTGACTTTTTTATTGTGATTATTTTGAAAAATTCTAACATTTTGAATAAGAGTTAGAAGGAACTACCCATGTACTAATGTCTCTGACTAGGACAGGATTGTTTGTTCTGTAATTCAAGCAAAACTTTCTGTCTTTTTCATAATATGAATAGAAAACAATAATATTGGCACACCAGAGTAAACAGATGTGGCTGTTTATGGTTATAAGTAACAGCCCGGGACGTCTGGCGTCTTCAACCCCACCTGGCTTTCTTAAGGCTGAGGAATTAATAACTTCCATATACCTGTATGTGTTTTGACCTATTGGTGTGTATTCCAATTGGGAAGCTGTGGCTTAAAGAAGGCTCAAGAGCTGAGAGAGATTCCTGTGCTAGGGCTGCTAACATTGGAGAAAGAATTAACTTGCTGCATAAAAGCTGATTCGCTTTTCTATCTTTAAATTGATAAAACTGTACATAGATGAGTCAAGCATTGAAATGGTAATATGTGTTAATTCAAATGCCAACTTCTTGATTGATAATAGCTGCTTGGATATTTTTGTTCAGAAACATTTTAAGGCTTTTTCAAGGCCCAGTTTTAAATAATGCTGGATTGATGAATGACATTTACCATAGTTACAGTAGGAAAGAATGGCCTTATTAACTGACCCAGACCATAGGTTAATTGTACAACAAAAAGTATTTATTCTGCAAATATTTCTTTAAAAATATTTTATAAATTGAACTTTAAGCTTATATCCTAGATTTTTTTTATTGTTTTGGGTTATAAATAATCCATTGGACAAACCTACCTTAATCCTTTGTTATAGTTCATTTTGCTTGACTCAATGCTTTTAATGTAGGTGCTTATTTTTATTGTTTTGTCTCTTCTTATTGATCTCATAATATGTAGCTTATTTTATTCCCATTTATCTTTCACTTTTAAATAGAGATTAAGAAACAGCCTCAAAGGAGGACACAGACAAACATGGCCCTTGTCCTAGAGGAAGCTAAAAGTGTTCACTTTCCCTGTGAGCTTTACACAGGAGCTTCTGCAACATAAAAGAGATCACAAGACCACTGCTGATGAGGCCCTTGATCCTGTGCTCATTACCTAGGAAAACGTGACAGCAACACCTTAAAAATCACTGTCTCTGTGACTCAGGAGACACAGGACAAATTATCCCAGGATGAAATATAGTCCAAGCATATTGTGGGAATAATGCAGATAAATTTTTTTCTCTTTTCTAAATTCACATATGTACCCTGCTTTCAAATATTTATTGACTGCTCAGTTCAGTCCCTTTTCAGAGAGAATGAGGGTATATTTCATTTGTTCAAAAATATGAAAATAATCAGCCCTCTTATCTTTCAAAATAAAAATCAGCTTTGCTCTCAACCTGTTTGATATCTAGAATATATCAATTAATACCTTCACTTTAGAGATTCATTACATATAATGTTGGAATATATGCTATAGCATTCCTGTAAGGAGCTGGATTAAATAGTAAAACAAATAGATACATCAAAAGTAAACTGGACCAAAACATAAATGTCATAGGCATTTGAACAAGAGCAACTGCATCTTGAATAGGAGCTGGGTCAAATAAGGCTGAGATATACTGGGCTGAATTCCCAGCCTTAGAATTCCTAAGGTATTCTAAGTCACAGGGTGAGATAGGAGGTAGGCACAAGATACATGTCATAAAGACTTTGCTGACAAAACAGGTTGCAGTGAAGAAGCCAAACAAAACCCACCAAAACAGAGATCGTGATGAGAGTTACCTCTGGTTGTCCTCATGGCTACACTTTCCCCAGTACCAAGACAGTTTACAAATCCCATGACAATGCCAGAAAGTTACACTATAGGCTCTAAAAAGAGGAGGCATGAATAATCCACCCCTCGTTTAGCATACCATCAAGAAATAACCATAACGATGGGCAACCAAAAGCCCACAGGGCAGTTCTGTCTATGCAGTAGCTGCTTTTTTATTCCTTTGCTTTCACTTTAGTCTATGGACTCGCCCTGAGTGCAAGATCCAAGAACCCTTCTTGGGGCCTGGATTGGGACCCCTATACTGTAACATAAATAGTGTATTCTTACAACAATAAATAAAATGGCTAATAACCTTAAATATTCTACTTGCTAGTCATCAAAGAAATGTAAATTAAAATGAAACACCTTTGGGAATGTTTAAGATAAAATGATGATGTCATTCCAGGAAACAGACACACTTCCTCCAGGGGTATAATCTTCCAGGAAACAGACACACTTCCTCCAGGGGTATGATCTTCCAGGAAACAGACACACTTCCTCCAGGGGTATAATTTTCCAGGAAACAGACACACTTCCTCCAGGGGTATAATCTTCCAGGAAACAGACACACTTCCTCCAGGGGTATAATTTTCCAGGAAACAGACACACTTCCTCCAGGGGTATAATCTTCCAGGAAACAGACACACTTCCTCCAGGGGTATAATCTTCCAGGAAACAGACACACTTCCTCCAGGGGTATAATTTTCCAGGAAACAGACACACTTCCTCCAGGGGTATAATTTTCCAGGAAACAGACACACTTCCTCCAGGGGTATAATTTTCCAGGAAACAGACACACTTCCTCCAGGGGTATAATCTTCCTGGAGAATAGTTTGATAAAATTTATCAGTACCTTTAAGAGTCATGTGCAGTAGTTCAACCCAGCAGTTCCTTTTCCAGTAAAATGCCAGGAGTGGTTCTCAAAAGATCTACAACTTTATCAATATAGACAGGACTAATTGCAAAATACCGGGTATCTCTACAGTGATAAATCAACATTACAATTATTTATTAAAATTAAACAGCATCACGAAAAAACTGACTTGAAATGGATCATAGACTTAACAATGAAAGCTAAAACTATGAAACTTCTTAAAGAAAACTATTAGAAAATGTTTGAAAATTTAGGTAGACAAAATATTTCTTAGATTAAGACCTGGAGAGTATAAACTGCAAAAGAATAATTTGATAAATTAGAAAAATCAATATATTATTTTTATTGCATTTTAGGTTTTGGGGTACATGTGCAGAACGTGCAAGACAGTTGCATAGGTACACACATGGCAGTGGTGTTTTGCTTCCTTTCTCCCCTTCAACCACATTTGTCATTTTTCCCCAGGCTATCTCTCCCCAGATCCCCCCCCCCGCTGGTCCTCCCCTTTTCCCCCCAATAGACCCCAGTGTTTAGTACTCCCCTCCCTGTGTCCATGTGTTCTCATTTTTCATCGCCCTCCTATGAGTGAGAATATGTGGTATTTCATTTTCTGTTCTTGTGTCAGTTTGCTGAGAATGATGTTCTCCACATTCATGTATGTCCCTACAAACAACACGAACTCATCATTTCTGATTGCTGCATAATATTCCATGGTGTATATGTGCCACATTTTCCCAATCCAGTCCATCATCGATGGGCATTTGGGTTGGTTCCAGGTCTTTGCTATTGTAAACAGTGCTGCAATGAACATTCGTGTGCATGTGTCCTTATAGTAGAACAATTTATAGTCCTTTGGATATATACCCAGTAATGGGATTGCTGGGTCAAATGGAATTTCTATTTCTAGGTCCTTGAGGAATTGCCACACTGTCTTCCACAATGGTTGAACTAATTTACACTCCCACCAGCAGTGTAAAAGTGTTCCTATTTCTCCACATCCTCTCCAGCATCTGTTGTCTCCAGATTTTTTAATGATCGCCGTTCTAACGGGCGTGAGATGGTATCTCAATGTGGTTTTGATTTGCATCTCTCTGATGACCAGTGACGATGAGCATTTTTTCATATGATTGTTGGCCTCATATATGTCTTCTTTTGTAAAGTGTCTGTTCATATCCTTTGCCCATTTTTGAGTGGGCTTGTTTGTTTTCTTCCTGTAAATCTGTTTGAGTTCTTTGTAAATTCTGGATATCAGCCCTTTGTCAGATAGGTAAACTGCAAAAAAGTTTTCCCATTCTGTTGGTTGCCGATTGACTCTAGTGACTGTTTCTTTTGCCATGCAGAAGCTGTGGAGTTTCAATAGGTCCGGTCCCATTTGTCTATTTTGGCTTTTGTTGCCAATGCTTTTGGTGTTTTGTTCATGAAGTCCTTGCCTACTCCTATGTTCTGGATGGTTTTGCCTAGATTTCCTTCCAGGGTTTTTATGATGCCAGGTCTTACGTTTAAGTCTTTAATCCATCTGGAGTTAATTTTAGTGTAAGGTGTCAGGAAGGGGTCCAGTTTCTGCTTTCTGCACATGGCTAGCCAGTTTTCACAACACCATTTATTAAACAGGGAATCCTTTCCCCGTTGCTTGTTTTTGTCAGGTTTATCAAAGATTGTATAATTGTAGATATGTTGTGTTGCCTCCGATGCCTCTGTTCTGTTCCATTGGTCTATATCCCTGTTTTGGTACCAGTACCATGCTGTTTTGATTACTGTAGACTTGTAGTATAGTTTGAAGTCTGGTAGTGTGATGCCTCCTGCTGTGTTCTTTTTGCTTAGAACTGACTTGGCTATGCGGGCTCTCTTTTGATTCCATATGAAGTTCATGGTGGTTTTTTCCAGTTCTGTGAAGAAAGTCAATAATAGCTTGATGGGGATAGCGTTGATTCTGTAAATTACTT
Organism: Callithrix jacchus; assembly: GCF_049354715.1. Taxonomy (NCBI): domain Eukaryota; kingdom Metazoa; phylum Chordata; class Mammalia; order Primates; family Cebidae; genus Callithrix; species Callithrix jacchus. The sequence goes on from NC_133518.1 coordinate 4,897,694, forward strand.
TGGGCAGTATAGCCATTTTTACGATATTAATTCTTCCTAACCATGAACATAGAATGTTTCGCCATCTGTTTGTGTCCTCTCTTATTTTTTTGAGCAGTGGTTTGTAGTTTTCCTTGAAGAGGTCCCTTACATTCATTGTAAGTTGTATTTTTAGGTATTTTATTGTTTTTGTAGCAATTGTGAATGGCAGTTCGTTCTTGATTTGGCTCTCTTCAAGTCTGTTATTGGTGTATAGAAATGCTTGTAATTTTTGCACATTGATTTTATATTTTGAGACTTTGCTGAAGTTGCTTATCAGTTTCAGGAGTTTTTGGGCTGAGATGATGGGGTCTTCTAGATATACTATCATGTCGTCTGCAAATAGAGACAATTTGGCTTCCTCCTTTCCTATTTGAATACCCTTTATTTCTTTTTCTTGCCTGATTGCTCTGGCTAGAACTTCCAGTACTATATTGAATAGGAGTGGTGAGAGAGGGCATCCTTGTCTAGTGCCAGATTTCAAAGGGAATGCTTCCAGTTTTTGCCCATTCAGTATGATATTGGCTGTTGTTTTGTCATAAATAGCTTTTATTACTTTGAGATACGTTCCATCGATACCAAGTTTATTGAGGGTTTTTAGCATAAAGGGCTGTTGAATTTTGTCAAATACCTTCTCTGCATCAGTTGAGATAATCATGTGGCTTTTGTTTTCAGCTCTGTTTATGTGATGCATTATGTTTATAGACTTGAGTATGTTGAACCAGCCTTGCATCCCCGGGATGAAACCTACTTGATCATGATGGATAAGTTTTTTGATGTGCTGTTGCAATCGGTTTGCCAGTATTTTATTGAAGATTTTTGCATCTATGTTCATCATGGAGATTGGCCTGAAGTTTTCTTTTCTTGTTGAGTCTCTGCTGGGTTTTGGTATCAGGATGATGTTGGTCTCATAAAATGATTTGGGAAGGATTCCCTCTTGTTGGATTATTTGGAATAGTTTCAGAAGGAATGGTACCAGCTCCTCTTTGTGTGTCTGGTAGAATTCGGCTGTGAACCCATCTGGACCTGGGCTTTTTTTGTGTTGTAGGCTCTTAATTGCTGCCTCAACTTCAGACCTTGTTATTGGTTTATTCATAGTTTTGGCTTCCTCCTGGTTTAGACTTGGGAAAACACAGATGTCCAGGAATTTATCCATTTCTTCTAGGTTTACTAGTTTATGCGCATAGAGTTGTTTGTAATATTCTCTGATGATGGTTTGAATTTCTGTGGAATCTGTAGTGATTTCCCCTTTGCTTGTTCTCTCTTTTCTTTTTTATCAGTCTGGCTAGTGGTCTTTCTATTTTGTTGATCTTTTCAAAAAACCAGCTCTTGGATTTACTGAGTTTTTGAAGGGTTTTTCATGTCTCTATCTTTTTCAGTTCTGCTCTGATCTTAGTTATTGCTTGTCTTCTGCTAGGTTTTGAGTTTTTTTTATCTTGCTCCTCTAGCTCTTTCAATTTTGATGATAGGGTGTCAATTTTGGATCTCTCCACTCTTCTCATGTGGGCACTTATTGCTATATATTTTCCTCTAGAGACTGCTTTAAATGTGTCCCAGAGATTCCGGTATGTTGTGTCTTTATTCCCGTTGGTTTTGAAGAACTTCTTTATTTCTGCCTTCATTTCATTGTTTATCCAATCAACATTCAAGCGCCAGTTTTTCAGTTTCCATGACACTGTGCGGTTCTGAGTTAGTTTCTGAATTCTGAGTTCTAACTTGATTGCACTCTAATCTGAGAGACTGTTTGTTATGATTTCAGTTGTTTTGCATTTGCTGAGGAGTGCTTTACTTCCAATTATGTGGTCAATTTTAGAGTAGGTGTGATGTGGTGCTGAGAAGAATGTATATTCTGTGGATTTGGGGTGGAGAGTTCTGTAAATGTCTATCAGGTTTGCTTGTTCCAGGTCTGAGTTCAAGCCCTCGATATCCTTGTTAATTTTCTGTCTGGTTGATCTGTCTAATATTGACAGTGTAGTGTTAAAGTCTCCCACTATTATTGTGTGGGAGTCTAAGTCTCTTTGTCAGTCGTTAAGAACTTGCCTTATATATCTGGGTGCTCCTGTATTGGGTCCCTATATATTTAGGATCATTAGCTCTTCTTTGTTGTATCGATTCTTTTACCATTATGTAATGACCTTTGTCTCTTTTGATCTTTGTTGCTTTAAAATCTATTTTATCAGAGAGGAGAATTGCCACTCCTGCTTTTTTTGCTCTCCATTTGCTTGGTAAATCTTCCTCCATCCTTTTATTTTGAGCCTTTGTGTATCCTTGCATGTGAGATATGTGTCCTGGATACAGCACACCAATGGGTTTTGGATTTTTATCCAATTTTCCAGTCTCTGTCTTTTGATTGGTGCACTTAATCCATTTACATTTAGGGTTCATATTGTTATGTGTGAATTTGATCTGCCATTTTGATGCTAGCTGGCTGTTTTGCCCATTAGTTGATGCAGATTCTTCTTTTTGTTGATGCTCTTTAGCATTTGGTATGTTTTTATAATTGCTGGTACCTGTTGTTCCTTTCTATGTATAGTGCCTTATTCAGGAGCTCTTGTAAAGCAGGCCTGGTGGTGACAAAATCTCTGAGTACTTGCTTGTTCACAAAGGATTTTATTTTTCCTTCACTTATGAAGCTCAGTTTGGCTAGATATGAAATTCTGGGTTGAAAGTTCTTTTCTTTATGGATGTTGAATATTGGCCCCCACTTACTTCTGGCTTGTAGAGTTTCTGCCAAGAGATATGCTGTGAGTCTGATGGGCTTCCCTTTGTGGGTAACCCAACCTTTCTCTCTGGGTTCCCTTAGGATTTTCTCCTTCATTTCAACCCTGGTGAATCTGACGATTATGTGCCTTGGGGTTGCTTTTCTTGCAGAATATCTTTGTGGTGTTCTCTGTATTTCCTGCATTTGAGTGTTGGCCTGTCTTGCTAGGTGGGGAAAATTTTCCTGGATAATGTCCTGAAGAGTATTTTCCAGGTTGGATTCATTCTCTTCGTCACATTCTGGTACACCTATCAAACGTAGGTTAGGTCTCTTCACATAGTCCCACATTTCTTGGAGACTTTGTTCATTCCCTTTTGCACTTTTTTCTCTAATCTTGGTTTCTCATTTTATTTCATTGAGTTGATCTTTGACTTCTGATATTCTTTCTTCTGCTCGGTCAATTCAGCTGTTTAAACTTGTGCATCTTCGTGAAGTTCTCGTGTTGTGTTTTTCAGCTCCTTCAATTCATTCATATTCCTCTCTAAGTTGTCCATTCTTGTTATCATTTCCTCAAATACTTTTTCAAATCTTTTTTCGAGGTTCTTAGTTTCTTTGCATTGATTTAGAACATGTTCTTTTAGCTCACAGAAGTTTCTCATTATCCACCTTGTGAAGTCTGATTCCGTCATTTTGTCACACTCATTCTCTGTCCAGCTTTGTTCCCTTGTTGGTGAGGAGTTTTGGTCCTTTGTTGGAGGCAAGGTATTTTGGTTTCAGGTGTTTTTTTTCCTTTTTGCGCTGGTTTCTTTCCATCTTGGTGGATTTATCCACCTGTTGTCTAAGTAGCTGCTAACTTTTTGATTGGGTCTCTGAGTGTATGCCCAGATTGTTGATGCTGAAGTATTCCTGTTACTTAGTTTTTTTTCTAACATTCTAGCCCCTCTGCTGTATAACTGCTGAGGTCCACTCCAGTCCCTGCTGCTGTGGGCTCCGCCCTGCCATCCTGGGCTCTGCCATGTTGCCTGTGGGCTCTGCCCTGCTGTTGTGGCCTCCACCCTGTTGGTGGAGTCTCCCTGTTATGGCGGGTTGCCTTGGCAATGGCAGGCTGCATCAGAAATGGGCGTGTACCTCAGTAGGAGCAGAATGCCTCGGTAGTGGCAGACGCCCCTCACCCACGGAGCATCACCTTCCTGGATTCAGCTGTGCCCGCAGTGATACTCTCAACCCTGAGGGTTTCCAATCGCCATTTTCTTTGTCCCTGTGGGGGTGGGACCTGCCGAGCCTGATCACCTGGCTCCCTGCCTCAGAGCCCTTTCTCCCCTTTTTTTTTTTAAGTTGAACGGTTGACTCTCTCCCAGGTGTTTTAGTCACCTGCTTGTAGAGCACCAGGATCTGTGTTATTTCCCATGCAGAAGCCCACTGCACCAGCTCAAATGTCACTTCCCAGGAATTTCCTTGTCTGGCTAACTGTCCAGGTCCCGTTTAATCAGATGGATATGCTAATCTGCCCTTCCAAATCTCAGATTGCTGGTTTAACAGGGCACCCAGATCAGTGCATTTTGTGCGGGGTGACACTGTGCTGCGGCGCTGGCTGAAATGGCCCACACCAGCTGAGAGGGCTGCACTGGTTTCCCGTGTCTTGCCTATACCTGGGAATTTCCCCATTCTGTGGGCAACAAAGATCCATCTGGAAATGTGGCTAGGACTCACCCTCTGCGCCTTCACTGAGACCTACAATCCCGAGTTGTTCCTATCGTGCCATCTTGAAAAACCCCCTAAATGCTTATATTTTTATTCACTGTAATATATGGATTTCTGACAGTGAACAGGATTCTGTAATGTCTCCAATAAGGCAATTTCAAAGTTGATAAAGCTCTAGAAGAGTGTCTTTTACTTCTGACTTCAAATAGATTCACTTGCAGAGAGGTCAACAATACTAATATCTCAGTCCCATGTACCCCAGACCAATCAAATCAAAATCTACTGGAAATAGAGCCAGCCATCAGTATTATTTTTAAAAGTTTCCCAAATGATTCAAATGTGCAGACAGTGCTGAGAGCTACTAATCTAGGACAGCAGTGAAAATATATTTGTATATGTAGAATATGATACCTATATCTGTCTCAAGCTTTAGAAAATTTTTCTATCTACAACCTGTTTTTTTTTCTTTTTTGGCTGTATCTATTTTTGAAAAGTTCCTCCCAGCTTTCCATATATATAGAATTTTTAAAAGCTATGCTTATTTAAAACCACCTACAAAAAATTGATTCCTCACTTCAATTTGTTTTATAGAACTTCTATAAAATTCCTTCCACTATGTCTATTATTTTTGGAACTGAAATCTTCTGAATTGATTTAGAATTTATTATTTTCTGTGAGACACAAGGCTTGGCTTCATTTTTTAGGCTCAGGATTGGTAATGGATACCATGTAAATTATATATGGTATACCAGACTGATAAGATGTATTTCAGATGTGATGATGTGACAACACTAGCTCACAGCCATGCCAATGTGGTCAGAGAAGACAGCAAAAATATCCTAGGTTTCCAATAACTTAACAAACATTAAATCAATAGTTTAAACTTAGAACCAAAGTGGGTATGAGGATCTGATGGAGGTGTTTATCAAAGGGATGTCGAAATTCAATTCTCTAACACTATTCCAAGATACATCATACGGATAAAGCTTTGTCTATCCTCATGCAAACTGATTTAGTTACACATAACACCATATTTTTTTCAACAGGAACCTCTTTTTTAAGTTGTCATAAGGAATTTATAACCAATGCTATTTACAAAGACCAAGTTAAGTAGCAAAGAAATTTATTTATTATACATATAATTGCATTTCAGGGTTTTGGGGTACATGTGAAGAACATGCAAGATTGTTGCATAGGTACATACATGGCAATGTGGTTTGCTGCCTTTTTCCCCATCACGTATATCTGGCATTTCTCCCCATGTGATTTCTCTTATATTAAATCCATGAGGGGAAATCCAGAAATAAAGTCAAAAATTAAAACAAAAAGTACTATCTCCTTTCTGTATATGCAGATTAGTATTTTGCTTAGTTGTCCATGCATAAAACTCTATCATTTCTGATTCTTATATATCCATACATGATTAATGACAAAATCTTATAAAATACATTTTTCCAAAGTAGGCTTGCCTGCCTCAGGTTCACATTCTTTCTGCACCACCTCTTTGAGGGCTTATAGACTCAGGCTTGTATTTTAGTTGTAGCCTCTAAACTCATCTTCTTTATGATCATTTTTGTTTCCTTTAGTCCATATTGCATATGACTAGCAGTTATATTTATAAGAGATCATTTTTATAACTTTGTCCTTCTAAAACTTGTCCCTACCTACCATCGACATAAAAGCAAAAGTCCCTCATTGAACATTATAAAACTTACATGATTTTTTTTCCCAATAGTAATTACAATATTTTCTTCCTTCCTTTTTCTAATTTATGAAAAATTGAAACATTACATTCAATGGCCTTTTATGGAACAAAATGTGAGTTTCTTTCTACCATTAAATGTAAAATGTGGAGCCAGAAGAATTTACAATTAAATGCTAATTGCCCTATGTCTCCTAAAAACTCCTATGTTGAAACCCTGACTGCCAGTACCTCAGAATGTGACTGCTACTGTTTGGATGTTTGTCTCCCAATTCTCACGTTGAACTTTGGCCTCCAGTGTTAGAAGTGGGGGCTGATGGGAGGTGTTGGAGTCAAAGGGACAGATCTCTCATAAGTGGCTTGGTGCTGCCCTCATGGTCATGAGGGAGTTCTCACTCTTATTAGTTCCCATGAGAGCTGGTTCTTAAAAAGAACATGGCATCTCCCTTCCCTCTGTCTCCTACTTCTTTGGCCTTATGATGTCTGTCCACATCAGCTCTTCTTCACTCACTTTCCACTGTGAATGAAAACAGCTGAGGCTCTCACCAGATGCAGATGCACGTGCCATGCATTTTGCACAGTGTGCAGAACCAGGAGCCAAATAAATCTCTTTTCTTTATAAATTACCCAGACTCAGGTAGCTTTCATAGCAGCAGATGGACTAAGCCAGTGACTTTACTTGGAAATAGGGTGATTACAAATGTAATTAGTTAAGATGAGGTCGTACTGCAAAAAGGTCAGCTCCTAATGCAATATGACTGATTTTCTTATAAGGTGGGGACATTTAGACACAGACATGCACACAGGAGAACACTATTTGCAGATCAGAGATGTGCTGTCACAAGCCAAGAAACTACCAGAAGCTTGGAGAGAAGCTTAAAAGAGATCTTTCCCCAGTGCCTACAGAGTGAACGTGGCTCTGCCAACACCTTGATCATGATCTTCCAGCTTCAAGAACTGTGAGAAACTAAATGTATGGTGTTTAAGGCACTTGGAAAATCAATACATTGGCTGAATGATTATTTTAAACTTTTAGTTCATTTTTTTATTTCAAAAAATATGTATTATGACATCTATGTCATATGATTACCATCAGGATTATGAAAAACTATTTGTTAAGTAATATGTGTCCTGACTATAATAGTTATTTTCCTTCCTCTTCATTCTTCACTGCTTCTACCATTTATGAACTACCGGTACCTGCATAAATTAAAGCTTAACTGGATGTCAGTTTCTTCAACTGTAAAATGGTAAAAATAAATGCTTCTCCTGACAGTAACCTATAAAAGAGAGTTTCTTGTGGCTCCTTCCAGCTCAGAGTTCTATGATTCATGAGCAGAACTCATATCCTTGATCTTGTCTTAACTACTGATCTCCACTGATAATTTATTTTTCAGATCCTCAGAGATCACATAACTTGAACCATGACTGATACTACCATATTATGTCCTTCATATGTTAACTCTTATTTTACAGTTTATAGCATACAGTGTTATGAACTAAACACATTTAATAGGGCCAGACACAGTGGCTCATCTAACTCCAGCACTTTTGGAGGTGAAGGTGGGAGGACCTTTAAGGCCAGGAGTTCCAGACAAGCCTGGGAAACCTAAAGAGACCCGGTTTCTAACATATATATATATATATATATATATATATATATATATATATATATACACACACACACACACACACACACACACATGCATACATATATATATACATATGTTATGAAGTTATATAAATATTTATGAAGATATATTTATATAAAACTAGGCATAGCAGCGCATGCCTGGGGTCCCAGCTACTCAGAAGGCTGTGGGAGGAAGATCACTTGAGCCCAGGAGTTTCATGTTACATTGAGCTTTGATCATGTCACTACACTCCAGAGTTGGTGACACAGAAAGACCCTGTATCTAACTTAAAAAAATAAAGGCTAGGTGCTGTGGCTTACACCTGTAATGCCTGCACTTTGGGAGGCTGAGGCGGGTAGATCAGAAAGGTCAGGAGCTCAAGACCAGCCTGGCCAACATGGTGAAACTCCGTTTCTACTAAATATACAAAAATTAGCCAGGTGTGGTGGTGGACACCTGTATTTCCAGTTACTTTGGAGGCTGAGGCAGGAGAATTGCTTGAACCCGGGAGGCAGAAGTTGCAGTGAGTCGAGATTGTGCCACTGCACTCCAGTCTGGGAAACAGAGCAAGAGTCTGTCACAAAAATAAATAAACATATACATAAATAAATTAATTCTAATAATGCTCTCTGATGATTATTGGTTTGGATGGTAGGAAAAAAGAGGTATTTTACAAGAGTTCTAAAAGTGCAGACTTATCATTTGTTTTTTTATTAAGCATGTACATATTTTTGGTTACTAATTTTATCATAATCAACAGATATCTTTTAAACCCTACGTTTCAACACTTACATTGTTGAAATGAAGGACCATTAATGAATGCATTTATTTATTTATTTATTTATTTATTTATTTATTTATTTTTATTTATTTATTTTAAAATTTTTTATTGGATTTTAGGTTTTGGGGTACATGAGCAGAGCATATAAGACAGTTGCGTAGGAACTCACATGGCAGTGTGCTTTTCTTTCCTTCTCCCCTTCACCCACATTTGGCATTTCTCCCCAGGCTATCCCTCCCCACCTCCCCCTCCCACTGGCCCTCCCCTTTTCCCCCCAATAGACCCCAGTGTTTAGTACTCCCCTTTCTGTGTCCATGTGTTCTCATTTTTTATCACCCACCTATGAGTGAGAATATGCGGTGTTTCGTTTTCTGTTCTTGTGTCAGTTTGCTGAGGATGACGTTCTCCAGATTCATCCATGTCCCTACAAATGACACAAACTCATCATTTCTGATTGCTGCATAATATTCCATGGTGTATATGTGCCACATTTTTCCAATCCAGTCTATTATCAATGGGCATTTGGGTTGATTCCAGGTCTTTGCTATTGTAAACAGTGCTGCAATGAACATTCGGGTACATGTGTCCTTATAGTAGAACGATTTATAGTCTTTTGGATATATACCCAGTAATGGGATTGCTGGGTCAAATAGAATTTCTATTTCTAAGACCTTGAGGAATCGCCACACTGTCTTCCACAATGGTTGAACTAATTTACACTCCCACCAACAGTGTAAAAGTGTTCCTTTTTCTCCACATCCTCTCCAGCATCTGTTGTCTCCAGATTTTTTAATGATCGCCATTCTAACTGGCGTGAGATGGTATCTCAATGTGGTTTTGATTTGCATCTCTCTGATGACCAGTGACGATGAGCATTTTTTCATATGATTGTTGGCCTCATATATGTCTTCTTTCGTAAAGTGTCTGTTCATATCCTTTGCCCACTTTTGAATGGGCTTGTTTGTTTTTTTCCTGTAAATCCATTTGAGTTCTCTGTAAATTCTGGATATCAGCCCTTTGTCAGATGGGTAAACTGCAAAAATGTTTTCCTATTCTGTTGGTTGCCGATCCACTCTAGTGACTGTTTCTTTTGCCATGCAGAAGCTGTGGAGTTTCATTAGGTCCCATTTGTCTATTTTGGCTTTTGTTGCCAATGCTTTTGGTGTTTTGTTCATAAAGTCCTTGCCTACTCCTATGTCCTGGATAGTTTTGCCTAGATTTCCTTCTAGGGTTTTTATGGTGCCAGGTCTTATGTTTAAGTCTTTAATCCATCTGGAGTTAATTTTAGTGTAAGGTGTCAGGAAGGGGTCCAGTTTCTGCTTTCTGCACATGGCTAGCCAGTTTTCCCAACACCATTTGTTAAACAGGGAATCCTTTCCCCATTGCTTGTTTTTGTCAGGTTTATCAAAGATTGTATAGTTGTATGTATGTTGTGTTGCCTCCGGTGCCTCTGTTTTGTTCCATTGGTCTATATCTCTGTTTTGGTACCAGTACCATGCTGTTTTGATTACTGTAGCCTTGTAGTATAGTTTGAAATCCGGTAGTGTGATGCCCCCTGCTGTGTTCTTTTTGCTTAGAATTGACTTGGCTATGCAGGCTCTCTTTTGGTTCCATATGAAGTTCATGGTGGTTTTTTCCAGTTCTGTGAAGAAAGTCAATGGTAGCTTGATGGGGATAGCGTTCATTCTGTAAATTACTTTGGGCAGTATAGCCATTTTCACGATATTAATTCTTCCTAACCATGAACATGGAATGTTTCTCCATCTGTTTGTGTCCTCTCTGATTTCGTTGAGCAGTGGTTTGTAGTTCTCCTTGAAGAGGTCCCTTACGTTCCTTGTGAGTTGTATTCCAAGGTATTTTATTCTTTTTGTAGCAATTGTGAATGGCAGTTCGCTCTTGATTTGGCTTTCTTTAAGTCTGTTATTGGTGTAGACGAATGCTTGTGATTTTTGCACATTGATTTTATATCCTGAGACTTTGCTGAAGTTGCTTATCAGTTTCAGGAGTTTTTGGGCAGAGGCAATGGGGTCTTCTAGGTATACTATCATGTCGTCTGCAAATAGAGACAATTTGGCTTCCACCTTTCCTATTTGAATACCCTTTATTTCTTTTTCTTGCCTGATTGCTCTGGCTAGAACTTCCAGTACTATATTGAATAGGAGTGGTGAGAGAGGGCATCCTTGTCTAGTGCCAGATTTCAAAGGGAATGCTTCCAGTTTTTGCCCATTCAGTATGATATTGGCTGTTGTTTTGTCATAAATAGCTTTTATTACTTTGAGATACGTTCCATCGATACCGAGTTTATTGAGGGTTTTTAGCATAAAGGGCTGTTGAATTTTGTCAAATGCCTTCTCTGCGTCAATTGAGATAATCATGTGGTTTTTGTTTTTGGTTCTGTTTATGTGGTGAATTTCGTTGATAGACTTGCGTATGTTGAACCAGCCTTGCATCCCTGGGATGAATCCTACTTGATCATGATGAATAAGTTTTTTGATTTGCTGTTGCAATCGGCTTGCCAGTATTTTATTGAAGATTTTTGCATCTATATTCATCATGGATATTGGCCTGAAGTTTTCTTTTTTCATTGGGTCTCTGCTGGGTTTTGGTATCAGGATGATGTTGGTCTCATAAAATGATTTGGGAAGGATTCCCTCTTTTTGGATTGTTTGAAATAGTTTTAGAAGGAATGGTACCAGCTCCTCCTTGTGTGTCTGGTAGAATTCGGCTGTGAACCCGTCTGGACCTGGGCTTTTTTTGTGTGGTAGGCTCTTAATTGCTGCCTCGACTTCAGACCTTGTTATTGGTCTATTCATAGTTTCAGCTTCCTCCTGGTTTAGGCTTGGGAGGACACAGGAGTCCAGGAATTTATCCATTTCTTCCAGGTTTACTAGTTTATGCGCATAGAGTTGTTTGTAATATTCTCTGATGATGGTTTGAATTTCTGTGGAATCTGTGGTGATTTCCCCTTTATCATTTTTTATTGCATCTATTTGGTTGTTCTCTCTTTTATTTTTAATCAATCTGGCTAGTGGTCTGTCTATTTTGTTGATCTTTTTAAAAAACCAGCTCTTCGATTTATTGATTTTTTGAAGGGTTTTTCGTGTCTCAATCTCCTTCAGCTCAGCTCTGATCTTAGTTATTTCTTGTCTTCTTCTGGGTTTTGAGTTTTTTTGATCTTGCTCCTCTAGCTCTTTCATTTTTGACGATAGGGTGTCAATTTTGGATCTCTCCATTCTCCTCATATGGGCACTTATTGCTATATACTTTCCTCTAGAGACTGCTTTAAATGTGTCCCAGAGGTTCTGGCACGTTGTGTCTTCATTCTCATTGGTTTCGAAGAACTTCTTTATTTCTGCCTTCATTTCGTTGTTTACCCAGTCAACATTCAAGAGCCAGTTGTTCCGTTTCCATGAAGCTGTGCGGTTCTGGGTCTGTTTCTGAATTCTGAGTTCTAACTTGATTGCACTATGATCTGAGAGGCTGTTTGTTATGATTTCAGTTGTTTTGCATTTGTTGAGCAGTGCTTTACTTCCAATTATGTGGTCAATTTTAGAGTAGGTGTGATGTGGTGCTGAGAAGAATGTGTATCCTGTGGATTTGGGGTGGAGAGTTCTGTAAATGTCTATCAGGTTTGCTTGCTCCAGGTCTGAGTTCAAGCCCTGGATATCCTTGTTGATTTTCTGTCTGGTTGATCTGTCTAGTATTGACAGTGGAGTGTTAAAGTCTCCCACTATTATTGTGTGGGAGTCTAAGTCCTTTTGTAAGTCCTTAAGAACTTGCCTTATGTATCTGGGTGCTTCTGCTTTGGGTCCATATATGTTTAGGATCGTTAGCTCTTCTTGTTGTATCGATCATTTTACCATTATGTAATGGCCTTCTTTGTCTCTTTTGATCTTTGTTTCTTTAAAGTCTATTTTATCGTAGATGAGAATTGCAACTCCTGCTATTTTTTGCTTTCCATTTGCTTGGTAAATATTCCTCCATCCCTTTATTTTGAGCCTTTGTGTATCCTTGCATGTGAGATGGGTTTCCTGGATACAGCACACTGATGGGTTTTGGATTTTTATCCAATTTGCCAGTCTGTGTCTTTTGATTGGTGCATTTAGTCCATTTACATTTAGGGTTAATATTGTTATGTGTGAATTTGATACTGCCATTTTGATGCTAAGTTGCTGTTTTGCCTGTTAGTTGTTGTAGATTCTTCATTATGTTGAAGCTCTTTAGCATTCAGTGTGATTTTGGAATGGCTGGTACTGGTTGATTCTTTCTATGTGTAGTGCCTCTTTTAGGAGCTCTTGTAAAGCAGGCCTGGTGTTGACAAAATCTCTGAGTACTTGCTGTTCGCAAAGGATTTTATTTTTCCTTCACTTCTGAAGCTCAGTTTGGCTGGATATGAAATTCTGGGTTGAAAGTTCTTTTCTTTAAGAATGTTGAATATTGGCCCCCACTCTCTTCTGGCTTGTAGTGTTTCTGCCAAAAGATCTGCTGTGAGTCTGATGGGCTTCCCTTTGTGGGTGACCCTACCTTTCTCTCTGGCTGCCCTTAGTATTCTCTCCTTTATTTCAACCCTATTGAATCTGACGATTATGTGCCTTGGGGTTGCTCTTCTTGCGGAATATCTTTGTGGTGTTCTCTGAATTTCCTGCAATTGAGTGTTGGCCTGTCTTGCTAGGTGGGGGAAATTTTCCTGGATGATGTCCTGAAGAGTATTTTCCAGCTTGGATTCATTCTCTTCGTCCCCTTCTGGTACACCTATCAAACGTAGGTTAGGTCTTTCCACATAGTCCCACATATCTTGGAGACTTTGTTCATTCCTTTTTGCGCTTTTTCTCTAATCTTGGTTTCTCATTTTATTTCATTGAGTTGGTCTTCGACTTCAGATATTCTTTCTTCTGCTTGGTCAATTCGGCTATTGAAACTTGTGCATGCGTCGCGAAGTTCTCGTATTGTGTTTTTCAGCTCCTTTAATTCATTCATATTCCTCTCTAAGTTATCCATTCTTTTTATCATTTCCTCGAATCTTTTTTCAAATCTTTTTTCAAGGTTCTTAGTTTCTTTGCATTGATTTAATACATGATCTTTTAGCTCACAAAAGTTTCTCATTATCCATCTTCTGAAGTCTAATTCCATCATTTCGTCACAGTCATTCTCCGTCCAGCTTCGTTTCCTTGCTGTTGAGGAGTTTTGGTCCTTTCTAGGAGGCGAGGTGTTCTGGTTTCGGGTGTTTTCCTCCTTTTTGCGCTGGTTTCTTCCCATCTTTGTGGATTTGTCCACTGGTCGTCTGCATAGTTGCTGACTTTTCAATTGGGTCTCTGAGTGGATACCCTGAATGTTGATGATGAAGTATTTCTGTTACTTGGTTTTCCTTCTACCAGTCTAGCCCCTTTGCTGTATGACTGCTGAGGTCCGCTCCAGACCCTGCTTGTCTGGGGTGCACCTCTAGCAGCTGTGGCACAGCGAGGGATGCTACCAGTTTCTTTTTCTGCTATCTTTGTCCCAGGGTGGTGCCTGCCTAATGTCAGTCTTTTGGATATAGAGGGGTCAGGGAGCTGCTTGAAGAGACAGTTTGTACTTTATAGGGGCTTAATTGCTGAGCTGTGAGCTCTGTTGTTCATTCAGGGCTGTTAGGCTGCTATGTTTGATTCTGCTGCAACAGAGCTCATTAAAAAACCCCCCTTTTTTCTCAAATGCTCTGTGTTGAGGAGTTTGGGCTTTATTTTTGGATGTCCGTTGAGGTCCTGCCCAGCTAGGAGGCAGACTAGCCACTGTTTGCCTGCCGAGGCTCCACCCTGCTGTTAGGAGGCTTGCCCTGGCTCCGCTGTTCTGCTGTTCTCTGCCACGCCCTGCGGTGGAGTCTCTCTGTTGTAGCAGGTTGCCTCGGCCACGGCAGGCTGCATCAGCAGTGGGCGTGTATCTCAGTTGGGGTGGGTTGCCTCGGTAATGGTGGCTGCCCCACCCCCTCAGAGCGTCTCGGGCCGTCTGCACAGGGCTTGTTTGAAATCGCGGTTTCGTTCGTCCCGCTGGGCCAACCCTAACGCTCTGTTCCTGCAATCCCCTGGGCCAGCCCACTGTCCAAGTCTAGCTCAGTCTCAAGTCCAGCCCTCCCACGTCTCTGGTTGCCAGTTCAACGGGGCACCTGGACAAGCGCACCCCGTGGGGAGCGCTGGGCAGGGCCGGTCGCCGCCACCCCGGGTGCTGGCTTCGCCAGGCGGAATATCTGCCTGGCGTCCTGCGTTTCCTCTTCACTTGGGAACTTCCCCGTTCCGTGGGCAACAAAGATCAGTCTGGAAATGCAGCTCAGACTCACCTCTCCGCAGACACAATGAGAACTCAAATCCTGGGTTGTTCTCACAGCACCATCTTGAGTCCTCTATTGAGGGTTTTTAGCATAAAGGGCTGTTGAATTTTGTCAAATGCCTTCTCTGCGTCAATTGAGATAATCATGTGGTTTCTGTTTTTGGTTCTGTTAATGTGGTGAATTACGTTTATAGACTTGCGTATGTTGAACCAGCCTTGCATCCCCGGGATGAATCCTACTTGATCATGGTGAATAAGTTTTTTGATTTGCTGTTGCATTCGGCTTACCAATATTTTATTGAAGATTTTTGCATCTATGTTCATCATGGATATTGGCCTGAAGTTTTCTTTTCTTGTTGGGTCTCTGCCGGGTTTTGGTAAATTTGTTAGAGTATTTTGACCAATATAAATGAATGCATTTATATTGGTCAAAATACTCTAACAAATTTATCCCACTCATTGCCAAAATGGTCAATGAACAGTGCGTTTAGTTTGTAAATTTTTAACCAGATTATCAAGTGTTTGGTCTAAAAGAGTAAAGTGAACTCTATAATTCCACTTTAAGGGTTATATAACTGCCCACCCCATGATCAGAAAGCACAAAATGGATGAATCATCTTCACTATCTGCAGAGCCTTACTTTAGTTTGATCTCTGCCTAGAGTTGCAAAATTTGTCCATGGAGAAATAAATTGTCTCCTACTGACCCTTTCTGTGACTATTCAAAAGTAATTCTGAATCCATTTAATTAGCAAGTAATTTACTACCCTATATTTATGAAGTTATAATTCAAAACCATCTCAAACACTATCAGAGAAGCAGTTTCAGGAAATAACCAGCAATTAGAATACATCTAGCTCAGAACACTTTAGAGAGCCACCTTATAATACCCCAACTTTGAATGTCCATAGTAATTAAGATATGCTACCTAGCATTAGCAAATAACTACAACTTAAATTTGAGTACGGAATTATTTTGCTTCTAACTATGGTCTAATTTCCAGCATTTAAAAGAAGAGATAATATATGAATGAGAAATAATACTGTGAGAAACAAGTGAAAGAAAGGAGCTAAATTTTAACTTTGCAGACTTTACAGCAACTAAATTAAAAAATATAAAAATAATCCTTCTTGAATAATATACAAATATCTACATGTTGAGAAGTGGATGCCAGATATTTTCTAATAGTAATCTACATATATAATCAGAAATTTGTATATATAATGCAGAGAGGTGCAATCTGGATTGCTGATAGTGTTTATATATAACCTATTAAAATTTTAAATATAATTTTTATTGCCTATAAGGACTTAAATTAATATCATGTAGACAAAGACAAATTTATAGATGCCATATCCACCAATTGTCAGCAATTTAGAACAAATTCTCTTGTTTAGCGTGCTACCCTTTTTTAAGAGCTCAGAAAATATACCTTGTTTCAAATTTCATCCTATATCATGCTACTAATGATGGCCTTCTGCTTGTATTATGGCAGCACTTTAAAAAGGAGCCTATTTTCATAGGCACACATTCTCCTGAATTCAAATATACAGGTAGAAATTTTAAGGTCACATTTTGAGTCCAAGATTTCAGGGAGATTGTGCCCATTTGATGGTCACAGTTCACATTCACCTCAAAAGATTTTTCTCAAATCCAAGATATATTGATAGAGAAAAAATAATAATTCTGACATATTCTTATATTTGCACTCAAAAATAGCCAGAGATAGTTAAAAACAATGATTCCTATTCACCAACATTTGTGAATCACTTCTAAAATCATTACATCTTTACATCATTTCTGCCAAATAGCTCTACACTTCTTCAGAGTCTATGATTCTATTAGATTCAGATCTAACAAACAATAAACATATCATCTAATTCTCATCGTAGTATTTAGCATTTTAGTTTGAGGATGAATATCAAATAACATTTTGTTTTGTTTTGTTTTCCCCCCTAAGTTCCAAATTCAATGTGCTCAGATGTCAGGACACATCTGTATGGAAGTATGATCTGAACCGTTGGTGTTAGGCAAGTTAGATTTCTCCAAACTTTCATTTCAAGAAGTCCATGACCTTAGGAAGCACCTCAGTATATACCTTCTGCAAGTTTCTAACCTCTTACCAAAAGGCTAAGTTAAAATAAATCACACATCTAAATATTTGATTAATATTCACAAATTGTTGATGGTTACAGGTACAGGCAAAAAGGTTTCTTCTTCTATTACAATGTAGCTCGCAACTCTACAGAGGAATAATGTATGGAATCTGGAAACACTAGCCTTCACTCTTCAATTTTAAGTGCTTTACCTATGATGAGTTCATTCAAATTATTCAGGTTTAGTTCAGATTTCTCAAATCCCTTACAGGGCATATTTTCAGGAGCTTAAAGAGAATTTTTGATTGCTTATTATATAAAAAATTGAAATCAACCTCCATTTATTTTTCTTTATTTCATATGTATTCAAATTTTGGCATGCATCAGAATCAGCTAAGGATTTTTAAAACAGATTCCTAGGCCCTATCCCTGAGTTTCTGATCCACTGGATTTTGGGATGAGGCCTGAAAATCTGCACTGATAATAAGATCCCAAGTGATACCAGTGCAGCTGTTCTAGAACCATGCTTTCAGAAACACTATTCTATTTGTATAGTGTTGAAAAAAAATTCAAATGAGCTGCATTCATGAATCAGTCCAAACTTGGTAGACTAGCAACCCAGTTTGGGTGCAACTGGAAGACTACCTAGAAATATACAAATTCAGGCAGACTTTTGCTACCATCTGATCTCTGAGCAAAAAGGAAATGCTATGACTTTTCAATGTAAGTGGCCATAATTAAATCTAAAATACATTTTTTTATGACAGTGATTTAATATATGATATATGGTTTTAGATCAACCTATTACATTTTCACGTTTTGTAATTTGTTTACAGAAAGGCATTTGAAATACACTGTTGTTGCACGTATATATATATTTTTTATCTCAAGCTCTTCTTTATAATTTTTTTTACTAATCATAAGCATTGTGGGCACCTTATTTACAAATAACTTGCCAAAAGCAGAGTTGCAAGAGAAACACAGCTAGTTAAATGGTGGGAAACGAATTGAACTGGGTCTGTTTGACTCCACAAACCACTCCCTTACATATTATCACATAATGATATATTACTGTCTACATGTCATTAGCCTACTTACAATTGATTAACTTAAGAATGTGAGAAACTACTCTTAAAAAGGTATTATATTTGTAATACATAATGAAGATAACATTTACTACAAAGGATGGATAGTAGAGAGAATTTTTTACTATTATACTTTAAGTTCTAGGATACATGTGCAGACCCTGCAGGTTTGTTACATACGTATATATGTGCTATGGTGGTTTGCTGCACCCATGAACTTGCTACACATTAAGAAAAAGCTTCAACACAATGTAGTAAATGCTATATTATCCATATATAGTTTATCATATGAAAATCTAGTTTTAAAAAATATTCCAGAAAATGATATAATGTAATCTTTAAAAAAGATGAAATAATTGACCAGATTTTTTTTACTGTTTTATAGATGAGCCAGCCAAAGAACAAAGATTTTACATGACTTCTCTTCCATCCTTTTCTCTAGATCAATATTTTCCAAAGTGTATTTAGCATCATACTCAATCTAAGTGATGCTTATAATAAAAACAAAAGGATTCTGCAGGCAATTCTGCAATCCCTCTTGGAGGCCATATGCATATTACCATTTTAATAGTTCCAAGATGACATGAACTTAAAAAAACCCTGCTAACTCTGCTTAACTCAGTGTTTCACAAACTTATGTTACCATAAAATTATATATGAAACTTTTGAAACACTGAAACACTTTTGAAACAGTGAAACTTTTGAAACACTTTTGAAGCTACAGTTTCTAAAGCTGTTCTGTAGAGACATAAAGGGTCCCAGAAGATTGTGTGGTATTGGGGTAGAGAGGACACTGAGCTGGTCCCTCTGGGCTTCTTCCTTCTTCCCCTACTAGCCTGACTTTATCCAGAACAGTTCTATATGATCTATAATCTGCATCTATGCTTACCTATATATATTCAATACTAAAGGAAGTGGTTATGCAAGGTGAATCTGCAATAAACATTACTACTTTAAGTGAATCACCGATATTTATACTAAATACTCAAGAAAAAGATTTGAAAAGGATTTTTCCTTAAAATGTAACTAAAGTTTATTTTAATTTTTAAAAAGTTTAAACTATAGTTGCTACTACATGTTAATTTTTGGAACAAAAGTAAGTTATTATAGAGGTTTTTTTTAATTTATTTGAAAAATTTTTGATAGGATGATACATAATCCTCTACTTAATTTTTGACTTTTAGATAAAATTCTCTTCCATAATATTCCCAAGATTCATCATCTTTTTTATATAGGGTCGAGCTCTGTTGCCCAGGCTGAAATGCAGTAGAGTCATCACAGCTGACTGCAGACTCCAGCTCCCTGGGCTCAGGTGGCCCTCCTACCTCAGCCTCCTGAGCAGCAGGGACTAATAGGTGCACTCCACCATGCCTTCTTTTTATTTCTTGTTTGTTTGTTTTAATAGAGACAGGTTTTTGACCATGTTGCCCATTGCTGGTCTTAAACTTCTGAAGCTCAAGCAATCCACCCACCTCACCTCCCAAAGTGTTGGGATTACAGGCATGAGCCCCTGGGCCCAGACTCACCAATTCATTTGAAGATCTCTCTTAATTATTTAACAAGCATACATAGCAGTCTTTTTGAAACACCTGCCCTACTAATATTTTGAATTCACTCTATGGGCATATTTTGTAATCCCAACAGAGAAAATCAAATGTCAGAAAAATGAAGATGAAGACACACATGAGAATTGAGTCTAAATGTTGGGGGTGAAGGGGAGAGGAAAGCTATGAGGACTGTGTGATGTGGTAGTATGCATTCATCAAGGTTTTTACTTTGTATATGTTTTGAAATTTTGACATCTTGGAGCCTTGCTCATCCTGCAGAGACTACCCTTCTCAGGGCTAGTTAATTCCTAGAGGTAGTAAACAACTTGTCAGCCAGTATCACTTTCACGTGCGAATCAACTGCTGTGGTCTAAATAGTTATGTTCTCTTAAAATGCATATGTTGAAACCTGATCACCAAAGTAATGGTATTAGGAGTTGGGGCCTCTGAGAGATGATTATATCATAGGGCAGAATCATCTTAAGTGGGATTAGTGCCCTTAAAGAAGAGGTCCTCAGAGAGCTGACCTGCCCCTTCCACCATGGGAGGATACAGCCAGAGGGCCCCATCTATGAAGCAGAGAGCCTGTATTTACTAGACTCCTAATCTGCTGGCTCCTTGATACTGAACTTCTCAGCCTCCAGAACTGTAAGAAATAAATTTCCATTGTTCATAAGCTACTCAGTTGATGGTATTTTGTTATAGCATCCCAATGGGACTAAGATACAACAAAGCCACAAAGCTCATATCCTCAACTACCTTCTTTATCTAACTTTCACATGCCAAGCCAATATTTCCTCTACCATAGATCACCAGGGCCACCTATCAGAGATCACCCCTATAGGCAAGAGCTCACCAAAATTTTTCAAAAAACACATCTTAAGCTGTTTACCTGTTCCTTGCCTTTTTCTCAGAAACTGCAATAAAGAATCTGGGCCATAATCTCCCCCTATACCTTTTACTTCCTGACCAAACCTTGTAATTTCATGTGACCCTGTGTAGGATGGTGGGCCTCCTCTTGGAAACCATGAGTAATCAAAGTTATTTCAAAAACATTGACCTTACCATGTAATCACTCACTCAGTTCTATAAATTAAATATGGTTACTACGAAACATAGCAGAAATATTCTCTGACACGTCATCTGTTACCAATGACTTTGCATATAATTTGATCACTTCACCAGCAGCACCTACATCAAATTCATGAAATCTTGCATTTATTGCAAGGCTTAGATGTTGTACTCTTCAATTACATTATCTAGTAAGATGTAACTTACATTATATAGTAAGGTGTAAATGATATTAGGCAAGGGAAATTGATAAAGGCATTGCTTTGCTGAATAGAGATGCAGATATTAATGTTAAACTTCGAGAGATGTTTGTGTAGGGATTAAATATATAATCAGTTCATTGATGAATATTTTTATGGAATAATAGATGTTTCCACATATAACTTACAGTGGCAAAGTCTTCAATAATGAATCCTCAAATCATCAGAAGCCTGTCTCTGAACTCTGCATGTTGAGTACTGAGTTTCTTGATTAACTTTTTTTTAAGCCATACTGATAAAATTTGATTATAAGTTCTAGAAACTCAGAAATCATGACCTCAGCTCCCTGTTACATTTCAATTATCTAGCACAAGTTAGGTACTCAAAAAATTGTTGTTGACTGAAAAACTGCTGATCTAGACCTAGTTTTTACCTCTGGATTCAAACAGACCACCTAAAAACTGCCTCCTTCAAACACATTTGTCTCTCACGGAACTGATGTTGTTGAAGTGGGTTCTGGTTATATGCTGTAGACACTGCTGGTCACTACCGGAGCACATTCCCCCTTTCCTTTCTCTATATAAAATTTTATCTAACAATCTAGACTTGCTAGCTTTCCTGGAAGTTAGTTGTGACTGTGTTCCCAAATTTCAGGAAAGATGTTGAATAAAAGTGATTTGTATCTCCAGAAAGTGTCCTTAATGTGGGGAGGAGCCCCTTTTCTGGCCTTTCTTTCATCATTTTGCCTGGAAATTACATCTGATGACTGTTGCTCTATTAGTGATATTGGGCTATGAGAACGAGAGCCATACCTTAGGCATGGTATGGAAAGAAATAAAAGGTGTGTGAGTACCGGAAGTACTTATGGAGTCATCAGCCAACCCTGTACTGCTGAACGTCAGAGTTTTTACAGATAAGAAAACAATCTTTAAAGTCATGGTCATTCTGGGGTTTTCTGATCATGATCCCAAGCGTGATTCTCAGCTTTCATTATTAAAAACCTAAAAACTTGTAGTCTATTTATTGTTTGGTATATTGTAGAGAACATTATTTATTACATCATTTATTAAATTCTATATGAACACTACTGCAAAATATTCTGTCAGAACTGAGTACCAAATTTTGGCTGTTTCTCTTTGAAGAAATGATAGAAATTTTTCCAGGTACACTACCAGAAATCATAACACAAAATCTTTGGCCCATGTTTGATTTTTTTACTATGAATTATCTGGCCATATTTCAACTTTCAAACTGTTCTTAAGCCACTTAAAATGCTTTTTAAAAATGTTGGGGTTTATAAAGATGTCATTCACATACTCAATTATTGAGCATATTTATATTTATAGTGCTCAACAACTAAGCATACAGTTCTCTTCTGACTCCAAAATTACTTGAAAAATTACATGATTCATGAGTAAACTTAAACGCAGTGGTATTTTAAAATAATACATTGTTAGTACTGGAAAGTTCTAGCCAGAGCAATCAGGCAAGAAAAAGAAATAAAGGGTATTCAAATAGGAAAGGTGGAAGCCAAATTGTCTCTTTTTGCAAACGGCATGATAGTATACCTAGAAGACCCCATCGCCTCAGCCCAAAAACTCCTGAAACTGATAAGCAACTTCAGAAAAGTCTCAGTATGTAAAATCAACGTGCAAAAATTACAAGCATTCGTCTACACCAATAACAGACTTAAAGAAAGCCAAATCAAGAACGAACTGCCATTCACAATTGCTACAAAAAGAATAAAATACCTTGGAATACAACCCACAAGGAACGTAAGGGACCTCTTCAAGGAGAACTACAAACCACTGCTCAACGAAATCAGAGAGGACACAAACAGATGGAGAAACATTCCATGTTCATGGTTAGGAAGAATTAATATCGTGAAAATGGCTTTACTGCCCAAAGTAATTTTCAGAATCAATGCTATCCCCATCAAGCTACCATTGACTTTCTTCACAGAACTGGAAAAAACCACCATGAACTTCATATGGAACCAAAAGATAGCCCGCATAGCCTAGTCAATTCTAAGCAAAAAGAACACAGCGGGGGGCATCACACTACCGGATTTCAAACTATACTACAAGGCTACAGTAATCAAAACAGCATGGTACTGGTACCAAAACAGAGATATAGACCAATGGAACAGAACAGAGGCACCGGAGGCAACACAACATATCTATAACTATATAAGCTTTGATAAACCTGACAAAAACAAACAAGGGGGAAAGGATTCCCTGTTTAACAAATGGTGTTGAATAAACTGGCTAGACATGTGCAGAAAGCAGAAACTGAACCCCTTCCTGACACCTTACACTAAAATTAACTCCAGATGGATTAAAGACTTAAACATAAGACCTGGCACCATAAAAACCCTAGAAGGAAATCTAGGCAAAACTATTCAGGACATAGGAGTAGGCAAGGACTTCATGAACAAAACACCAAAAGCATTGGCAACAAAAGCCAAAATAGACAAATGGGACCTAATGAAACTCCACAGCTTCTGCATGGCAAAAGAAACAGTCACTAGAGTGGATCGGCAACCAACAGAATGGGAAAAAATTTTTGAAGTTTACCCATCTGACAAAGGGCTGATAACCAGAATTTACAAAGAACTCAAACAGATTTACAGGAAAAAAACAAACAAGCCCATTCAAAAGTGGGCAAAGGATATGAACAGACACTTTATTAAAGAAGACATATAGGAGGCCAACAATCATATGAAAAAATGCTCATCATCACTGGTCGTCAGAGAGATGCAAATCAAAACCACATTGAGATACCATCTCACGCCAGTTAGAATGGCGATCATTAAAAAATCTGGAGAGGATGTGGAGAAAAAGGAACACTTTTACACTGTTGGTGGGAGTGTAAATTAGTTCAACCATTGTGGAAGACAGTGTGGCGATTCCTCAAGGCCTTAGAAATAGAAATTCCATTTGACCCAGCAATCCCATTACTGGGTATATATCCAAAGGACTATAAATCGTTCTACTATAAGGACACATGTACACGAATGTTCATTGCAGCACTGTTTACAATAGCAAAGACCTGGAATCAACCCAAATGCCCATCGATAATAGACTGGATTGGAAAAATGTGGCACATATACACCATGGAATATTATGCAGCAATCAGAAATGATGAATTTGTGTCGTTTGTAGGGACATGGATGAATCTGGAGAACATCATCCTCAGCAAACTGACACAAGAACAGAAAATAAAACACCGCATATTCTCACTCATAGGCGGGTGATGAAAAATGAGAACACATGGACACAGAAAGGGGAGTACTAAACAGTGGGGTCTATTGGGGGGAAAAGGGGAGGGCCAGTGGGAGGGGGGGTGGGGAGGGATAGCCTGGGGAGAAATGCCAAATGTGGGTGAAGGGGAGAAGGGAAGCAAAGCACACACCTACACAACTGTCTTGCATGCTCTGCTCATGTACCCCAAAACCTAAAATCCAATAAAAAATTAAAAAAAAATACATTGTTAATTAGAGGAAAAGCAAGGGAATTGTGTAGTCAGAATTAGTATGGGGAAAAGCAAATTTACTTTGTTACTATTTGACTGTTCTGAATTTTTTAAGAGAAAATTAAGGTTTTGTTGTCATAATTTAAGGTTGTTTACAGAATCTAGAATTTACCCTAGGGCTTTATTTTTATCTGTTATGAGCTAATGAAACAAATTTCAAACAAATCTTCAGTTTTGAATATATTTTCATATCAGTACAGTTGCACTAAGCTGTCAGAACTGCAGCTTTTCAAAAATGCAATAGTGAAGATGCAATAGATGTAATTAGAACTGTGCAAATAAATAATTTGGGAATACTAGACATATACTAAATCAATAATCAAGTGGGAAAGTTATTTGTAGAATATAGAACAAGTATAATATATAGAAAATGTCCCTATAAATATAATACATGTTTGTTAGCCCTATATATAATAAAAATCTCTTATTTTATTAAACAAATATCCTGATTAACAAAAACTCATTACATTTAACCTAAATATTAATGATTACATTTATGATAGACTAAATAATAATATAGATATCAAAATTATACTTACAGTACTTTTATCTTTCTTTTTGATTTGGAAAATATTTCATGATTCTTGAATGCTTTGGGTTACTATTAAAATTATTTTTATAGAGGCCAATTCTCACTATGTTTCTCAGGATACAGTGCAATGGGTATTTACAGGCTCGATCATAGCAGACTGCAGCCTCAAACTCCTGGGTTCAAGTAATCCTCCTGCCTCAGTCTCTGCAGTAGCTGGGACTATAGGCACATACCACTCTACCTTCATCTATAATTGCCATTGTAATATTTATGCATTGAATCAACAGATACTTATCAAATGCCTCCAATAAGGGAGGCATGTATTATAGGAGATTATAAGAATACAATGATGAATAAAATAGTTTCTGCCTTAAAAAAATTTACAGTTCTGCTGAAGAGGCAGATAATTCAATAGGAATTATAACATGAAGTAATATGTGCTAGGCAAAGGACATGATAGGAAAACTGGGGCAGATCACTGGCGGCTTCCAAAAGGAAGTAGAATGCAGAGGGAGAAAGAGTTGAAAAGGTAAGAGAGGCATTGTAGGCTGTGGGCTCAGGTGAAAGAGAATAAGCTTGGCCCAAGCAACATGAGACAGTGACAATACAGAAGGTCAACATGGTCGCAAGAAGTCAAATCATAAACTGCTTTGGGGATGTGAAGAGTTTAGATAATAATATCATGATGGATAATGGGGATTTTGAAATATTTTCATCAGGGATGTAAAGTGATCAATATTGTTAAATATCAAATGCAGAACATTGTTTAATTAGGATTTATAGGGTCAGAAATGTCGCCATTTAATAGTAATAGAAGCATTTTTGACAACATTATATAGATAATACTCTATAATACTATGCCTATTCAGTAAATTTACAATATTTACTTTGTTGTTTAGGTAATAAAAATATATTTACATTGACTAAAATTGATTACTATATAATTTTGTATTTTACATAAGTAGAAAAGAAGTGCTTTTATAAGAAAGAAACAAAATTGTAATAAATATTGGTAGGTCTTTAATTACAATAATGTGATATGTTGAGAAATGTCTAGATTTGTACAAATAAGAAAAATCTAGAGGACTCCAGAAGAGAAGATGAAAATGTTGAAGAAAATAAGAACTACAAGAAAAGGTTAAGAGAGCCAAAACCAATCTACTAAGAAATGTCTTAAGATACTCCTTGTCTTTTATGGACTAAATAGGCAACATATTTTCTGAGAGACAATAATAACTATTTTCTTTCACCCAAAAATACATGAAAAAAAAGAAAAAAATTCCAGTCATCCCTTGAATTATTTCCTGTGAAATTATTTATTACCAGACATTTTCAATTTAATACTGCTTTTTAAAATAAATTAGATATTTGCCTACATAAAATATATTAAACACAGGTACCTCCAGGGAAACTACTATATCATTTCTTGGGCTCTTCTTAATTCTCTTGGATTCTAAAATGTAATTTGAATTAGTTGATATAATATGTTTTAACAATATTATAGGACAATTTATAATTTAATATTTAATCAAATTTAAGTACTACTAATAATTTAAGAGTTTTACCTCAGTCACATTTGGAAAAATAAATTCACCTTCCAAAGTTTTTCATGATAATTAATATTTTGTTATTATTGGGAAAACGTAGTAAGTTTTAAAATGGCAAGGTCAATCAAAATTAACACATTTCTCCGTCTATTGCCAAGTACCAAGTATGTCTATAGAGTGGCAATTAGTAAATGACACTCCATACTTTGCAATTGGCATTCTGTTAGCTGTGAATCTCTAACCACAAACATCTCTTTTAATCAATCACATTATAAAAAAGAGTGAGGACTGAACAAATTATTATGCTTCTGTTGAGATTGACCAACTAGCATATGGGCCTTTCTTCAAGTCTTTCAACCATGAACACACAGATTAAAAACTGAGATTAAAAGTGACTAACTTAAAATCATACATACACTGAAGAGAAAGGAGAGAAATTCTCAACTTAACATGTTTCAACTTCACTATATTTTCTAAACACATTGTCATGTTTGATGCTAAAGCATAGCATGGCATCGTGATAAGAGCCGAGACTCTAGAGCAAACTCTAGTTAGAATCCTGACTCCCCACCTGCCAGTGTGTCCTCGTCTGAGTTTATTCACCTCTCTGTGCTTCAGGCTTCTGTATGCTTTGGTTTCCTTGTGGTTATGAAGTGCACATAAAGCACTTAGCACAGGGGTTGGCACATGCTTAGACTGTGTAACTGTTAAATAAACTTTTTTGGAACCTCAATATTTTTAGAAATCTAACATCTTGACCATATATAATAAAACAATTATAATATTCCAAAAGTAAAATCCTTGATTATAGACAGTGTTGAATTTTGGCCCTAGTGCCCAATAGAGTCTTCTGGGATGTTTAGGCTGGCACATACTCTGTGTAGTCAGTGTTTATGCTCAATTAGTGGTTAAATATATTAAAATAGCATCCCTGTTTATAGGTGATAGGTATCAACTCTGTAAATCTGGGTTATCTAAGGGTCAGTATTTTTCAACTGCCTTCCTTAGAGTCCCCTGGGTTTCCATCCTGGTAGGGAGGGAAGAAAGCTGGGGCAGGTAAGAGGCCTTTAAGTTATAGTTTGGAGTTCACTAAAAGCCATCACCTTAAAAGAGGACCTAATATCCTTAAATCAAGCTGAAATATTCTGCACCGAATGTTAATTTGGAAAAGCATTTTGTACAAAATTTGTACAAATCTTTTCAACCAGACTAATTTCTAGATGAAGAAATTGAAGCAGAAAAAGGTGAAGTCACTTTAAAAAGGTTACACATCTAGGCCAGCTGCGGTGGCTCAAGCCTATAATCCCAGCACTTTGGGAGGTCAAGGCAAGTGCATAACCTGAGGACAGAATTTCGAGACCAGCCTGGCCAACATGGTGAAACCCTGCCTCTACTAAAAATACAAAAATTAGCTGAACATGGTGTCTGGCACCTGTAATCCCAGCTACTCATGAGGTTGAGGCAGGAGGATCACTTGAACCCAGGAGGCAGAGGTTGCAGTGAACTGAGATTGTGCCATTGCACTCCATCATGGGTGACAAGAGCAAAACTCTGTCTCAAAAGAAGGCTACATATCTAGTAAGGGTTAATCTGGGATCCAAACCCTATTTGAGCTTTTACTTGCCAAATATTTTTCTTACTTCTCTCTGTTATGCACTCCTGCCTTCAGATAAAGTAGAATCAAAAGTTTGCACTGACACACATTAATACAGTGTGTGGATAGTTTGATAAGTGACATATATGAATGTTAAAAAAATATATAAATAACTTAGAAAGGTGGACAGTAATAACAAGGAAGATTAAGATGAAATACATAAAAATACATAAATGTTAATACTGATTAAAACAGGTAATGGGCTGATAGATGATTTTATTCTTTATATGTTTATCATTTTCAAATTTTCTGTAATGAATAAATCACTGTTATAATTAGAGGAAAAGTTCAGTTTAAAAATTATCTGCTACAAAGGTTTATCATTTGTTTTCATTTTACTTTTTTATCTTGCATTCATTTTCCCCAGTAGTAGGTACTATAACTTTTTCACGGACTCTAAATATCGAATCGAATAAGGTTTTATTCTCTCTTCATATCTTGATGCTAAATTATTAACTGATTATCCCAATTATAAGATCAAGAATGGATTTAATTATTTGGAATTAGTAAATGTATAAATGTTCACTTTTGGTTTTTGAGATAGGGTCTCATTCTGTCACCTGGGCTAGAGTGCAATGGCACAATCATGGCTCACAGCAGCCTCTAACTCCTGATCTCAAGCAATCCTCCTACCTCAGCCTCTTGAGCAGTTGAGACAGGAGGCACAAGCCAAGATGCCCAGCTAATTTTTACATTTTTTTGCAGACAGAGAGGCTCTGTATGTTGCCCAGGCTGGTCTTGAACTCCTGGGCTCAAGCGATCTTCCCAGCTATGCCTCCCAATTGTTGGGATTACAAATGTGAGCCAACGTGCTCTGCATGTGCACATATTTTTTAAAGGTTTTATATTAGATGTGTATAAAAATTGAATCTCCCTGGCATCATGGCACTGCAGCCTTCTTTTGGGGTATAAACATGGCGAGGTCATGGAAAGCCACCAGGGCCATGGAGATATAGGTACTATTGGCCCCCAGGGCAGGACGTACTCCAGCAGTGGCTTCATTCCCAAAGTGGACTCTTGTCATAGCAGCTTGGGTCCCAGGGAGCATGTGGGGAAGTGGGAAGTGGGCTCCCAGTGTGTGTTCCTTCCCTGAAGCAATGCAGCCATCTGAACTCCATGTAGTTTCCTGAGCTTAAGGCCTGAAGACTCTGGGGATCCCCTCTAGCTAGGCTTGCAGGCCTCCTTGGTAGTAAGACAAAAAACGGAATTTTTTGCTTACCTTTTCCTCCTACTTTGGATTTCTTGTCTCCAAGCTGATGGCTGCCAGTATTTACCTCCCTCTCTACCCTGCCCTCCTGAGGAGTTTTTGTACCTCAGGTGGTTTTGTCACTTTCTTGCTGAATTTCAGTGTTCTTCCTTTAATCAGTCAGATGAAGTACAGCTATTTATCTTTTGTTTTGGTCCTTCTTTTTGAAGGAGACGAGTAGAGGGCTCCTCTAGTTGAATTGACCATTTTGCTCTCCTGTTTAATGGTTTGGTTTCTTGTTCTTGTTACTGTGTATCTATCTATCTATCTTCTATCTATAAAATTATATATATAATATAAAAATATAAAACGTATATAAAATATATAATTTTATATATAATAAATATATATATGTCTATTTGCTTATTAAGGTTCACAATGACAGTGCTAACTAAATACTAAAAAAAATTAATCATTTCTCTAAAAGTAAAGAAGTTTTTCATTGATTCAGAAGTAAAACTTTTTTTAAAGGATTGATGTCCTAAGCAAGAGCCACAGACATAGCCATTGAACATATACAAATTCTATTCAATAGTATAGAACTGCTATTGGCAAAATGAGTCTGCTGCTTGTCCTTACTCTACATATGTTACAATACAAATGAAGGCAAAGACAAAGTTTACATGAGAAAAATAACAAATCCAGTTAAAGGTGCAACAGCCTGGAAGAATAGAAGGAATTAACTGGGAACAAATGAAAATGTGACTTTTTAGGCAAGATTGGTTTTATTTACCTAGTCTTTCATGCCCAGAATGCTTTTAACAGAAAAGTGTAAACATGTGGCCATAAGAAAAGGTGAGTTCATGTCCTTTGAAGGGACATGGATGAAACTGGAAACCATCCTTCTCAGCAAACTGACACAAGAACAGAAAACCAGACACCGCATGTTCTCACTCATAAGTGGGTGTCGAACAATGAGAACACATGGACACAGGGAGGGCAACATCACACACCAGGCCCTGGGGGGTGGGGGACTAGGGGAGGAGTAGCAGGGGGTGTGGGGATTGGGGAGGGCTAGCATTTAGGAGAAATACCTAATGTAGATGATGGGGTGATGGACACAGCAAACCACCTCCATGACATGTGTCTACCTATGTAACAAACCTGCATGATCTGCACATGTACCCCAGAACTTAAAGTATAGTAAATTAAAAAAAAAAGAGAAGTGTAAACATGATTCTTAGGTAAAATTAATGCACAACCCACAAGAATAGTCACACCACCACCACCACTTGGTCATTACTTTTTCATTGCTTTCTACCTGCTATCTCGTTTTAAGGAAGAGATGGTGTTATAATTCAGTTTGTTTACCAAACATTTATTAGCCACCTATAAGTTCCAGAATCATCCTGAGCACTGGTAATACAAAAATGAAAACAATTGCCATGGTTTCTACACACTCGGCACTGACAGGTTCTTTTTTGTTTTTTTTTTTGTTTGTTTTTGGTCCTTTTGGTCACAATTTGGTAACAGCATTTAATTTAAGAAGATAAATAAAATTGCTTGTCTACCCAGAGCTTGCCCAGACACTGGTTAAATGTCTGTGTTTCATTTATTAAAATTTACTTATATTTAATTAATAAAAAGTATATATTTATGGGATAAAATATGTTTCAATATATGTACTCATTGTGAGATGACTAAATCAAGCTAATTACCATATCTATTACCTCATATGTTTATCATTTTTTGTGGTAAGGACATTTAAAATTGACCATTTTGGTAATTTTCAAGTATACATTATAATAACTATCATTACCATGGTACAGAGTATATCTCCAGAACGTATTTCTTCTATTTAACTGAAACTTCATACACTGTAACCAGCATCTCTCTATTTTTCTAATGCCTGCCTCCAGCCCCTGGAAACCACCATTCTTCTCCTATGAGTTCAACATTTTTAGATTTCACATTTATGGGAGATCATGTGGTACTTGGTTTTCTGGGTCTGGTTTATTTCACTTAGCGCAATGTCCTCCAAAACTTCCTATTTTTACATCCTATTTGGCCTCATAGTCAACCGGGTTGTCTATAAACTTGCCCACCATCTCACACATACCTACTTGATCTCCAGAATTCATGCAGACATTTTCTGGCTAGCAGTCTCAAAATTCTGGTAATTTTCACATCTGGGAATTAGATGAAACTCCAAACATATGAAAGCAATGTCTAATGGACCCTTCAAGGACCGTTGCCACATCCTAGAGTTTGATTGAAGTGAGAAACTGAAAATCTTAATATCTACTTATATTTATGTCATCATTGGGATAGGAAAAGCAATTAAAGTGTTTCAGTATCACACAATGAATTTCTGTGGGTCGCTAACAGTATTTTGCTATACTTTGCTATGGACTAGTCTCCTGACATGCCGTTTGATGAGTGTTTTTGATGGTTTCTCTAAAGCAGAGAATGAGTTTGGATGTATCTATCCAAACACTTACATCCCATAGACTGCAGCAAATATAACTGGCACACATTTCAAGGCTTGATTGTATTAGTATCATATTCTATTAAATTAAACTGTACAGTAATTTTCAGGTTAAGCAGATGCTTTTATAATCAGTGGTACTTCAGTCACTGAATCAAGGCAAACACATGGAAAATGCTAATTCCTCATAGCTCTCTTTGAGAAACATAATAAATACATACAAAAGAAACATTAAACAAACAATGTGAAGACACATTAAACAAATTCTAAAAAAATACTTTTACATATGTCTAAATAAAATAGCTAAAAAATTGCATGAGTTCAATACCATGACAAAAATATAATGTATAGACTCAATTGTTTCTAGTTCTTCATAAAATATTTAAACATCCTGCTTAAATTATGATTAAAATGTATAAGATAGTTTAAAGAAAACATAACTAATCATTTTGTGAAACTGCTTTCAAATCTTTCCAAATAGAAAATGTTCTTCTTTTTATATTTTATATTAATTGTAAAATAATGAATCTAAGTATGAAAATATGGAATTAACTATGTCTATTGCTTTTATAGCACATAATTGTGTTTGGGTTTTTTGTTGTTGTTGTATAACACATTACCACAAACTTAGCAGCATAAAACAACAAACATTTATTATCTCAGTTTCGGTGAGTCAAAAGTTTAAGCTTTGCATAGCCTGATCCCTCAGAAACTCATGAAGTTACAATTGAAGTGTCAGACATGCTAAGATTCTCATCTGGAGTTACAAGTCCTCTTCTATGCTCAATCAGCTTTTTGGCAGAATTTAGTTCCTTGTGGTTGTAGGATTGAGGTCTTCAATGTTTTGCTAGCTGTCAGCCAGCCATTGCTCTCAGCAAGAAGAAGATGCCCACGATTTCTTATCACATGGCTCCAACAGTCAACTCACAATATGATTGTATGCTTTCTTCCAGGACAGAAGGAAAGACTCTGTCCAGGTAATGTGGTATAATCACAGCAACGAGCCCATCACCATTTGTTATATACAATAATTTAATCAAAGGAGTAACTATTCCACCAAATTCACAAGTTCTGCCCACACTCAAGGGAGGTGGGGTATTACATTATATTGGTGAAAAGGTAACTGTGGTTTTGTCATTAAAAATAATGGCAAAAAACCCGCAATTATTTTTGTATCAACGTATACAAGGTATGCACAACAGAAGATGGGAATCTTGGGAACCACCTTAGAATTCTGCTCACCATGACAATGCTGTCTTATGTGCAATAGGACTAGAAGTAGTGTAGCTATTGTGGATGTCTTTTAGGACTTCTTCCCATTAATATTTAATAGAAATTATTAGTTCTCCTAATAATATAATTACTGTCATAGTCAATAATTATTATTAATTTAATACAGTGAAGAGAATGACAGAAGCAGAGAGATGTCAAGTCAGCTTTAGAGAGTTGTTAAGTTACTCAGGGAAGACAGTGGGACAGAATCCAGTATGTTGGTGCCTGGCCTGTATCCCTAGCTCTGTACTATAATATGATTCCTATATTAAGTAAAGACAGATGGCTAGTGCATCAGCTCTGAAATAAACTGGCAAATAATTTTACTTTAAAGGGCAATGAATTTATTAAAACCAAATTGACTGTAAAGAAAAGTTTCTATAATTCCCCAAACTAGCAAAATTTCAAAAATAAAGTCTATTTTGAAAATTGAAGTGTCTTCAAAAATAGAGAGAAAAACTATCCATGAAACCTGATTAGACATCTAACCACATCATAAAAATCACATTTAAGCACATCAAAAAAATGCCAATATACTTCAAATATTTTGCCTTCCTCTCCTTCTTTCTTTCTGTCTCCCACCAACCACTCTATCAATTGCTGCAATGACCAAAGGAGTCTATGAGTAAAATTAAATAAATGTTATCCCATTGGACTATTGTATCTCCTCAATATATAAGCTCCATTTTCAACCATCTTTAAACTTTTGTGTTACTATAATTTAAACCCCAGACAAGCACCATGTAGTAGCATACATTCTGGGAGACAGGCTGGAAGGAAAAACAATAACTGGTGGAATTCCTACTATGTGCCTAACCATGTTTTAAGAGCTTTCACAACACTATCTCATTTAATATCCTTAGTAGTCACGAAAAGTGTTAACATCTCTACCTAATAGGTAAAACTAAGGTCCATTGAATGCTCAGTGACTTACCCAAATTCCACAGCAAATAAGAAGCATTGCTTGTACCTGGGATGCCTTTGATAAATTTCAAATTTTCATTGGCCAAATAAGTAAATTAAAACAATTAAAAAAAATCAGATAAGTCTCATTAAAGGCCATAGAATTTCCTTATAGCACACGACCAAAGGGTAAAAGACTCAAAACATGTTTATTGTTCAAGGGCTGTGAGTTGACATGGACAGTTTAAAATACTGATACCTTCAGCTGTGGTAAAGTTATTTTATAAATAATCCTGCAAAATACCAGTAAGGAAAATGTATGCACTTGACTGACATGATATTCAATAGTTATTGCTATGCTCTTAAAGCAATGCTTTAGAAAAGTTGGGTCAGTGACAAAATGGATATATGTTAATACTTACAAAGTTTTAATATTATTTTTAATGTTTCACTGTAGAAAAATCCACTGGGTGGTCCAATATACATATATAGAGGTTATACTATTTCTATTTTCACTTCTGGAGTGCAAAATTCAACCTGAAGCAAGTTTTTCAACTTGGCCAAAGAGATATACAATCATATGCCACAGGATGATGTTTCAATGAACCACATATTTGATGGTGGCCCCATAAAACTGTAATATCCCATTTTCACTGTACCTTTTTCTGTCTAGACACATAAATATTTACGGTTGTATTAAAATGTCTACAGTATCCAGTGCCATAACATGCTGCATAGGTTTGTAGCACAGGAGGAACAGGCTAGATACTGCATACCTTAGGTATGTAGTAAGCTATAACATCTAGGTTTGGGAAAGCACATCTGTGATGTTTGCACAATGACGGAATTGCCTAACAATGCATTTCTCTGAAAGTAATTCTGTTGTTAAACAAGCCATGACTTTGTGTTAACTTAATAGCATTTGATCCTGTAAATATGGTGAAATAAACTTTCAAAATCTAGATATCTTAATAACAAATATCAATTAGAGCTATAATATTAATATTACATAAAATAACCATAAAAAATAAAATTGATATAAAGACACGCAACTCATTGGAATCAGAGATTAATGTCAATTTTAATTAGACTGATTAAACCATATAGTTTTTATTACAACATCTTAATTTAACCACAAGTCTTTCTTCTAAAACAAAAATTATTGTTTAACTCATTCTTCTTATATGTTGAAATACAAACAAAATGAACTGGTGAGTTTTTTTAAATTGAAAATGTTTTTGGCTTTATGTTATCAAATAATTCTTAAAAATGTGTGGCATAAAGGATCCCAAGCTTTAATTTTTTGCCCTAAAAATACTTATCCCTTTATAATAAAGATAAAGCCAGTGTGTAAATTACCAAACTACAAAACAGGGTCATAATGGAGATTTTTAAAAGTACTATAAGGTTTCTAAGGAAAGGAGCAGTCACAACCAGTTTAAATTAACTGGGATTATTTATTCAACCAAAATCCTGTGTTATAGACTGAATTCGGTCCACATCAAAATTTATATGTTGAATTACTAACCCCCAGTACTTTAAAATAGCATTGTATTTGGGGATGCAGCTTTTAAAGAGATAATTAAGGATAAATAAGACCCTAAGAGTGAGCCCTAACACAGCTGACTAATGTCCCTATAAAAAAAGAAAGAGATATCAAGGATGCAGGTGTAGAGAAAAGACTAGAGAGCACAGAGAGAAGGTGATCATCTGCAATCCAAGGCCTCAGGAGAAATAAAACCTACTCATACTTCAATTTTGGACTTTTAGTCTCCAGAACTGTGAGAAAATAAATTTATGTTGCTTAAGCCACCCAGTCAGTGGTTTTTGTGATGGCAGAGTTAGCAAACTAATACATTCTTTGTCACAAGAAAAAAATAATAATAGGTTTCATAGACTGAAAGACAGTAAATCTTGAACCCTAGGTTCTATTTCCCATTGTAAAATTTATTAATTTATAATACTGAACTGGTCTGTAGATTAGGCATCACAAACATAAGGCCTATGGGGCTAGGAAGATTAATGAATGAATAGTTTCTGTGAGTAAGAAAATAACAAGGGGTGGAGAATGTGGCCAAAGAGGTAGGGGGTTCACAGGCAGGATAAAGATGCTGACACTACTCAACTTTAGTATGTTACGTAGGTGAAAGGAAACACAGCCAGACTCAGTGGCTCACGCCTGTAATCCCAGCACTTTAAGAAGTCAAGGGGAGTGGATCACCTGAGGTCAGGAATTCAAGACCAGCCTGTCCAACATGGTAAAACCCAGTCTCTACCAAAAATACAAAAATCAGCCAGGCATTGCCGTGTATGCCTGTAATCACTGCTACTCAGGAAGCTGAGACAATGCTATTTTAAAGTACTGGGGGTTAGTAATTCAACATATAAATTTCGATGTGGACAGAATTCAGTCTATAACACAGGAGGTAAAAGTTGCAGTTAGCTGAGATTGCAGCACTGCACTCCAGCCTGGGTGACAGAGCCAGACTCTGTCTCAAAAAAACAAAAAAACAAAAAAAAAAAAAAAAAAAAAAAGTCTGGATATGATATAAGGACTGGCAGTAGCAAATTTTGCCTACAACTTATTTTCTTTATATAAACCCTTTTACTAAATAGTCTCTGAAGTTCTTTTTGGCTTCAACTTTTTCAGTCTGTAACTTTTTTTACTACTGGAGATATTAAATGGAAGACAAACTAAGCATTCCCAAGAAAATTTTAGGCTTGATCTAATTAGTCTCAAAAACTACTTAGAAATCCTCAGTTTAATCAAATTCTTTTCTAGAATTTAATTAATAGCAAATGATAAAAAAGGCTTTTCAATATTCTATAGTTGCAGTACATCTCAGTTTCACACTTTCACATGCATTTAGGAAATTATAATCATGCACAATTTACAAATAAGCAAATCTGGATGTCTCACAGGTACTTCATATTCAAATGATTTGAAATTGAATAGACAGGAGGCACTGGAAAGAGTATAGATTGGAGTCAGGTTGAACTCCCACTCTGACATTCACTAACTTCTTGACAATTAGCAATGTTATTTAGCAACACTTAAACCTCACTAAGCCTCAGTTTACTTAGTATAAAATAAAGAAGAACATTTATATCATAGGCTTGCTGTGAAAGCTGCAAAGAAAATACACATAGAACAGCCATAAATAAATGTTCAAAAATGTAAAGATCAGAGGTAGCCACAACAACAGTAGTAGCGATAGTGCAGCACACAATCACAACTACTGTAACAGCAGAAACGTGCCTACCACATCTCAGGAAATACTCGGGCCCCTTTCGCTCTGTTCCTACGCTATTAAAAATAAAGGAAAACCTAACTGTTTTCTATTTATTCCAACCTGCTTCTTAGCCTGTATTCTACTTCTGTGAATGGCAACAGCACCGAAGCTGGTGATGTGCCAAGGTGACCGTACACCAAGATGATCAAGCCACAAATCAGAGATCTTCTTTAGCCCCACTCTGCCTCACCATGTCCGTCCTCATTAATCTGTCACTGAGACCTACGGTGTTTCACTGTCAACATCTTTGAAATCTATCCCTTCTTTTTCCCCTTACTGCTACTGGCTTATTAGCTTTTGCCAGGATAAGCAATGGCCCTCCTGATATTCACTCTCTCTCCATCTCTATCTCATTCTCTCCTCCCTTCATGCCTTCCTTCCCCCAGTTTATTTCCAGTTTTCTGGTCACAATAAACAAATGAAAAGAAATTGTTGATTATATGACTCCCATATTTAATCTCTGCTAGAACCATAATGCTATTGTTTTTAATAAAGCCCAAATCTCTTTGAAATGGCCATGTATTTTACTGTGGAAAAAACACAGGTTTTGGTCCTCTGGAAAAAATTTAAATCCCAGGCCTGAGCATCTCTTATTACTGTTTCTCCAAGTAGACTATGTTCTTTTTAAAAAGTGACCTTACCATATGTGACATCCCAGAGGCATACTCAGTGCCTAGCCCAAAGAAGGCAGTACAAGATTGCTCAATGAACATGAAGGAGCTAAGAATGTGCTCCCCACACAAAATATGACTCTAGCATATTGACTATTTTGAGTTGAAAGCACTTAAAAAAGAGCAGGTACAAGAAGGCCCTGCTCTTTGTGTGGTTTCTTAAAAGCAAGATATAAAATTTCTTTGCGAAAGATTTCTTCCCAATACCAGAAGGCCTTTTTGGGAATGTCTAAACAAATATAAAAGATGAAGAAGGGCCAGACTGGTGGCTCACACCTATAATCCAAGCAATTTGAGAGGCCGAGGTGGGCAGATCACCTGAGGCTGGGTGACCAGCCTGACCAACCAGGCTGACCAACATGGAGAAACCCTGTCTCTATAAAAATCCAAAATTAGCCATGCATGGTGGTGCTTGGCTGTAATCCCAGCTACTCAGGAGGCTGAGGTAGGAGAATCGCTTGAACCCAGGAGGCGGAGGTTGTGGTGAGCCAAAGCTGTGCCATTGCACTCCAGCCTGGGTGACACAACTGAAACTTCATCTCAAAAAAAAAAAATGACAAAGAAGCAATTTTTAATTTGAAATTGCCTTTGTATTTTTAACAATATCAATTCACTCCACATTATCTTCAAGGCTATGATCTCCCAGAAAACTGAAATGCCTGATATGGTTTGGCTGTGTCACCATCTAAATCTCAGTTTGAATTGTATCTCCCAGAATTCCCACATGTTGCAGGAGGAACCCAGGGGGAGCTAATTGAATCATGGAATCCATCTTTACCATGCTGTTTTTCTGATAGTGATTAGGTCTCAGGAGATCTAACGGGTTTATCAGGGGTTTCCACTTTTGCTTCTTCCTCATTTTCTCTCACCACTGCCCTGTAGGAAGTGCCTTTCACCTCCCACCATGATTCTGAGGCCTCCCCAGCCACGTGGAACTGTAAGTCCAATTAAACCCCTTTTTCTTCCCAGTCTTGGATAGTCTTATCAGCAGCGTGAATACAGACTAATACAATGCCTCTCCTTTCTTTTGTGTTTTGCTGATATGTGTAATTCCAAATAACAGTAGGATGAAAGACTACATAAATGGTTGTTGATTGAACATGTGAGAAAGGGTTAAATGTAATGAGACAATAAAATATGTATGATTTAGACCACACCATAGCAGTCACTTAAATTAAGAGGCTAGTATGCTCATTAACCAATCTGAAGAACCGTTAGCAACAGAAAATAAAAGGAGTGAAAAGAAGTATTGAAGAGCAACATATTACAATTAAATTAATGGGGTTTAGGGAGGATCCACTAAAGTTCCCACAGCTTCTGCCTCTTCTTTATAATGTCATGGTTCTAATTTACCTCATTTATATTAATGAATGGAGGATTGCACAATTATTAGCATGACTGAAAATTACAGTAATGCTCAGTAAATCTACTTCTAATTATTATGATTAATGAGAAGTTGATCATCTTGGACCAGATTAACAACCTAAAGAAACTGAAATAGAGCGAAAGAGCTTTTTCTTGCTAACCCAGGTCTTTAGTCTTTTTTATTTAGTGAAACCCTGAGCAATCTACTCAGTAATGTTATATATTAATTCACTATAACCATCCATTTACATAGATTTATGTAGATTGCATTTTTCACATTTTTGTGAAAATACATTTATGTATTTATTTGAAATAATTATTTTCAAGTGCATTAAAATGTGGTCTTTGGATTGGCTTTATGCTGTGTTAATATTCCAGTATGAAATAGAATAATACAATCAATCTTATTTTTTATCTACCTGGTTCTAAGTAACCCTTTAAGGATTATTTTCTCATATATATATTTTTTCTTCTGGTGGTCACCAGAATTAACCATTAAGAGACATAAATGTCACCTATTTGTTTGTTTAAAGTTTACAACTTTGCAAAAAGCTTGAAGAGAAAGAAATGACAAAAGAACTCAAGTTTATTTTAATCAGCTCAACATCTGACTTGCTGTTTTGATTCAAAACACATGACATGTTTTTCTTACCTTGATTTCAATTATGTAACTTTCCTTGATTCAATTTTATGAAGAGTACAATATGATATCAGTGCTTTATGCTTAGGTCTTGTTTATTTCCTGTCTTCTGCTACTGATTGGTGTCCGTGGAAAGGAACATGTAGTCAATGCTAGACTCCTTGGTGCAGTGGCCTAACATGTCCACTTTGAAACACAATGAGCAAAAAGCCATCAAGGATGAGATTTCAATGGGCTCCATGACAGACTTTCACTGAAGCAGGGAGAATTTTACATGATCATGGCCTTCATATCCTGAAGGAGTTGTCCTGTCTCAAAGCTGTACTTATTCTTCTCTTATTATCAAGATTTTCTTCCTGTTATATAGGATTTTAGTTACAATAAGTTAACATACACAAATGCCATTTCTCCAGGTCTCTCCATAGCCTAAAAGTTCATGCATTAATTCACAAAATACTCATTGAGAGATTGCTCTGTGTCAGGCTCTGTACTAGGGAGAACATTTTAATGATGTAGACGACAAAATATCCTCATCTTTATGGGGATTCTCAGTTGAGGAAATAAAAACAGAAAAAGTTAAAAGAAAGAGGAGTGTTACAGAGGGGAAAAAAGGTGCCTAGGATCTATGTAACAGGAAAGTATGCTAATCTAGGAGATCAGAAAAGACTTACTTGTGGCAATGACATTTAAGATAACATGAAGGAAGGAACAGCTGCTAGCAGTTTATCCTGGATGGGAGAACTGGGTCTCTGGGAAATAAAATGAACTTCACCACTGGATATAAATTCCAAGAAAAAGGCGAGGTAGCATAATAAAAAGAATTTGAGGCTTAGGGCCTCATAGACCTGTGTTGAGGTCTGAGCCACACCAGTTCCAGGCCATATAACCTTCGGGAAATTATTTAATCTCCCTATTTTATGTGTCATAAAAGTGGAGATGACAGGTGTAATGTAGAATGGTTGGGAGGATTATTTTAGATAATATGGATGAATTGCTTCGCACACTAGCAGGTCCTCAAAGAATAGTAATTTTCTTTCCTTACTTAAAAAACAGTGGCCCAAAAGGCTCTTTCTTTCATAAAATTCGCAAATGAAAATTTGGGAAGGGTATTATGAAAATGCTTTTGATATAGACCTAAATGACTTTTAAAACTAGTCAAGGCTGGGCACAGTCCCTCAGGCCTGTAATCTCAGCACTTTGGGAGGCTGAGGCAGGCAGGTCATGAGGTCAGGAGTTCGATACCAGCATGGCCAACACAGTAAAACCTTGTCTCTACTAAAAACACAAAAATTAGCTGGGCATGGTGGTGGATGCCTGGAATCCCAGTTACTTGCGAGGCTGAGGCAGGATAATTGCTTGAACTCATGAGGCGGAGGTTGCAGTGAGCTGAGATTACACCACTGCACTCCAGCATGGGTGACAGAACAAGATGCTGTCTTGGAAAAAAAATTAAAAAATAAAATAAATAAAATAAAACTAGTTAGAAAAACAGGCTGCAGATTCTTTCAAACCTGTATCAAGTCACTTTCCAGCCACTTAGCAGTTGTGTTTCTTTATTTTGTCATCTTTGAGCCTGGGTTCCCTCATCTGTAAACTGAGGATATAATGGTCTCTAGATCACACAGTGTTAGAATAAAATAAGATACAGAAAGCCAAGTTTATGGGAAGGCTTCTGACAAACAGAAAGTTTAATAAAGGTGAGTTGTTTCTATTACTGTAGTGGTAGCAGTGGGAGTGGTAACAATAGCAGCAGCAGGAGTAACAGACCATCTCTGGCTATTTTCTTTGAGTCACATGCCCAAAGTAAGAGGTGGGAAATGAAGCTGGGAGGACAAATCATTAGAAAATTCACTAAATTGAATAATTAAATATTTCTAAAAAGTAGTCCACAATACTCCTATGTTTCAGATACAGTGCTTATAAAAGGTTTATGTGGTCACAGGAGACTTAAAATAGATTTCTTAGGATATGTCAGAATTATCTATAGACAAGCATTTGTAACTGACGATTTCATCAGTTACATCTAAAGATGGGTGTTTCTTGTACAGTATGTTAGCTGTGAATTGCTGTATAACAAGCATGCTGGGACTTGGTGGTTTAAACTTCAGTCATTTTACTTCACAATTCTGTGGGTTTAGGTGGGCTGGGCTAAGAAAGGAGGCATCTCTGCTTATCTTTCCTGGGGTCAATGATGTGTTCACAGTCATCTGATTGTTCAACTAGTGCTAGATTGTCCAAGGTCGCCCCAATCACATGTCTGGAGACTTGTACTGAATGTCAGCAGGTACCTTCTCTCTCTCTCTCTTTACATGGCCTCTCACCTTTAAGAAAAGCAACCTGGGCTTTTTCAGTTTGTGGTCTCAGTGAAGCAAGAAAATGAGAATGAAAGCTGCAAGCTTTCTTTAGGCATAAACTCAGAACTTTTGAAATAGCATTACTGCCACATTCTATAGGTCAAAGCAAGTCACAGGGCCAGCCCAAATTATGGAGGTAGAGAAACAGAGTTAGAGAGGGGCACCAAAGTCAAATTGCAAAGAGTACACACAGAGTTAAGTGGGATAGTGGGATTTCTAAAATAAATTTTTTTGCAATCCATCACATACAGCTGGCTCATATTCTCTAAACTTTCATAGTAATAGCACTATCTAAATTTTATTGCCACATGCAACTTAATCTTACTTCATTTACACTTATCCTATTGCATATAATATATGAAACAGTCAAATCACTCTATCTCAGTAGATCTGTATCTTTAATCTCCACCAGAATCATCAGAGAGCTTTAAACAAGGGACCACTACTACCTGCTACTCAGGTATTCTGATTTAATTTATTAGATATATGATCCAGATATTACTTGATTTTTAAAGAAGGTCTCCAGAGGATGCTAACAGATAGTTATGGTTGAGAACTATTGTTCATCGCACTATTGTCTAACTTATCCTAGTTCTTTTTAAATATAAACCTTAGTGGACTTAAGAAGCTCTTTCTTATACTTTCTGTGACAACATTCACAATTTTATTTCTTCTACCCTTGTGTCACTTATTTTCTTTCTTGGAGAAATCTCTTCCTCTATCCTTAAAGTTTTTTCCAGGGATTCAGATAGTCTCAGTTTCTCTAATCCTATATATATACTCAATACTTGATGAGAAACCAATCTATGATTGCAGTGCTAATGATTCCCAAATTCTGATCTTCAGTCTAAAACTCAGACCTCAAACTTATACATTCCAGTTGTCTACTGGACAACTACAAATATATGTTACTTGGGTATGTCAAGTTTCATACCTATTAAGCTGGACTTCTCTTTGTCTTCATCGTCGTTCTTCCTTTTCTATTCTCTGTTACCACCATCTAACACTGATGTAAGTAAAAAATCTGTTTGTCACTCTAGATACCTCCCTATCACTTTATCCTAACATTCAAGTCAAGAGATTTCTTCCTAGTATCTCTCATTTCCATCCACTCACTTCTCTTCCTCTGCTGATGCTTTGGGATCACTGTCACATTTTGCCACAGATTCAGTCTCCTTCCTGGCCTCTGTGAATCTGGTAATGCCTTATTCCAATAGGTTTCCATATAACTGCCAGAATAACCATTCCAAAATACAAAGCAGATCATGTTAATGTGCCATGG
The DNA here is from genome assembly GCF_049354715.1 of Callithrix jacchus. Taxonomy (NCBI): domain Eukaryota; kingdom Metazoa; phylum Chordata; class Mammalia; order Primates; family Cebidae; genus Callithrix; species Callithrix jacchus. The sequence goes on from NC_133518.1 coordinate 4,941,247, forward strand.
AAAATATTTTGTGGTTTTCCATTGTTGGAGATATAGCCTATGGCCATATTATGATGGGCCTCAGGAGAAAATCTAAGTATTTGACCTTCAAGATCAAGGAGAAACAACGTTTTTGACCTAGAGCTTACTTTATGCAGACAAATGTTTTAAGAAGATTGATGGTCACAATGTAGGGGAAACCTGAGAAAAGGAAGACCCGTGGGGTAACTATTATAATAATTCAGGCCCATGGTAATAATAATCTGGTCTAAGATACTCATAATCTTACAAATGTGCTGACTGGATTCACTTATGGTTATGATCGTGAATCTCAAAAGGGCACTCACAAAAGCCAGATACTCCTATTTAACTTCCATAGCAAATTTGTTGTTCTACTCTCCAAGCTAACCACATAGTTCTTATTTCCTCTGTCCTCAAACCCTCAGAACACTGTTTTTGCCTCATCTTCTCTACTGTTATACTCACCCAATACTTCCCAGGGAAAATAGAGCATATTTTTTATATTACCCCAACTTTCCTCCCCAAAATTTCCCATACTGCCTGACAGTGTACTTACAATTCTCTAACTTCCTTTGATTTCTGCGAAAGAAGCTTCCCCACTGCTTCTTTCTTTTTATATAGATCCTTTTCCATATTAAACCTCCTTGGGGACCTTTATGTCCTCTTTCTTTTCTTTGTGTTTTTTTTTTCATATAAGCACAAAATATGCCTTAATATTGTCTTTAAAAATATTTCATTCTATATGTAATTTCAATTAATTGTTCATCTCTCTGCTACCTTTACCAGAAAAAAAATTTTCACAATACTTGCATATATTTGGAATCTTCACACTTCACCACTGAAGCAGTGGCTTAAAATATGCTAACAGATTATTTGGCACTCACGTCAAAAGGTGGGAACTAACTTTCCATAGAAATCCCTTCTGATATAATTCTAATAAATAGAATAGGACAGAAGTGACAATATATAATTTCTGATAATAAGTTATCAAGGCCATCACATTCTCCCCTCATTTGCCCTTGATTTCTTGCTTTGCAGGGAAGGCTGCTGCCCTATTGATACCAGCACTATGGAAAGGCTTGGGTGCAAGAAATTGTGACCTCCTGCCAATGGCCAGTGAGTAACTGAGCTCTCCAGCCAATAGCCTTGAGACTGAGCCATCTTACAAGAGAATCGTTCAGGCCCATGCAACCTTCAGGCGAGTGCAGCTCTACCCACTGTCCTAACTGCTGACAAATCAGAGTCCTTGAGGCAGAACCAGACAACTAAATTTGAACTCCTAATGTATGGGAATGATGAGAAAATAAATGTTTGCACTTTGTAAGCAACTACTTTTTTAAATGTAGCAATACATAACTAATACAACAACTTTCTCCCATTTTTCTTTCAGCTCAATCCAATTAGATATTTTCAATTATTACATCAAATATATATATGAGTTATATATATATATATACACACATACACACACTAATACACACACACACACACACACACATATAAATTGTTTAATACCTGTTAAGCATATACAAGAGTATCTGGCCCTCAGAGGTGCTATGAAGTGCTTGTTTTTAAAATTACTATTACTACTATTACTACAACAGCAGGAGGGATATATGAGCCACTGAAGACTGCCATCTTGTAAAACCCAGTGGTTAATTCTCTATTCTTGTTTTCTTTACCTCTGACAGTACCAGATATAAGCAGCTATTCCCTTCTTGTTGAAAGGCATTTTTCTTTTAAGCTTCTTGAGATCATCCTCCCTCACAATCTTTTTCATGGATTATTCTGCTCTGTGAGACCTGTAAATATTGAAGTGTCCATGAATCTATCCTCTGATCTCGTCTCTTTTTTATTTATACAAACTCCATAAGTGATTTTATTCAGTATCAGGACTTTACATGTCATTATCATTCTATATTCCAAACCTTTATCTTCAGTCCTGATCTCCCCCATAGGCTCTCGTCACATGCATTTCCTTCTCAACAGTCCCATGTAGGTATCTATTAGGCTCCTTCAATTTAGGAGCCTCCTTAAATTGCCTGTTTACTTTAATTTTAACTCTTGCTCCCAAAATGTAAGTTCTATGAGTGAAGAACATTTCTCATACCAGCACTAAGTAAAGGAGATTATGTGCTTTAAATAGTGCCAGGTAAATAAGTACATTACTAATTTTTGTAAATGAGTAAATATTTCACTATATGTGAAGAAAGGTCGAATCATTTAAAGCATCTTGACAAATATAAATATTTTTAAAATATAATTTTAAAGTTTCATAAAGGTAACTTTTTATCACAAAAGACTTAATAGCATGTCAAAAAGTATGGAGAAATAAATGATGGTAAATTTCATGCTTAGAATCCTTATGATAATTTTGACTTTTAAAATTATTTATATTGTCAGAAAATGCAATAAACGATTATCTTCTTTCTTCATTTAAGTAATTGGAAAATTATAATCAAATAATATTTCCCTGCCACTGTTAAGATTTCTACCAAATGTAACAGTCTCTATATCTGCACAAAAAATTTATGAACCACTGTATTTTCTAAACACTATTTTAAAATATATTTTGCAGTTGTTTAACATATTCTTGAGCTCATAATATGTGCTAAGCACTACACATTCACTGTGATATAAAAATAAATAATACTTAATTCTGACCAGTGAAGGCCATGGCAGACAGACATGAAAGCAATAACCACAATGCCATGTGAAACTTTAAGTCACATACATGGTGATGAAATGACAGGTCAACTAACTTTGCTGAGGAAGTCTGGGAATATTCCACCAAGTCACAACATATCTAAAAATAATGTAGTTACTATAAAGTCTTCCCCAAAAGAGTAAAACAGGCATCCAATCGGTCATAAGTTTTCAATGTTTTTCTAGTTTTCCCCTTTTCCTATCTTGATAAAACATTCAGTGGTCTATAATATTCACAGTTTTTCATGCCAATAGCCCTGATACAATTTCTTAAATGTTCGCTTTCAATAGCCACAGATATAATGTTAAATAAAGTATTTATAGTAATCCTATAAAGGCTTACCATGAATTATTCTTCAAAGTCATCCATTTTACCTTTTAAAAAATACCTAAGTAACATAAATCACATCAAGTTTCCTAATATCTTCAGTTTTTTTGTTCAGTATCAATGATTCAAGCCAGATATGTTAGGCATCTAAACAGAATGTATAGTTGTCCTCCCATATCTGCAGGTCCCTCATTTAAGCTGCTATTGAATTCAAACAATAGCAGATAAAAAATAATTGAATGCATAAAATAAAAAATAATGATACCACTACAGTGTGTCAGCTATTTACATAGTATTTATACTGTATTATGTATTATATGTATTCTAGAGGTAATTTAATATATACAGGAATATACATGTGTGTTATATGCAAATTTAATGCCACTTTGTATAAAAGAATTGAGCATTAATAAATTTTGGTATCAACAAAGGATCCTGAATCCAATCTCCCACAGATATTGAACAAAAACTATATTTGTCCAAGGAAAACTTTTCTTTTCGCCCACTTAGCAATAAAACAAACACTCTTCAACTAATTTCACTTTTGACTATTGAGTATCAAGTCCCTGGTAACCAAGGTAACAAGTTTCAGCTCCCAGTTTAACAGACAGAAGGCAATCATCTCTCTGAGGTAAGAGTCTGTCTTCAGCACCCTTCTTCTCAGCTAATGCATCCCACTCCTTTACCTTTCTTTAACTTTTGTGCAGCAGTGACTTGTGTCACAGCTCTCTTCTGACTTTTATTATCTCTGGTACACTTGTGAAACTTCACTAATTTGAAATTATACACAATAGTAAACCTTCCATGGGTAAGTCTTAACTGCAGACTTAACAACAACAATAACTACGTATGTCATAGTCACTAGAAAAATGAATGTCATTAAACAACACTACTTTGGTGTTAATGAACAATTTAGCTGAGTGGTTCTGATTCAGGATAGCCCGTGATGTTTCAGTCAACCTATTGGCTGAGGTTGCCATCATCTGAAGGCTTGACTGTGGCTTTAGGATCTGCATAGCACGTGGCTGTTGGCAAGAGGTCTCACTACATGGTCCTCTCCATAGGGCTAATCCTGACATGACTATTGGCTTCCCATAGAGTGAATTATCCAAGAGAGACATGGAGAGATGTAGAGAGTGAGGAAAGAAACCCAAGACAAAATCATCATGGCCTTTTCTAACCTAATATCAGAAGTGACATACCATCACACATTACACAAACCAGCTATGCTACAGTACTGCAGGGGTGTAGACAAAGCTCTAAACACAAGAAGGCAAGATCAGTCAGACCAAACTGGAGTCTGGTTACAGGGTTGCGGTGAGAATGAGAGGAGCTATTATCTGTAAAACGTGTACAACCATGTCTGTCTCATAACAAATGTTATATAAGTTTAACATATGTGTCTTTCTCATTATCATCAGCTATTGAGTCAGGATGTAATTATATAACTGTGAGACGGGGGCCAAGCCTACCAGACATCTACTTCCCTCAAATGGCTAATAATACACAGAACTATAATCCTCATAGTGCCACAAATTATGAAACCTGAGCATGCTGTTTAATCTCTTTCCCCTCGGTTTCCTCATTTTGAAGATAAAAATCTACACTATCTCCTCTAGTTCAAGTATCCAATGATTCAATCATTTTTTTCCTTTCCCTGTCCAGTGCTTTATAAGTTAATGAAAACAGGAAAAATACATGTTCCCCATCTCACTCAAAACTTGGAATCAAATTAACTTGCTATTTTCAGAACTCCCTTGAAATTCTTGCTTTAAGATTGCTTTTTAAGCAATATTATAAAGAATCAAGATTGCGTTCTGAATACATACATAGAAACTGTAAGTTAAAATGCATTTCTCAACCAGATGTGCTTGCTCACACCTGTAATCCCAGTGCTTTGAGAGGTCAAGGTGGGAGGATCATTTGACGACAGAAGTTTGAGACCAAGCTGGGCAACACAGTGAGACCTCATCACTACAAATAATAAAAAAATAATGATATCACATATATTATATTAATATTTATATTATATGTTAATATATTTAATATATTATATTAATACTAATATTGTATATTAAATGTATAATGTAATATATTTTAGAGACAAGGTCTTGCTCTGTAGCCCAGTCTGAAGTGGAGTAGCACTATCATAGCTTATTGCAGTTTCAACCTCCTGGCTCAAGCAATCCTCTTGCCTCACCCTCTTGAGTAGCTGAGACTACATGTGTTCACAGTGATGCACAGCTAATTCTTTAAAAAATTGTTTGTAAAGATAAGGTCTCACTATGTTGCCCAGGCTCATCTCAAACTTCTGTCATCAAGTGATCCTCCCACCTTGACCTCCAAAAGCACTGGAATTATAGGTGTGAACCACCATATCTGGTTGAGAAATGCACTTTAACTTATATTTCTGTGTAAGAGATATTTTATTTTTCACAATAGGGAACAATTTCCATTGTAACTGCCTTACTTTCCCTGAATATTTATTTATCCTCATCTATTAGGGTCATCGTAAGCATCATCTGCAGATGTTTTTTACATATTTAATTTTATAGTCTTCAGATTTCTTCTCTCCTTGGTAAATTAGTAAATAATCTTCAGCCTCTTCTACTGCTATTCACTGTAGATATTACTGGATTCAGCATCCCATAAATATTCCTCATACTTTCAGTTATGCTCTGCTGCATACAATGAATAAGATTTCCAACTAATTTACATTAAATTTTGCTCTATAGTTTGCTGAAACTAGCGATGCCCAGTTGAATTAACTAAAATTTCTACTTATGAAACTGAAACACATGGTAATATAGAGCATTTGATTTTATTCTTTTAAAAGGCAAGTCCTTCTCTCTTGGTTAGTTGGAAGTACTTATAATACCCTGCACTGGTTTTCAGTAAGTCCATTAAATATCTTAGAAAAAGTAGCTTTTGAAATAAAATAGTATTTTATCTCTCAAAACCATCAAAGATTTTGTTTCCAAAATCTTTGCATATATACTACCTATAATATTATCTCGCAAATGTTATTGATATCTAGATGAAGGGGTAAAGCAGAGAATACACTCTATTGGCACATTTTCTTAGATAGTCCCAGATTATTAGTAGGGTAATAATTTATCCTAGATGGACATTCAAATCTCAGTTGCTTCTTATCCATATTAAGTCCAACATGAGTGTTCTTGATCAAAGAGCAACTTGTTCTCCAAATGGTGATTGAGATTCCATTGCCAGACTCAGTAATATGATCACACTTAATGCCAGGGAACTGGAAACTATATTCTAGCAGTGTTTCCAGAAAAAGAGCAGAGTTGTTCTTCAACTATGGGATTTGCTATACTAATTCTGACCTACAGAAGAATAGAGGTAAAAGGACTTTAACAGTCTTCCACCTTTTAGTTTTACAGATGAGGATGATGACGACTAGTAGTACCTTGTTAAAGTCAAGGTAAGGTTAATGTAGAACCTAGACTTGACCACTTATTGCCTGGTAGGAAGACCAATTCATTCCATTCGCAATAGACCTTGTGAACACAGCTTTTACTACTCCAAAGTGTTAACTACAGAGTCTACAGCCAACTTTGCCCCAGCAAGTCTCCCATCACCACATCAGCAGACCTAAAATCTATTGCCAACTGGGCAGAAAACTCACTTAGAATGAGCAGGACATTTAAGGGACAATTAACTTTAAGAATTTGATACTTTCATATAAGATAAGGACAAATCTTGGGAAAAGCAATGGATATCAACTCATAAATAAAATAGCACCAGATACTGCTAACAAAGCCAAGCGAATGCCTTGCCTATTAAAATGACATAATCTAACTAGAAGATGAGTACCTAAGCCACGGGTTCAGTTAAGTCACTTAGACTAAAGGCATTACCTTGGGTATGTGATCACTGAAACTTAGACTCTTCATTCTCAGGGCTTATGAGACTTTATTTTGCCTAGAGATAAGAAATTACCACTTCCCATGTGACAGATACAGTTCCAGAAAAACGTGTTAATCTTTGCAATTTCTTTCAGATCATTATTTAATAAGGAACACATTCACAGTGCATACTCTAGAATCTCTGCTAGAGACCTCAATGATTCCCCTAGGTATTGTGCTCAGCAATCTTATTAAAGTTTGTGAACTCATGGCAGTAGTGACCCTCTGTGATATAATTCCTCAGAACAATCACCAACTGTATGTTTCTAGGGCCTGCAGGCTGCAGGCAGCACAATGACAAACAGTGTCTGTTTTGCCAACAAAATAATAATCTCCAAGATTGGGATCTATTTTTACTTGATTTTTTTTCTTTATTTTTTATTTATTTTTATTTTATTTATTCATTTTATTATTTTTTTTTAATTTTTTATTGGATTTTAGGTTTTGGGGTACATGAGAAGAGCATGCAAGACAGTTGCATAGGTATGCACATGGCAGTGTGCTTTGCTTTGCTTCTCCCCTTCACCCACATTTGGCATTTCTCCCCAGGCTATTCCCCTCCCACTGGCCTTCCCCTTTTCCCCCCAATAGACCCCAGTGTTTAGTACACCCCTTTCTGTGTCCATGTTTTCTCATTTTTCATTACCTGCCTATGAGTGAGAATATGCGGTGTTTCATTTTCTGTTCTTGTGTCAGTTTGCTGAGGATGATGTTCTCCAGATTCATCCATGTCCCTACAAACGACACAAACTCATCATTTCTGATTGCTGCATAATATTCCATGGTGTATATGTGCCACATTTTTCCAATCCAGTCTATCATCAATGGGCATTTGGGTTGATTCCAGGTCTTTGCTATTGTAAACAGTGCTGCAATGAACATTCGTGTACATGTGTCCTTATAGTAGAACGATTTATAGTCCTTTGGATATATACCCAGTAATGGGATTGCTGGGTCAAATGGAATTTCTTTTTCTAAGGCCTTGAGGAATCGCCACACTGTCTTCCACAATGGTTGAACTAATTTACACTCCCACCAGCAGTGTAAAAGTGTTCCTTTTTCTCCACATCCTCTCCAGCATCTGTTGTCTCCAGATTTTTTAATGATTGTCATTGTTGCAATGCCTATTTTCAGGTCACCTATGCTCTGACATAGCCCTGTCAATAGTTATCAAACAGTTTACCAATAACATCATGCCAGCTGAGTCCCTAAGAGTGCCAACAAACACATATGCTACTGCAAAAGCAGTAGGAAATTGGCCTGGTTTTCACAACTAAAGCTTGCGGCATTCTAATGTCTCTAAGTACCCCACCATAAAACAATTTTTAAGGAACCATTGTCACAGGTACTCTCAAAGCAGATGTCCACCAAATTTATTTCACAATTTCCTGAATTAGACTTCTCCAGCATCAAAATACCAATAGAAGACTGTTGTGTTAAACTTCAAGAGAACATGCCAACACTTTGAAATAGTTACTTTTTGAAAGATAGTTATTACATAAACAATTGATTGCACTGCTAAGTGCTTATAAATGCCTCATAAAACAAAGTAAATATAAGCAATCATATCATCTACAAGCAATAACAGATATAATTAAATTTATTATGACTATACAAGATAGTCTTTACCAACCTTGCACTGATTGAATGTAAGCACTCTAAACATAGAAATAATTCATCAAGAATTAGCATTTATTCCAAATTCAATAAATGTATTAACCTATTTGTAATGTAAGAAGAAAAAGTAAAAACATTGAATAAAAGAAATACACAAATGTAGCAGTTTCGTTCTTTCAACTATGTAACTCTCCTTGTGCTGGCACTTGTTTCATGTAAAAGATTCACTGAAGGAAAACAAACTAAAACACAGATGTGAACTGCACATGCAATCAACTACTGAATCATTCTGCTTAAATTTCAATTTCAACGACTAATGAAGTAATAGAGTATAAACCCTTGGGGATTGATAAAGGTAGTCATGTAACAAACACTGGACTCTCCAGGGAAACATATCTGATCTTATTACCTGTGGTCCCCATTCCTGACACTTTGGATTACCTACCTGATCTGTTTTCCATTTGGTGACAGGGTTACTCTTTCAATATCTTCATTTACTTATTCAACAAATAGTTATTGGGCATCTAGAATAGTCTAAGCACTCTATTACATTGTAGGAATACAAATAGAAAAATGATAAAGTCCCTGCCCTCAAAAAGTTCACAAATTGATTAGAAAAAGACAGCTTACTCATCATTTTGAAAAGCTATGTGAGATAATTTCTGTACCTTATAAAATTATTTTTAAATTTAACATGGAAGAACAAACAAGTGAAAACATTTAAGATCTTCTTGAAAAGAGAATAATAAAGGGAAAGTTTGTCTATTCCACTGTCTAAATGTTCAAGTATACTCTAAAACAGTAAGTAAAAGAGTTCAGTATTACTGCATGACAGACCACAAACAGAAAGCACAGGGAAAGGATCTAATGTTTGTAACTATCTGGTATATAATAAAATCTATGTAGTAAATGGGATATTTGGAAAAGGTTAAATTAGATCAGTATCACATGCCAAATATATTCCAAATGAATTGAAGGGTTAAGTATAAATGAAACCATGAAAGAAGCAAAAGTGAATACCCCATGTTTATTGCAGTCTTATTCACAGTACCCAAGACATGGAATCAACGTGTCTATCAACAGATGAGTGCATGAAGAAAATGTGGTACATACACACAATGGAATGTTATTCAGCTATTAAAAGATCCTGAAATCCTGTCATTTGCAGCAACATGGATGAAACTGGAGGACATTATGTTAAGTGAAATAAGCCAGGCACAGAAAGACAAATATCATTTGTTATTACTCATATGTGGGAAATAAAATGAGCTGATCTCATGGAGGTGGAAAGTAGAATGGTGGTTATGAAAGTCTTGAAAGTGTGCATGTGTGGGGGGTGGGGAATGAAGACAGGTTAGTTAATAGGTGTAAAAATGCAGTTAGATAGAAGAAACAAGTTCTAGTGTTCATTAGCACAGAAGGATGACTATACTTAACAGTAATTTATTATATATTTCAAAATAGCTAGATTTGAAATGTTCCCAATACAAAGAAATAATGAATATTTAAGGCAATGAACATCTCAATTATCCTTATTTGATCATTACATATTTTATGCTTGTATCAAAATATCACATGTACTCCATCAGTCTGTATAGTGTATGAATTGTATGAATAAAAATGCTAATCTAAGACATAGATGTATAGATAGATATAAGTAAACATCTAACTAAATTTGGGCAAAAAATCAAAATTCAAAACCACAGAGAATAAGTATGATGCATTTGACTATGTTCATAGTAAAATTTTTATTGTATTATAAAATTAATAGACATAAATAGAAAATTTTGAAATGCATATGGTAGACAAATGGCTAACAACCTTTATGTTGAAAGAGGTCTCACTAATAGCAAGAAAAATGTAAACTACCCAATATAACAGAACGTATAGCACATGAGGTGGCAATGAATATACTAAAGAAAAACATATACAAATGACCAATAAACAGTGTTTAATGTCCAACTTGCCAGTAATGCAAAATGGTAAGAAATACTAAAAACAACATAAAATATTATTTCTTTCATCTACAAAGTTGAGAAAGATAATTAAATCCACAATTGTCAGTACTGGCAAATATTCAGTGAAGTAGATGCTCTCATACCTTTACCATCATTCTAAAGGGTCATTTGATATTATGATACAAGGGCTTTAAAGTTGTAAAATATTTGCCCATATTTTCATTTAAAAAAATTCTAATAATCAGATGTGTATTAACATTTTATATACAAGAATTTCCACATAACACAGTGATAAGTCCCAAACAACTGACATTTCTATTACTATGTCAGTATATACATATTTTGCTATATTATGCACTGGTTAAAATCACATTTCACGGAAAATATGATGACAAGAGAAGTTTCTCATATAGTTAAATTTAAAAATCTGATTATAAAAATTATATATCACATAAGTCTAAGAATATATATTTTAAACATGTGTAGAAAATATTACTGCATATTATATGAATTCAACCTAAACATATAGATATTTTCTATAAAAAATAAAGTTTTACACAAACCATTAACTCTTTTTAGGATGATATAATAAAGAATTTTCTTTTAAATTATGTACAAAAAATGTTATCTTTATAACTAGAAAAAGTCAGTAGATGAGATGAAACTGCTACCATCTGTCAAGTAAACGACTTCTGAGTCACTAAAAGGCAGATCCCTTCAGCTCAAGACCACCTCATCATATCTATACAGTAATGTGAGAGGGTCCCACCTCCAGGTAGCAGGGTAGCTGGGTTTAGAGTATTCACTGTCTCAGCAACTATGTACCCAGATGATTAACTGTTGTCCTAAGGTCAGCTTGCCAGCCTCCTGAGCCAATAGGCTGTGGCCACTACAGCTTTGAAACAGGAGCCAGCCTAGTGTTACAGAGTCTAACTGCTTGGATAAATATGCTACAGGTCAATGCCACAACCCCAGCATTTGTGTTAGGACTCCGATAGCCATTCCTTCTCTTTCATGTACGTATAAGAAGAACGGCTTTGTTTGATCTGGTAGTTCTAAGGCTGGGGCCTGAATTAAGGCTTTCCTAATTTTTGTGAAGGCCTTTTTAAAAACCTGTTTCCCAGAGGGGTTTCTTTTCTCCCCTTTTTGTGGCTTCATAGATGGACTTAGCAATGAGTGCGAAGTTTACAATACAACCAAAACCTGCTGCCTCTAAAGACTCCCTGGTTTTGTTGGCGAGTGGTCAAGGTAGAAAGTGCACACACACCCTGCTTCCACTCACTACCACACTCTTTTTCCTTGACTTACCATGAACTCTAAATATTTGACCCTTTTTGAGCCTATATGGACTTTTTTCCAGGAGACTTTATACCTTGCCTTCCACAGGATGTGAAGGAGGTCTTTAGTATCATTTCGGCAATCTACTAGTCAGGGCTGCAAACAAAACATCATCAATGTGCTGCAGGATAATGCACTCATCGTTAGGTGGAATGAAAACCTTGAGATCCATGGTTAGTGCTTCTTCAAATATTGTAGGATAATTCTGAAACCCTTGTGGGAATATAGTCCAAGTATACTGCATTTCTCCTCATTGGAAAGCAAAAATGGGCTGGCTTATGGAAGACAGCCTGAGACAAAAGAATGTATCATTCAAGTCTAAGCAAGTCAACCAGACTGCACTAGCAGGTATTTGTCCAAGCAAGGGGTATAGATTGGGCACCACTGGGTGGATTGTGACTGTAACTCTCTTAACAGCATGGAGGTCTTGCACTGGCCCATATTCACCAGATGGTTTTTTCACTGGTAAAAGAGGTACATTCCATGGTGAATTACACTTTCTTAAAATCCCATATTCAATGAGCTGTTCTATCTACTTCTGAATGCCCTGGACTGCATCCATGAAAATAAGGTATTGGTGCACTCTCACTGGGATGGCTCCTGGCAATAACTCTACAAAGACCAGTGCTTGATTGACTGCCAGTCCTTCTGGATTGTTTTCTGCCCAAACTCCAGGTATCCTAGAGTCAAAATCATACTTGCTGTCACAGCCTCGGGTCTATCTAGTGCCCGACCAGGGAGTGCCCCTGCATAGTCTCAATTCCCCAGACTTTGGGTGAGTGAGGGTAAACACCACTGCCTTAGATTGGCCTAGATTCAAAGTTATGTTCCCTGGTGGGCTAAAGATTTGTGCCTGCAATTTTTGGAGTAGGTCTCTTCCTAAAAGAGGGAATGGCCAGTTGGATAGGTATAGAAACTCATGCTGAATTTCCCAAGCAGCAATTACATGTCTTTTAGATTGACAGAAAGGCCTTCTTTCTGACACTCTGGTGACCCCAATGATGGTAGCATAATTTTTGGTTAATGGCCCAACTGGCTGAGTCACTATTAAGTGCTCAGGACCTATATCTACCATAAAACTTGTTTGTTGGCCCCCATATCCATTTTGACCATGGGATCCTGGAGGTGAAGGGAAAGAGAGCCCGATCTGTCTCAGTCTGCATAATTTTCAGCCTCAACCATGCCTATTAGGTCAGTACTGGATTTCAGGACACTGGAATTATCATGCCGTGGACAAGGTAAGAACCTCTGGTTTGACTGCATCTCCTAAATTTGGTTTTTCAGTAAATCAAGCACTGGTCTTTGTAGAGTTATTGCCAGAAGCCATCCCAGTGAGAGTGCACCAATACCTTATCCTTTTCTGGGCTATCATTTTTCCAATGACCTTCCCTTTTACAAACTACACATTGGTTCCTCCCTACTCTGAATTGGCCTCCTGCTGCATTTTGGTCCTTCCCTTGGCCCTGGGCACAGCCTTGGCCTTGCTGTCTTCCAAAGGATTTTCCCCTGTCAGCTAGGGTGACCACTAGCACTTTTGCCTGAGTTGTTGGCACTGTTTCATCTTTTTCTTTTAGTTTCTGTTCAGCCTCTCTCTTCCTTCTGATCATGGTTTATGAACACTTGACTAGCTTCTGATATAAGTTCAGAGGCATTCTTTCCATCAAACCCTTCAAGTTTTTGAAGCTTCCACCTAATGTCGCCCTGTGACTAACAAAGGCTGTATTTACCATTCTCTGGTAAGTGAGTATAAATTATGTAAGCCTCACAGTCTCTCATAGTACTACCTGGGGCTTTCATCAGCTTTCTGTAGTGCCTCTTTGTATCTCTGTAATTGTTCTAAATAAGGGTTTTTTTTTGGGGTCCCAATTTGTGTCAGTGTCAGGGAATTGGGCTTCTGCATATCAACATGGATCATTTTTACCTTCAGACACATTGCTCTCCAGCCAGCAAAGAGCTGCTTGTACTACTCTATATCTTTCTTCCACACAGAGCAGAGTAACAAGCAGCTGCTGACAGTCTGCCCAAGTAGGGTTATGAGTTAGGAACATTGACTTCATTGTGTCGATTACTGCCTGGAGTTTTTCTTTATAAGAAGGATTGTGATGTTTCCTATTTAAATGATTAGTTGTGGAGAAGAGTAAATAGGAGTAGACTCATTCCTCTCCTCTCACCTGCACTGTTCATTAAGATGCATTTGAGCCTGAGTGTCTTTAAGTGGCATCTACAAAACTCAGGTGTGGCCAAATCAGAGGTCCCCTGCTTCCTAGTCCTGCCTTTTCTCCCTGATTTTGGATAGTGGGGGTGAAGGTTCCTCTCTCTGAGGTGATATTTGAGTCCTGCTGCTTTCTAAGCTTGTCTACTCAAAGGACATCTGCCCCTCTTTTTGTCTGAGCCTCGCTAGAGATGGATATATGGGACATATGGAGGGGCTTCTAATTTCTCTGGAGGAGCCTGCAAAATTGGTTTCTCTTGGCTCCCTAAGAGTTTAATTTCTTTTCTGGGGGCCTTATACATTACATTTTCTCTGGCCTCCTTGGGCAACCAGGGTTTTGCAGTACTCAGCCATGCACTGTCTTAGCCACTTGGGCTGCATCTGAATTACATTTAGCCAAAAATCAATAGGTAGAAATTGATCTGGATGCCCAGGTTGGCCTGATGCCCCTGTTATTATTTCACTTGGTCAGTAATCTTCCTGTTTAGGGTGCCCTCTGGAGGCCAACCAACTCTAAAGGCAGACCACTCCAGATTACAGAGGGTCCTTAACTTCTGAAGGGACAATTAGACACAATACTCCCCTGAAAATACTTTCTTGACATTTTCTAGAGTATACTCCATAGGAGAGGGCTTTGTCTCTTTGCCTCCCTCTTCCACTCATCATGACACACACACCTCAGACATTTTTTCCAGGCTGACCTGGCCTGGCCCTATTACATGGAGGTTTGGGTAATGCTTGGTCAGGAGGGTTTCTTAATCCCTTACGGTGAACCTGCCTTTTACAGGGATGCTCCTGTTGACCTTATTCACCATCCTAGAACAAGCCAGCCACACGCTTGCCTCGGAGGGCACAGTCCATGCTAAGGAAACTGTGTCTCCCCACATCACTACCTGCATTGGTTCCTTCCAAAGCTGTCTCTTCCTCACACTTTCACACACCTCCCCCATCTCAAAAATCCTCAACAAACATGGCAGGTCCCTCCCACACCCTGGGGCAGTTCACACACACCTCTGTTCCTAAGACTTCATATGGAGCCTTTCTCAAGTCTTAGGGCTACTTGCTCATTCTGCTGGTTTCACTTTCTCTGTACTGACTCAGCGAGCTCTATCTTGCTGTTCTGTGTCAATTGCTGGCTCAGGGGGCTCTATCTCACCTTTCTGTGTTGGTTGACAGTCTGAGCTTTGTCTTTTCAGTTTCTTAATTGTGGTTTTGGATAAGCAGAAGTTTGAAATTTTTATGAAGCTCAGTTCACTTTTATTCTTTTATAGTTACTGCCTTATCTCTCTAATCTAAGAGATCTTGGCTTATCCCAAAGTCAGAAAAATAGTCTTCCACATTTTCTGTTAGAGTCATCATAGTTTTAGTTTATACATTAAATCTGTCATTCATGTCACATGTCACATTACTTTTTGATATGGTGTGAATTAGAATTTCAAGTTTTCTTTTTTTTTTTCAACATACGAATATCCAGTATTTTCAGCACTACTGTTTCCTTTTTTCATTCATCTTCTTTGGTATCTTCATAAAAGATCAATTAATTTTTTACATATTGGTCTAATTCTGTACTGTTCCATTGATATCTTTTTCTGTTGATATGTTTCTCTTGATCACTATGGCTTCATAAAGTCTTGAGAAAAGATTGTGAGTGCTCTCAGTTTGTACTTCTTCTTTCAAGATTAACTATTCTTGGACTTTTATATTTCTATATGAATTTCAGAAACAGTTTATTAGTTTATTAGTTTCTGCAATGAAGCCCATTTAATTTTCTGGGAGAATTGTATTGAATCCAGATCATTTGGGGAGAATCAACATCTTATTACTGGTTTTCAAAAAGTCATAGTTTTCAATGTAGCAATCTTGCATATCTGTTTAAAATTTATTCTTATGTTTTATAACATTACTGTAAACAGAACTTTCAATTTTTATTTTCCAATTATTTGCTGTCGGTATGTAGATATACAATTCATTTTTGTATATTGACCTTGTAATCTGGAATGTTAAATGCACTTATTACATCTAGTGGTTTGTTTATATAGAAAACTAAGAAATTTGCAAGTAAGAAGTATAGTTTTACTTCTTTCTTTCAAATCTTATGTCTTTCATTTATTTTTATTGCTTTACTATACTAGCCAGGAATTTCATAGCGTAGAACAGAAGTTGTGAGAGTGGGCATAATTGCCTCATTCCTGATCTCAGGCAGAGGCTGGGTGTGATGTGGGAAGCAGGAGGGACTCACTGGTGTTGGAGGAGAACCACGAAGAGCCCTAATCCAGCAACAACTGCACACATGCTGAAAGAATTTATGAAAGAATGACTTGAATGCCTTATATTTTTATTTTATTTCATTTATTTTGAGATAGGGTCTCGCTCTGTTGCCCAGGCTGGAGTGCAGTGGCATGATCTTAGCTCACTGCAACTTCTGCCTTCCACTTTAAGTGATCCTCCCCCTTCAGCCTCCCAAGTGGCTGGAGTTACAGGCATGTGCCACCACACCCAGCTAATTTTTGTATTTTTTGGAGAGATAGGGTTTTGCCTTTTGCCCAGGCTATTCTAAAACTTCTGAGCTCAAGTGATCTGCCTTGGCCTCCCAAAGTGCTGGGATTACCGGCATGAGCCACTGTACCCCACATCAGATATCTTAAGAATAGGAATTGGCAGTGGTGTGGAAGCCAGGGAAGCATGTGGAGGCTGTGAGGTCTGCAGTTGGGGGTGCAGTGCACACATTGAGAGTCAGGATCCTGTCATGGTGCAGATCTGACAAGCGACCTAGCTGCTCAGCAAATGACCTGGAAGTCTCCACCCAGTGTCACAGCCAGGCATTCTGAGCTCCAAGGGTACAGAGATACAGAGGCATGTGGGGAAGGCAAAGAGCCAGCTGCTGGGGTGTTCATTCTGCCTCCAAACCTCACCCCAAATCTTGCCTGTGGGTTTGGTATCATCTGGGCCTTGGGCTGAGTTGTATCAGGCAATAAATATAGCCCTATCTTTTCCAGAGATATAAATGGAACAGGTGTTGGATGTGCTCTGTTCAGTTTACATAATCACCTCCTATTTGCCCCCAAAAATCCCCTCAAAAAGTTATTGTATCATTGGGTAACAAGAGCTAGTCTTACTTGCCTTGTAGTGTAGCCCTCTTAACTCACTGCAGGGAGGAAGGGGGCAGGGGGAGGGTACTGGCTTCAGAGGCTCAGTACGAAAAATAGCAGACAGAGGAAAGGATCCAGCCACATCACAGCGTGCAGCAGGAAGAATCATGGAGGCTGCCTCTTGGGGCCTTCCCTCCTGGGTGAAGATTCCACAGCCTCAGACAGGCCCCAGCCTGTGTCTGCAGGCCTCCTGCTGTGAGGCGAGTAGGACCCACACCCCACCCTGCAGGCATTGCCCCTGGACTCCTGTGGCTGGATGTTGGGGGTGTGAAGTGGAGTCACCTGCTTGCAGCCTTCTAGCAAGTGTTCATACTGAGGGATGGCAGGTGAGAGAGCCATCTAGATCAGCTTTGGAAACTAAGGCACAAGAGACTAATATTGTCAGACTCCAGTGAGAATCCATTGTACTTTGCAATAGTAGGCCACTGGAGTATCCATTGGGAAGATTTTGGAGCAACCAGTGGCTTGGCTTGTTAAGGGATGTGGGTGAGCTGGTTTGAAGGCTGCTGCTCTACTCGGCCCCAGAACACCTTAGCAGAAGCTGGCTCGGCCACTTTTCTCCAAGAAGCTGCTTCTGCAGTACAGCCCTGGCCTTAGAGGGGCATGGAATAGCTTCAGCTCCCCATTCAAGAGGGAACTTCTGCTGCAAACCTGGGGAGCCTGAAGGACAAACCTTTGGAATGTGCCCACTTTCTGGCTCATGCCCTACTCAGGCCCCTAGTGCTGGCCGCCAGGCTTGGCTTCCCCATCTTGGATGCACTGACTCTCTCCACCTGCCTTGCCAATGACAGAGTGAACATCCTAAAGTCCAGCACTGTCCTTGTGGCTGTGCCCAGAACCCACCACATCCTTCATTGACCAAGGGCACTCAGGCCTTCCCAGTCTGTTCTAATCCCATCCATACATTTCCCCCGACAACAGCCAGGGCCTAATACCTGATGGGAGCACATACCCACTGCCAGGCTGAACAGGAGCCAGGTACTCTGGTCTGTTCTGCTGTTGTCCCCACAAACTTTATTTTGCATTTCCTCATCGCCACTGCCAACCCCCCAAACTCTCCATTCTGTATTCTTAGGTAACCATAAACTGCAATCTTCTCTAGGCAGTTCTGATAGAATTGCTAATAGCATCAGTTATTCACAAAAATGTCTGTTTAGACAAAATTCTCTGGGCATTCTACAGACACATCCCGGATCCCTGGCCCCCTTCAGGCCTGTATGCAAAGGGGACCCCTGCTCTGTGTCCTATGCCACTCCCAAGGCCCAGGCGAGGGCCTTCCCTGGAATATCTTCAGCCCACAGCCATGACTCCCCCCATTGCTAACCCCCAGGGTGCTGTGTGACTGGGCAATGGGGTGAGAGCACACGGTTGCTTGTTCTTTGAAGTGTATATAAAAGACTGTGTAAGACCATAGAGCATCTTTCTGGGTGCTCATCCTATTTTCCAAGAATGTCACCAAAAACAGTTGTCTGTGGCCACTCAGCCAGGTCTGGAAGCCCCAGGTCCTAACCAGGGCCTTCAGCTGAGGGCAGGGAGGGCTTCACAGATCAGGCCCTTCCTAGTCTGCAAGAGTAGACAATGTCACAGAGCTGGGGCAGTGGCTCACCCCATATAAAGGTTTGCTATTATAATTATGATAATTAGTTATTGTTATTACTATCTGTGTTCTGATTAGGGCAATTTACACATGGTCCCGTCCCCTGGCAACTGTCAGATTAATCGTCATCAGAAGTACAGGGTTCTGTTTCGTTTTTTTCCCAGTATATAAACAGAAACATAAGGTGTGGCACGTGGCAGGGATGGCTGCTTCTCCTTTGCATGTGGCTATTCCTCACCAAGCACCCACTCCTTGCCAATCTCTGCCATGCCAGGCCCTCAGCTCCCTCTCCAGTCCTCACAGTGACCCCACCAGGTAAGCAGCATTGTTTCCACTTGATAGATGAGAAACCTGAGGTTCAGGGAAGTGAAGGAACTTGCCCCTTTCCAAACTCTAGAAGGAGGAAGTGTTGGGATATGATCCCAGATCTATCTGACCCCAAAGCCTGTACCACATGTATGAGAACTTCTTGGGTACAAATATGGGACTGCCACACAGGTGCTTCCTTTTGGGTCTGTGTTTTTCAAATGCTTACACAGAAATAAATGCCAAGTCAACAGCTACTTTTGTCTTCAGTGAAGGCCCTGCCATGCTGTCGTGTGGCTTCATTGGTTGTGGTTACAAGGCATGTTCTTCGCTCCAACACCCCTGTGCTTTCTAGGGAAGTGGCTTGCCATCTAAATGGAGGTGGGCTGGGACTATCTTCATTGTCTCCAGAGCTGGATGACCAAGTAAGGTGAATGCCTCTTCCAAGCCTTGATCCTTTTGCACTTGAAGAAGCACATTGGAAATGCTAGAAAATACTAGAGCCTAGTATTGGAAATACTAGGGCTCTGACATTTGGATTCCTGGTTCTCCAGACAGTGAAAAGTGTGTGACTTCCAAAAATGAGAAGACTTGACATGTTCAAGGTTCTGTTTTAGAGAATAGTAATAAGACTTAGCAACTACCCTCCAGGAAATTCATTCCATTTGAGGTAGCACAGATATTGCAGTCTGGTCCAGCATTCCAGGATTCCAGAAGGCACCTGAGTGCAGAACCAGCTTATCCAGAGCATACATACACACAGAGTGTGATCGCTTTTCTTTCACCATATTTACTGTCTCTTCAATTTCTCATGTATCTGTCCATCCATCCACCCACTCATCCATCCATCTGTCCATCCATTCTTTCATTTATCTATCCTGTTTATTCATCCACCCACCCATCCACCCATCCATCCATCCTTCCATCCATCCATCCATCCATCCATTCTTTGATGCATGCATGGACGGACACATGGATGGATCCATCCAGTCATCCCTTAGTCCTATCTGTCCATCCATCCATTCATCCATGCATCCATCCATTTATTACAACCAAACATATTCAAAGCTTTTGTTCCTATTCTTTCCTTAACCTGAAACGCTTTTTCCCAGAGGTCCGTATGGTCCATCTCTGCTTCTTTCCTGAATGTGCTCAGGTTTCCCTTTCCTAGCAAGTCCTTCCCTTACCACCCTATAGAATAACAGCGGCTCTCCCGGTGTTCCTCTCTATTCTCCTTCTTCTACTTTAGTTTTTTTAATACCATTTGTTGAGGCAGCTGTTTTATGTTATATGATATATATTATATGACAGCTGTTTTATATTTTACAAATATATCACTGACCACCTCATATAAAAACAGCAACTCTCCCATTGTTCCTCTCTATCCTCCTTATTCTGCTTTAGTTTTTTAACATCATGTGTTGAGATACTCTATATTATTTTGTTTATAGGAGGATAGAGCATTTGTTAGCTTCATTATAATTTTATTATATCCTACCCTAAAACAGTACTAGTTCTAAAATAAGTACTCAATGTGTATTTATTGAAAAACTGAGTCAATGAAGGAATGAATATTATAAATAAGTATATGCTATCTTTAAGAATCACTCTTTTGGAAGATTACATACTTAATTCCAATGGTGCCATTTGTAACTTTTTAAAATTAATAATTACTTGTGTCATGCTAAGCATGTATGCATTTTTATTTCTAACTCATGATACGCTGCAGGAGGGTGATGTATCCCCACTGTTAAGATGAAGAATCTGGGGCTTCCCAAAGTGACATAGCTCATGGATGGCCAGCCCAGGCTTCTGACTCAGTCCATCTGCAGCCAGGCCCCTTCCCTACTCAACACGGACTCTCAGCCATCTCTGACGTCCTTTCACAGAAGCCTCTCATACCTGTTTTAAGAGCTGCACACAGAGCCCATCCCCATCTCCCTGTGGCCATACCCAGCCCTTTGCCATGTCCATCTGACATGTTTATTTACCGCCTTGTCTGATTCGGCACCAGATTATTTTGACTGCTTCCCAAACTCCATCAAAAAGTATAACTGTGCCTGAAGACAAGACCTAATGTGCTGCTGAGGGCAATGCCAAAGGGGCTGGTCTCCACAGCTCATTATCCCAAAGTTTAAATTCCCAAAGGAAAAATTTAGAAAAACCATCCAATTAGAAATGTCCCATTATTTAGGAACAGTGACAATAAATAGATAAAACTTCAACCAAACTAAGAAGGTAGAACTGAGGACACAAGATTTATCACAATTTCAGAGGGTAATGATAGTTCCAAGTTGAGGAAACAGAGGGGGATAAGTGTATGAAATTGATGGTAGAGCCTGGAAAGACACATCCAGCAAGCAGGAAAAAAGATATCCAAGAAAATTTTGAAACTCACTAGTGAGAGAATGAATAACCATAGTGTAGATATAAATTTGATGTTACTGGATGTTAATATCTCAAAGTAAAAAAGCAGCATTCAAAAATGTAAAGTAGAAGGGCAGCATTCAAAAGTGTACATACAAGATGAAAAATTACATTAAAATACCTGGAGAGAAGCATATGTGGCCAGGAGTGGTGGCTCACACCTGACATCCCAGTGCTTTGAAAGGCTGAGGGAGAAGGATCCCTTGAGGTCAGGAGTTGGAGACGAACCTAGGCAACATAGCATGACCTTGTCTCAAAAATTAATACTAACAAAAAAATTAAGCAAGCTGCCACATGCCTAGAGTCCCAGCGACTCAGGAGGCTGAGATACTGAATATATCCATCTCCTCCATTTTTCTTTTATCCTTTGGTAGTCTTTCCCTCCCACTCCTGTTTTCATTCCAAATCAACTAACCACCACTGTTCAGTTTTTTGTCACTATAGATGAGTTTGAATTGCATATATAATTGTATATAAATAGAACCATTAAAGTAAACATTATTTTTTGCCTGATTTTTTAATGCCACATAAATTATTTTGTGATTCATCCATGTTATTGCACTTACCTATAATGCATCTATTTTATTGTGATTCTCCCTGTAGCAGAAACCAGTTTAATATGCTGTATATGCGCCCTGTGAGACAAGCCTACCACCCACAGCCAGAAATCCCTAGGGCAGAGCACCCTGCAGTCCATGTCCAGCTTTTGGGCACTCAGGAAGGGAAGAGCAATGTGCATCAAGTTCATAAAGAGAATAAAACAGGCTCAGGTGAGCCCAGGCCAGCAAGCCTCCAGCCAGTGTTTGTCTGCGGTGGCTGCTGGGCTCACAAACCCTCCTCAGTGCGGGCCAGACCCAGCCTTGAGCAGCTGGAGGTAGGTGAGGGGTGGACATAATGGAGGTTGAGCCAGTCTGGCAGCCACTCAGAGGAGCAGCAGGTGCTTCTCCACCTTCCTGGGGCCTGCTGCTACCAGCACCTGCCCACCATCCCAGCACAGGCCACCTCCTCACTGAGCGCCCCTTGCACTCAGACACAGAGATGCCATGCAGTGCCTGGCCAGTCTGTCATCCACTCCAGCCACTGCAGCCTGGCTTGCACTCTGGGCACCGTGTCACCTGCGCCAGCTGCTTCTGTCTCAGACTGCTCAGGCAGGTCCTGGGACACACACTGCAGGGCGCTGGAAGGGATAGCAGGTGGGGTGGGGTAGCTGGCAGTGCTAGCCTGGGGGACACTGGGCTGGGGCGCCTGGGGTTGCTGGGCTGCGCTGACCACAGGGCTGACTGAGTCAAGGCATCCTCCCTCCTGAGCGACATCAGGCTGAGGGCCCAGGCTGAAACCTCTCATGTGCTGGTGAGCTGCTCAGTGGTGGGCAGCTGGAGTGGCACAGCTGACTCTATGTCCAGCACCTCATCCATGTGAAAGCACGAGTGCCAGATGCTCAGAGAGATCGTGGGCACCGCCCTAAAGGGCTCAGTGAGGCCATGAAGGCCTCGTGGTGCTCCTTGACTCACCCCACCATCTCCTGGCTGAAGACGGCAGGAGGCCTGAGCTGAAGGCTGCTCCGATGGGCTGCTGGTTCAGCTCCAGGGCTTGACTGTGTGCTGGGAACCTGGGAACCGGATCCCGAGACACAGTCCTTGACGGTGGGGTCCCGTGATCTTGGCGGAGACCTTGAAAGGCAGCCACCACGGTTCTGAGTTAGCCACGTTGCGCTCCCCAAAGCGCTTGAGCATCATGTCCCAGACACCCTGAGTGACCCTGGTGAAGGTCGTCATCTTGCAGCCATTGTGGCGCGTGCCCACAAGAATGTCCACGCTGTGGAATATCCTGGCAGCAGCAGCCTTGGAGGGTCGGGCGGGGCGTGAAAGCACTGGGAAGCAGGCACCTTCCCACCCCGCAGCGCCTCTGGGCCCCACAGCTTGTCTGCTTCCCGTGCTTCCCGCGCATAGGGCTCCCCAGCATTCTGGGCACCGGGTCCACTGCCAGCACACGTGAGCTCAGACAAGGTGAACTTTCAGGCTCCTTGTCTGGCTGGGCTGCCAGGCCGGGCAGCTGATCTGCTGAGGGGTGGCTTTCTTCATCTTCTCGCCTACAGGACAGCGGGCTGGAAACTGCAACTGCCCACTGCCTCAGCCTCCTGCACCTGTCATCCTGGTGGCGCCCTGGTTGCAGACAAGCAGCGGGCATGGCTGCAGCCACGTGTCCTGGCACAGGTGGCAGTGGAAGGCGGCCTCCTTTCGAGGCTTCCATGGCGGCCAGCACCGCCCACACGCACCCTGCCTCGTTGACATTGTCTTCCCTGGAGGCGAAAGGACTGAAGCGAGGTTCCAGGGTATTGGCCCCACGGAGATGTGCATGCAGGGCTCAGGATCCGCACTCTGGCGCTGCGGCACCGCGCCTTTCAGCAGCAGCTGGAACTCCTGCAGCAGCGCCCCGGGTGGGATGCTGGGGACTGGGTCCTGGCGGGCCGCTTCTTGTCTTGGCCCCTGCTCCTCTTCTTGTTGTTGAACCTTTGTCACTCTACCAGGAAAAGCATCCAGGCGTCCCTGATGTCGACACTGCCAGCGCGCTCAGCCGGGCTCAGGGAGAGGCGGTTCTTCCCTGGGCCCCCTGGGGGGCCAGCAGGCCTATAGAGAGGAGGAGTAAGGGGCTCTGCAGGGCAGCTGGCTGGGACCCTGTGAGGGGCGGGTCAGTCTGGGCTTCAAGCTCAGCCTTTCAAGATTTCCCCGGACCCACGGCTTATAATGCACATGAGTCCCACGCCTTGTGCACCTCACGGTCACCACCCCTGACCTGCTCCCTCTCGTGTTGCAGCAGAGGGTGTGTAGGGGAGAGAGGGGCGTAGAGAGAGAAAAGCCCGGGGAGGGTGAAGATCTTTTCATAAGCTTTTCCCCATCTGTATGCCGTCTCTGATGCGAGCCTCTTTTGGCCTTTTTTCCATTTACTAATTGGGGTGGTTGATATCTTATTGTTGTTTTGTAAGTGGTTTTTAATGGTCTGGATGCAATACTGGTGTTTTGGAAATATTTTCTCCCTGTGTCTCGTTTCTCCATTCTTTTAATATTTCCTTTCCCAGAGCGAAAGATTTTATTGTAACAAAGTCACACCAATATCTTCTGTCATGGTAGAAATTTGTCTTTTATGTTCTTTAGTATTGTATCTACAAAACCCAAAGTTACCCAAATATCTATTCCTTTTGTTATTTTACAGAAGTTTTACCACTTTTTGATTTAAATTTAGGTCTAATAATTGAACTTGGGCCGGGCGCGGTGGCTCAAGCCTGTAATCCCAGCACTTGGGGAGGCTGAGGCGGGTGGATCACGAGGTCAACAGATCGAGACCATCCTGGTCAACATGGTGAAACCCCGTCTCTACTAAAAATACAAAATCTTAGCTGGGCATGGTGGTGTGTGCCTGTAATCCCAGCTACTCAGGAGGCTGAGGCAGAAGAATTGCCTGAACCCAGGAGGCGGAGGTTGCGGTGAGCCGAGATCGCACCATTGCACTTTAGCCTGGGTAACAAGAGCAAAACTCTATCTCAAAAAAAAAAAAATTGAACTCATAAAAGTAGAGAGTAGGAAAGATTACCAGAGGTTGTGTTGCCTGGGAGAAAATGAGAAATTGTTCACTGGTGCAAAGATTCAGGTAAACAGGAGAAATATGTTTTGAAATCTATTGTACAGCAGGATGACTACAGTCAATAATAATGTAGTATATATTTCAAAATAACAAAAAGTAAATTTCAAGTGTCTTACCACAAAAAATAAAATTGAGATGATAAATATGTTATGCTTGATGTAGTCATTCCTCATTTTATACACATATCCAAGCATCCCATTGTACCCCATAAATGTATGCAATTATGGTTTGTCAATTTAAAATATTAGTAACCTAAAATTGTGTCCTTTAATTTTTGAGGTGCAAGGTCTGTGTCTCAGTTACTTTTTTGCATATACTATATATACACACATGCCATAGATTCATCACTTTTTGAAAAAGCTATCCTTTCTCCATTGAACTGCTTTTACCTTTTTCTAAAAGATCAATTGACTGTGTTTGTGGGATCTTATTTCTCAGTTCTCTATTCTATTCCATGGATCACTTTGCAAGACCTTGAACTTTGTTCCTCCTCCTCTACAACATTGTTGTCTATTCTGGTTAGTTTGCCTTTCTATATAAACTTTATAATTAGTTTGTAAATTTTCACACAATAATTTGTTCATGTTTTGACTGGAGTTGTATTGAATTTATAAATCACATCGAACAGAATTGACATTTTAACAACACTGAGTCTTATTTTGTGAACACGGATGTTTCTTCATTCATTTAGATTTTTAATTTCTTTCAGCAGATTTCTTTTCTTTTGTTTTTTGAGAAGGAGTTTCACTCTTCTTGCCAAGACTGGGCAATGATGTGATCTCGGCTCACTGCAACCCCTCTCTCCCAGATTCAAGTAACTCTTTGACCCAGTCTCCTGAATAGCTGGGATTACAGGCACCTGCCACCATGCCCAACTAATTTTTGTATTTTTAGTAGAGACAGGTTTTCACCATGTTGACCAGGCTGGTCTAGAACTCCTGACCTCAGGTGATTCACACTCCTCTCGGCCTCCCAAAGAGCTGTAATTACAGGTGCTAGCCACCATGTCCAGCCCTCTTTTAAATAGATTTTACAGTTTATCTCATATGAACCCTGCCCATATTTTGCAAGATTGTGTCTATTTCATTTTTTGATGCTAATGCAAATGGTATTGTACTTTTAATTTCAAATTCTGGTTGTTCATTGCTGGATGTAGAACAGCAAATGATTTTGTGTACTAACCTTATATCATGCAACCTTGCTATAATCTAGAAGGCTTTTTGGCTGATGCTTTGAGATTTTCTACATAGAAAATCAAGTTATCAGTAAGCAAGGAGCATTAAAATGCCTTTTATTTTATACATTTTATTTTATTTTCTTGTCTTATTGCCTTAGCTAGGATTTTAGTATGATGTTGAATAGAAACAATGAGAGGGAATATCGTTTCCTTGTTTTTTTTTTTTTTGAGACAGAGTCTTGCTCTGTCACACATGCTGGAGTGCAGTGGCATGATCTCAGTTCACTGCAACCTCCACCTCCTGGGTTCAAGCAATTCTCCTGCCTCCACCTCCTGAGTAGCTGGAATTACAGGTGCACACCACCATGCCCAGCTAATTTTTGTATTTTTAGTAGAGATGGAATTTCACCATGTTGGTCACGCTGGTCTCAAACTCCTGACCTGATGGTCTGCACACATCAGCCTCCCAAAGTTCTGGGATTACAGGCATGAGCCACTGTTCCTGGCCTCCTTATTTCTTAGGTGTAAAATGTCTAGTTTTTCACATTATGTATGATATTGTCTATATGCTGTTCTTTTAGTAGATGTTCTTTTTCAGTTGAGGAATTTCCCTTCTATGTCTAATTTATTAGTTGGAAGTTTTAACCATGAATGGGCTTTGGATTCTGTAAAATGCTTTCTTGACCTATTAATATAATCAAATAACTTTTCTTCTTTAGCTAGTGTGTGATGGATTATCTTAACTACTTTGAGTGTTGAGCCAGTCTTGCATACCTGGAATAAGTCTCACCTGGTCATGGTGTCTAATTCAACAATGTATTGCTGAATTCAGCATGCTAATATTTTGTTGAGCATTTTGATGAGCGATATATGTCTGAACATTTATTTTTCTTTACATGTCTTCTGCTTTTGGTATTAGAACCTCATAGAATGAGTTTGGATATGTTCCCTTTGCTTCTGTTTTCTGGTAGCAATTGTAATTGGCATCTTTTCTTCCTTAAATGTTTCATACAGGGCCAGGCAAGGTGGCTTATGCTTGTAATCCCAGCACTTTTGGAGGTTGAGGTGGGTGGATCCCAAGGTCAGAAGATAGAGACCATCCTGGCCAACATGGTGAAGATGTTTACAGTTGCAAAGATTCAGTCTCTACTAAAAATACAAAAATTAGCCGGGTGTGGTGGTGCACACCTATAGTTCCAGCTACTCAGGTCACTGAGGCTGAATAATCGCTTGAATCTGGGAGGTGGAGGTTGCAGTGAGCTAAGATTGTGCCACTGTCAGTGCACTACAGCCTGGGCGACAGAGCGAAACTCCATCTGAAAAAAAAATGTGTTGTACAATTCTCTACTGAAATGATCTAGGGCTGTGGGTTTCTTTCTTGGAAGGTTGTTAATTATTCATACATTTCTATACTAGACAAAGACTTACTCGGATTATCTGTTTCTCTTTTTATAAGTTCTATGGACTAAATTTTTGTGTCTCCCCAAAATTAATGTACCACTACCTAATCCTCAAAGTGATGGTATTTGAGGTCCTTTGAGAGGTGATTAAAGTCATGAGGATGTAGCCCTCATAGGTGGGATTAGTGTTTTCTTTAAGAAAGATTCTTCACCCCTTCTGTTATGTGAGAACATCTTGAGAAGATGGCTTCCATGAGGCAGAAAGTGAGTCCTCACCAGACACGAAATCTGTTGGTGCCTAGAATTGATCTTGGACTCTCTAGCCTTCTCCAGAACTATGAGAAATAAGTTTTTGTGTTTATAAGCTACCCAGTTTATGGTATTTTGGTATAGCATCCTGATCAAGGTAACACAGGAACTTGTGGTAGTTTGTATCTTTCAAGATATGGATCCGTTTTGTCCAAGTAATCAAATTTGTGAGAACATAATGTTTATATTATTCATTTATTATCCTTTTAATGCCCAGGACATCAGTGCTGATAACCTTTCCTTTCTGATATTAGTAATTTTTGGCTTCTGTCTCTCTGTTTCTCAGTTGACTCCTTTCCTTCATTTGCCATCCTCTTTCTGCCTCTTTGTCCCTTTCTTTTCTCTTTCTTTTCTTCCTTCTCCTCCTCCTTCTTCTTCATCTTCTTCTTATCCATTAGATTATATAAAAGTAAGCAAAATAGAGATTTTATTTTACATTCATGTATTTTACATTCATGTATCCTTTTCTAAGCTCTTCCTTCTTTATGTACATACAAATTTCTTATTTTTCTTCCAGAAAATCTTCTTTTTAATTCTTTACAAAGTAGATCTACTCATAACAAATTTCCTCAGCTTTTGTTTGTATGATAAAGTATTTTTCTCCTTTAATTTTGAAGGATAATTTTACTAGATACAAAAACATCAGTTGATTGTATTGTTCTTTCAACACTAAATATTTCACCTTACTCTCTTTTGATTGAATGGTTTCTGACAAGAAGTCCTGTGCAAATCCTATTCTTGCTTCTTTAAAAATAAAGTATTTTATTCCATTCACTTTCAAGAATGTGTGTGTCTTTGGTGTTCTGAAGTTGAAACATAATTTGTTCAGATGTATGTATATTTTGGTATTTTTCTGGACTTCCTGTATTTGTGGTTTCAGTACTTAATGTGGGAAAATTCTCAGTCAACATTACTTCAAACACTTACCTGCATTTTTTTCCCTTCTCTTTCTAGCATTCCCATTGTGTGAATGCTACATGCTACAAGAATTCTTGAATATTCTCTTCTTTTTCCCATTTTATCTCTTTGTGTGTAGTTTGGGAAGTCTCTACTGACGTATCTTCAAAATGACTGTTGTTCTTGACTGTGTTCAGTTCACTGATAAACCTGTTGAGGACATTTTAAATTCTGGTTGCAGAGTTTCAATTTCTAGCATTTCCTTTTTATTTTTATTATTATTTTTTAATTAATTTTTTTTTTTGAGATGGAGTTTCGCTCTTGTTACCGAGGCTGGAGTGCAATGGTGCAATCTTGGCTCACCATAACCTCCGCCTCCTGGGTTCAGGCAATTCTCCTGCCTCAGCCTCCTGAGTAGCTGGGATTACAGGCACGTGCCACCATGCCCAGCTAATTTTTTGTATTTTTAGTGGAGACGGGGTTTCACCATGTTGACCAAGATGGTCTTGATCTCTTGACCTCATGATCCACCTGCCTCGGCCTCCCAAAGTGCTGTATTTTTATTTTTTAAGAGAAAGGGTTTATTTCTGTCATTGAGGCTGGAGTGTAGTGGTATGAACATAGCTCACTGTAGCTTCAATGTCCTGGGCTTTAGAAATTCTCCCACGTTAACCTCTGAAACCACAGGCATGTGCCACTATGCCTGGCTAGTTATTTGGTTTTTAGAATGTTTTTTGTAGGGAAGGGTCTCACTTTGTTGCCTGTGTTCGTCTTAAAACTTCTGGACTCAAGTGATCTTCCTGCTTCAGCCTGGAATTATAGATGCGAGCTGGGATTACACACGAGACATTGTGCCCAGCCAAAATCGATACATTTAAAATATACTGTTTTTAATGTATATGAAAGAGGGAGAATGACTATAAGCATTTCATTAACATTTTGTGAGAAGCCCAATACAAATAAAATTTCATGTGATTATTACTCACTTCTCCAAATGTTCAGCTACTTATCCAAGAAATAATTCTTTGGCTGATTTTTGGTGTTTTATTTTCTACAAGTAGTAGCAAAGTAATGACATGGCTTCTGGCATGAGGCTTTACTAAGACACTTGGTGCCTGTTACCAGCATTGCTGGGAGCTCCTGAGGTAGGCAAGAAGGCCAGATGTCAGGGAGACTACTCAAGAGCTAAGAGCCAGAGAGGTAAGCCAGGTGCTATTCAACAAAATTGCCACGTCTAGGGGGTGTGCTGAGAATCCAACAGAAGTCTGTGTCAGGCGCCATATGCCGTGTCTGAGGTGAGTGCCTGGGATTGTTGAATGGCTGGAATTCTCCAGAAACCTGGTTTATACAGTGCAGTTGAAACTTGAAGCCACATCTGATGCACTTGAGGCAAGGCTGATTAGAACTACATGATTGGAACCACGGGCTGGCTAGGTAGGATGGGAGGGCCCATGCACATCAGGGCAGACCTGTGCAGGCAGGCAGATGGTCTTCACAGCCCAGCAGGCTGCCCAGTACCTCCTCGAGGCCCAGTAGACTAAACACACTTGAGCAATGACTGCCTCTGTGCGTGGGAGCTATGGTCTTGTTTCCAGTAAACTGTCCCAGCAAGAAGGAGCTTCTGTTGTGCTTTCAGACTTGACCCTACTGATCTGGGCTGGGGAATTCTGTGTCTGTTCATGGCTGGTCATTATTGTCTACAAAACCTGTTGTGATCTGTGAGAATTTTTATGACTGGCTCAAGGTCATGAAAATAATATACTATGCTATTTGCTCAGGCAATATATCTATTTTCAAGTGAACATTGTTTCTAATTTTATATTAAGAATTACATGGAAGAGGAGCAGGGGAGGTATATACATGAAGATGAATCCATCATCATTCCTTTAAACTACTGAACCACACTTTCTGATAGACATTGGAGTGGGTTGCTGCAAGCAGAATGCCTGCATTGGAATTCTCATTCCACAGCTTTCTGCTGTGTGATAGTGATTAACTTACTTTCTCTCTGTGTATCATTTTCCTTTTCTCTAAAAGCAAATAATAGACCTCATAGACTGTCATGAAGATTACAATAATTTATATATGTAAATAAGACTCAGAACATAGATTGTCCATAAATTTTAGCCACTGTTACTGCTCCTATTGACCTGAAGTATAAAAACAGAAATGTGCCCTGGCCCTTGCCTTGGGTGGAATCAGAAGAGAAGCAATTGTTCAGGGAAATGTTTGTATCAGGCATTTTCATTATTCAAAATATTATTAATAATGTGCTCTAGGATAATGTTAC
The DNA here is from genome assembly GCF_049354715.1 of Callithrix jacchus. Taxonomy (NCBI): domain Eukaryota; kingdom Metazoa; phylum Chordata; class Mammalia; order Primates; family Cebidae; genus Callithrix; species Callithrix jacchus. The sequence continues at coordinate 4,972,526 of NC_133518.1, forward strand.
CAAATAAAAATCTTAAAAAGAAGCCTATGGTACAGAATAAGAAAGTCTTACTGTGCGTGGGTATGCTTTGACATTCTGGAATTCCTCTGTCAGTCATAAGCTTCAGAGATTTCAGGTATTTGGGTCAACTTGCTGGTAACAACGGCCTGGTTCAAACCCTGTCTAACTCTCAGCATTTGCTATTGCCATCTTCATGGTCTCCCAGTCTCTAACTTCTCATGATCTATTTGCTGTCCTACTGCTACAATAACCTTGCTAAAGGTCTCTTACCTCATGATCTTCCTTTTCCCGGCAAAACATTTCATTGTTTCCCTCACAACAGAACACATTACATACACACATGCACACACACACACACACCATGAACACCCCATACACACAAATCACACACCAAAAACTCACACATTTCACACACTATGAACACCCCATACACACATGCTCATACCACACATGCTACATGTACCACACACATCACACTTACCACCTACACTAACATAAAAAACACATACTCATACCACACACACCACATACATCACACACTCTCATGAACAAAACACCACCTACACTTACACACACCACATACACACAAACCATACACACAGCATGCATAAAACACACACGAAACACTCCCTATGTACTCAACACTCACATACCACACAGACCACACACACACATGCATTCCATACGCACATCATGAACATCCTAATATACACGCACTCATCACACACCAATCAAACTCATATACACACCACTCACACCACACACACTACCACTATCCCTCATACTCACATACCACACACCACACACACACCTTCCACACACACACAGACACCACACACACATCACACACTTACACCATACATTGCACTCACCATCTACTCAAACACATACCCCACACACACACCACAAATATCCCCCATACACCCACACCCACATACACCCACACCACATACTCCACACACACACCATGGACACCCCATACACATGCCACACCCACACACCAAGCCGACTACACACCATATATACTTACACACATGCCACATAAACACAAACAACCCACACTCACAAACATCAGTCTCCCCTATACTCTCACACACAAATTCATTCACCAACTCACACACACTCACATGCCCACACTCATATACACACACACTCACTCCTTGAAAGACTTCTCATCATTCACTGATCCCTTCCTGACCCCAAACCACACCCACCTGGCTACCCAGGCTTTCTTCCACCAGGACCTCAATAGCCCCTCCCTCCAGGGACTTCTCTCCACTTGGCTCCCTGGGGAGCCTCTGTTCCTCCTGCAGCTCTTGCTTCCCACCTCCCCATGCATCTTCTCACCGATTTCTCTGGATCGTCTTGGTGATTTTACCAGTGTGTCCCCCATGATAGGTCTCCTCACATACACTGCTGGCACCTTTTGACAAGCCCAGATCCTGGCGCTGATAGTACCTTGGGCATTACACATCCCTGCACCTAGGACTGCATCCGGCACACAGTGTGTGCTTAGTTACAGTTTCTAAACATCTGCATGCATGAATGCACACGGGTATTAGCATCAACATTTAGAAGGTGCTTTTCCTTTGTATTGAACCTGTGGACTAATTGATTTACCTGACAGCTTGTAATTCAGTTGGGGTGAACTGTCTCAGGATTCTTGTTTCCTAACTTACTCATTGGAGTGTTGTACCATGATTACATTGCCAAAACTACTTTAATAGCATCTGTGCTAAATATTTTTTTAGCTTTGGTTGAGGCTTACTTGACATATACAAAAAAGCACACATTTATTTTTTATTTTTTTATTTATTTTTGAGATGGAGTTTCGCTCTTGTTACCCAGGCTGGAGTGCAATGGTGCGAACTCGGCTCACCGCAACCTCTGCCTCCTGGATTCAGGCAATTCTCCTGCCTCAGCCTCCTGAGTAGCTGGGATTACAGGCATGCGTTACTATCCCCAGCTAATTTTTTGTATTTTTAGTAGAGGCGGGGTTTCACCATGTTGAACAGGATGGTCTTGATCTCGTGATCCACCCGCCTCAGCCTCCCAAAGTGCTGGGATTACAGGCTTGAGGCACCGCACTGGGCCACACACATTTAAAATGTACAAGCTGGGGATGGTGGCTCATGGCTGTAATCCCAGCACTTTGGGAGGCCAAGATGGAATGACCAATTGAGTCGAGCAGTTTGAGTCCACCCTGGGTAACAGGGCAAACTCTCTCCTCTCTACAAAGTATACAAAAGTCAGCAGGGCATGGTGGCCCATGTCTGTGGTTCCAGCTACTCAAGAGGCTGAGATGGGAGGATCACTTGAGCCTGGGAGGTCAAGGCTGCTGTGAACTGTGATTGTGCCATTGCACTCTAGGCATCTTACCTGGAAGACACAGTGAGAGCCTGTCTTTTAATAAATAAATAATAGAAAGTTCAATTTGATATGTTTTAATGTATGTATAGACCTCTGAAACTATTACAACCATCAAAATTACCAACATATTACCCTTTTTCTTTTTTTTTGGCGCGGGTGGGAGAACAGTGTCTGGCTCTGTCACCCAGCTGGAGTGCAGTGGTACCATCTCCGATCACTGCAACGTCCTCTTCCGAGGCTCAAGCGATCCTCCCTCCTTAGCCTCCCCAGTAGCTGGGACCACAGGAATGCACCACACCCTCCTGCCCATTTTTGTATTTTGTGTGTGTGTGTGTGTATGTGTGTGTGTAGACACAGGGTCTCCCTATGTTACCTAGGCTGGTCTTGAACTCCTGGCCTCAAGCACTGCACCCACCTTGGCCTCCCAAAGTGCTGGGATCACACGCATGAGCCCCTGTGCCCAGTCATACATAACATTTCTAAGCACTTCCTTGCTTCCATTTTCCTCCCACTTCTCCCAGCCTTCCCCTTCCCAGAAAAGAACTGGACATGACTTTGATTTAGAATATAAACCTGCTTTATATGTATAAAGAGATAACAGACAGGGAAAATGGAAACAGAGACTTATTTTTTATATTAAAATTATCATGCAAAATTGAAAAAGAACAGTATTTAGAATGAAAATTAAATTATTGAAATGAAGAGTTTAGTGGATTCTGAAGCAGCAGAATAGACATATGTAAAGACAGACTCAGCAAATTAGAAGAAAGCTCTGAAATAATTAACCAGCATGCACAACAGAGAGACAAGAGTTGGAAAATATGGAAGAGATGTTAAGGGACGGGGGAAGAAGAAACACTGAAGTGATAATCTGGGAATGTCCATCTAGAGGTGTGCACTGTTGCTGTAGGATTGTACGACATTGCACCGCCAAAGGGAGCATCTCTACAATAAGAAACTGTATGAGTTCATTCACAAAGTGTTTTGATTGTCTAGAAATTAATTTCTAGACTAGAAATTATAGTTACATAATTTTAAATGATGTTTAAATTTTAAATACTAAAAATATGTAACTATATCACAAACTCTCTTTTTTAAATGTTATAGGTAATTACATATTAAGAAAATTTTGAAAAGAACAGGAAGTGTAGCTGAAATAATTTGACAGTGTTTATTGAAAACTCCCTCTGCATAGTAATGTCTGGGTCACACAAACAAAACAAAATAATCACATAGGGGCTGCTGTCAGTCAGTGAAAAGAAACACCAAATCTATTGACTGAACTCAACATGCTGATGGAAAAGTATGCCATAGCTTCATTGTATAATCACATGCTTAGTTTTTAAAGCTACCAAATGATTCCCCAGCCTGGTTGTACTGTTTCACATTCCCACCCGCAATGTGTGAGTACCCCATGTTTTCTGTATTCTCAACAGACACTTGGTGGTGTCAGCATTTTTTTTATGCTTCTCTAATAGCTATGTGCATTGAACTGCTTGCTAATGATGTAAAACCTTGTCTGACATGTTTATTTTCCATCTATACATCTTCAATGAGAGGTTTCTCTTTTTCCTTTTTTAAATATCAAGAGCTCTTTTCGTATATTGTAGTGTAGATCCCAGTCCTTTGTCAGAAATTAGGATTTTTTATTTAAATATGGTCAGTTTTGTTAAGGATCCCACATGTACTTACAACAAGTTACATTCTGTAAGTATTGGTTGCAGGGCTTTCTGTATGTCAAGTTTGTAATCAAGTTGTTCAAATTGACAGGTCTATTGATCGTTTCATCTAATTAGGGCATCAGTTTTAGAGGTAGGTTAAAATCTTCATGTATAATGTTGAATGCTTCTATTTTGTTTGCAGTTTGGTCAAGGTCCATGTTACATAGTGTGAGAGTAAATTATTATTTAAAGCTTACAAATTTAGGATTGTCAAATCACTCTCTGATTGCCATCATTTTTTTTTCTTTTTAGCTATATATCTTGCATTAATGTCAACTTTGACTTACGATTATAAAGCTATCATTTTTTTTCTTTTCTTGGTCTTTAAAAAGAATATCTTTTTCTAACCTCTGACTTTCAACTATTCTATGTATGCTTACTTAATGATTGTTTCCTGTAAGTATAACGGAGTTGTTTTATTTTTGCCTAATCAGTTTTACCTTTTATTTACAGTGTAATTACTGATAAATTGGAGCTTATTGCTTTTTCTTTTTGATTAATAAATTTCTTTTTAATTATCTGTCAGCTTGTTTCACTTTCCCAATATTTCAAGGATGCCATTGTTTTCTGTTTACTTCCTTTGTTTATATTGAGACAGTCTGACAGCCTTATATTAATATTTTATCACCTAAAAATAACATTTATTTGTTTATGCTGCTTTTAAAATCTTTCCTTGCCCCGTTTTTCTGCAGATTTATTATAATGTACCAGGTGGTTTTTCTTGCATTAACTTGACTGCTTTGTAGAATTTCTTAAATCTTTCTCTTAATGTCTATTGTCAGTTTGGGGAAATTCTTGGTGATATTGTCTTAAAATATTGCTTATTTCTCAATTCCTCTCTCCCTTTCTTCTGGAACTTCAATTACACAAATATTTTCTGTACAAACTATCAAGTTTTTCTGCTTCAGTTAGGATGTTTTGCACTAATCTATCTTCCAACTCAACCCATATGTATGCATTTTGTATTTCAGGTATTTATTTTTCAATTCTAAATTTGTTTGATTCACATGATTTCCAGTTTTCTGCCAAAACTGACAATCATCAGTTTCTTTTCTAAAACACACAAATCATAGTTAACCATTAAATTTTCTGTTATTGATAACAGTGGTATCTGGATACCCTGCTCCTTTTCTACTGTGTCTCTCTTAGTGTTGGGTCATAGGATGCTGTTTCTGGATGTTTCAGGTGAGTTTGCTTTGATTCCCAGGCTTGGCTGTGCATTCGTGTCTTCTCCAGATGACTTTTTCCTGGCTGTCAAAGGACTGCCTTGATCCAGTCAGCTGGCGGACTGATTCAAGACTACATTTTACTTTACTGACTTCCCAGTCATAACCCCAGAGATTGTGATCTTCTCAAGCAGATCTCCCTTTAAAAGATAGGCCATGAACTCCCAACTCTGTCTCCCAGCACCCACAATTCCAAATGCTCTGTATAGCTCTTTAGACTACTGGAAGCACCTCTTTCATTTGGTTCCTTTGCTTCTAATCTTAGGAAAAAAAAATTAGGATTGGGCAAATTTATCAAGAACCTAAAGCCAGGCAGCTGTCAGGCTTGCTCTCTTGTAATTCTTCCTATAGATAATAGGTCCCTCAAACTGTCACTGCTTGATAGCCCAGCTCAGGCCTGTCATATCCTGTTTCCCAAAACCATTTTATCTGAGCTGCAGATTCCTGTTTGACTGTAATACCCTAAAATGAGACTCAGCAATCCTTTGAAAGGAAAATGACTTGCAAAATGTCAAGAATAATCTTAACACGTATGCCTCTCTTAATTTTTGACTTTAAAAATCCTGTCTGCCTTATATCATTCTCATAGACCTTAAAAGATGTGCTTTTCTGTTATCATTATATTCAGCCCTCAAAACTATTCTCAGTGGGAGTTTAGGTCTGAGATTTTTGGAGAGAAATGGGGGGGTGGTTTTATTTTGTTTTGTTTTGAGACAGGGTCTCGTTCTGTGGCCCAGGCTGGATTGCAGTGGCACAATCACAGCTCACTGCAGCCTCTACCAGTTGTGCTCAAGCAATCCTTCCACTTCAGCCCCTCAAGTAGCTGGGACTACAGTCATGTGACACCATACCCAGCTAATGTTTTTTTTTCTATTTTTTGTAGAAATTGTGTTTTGCCATGTTGCCTAGGCTGGTCTTGAACTCCTGGTCTCAAGTGATCCTCCCTCCTTGGCTTCCCAAACTTCTGGGATTACATATATGTGAGCCACTGCACCTGACCTCAGTTGCTCATTTTTCTACAGCTTAGTGTCTGCTTCTTTCTTTCCTTCTTTGGTTTACTATTCTTTAAGTATATCTATGAAGGAAAAACTTATCTTAAGTCAAATTCATGGCTTTGGGTGGAAGAAGAGAGAAAAAAGAAAATGTGTGGTTTTATTATACAGTTAAAGAAGACAGTGTGCATAGCCATTCATGGTTTCCTACACGGTAGTATGTACATGGCGCCTGAGTCATGTAGAATTAAGGGGAGTCCTTTTCCCTTCAGGCTTAGAGGTGTTGCCAGCACCCTTCTGATCTGTGTTCCCTACTTCTACTTGTTTCTCCCTTGTTACACCCCTTTGACTTTGAGACGCATGCCACCATGCAAGGTGACTACTGATGTCCATCATACTTCTCTTCCTTCATGTAGCTCCTGGCTTCTTGTCACTGCTTCCTGCAGGCAGTTTCATAATTCTTGTAAAGTAACTCATGGTTGAGCCTTTTAACCCAATAACTTTTCTCTCCACTCCACTGCAAGGTATGACATCAAGGTGCAAGGTGTGATATCACTGGTTATACCTTGAACCTTGCTATACTTTGTCATAAAAATCTTAGGCACCGAACCCCTTTTTCTGACCACACTACCATATCTCTTATCATATTCTTGTACTTCCTGAAAAACTATCCCAATTTTAGATAACCTCTATTAATGGTTTTGTCAGTTTTTTGACCCAGACTGGACAACATGGCTCGTACTCATTCTTTCTCACCAGCCCCTGAACTGTGTTAAAGTTCTACTACCAATCTGTCCCATCTCTGACAAAACCTCAACTCGAGATCAATCCAGCCAACCACTATCTTCCCATATGTGTGCACAAGAAAGCTGGTGAAGAACTTGCTGATCTATAATGATATCTATGTATGATCTCAAGGCCCAAACTACTCATGCTTTTTTCCTGAATTATAGTCAGTGCATTTTCCCCATTTCCATTTGCTATTGTCTTAAGTGATCACTTTTCTCAAGCACATTCCCAGCCCTTATTTCACCTGTTCTTGGCATATTTTACTCATAAGAGGAAAAATATTTAAGGCAATCAAAACATGTAATACCTGCTTTTCAAAATCTCATGTGTGTGTGTGTGTGTTATTGTCTTGCCATTCCCACCCATTGTTAAACACTGACTATCTCACACTCACCCCACTGAAATAGGCTAACTCTACATCGATTCTGAAATTACCTCCCTCTTAGACATTTTTTAATTAAAACAACATATAGAAACTTATTACATATTGAAAAGACATACTGCTAGTCAGCTACTTTAGATATACCTATAAGTGGATATATTTAAATTCTTAAGTCCTGTACTAAATTTTGTTTTAATTTAATCTTATGTTAATTTGTTAATTCGCATAAAACAAGCACACTGCCACACTGCACTGTTAATTTGATCAAATGTAAATCAGATTCACGTTTATTAATCATTTTGGAATTTATTTTAAGCCTGCTATGTGATGGTTATATTTATAAGAACTGTAATCACAGCTTTTTATAATTATTTTTAAACTAACATTTTAAAAATTACGTAAAGAAAAAAATTGTGTTTTATTTATTTTTAACTTTAGAAAAAGTTATTTTATAATCATTTACAACTAAAGAAATTTTGTTCTTTTTTTTTGGTTTCCAGGACAATTTTAGCTTGCTAGCACTGAGAAATAATTTGTTTAAAATGAAGAAGCAAACAATGTTGTTACTCTTTTCAACTGTTTATGTGTTTGAAACAGGACTTTAAAAATAATAATTTGCAGCTGAAAAATAAAACAGATGCTAGCTTTCACGAAATATATCAGGTGCCCAAATAAAATTATTTTCTTCAATGTCATTTCTAACATTGATAAAATCGATTCCAGGCAGGGCTGCTGTCTGCATGGAGTTGGGTTCCCCAAGTCTGCCTGGGCACAGGTTTATCCAACATCATCCCAAAGCTGTGCATGTGAGGTTTATTGCTGTTAGGTGATAACCTGGTTGGAAAAAAATAAATGAATATAAATTGTCAAGTAAAAACTTGTCAAGTATATAATAATCATACAAATGCAGGACAATAAACAATGTAATAGGAAGGTGCTCAGGGAGCCGTCATATTTGTGATTGTTTTTGACTTGCATAGGAGGAGGTGCTCCTGAACATGTTCCATTTGCAAACATTCATTCCTTGATTTAACCAACTTCCACGCCTACCACTGTGAGTCACCTATCCACCAAAAATTGGGGAAATAATTATCTTGTTTTTATTATTTCTGAAATATGTTTATAGCTATTTATTTAAATGTTTAATATTAGGAGTGTTTGAAGTTTGGTGATGCTTTTTGTGAGCATAAATATGTCATAGGAACTTGACTCTTGTTTATGTCAATTAGCCTAAGGAGAAATTGGTTACGTTAGACAGAGTTTTGCTTGAATCAGTTTCCAAAGACCTTTTGTAGAATATTAAGTGGGGAATTACTGTACTTAAACATTCATCATAACATATTAGTCATTGCATTGTTTAAAACAGATCAATTTTCCCCAAATTGACTCTATAGTATATATTATTCTGATTTAAACTTAAAAATAAAGCTATCCTAATGAAACACTAAATAATTTTTTTTTTGAGTGGGAGTTTCACTCTTGTTACCCAGGCTGGAGTGCAATGGCACGATCTCGGCTCACCACAACCTCTGCCCCCTGGGTTCAGGAAATTCTCCTGCCTCAGCCTCCTGAGTAGCTGGGATTACAGGCACGCACCACCATGCCCAGTTAATTTTTTGTATTTTTAGTAGAGACGTGGTTTCACCATGTTGACCAGCATGGTCTCGATCTCTTGACCTTGTGATGCACCCACCTTTATATAGAACAAAATACAATTTTCTTTTGAAAAAATAAGCCACAATATTGTAGCTACCTGCCTTTTCACCTCCAAGCCCCTCAGTCTAAAACTCTGTCATTTCCCAGGCATGTTCTGCTTCAACCATATGTATCTTCCCCATTCTCCAAAACTACGGCATTTCTCAGTTTCCAGGGTTTTGATAGGCCATCAAATTTCTAGATTGAGTGTCAATTCTTCCTGGACAGGAGTTAAGAGTCTTTGAAGACTCAGGATTCTCATTAGACATTTCTTAACCTCTTGAGGCCAGATTAGGACTTTTTTCCTCTAGGTTTTCTGTAGAAGCCTTCATGTAACTCAGTTTCATAGACATCTGCTTCAACATCCACCTTCTTTCAAATTCTAAGCTTCCTGGATGCAATTTTGTGACTCTTGGCCATTTTATCCCCAGTCTCTAGTGTATAGCATACATATTTTTGAATAAATCAATAAAGGGAAATGTAAATTAATCAATATTAATTATACAACTACATGTTTAAATTTTATAGAAATATTTCAAAATAATCCCTTAAATCTTTGTGTTATCTTAGGCAGCATACCAAGGGCTTAGCCTTTGAAGTTCTCTTATAGGCCCTGTCATTAATTCATCTGTGATTTTAGCTAAATCATTTTATCTCAATTTCAGTTTCCTCCCCTATGAAACAAGAGAATTGCATTAAACTAACTTAAAGGAACTCTTTGGCTCTAACATCCTATTACCTTTTCCACAAACTTCAGTGAAGGCATTGCTGCCTTGCATTGATATGTCTTGTTGCAGTCAGCAACAATGTTGAACTGAAATCAGCAGTGATTATGACTCTGATTTCAAATATGTGAAGTGGCTAATTCAAAATGAAGGAAATGATATTTGATTTTTTATTTTTCCTTATACCAGGGTATTTTGTGAGTACATCTAAACTTGTTGAGAGTATAACTAAACCCTTTCAAATGAAAACGAGTCAGTATTCTTGACAGCTTAGTTACAACTGTACAATACAGTAAATGTATGATGTTTTGGTTGCTTGTGATTTTATTGTGTAGACAAGAACAATCTCATTTCTGAACAAATCCTCCCTTTGGAGCTTGCTAAATGGTTCAATAGTTCTATCCCAATCTACATGAAATACATGTGTTAAAGGCTGGGCATACTGACTTATGCCTGTAATCCCAGAACTTTGGGATGCTGAAGTGGAAGGACCACTTGAGCCTAGGAGTTCAAGAGTTCAAGACCAGCCTGGGCAACATAGCAAGATTTTGACTAGATGACAACCACCACCACAACAAAAATAGAGAAAATAAAACAGAGGGCTAAAACTCTTGATTGTGATCTCTTTCATCAGCATAACCTAGTGAGATTCCGATGCTGTTATGTGTATCAATAATTTGTTCTTTGGGAGTACTGAGTATAATTCCTTTGTAAAACTATGCATGTGTTTTTCCAATTTCCTGTTGAAGAATAGTTACAATGTTTGTATTTGGGCAATTATGAATAGAATTACTATAAACATTCATGTGGTATAATTTTGATTTTTCTTGTTTTTTTATTTTGAGATGGAGTCTCACTCTGTAACCCAGGCTGGAGTGCAGTTGTGTGATCTCAGCTCACTGCAACATCTGCCTCCCAAGTTCAAGCAATTCTCCTGCCTCAGCCTCCCAAATACCTGGGACTACAGGTGCACACCACCACGCCTGGCTAATTTTTTGTATTTTAGTAGAGACAGGATTTTACTGTGTTGCCCAGGCTGGTCTCAACTCCTGAGCTCAGGCAATCCGCCCTCCTTGGCCTCTCAAAGTGCTAGGATTACAGGCATGAGCCACCTTGTCCGGCTTAAATTTGATTTTTCTAGGGTAAATACCTAGGGTGAGATTTCTGATCATATGATTGGTATATATTTACCCTCATATGAAACTGTCAACCTATTTCCCAGAATGGCTGTACCATTTTACATTTCCACTTGCAGCCTCAGAAGTTACATAGGTAATACTTCCATTTGTGTAACATTCTCAAAAAGACAAAATTACAGGAATGAAGAATGAATCAGTAAGTAATCCAGGGCTTAAGGTGGGGGAGGGTGTCATTAAAAAGGGATAGATACCACAGTACTTTGACGTATAGGAACTGTTCTGTGTTCTGATTTTGGTGGTAGTTACACAAACCTATACACCTATCTAGTCATAAATCTATACACACAAAAAGTTCTATTTTACTGTATATCACTTTAAAATAGTTTGTTCATAGTTGAAGAAAAATTGCATGTGTCACAAAGCTGTCAAAACATAAAACTAATGCAATGTATCACCTGCAATACGAGATGTGTGTATTTTATGGATAGGTACCTCAAGAAGGGGTTTACTAAGCCTTTAATATACTCATTACAATTGTAAATCGGGCAGTGGAATAGTAAAGGCTGCTGATAAGATAAAAACTTGCCTAAAACTGAAGTACTTTTTAGTCCTTTGTTGTCTTTATGTTTCTTTAATGTCCATGAATGGTATAAATATTTCAGAACACGTAGAAAACAGTTATTTAATCGTATGATTTAATTGACTACTTGCCTTAATTGGGTTGATACAGTGATTAATAAGGATAAGTAAAAATGCACTACTATCTGTTCAGGTGCCTAAGCAGAATCATTCCTGAGGATGGAGTAAAATACCATTAATGAGTTTCAAAGAGGTACTGACAAAATAAACTCCGGTATAAATTGGCAGATGAAAAGCAACTAGGCGAAGCGTCAGAAGTCAACTCAGCTGTTTGATAAACCAAAGCAGAAGGAATTTCAGCTCTGGAAGACCATGTTTGCAGTCTCATGTCTTTCACATACCTTCAAATACAGTATTGAGCGGATGCTGAGAGCAGGTGAAGTGAGTTGCAGGTTTCCTGTCTACCCAGTACCTAACCGGACTCCTGGAATGTGGTAGTTACTGATTCCATGTTTATTTACACAATTTATACCACTGCAGAGAGCCAGGACAGGGAGAAAGGACAAGGAATCTGATTTGTAAATTAAGCTGACTAAAAAATAATTAAGGGAGTGCTTTTACTGAATAATCATATTACTAAATACAATGTTAAAACTGAAGTTAATTCATACATATACTGAAGTTATTACTTCCCCATGGGCATCAGCATGTAGAACAAGCTTTAGATTTTATTTGATTTGACTCATGCACACATGTCATTCAAGTATGGCAGATTTTATTCACTGTGCTGCAATCCATTGCAGCCAGGTGGCATAGAAGATGATGAGTTACACCAATTATTTGCAATAGCTATTTTAAGTTCACTAAACATTATCAGAATTACAAAGTGTTTATGTGTGGAAATGCATCAAAAAGATCTAACCCAAATCTCTTGATCTTGCAGATCAAAGGGGAAAATAAAAGTTGACTAAATCCCAAAGTGATCTTATCTTACAGACTTCCTTTATCGAATGCAACCCACACTATTTAAAAGTATATGGACTGCCAGTCCTTATGACATAGAGATCATTTTCCATCTCCTCCCATGCGAACCACAAGTATCACAGGCCTAGTAATGACACATGAAGCTACCAGAAGACACTGCTAAAAAGTGATAGGACAAAGACAAGCTGGTTCGAGACCCAGGACCAGAGAAACAGCACACTGTATACTCCCACAAGCAGAAGGGCACTCATATCTGCTTTTTGCCACCCCCAACTAAGCAATAGATGGCCCCCAGGAAACCCTGTTCCTTCTCCAGATGAAACTGGGACTCTTCTGACTACCAGGCAGGCTGCACTGCCAGCAAAGGGAATGGCTACAGGAGCCACACCAACAATAAGTAACCAGGAAAGTCTTCATATTTCTTGTGAGCCTAGGGCTGCCTTCTCAAAGGAAAAGTAGCTAGGAAGGCAGACCCTGCAAGAGCGATGCAGCTACATCAGTGACCTGATCCAGGAAGGCTTTGTCCCTGAAGATCTGAGATGGAGAGTCTCCTCCCAACCCAGCCACAGAGGCAGAGGGAGTGTAATAGGTGAGGGGACTTTGGGAACAGCAGTCCCTCCAACCCCACCTCACCAGTTTCTCCCCTAGCCCACCCCATGCACCTGAAGCCTGGGAAATCTTTCTGAACTCTCAGCCAGCACCAGCAGAGAGCATTGGGAACCTCCTTTGGCACTAAATCCACTCAGCAGATCAAAGCAAAACCTTAAAGTCTCCAATAATCAAACTATCACTGAAACCTCCTCCATAGTCCACAATAGGCTGAGGCTTGCTCACTAAGATTAAGGATGTAAATAACACCTAGCATTTACCAAAGGGCCAGGTAAATCATCACACATCACACGAAGAGCCAAGAAAATTATGGCTTGAATAAGGAAAGACAATCAACTGACCTCAACTGAAATGGTTCAGATGTTGGACCCATCTGAAAAGGATTTTAAAGCAGACATCTTTTTAAAATGCTTCAGTGATCATTTACAAATTTTCAGCAATCAAATTAAAACACAACTATAAATCTCAGCAAATAAAAAAGTTCTAAAAAAAGAACTAAAATGAAATTATGAAACTAAAAATACAATAATAGAAGTGAAAACCAAATGTTGCCAGATTTGCTTAATATTAGAATTGAAATGAGCAATAATAGAATAATTGAACTTCAGATCAATAGAATTCACCTACACTGAACAAGAGAGAGAAAATAGACTAAAAGGCGTATAATGAACAAAGCTTCAGAGGCCTATGGGACAAAATAGAAGGGTCTAAATTTTGTGTCATTAGAATTCCAGAAGGATAAGCTAGATGATGGTGTTGAAATTTCTTTAAAAAGTAATTGCTAAAAACTTCCCAAATATGGCAAACTCATCAATTTATAGACCAAAAAAAATCTAAGTTAACCTCTCAGAAATAAGCCCCAAAAAGTCAATTTCAAGACACATCTAATCAAACTTTTAAAAACTGAAGACAGGAATTAAAAAAAAAAACAGCCAAAAAGAAACAAAAGACAATTCTGGAACCGACAGAGAAACGCCCAGTTGAATGACCATGATTTTCCCATTTGGGATCATGGAGGCCAGAAGGAAGAACTTTCACCCACAAATTCTATGTTTGGTGAATCTATCTTTCACAAATAAATGGAGCTTAAAAAATATTATCAGACAAATAATTTGTTGTTACAAATTAAGAGTGGATGGCAGACCTACCCTTAATGGTTGGCTCAAGGACATTCTTCAAAAAAAAGAGAAATAACAAAAGTAAGCATAGAGCAGGCAGAAGAAGGATGAAAGGATGGAGCAGAAATATGGAAATATAAAATGGACTATTTTGTTCACCATGAGTTCTGGAAATCTTACTAAAGGATTAAAACAACAATTAGAACACATTCTGGTACTTCAGCCAATAAACATTAAAAGTTAAAGGGGAAAAGGGTCTTAAATACAAGTAAAGTTTCCACACTTCATTCTAAGTGGCAAATATTGATATTAGTTGTAGTGGAATGAACAGTGGCCTCACTCATGTCCTCACCTTCATTCCTTCAATCTGCAAATCTTACTTTTTAGAGCAAAGATTTAGCAAATGTGATTAAAGATCTAAATGTGGGAGATTGTCCTGAATTATCTAGGTGGGCCTGAAATGCCATCACTAATATCCATACACAAGAGAGGCAGGAGAGATTTCAGACAGAGGAGAAGATGGCCACGTGACTCTTACTGCAGAGAGTAGACTGATGTGGCCACAAGGCAAGAAATGCTAGTAGCTGCCCTAGGCCAGAAGAGGGAAGCAAAGAATTATTTCCCAAAGCCTTTGAAGTGAGTCTAACCCTGCCCACAACTTGATGCTGACTTTGACTTCCAGAACTCGGAGAGCAGAAATTGGTTTCCAGAACTGAGAGAGTAGAAATCTCTGTTGTTTTAAGCCACCAAGTTTGTGGCAATTTGCTATAGTAACAGTAGGAAACAAATTATCAGTAGATTGCTATAAGTCACATACCTTTATTGTAATGCCCAGATGCATCAGGTTGAAAACTATAAAAAGAAACACATTAGAAGATACCAGAAATAAATCAAGATTCTGTCTCAAAAAAAAAAAGAAAGGAAAAAAAAGGAAAAGTAAAAGATGAATAAACTGTGGTGTATCCATAAAACAGAATCTTATTCAGCAATTTTGGAATGAAGTGCTGACACATGCAATAACATGGCTGACACATTTTTGAACCTCAAAAAATGTGCTAAGTGGAAGCAGCCAGAAACAAAAGACCACATATTATATAACTTCATGTATAGGAACTGTTTAAAGCAGGTACATGTACAGAGACAGAAAGCAGACTAGGGTTGCCTGGGGCAGGGGCAGGGGCAGTTGTGACGTATGGGAAGTGGCTGGCAGTGAGTGCAGGATTCTTCATGGGGTAAGGAAAATCTTCCTGAATTACAGAGTGGTGATGGCTGCACAACTCTGAATATAGAAAATATCATTGAATTGTATGCTCTCAACATGCAAGTTTTATGGTATGTGAATTACATATCAATACCTATAATTTGCAAATTAAAAATAAATGTTCAAGTGTAAAAATTAAATACAAACTTTTGGATCTGTGTGGTTGAAGGAAGAAAGGATGCAGCCCACCTATTCTTAGTGTCCCACTGAACCCCTCACCCTATGTTGATGGCCCTGGATGTGCCTCCGCAGACCCTTAAGTCCCTCAGAAGGGCTGAAAAGGGTAGCTTTGGTATCCATGGCTGACCAAGTCCGTGCCCATTCATACATATCTCACCTCTTCTTAACCTTAAGGAAATTCACAGCCAGAGGACACAATCCACTGACAACAATGGCAGAGGGGGAAAAAGTAACAACGATTAAAATGCCCCCAAAATAGCTAGCATTACAGGAAGCACCTAGAGAATGTAGGATTCAGTGATGAACCTGCCAGTTACATATCAAGAAAGAAGCTAGACAACAACATAGCATTGTTGAATAAGACCCCAAATGGAAGAATTTAAACATTTCTATTGGAATTTTTGCCAATAATGGCGGGTGGTGGTGAGAAGTAACTGTCACCCGGGTAAACTCCGCCCAGCAATTTATAGTAAAACAGGAAGTAATCACAAAAGAGATAGGACTCTGACATGCCTCTAATAAAGAAGTAATAGAAATAATCAAGCACAATACTGTCATTCTCCCATGTCCTACCTGAGGATCATCCTCAAAACGAAAATTTACTGAACTTTACAGCATATGAATAGAGACCAAAATGTCATAAGGAAATTGAAAAGTTAATAATGCCCCCTTGAGACTGAACCTGTGAAGTGGATGCTGTTAGTATTATTTAATACCATCGAAAATGGGGCCAGACATGGTGGCTCATGTCAGTAATCCCAGCACTTTGGGAGGCTGAGGCAAGTGGGTCACTTGAGCCCAGGAGTATAAGACCAGCCTAGGCAACATGGTGAAACCTCCACTCTACAATAAATATAAAAATTAGCCGAGCATGGTAGTGCACACCTATAGTCCCAGTTACTTAGGAGACTGAGGTGTGAGAATCGCTTGAGAATGGAAGGTCAAGGCAACAGTGAGCTGAGATCATGCTACGTGCACTCCAGCCTGGGTGACACAGTGAGACCATGTCTCCAAAAAACAAATAAAAAAGAACACATTTGAAAGTAGCAGAAAGGACATTGCATGTTCCCGACACAAAGAAATGATAACTGAGGTGATGGATATACTAATCACCATTATTTGGTCGTTACATGTTGTATAATACACAGGATCAAAATATCACCCTGAGCCTCATAAATATGTATAATTGATATGTATTGTTAATAAAAATAGGAAAAAATAATGCATGCGATTACTGTGTGCTGACAAATTTGCTAACAGGATAGATGTCGTGTGTATTTTAACATAATTTTAAAAGTTGATATAAAGCTTTAAAAACTAGATGGAAGTGGAAATCAGTAAGTATTTGATTAGCAGAAGTGCAGTATTGAATGCAGAAATTTTAAAAGTTCTATAAACCATATCCCCCTTTGTTCTTTTTAAAAAACACACAGTTTTGGCAGGCCATGATGGCTCACCTGTAATCCCAGCAATTTTAGAGGCCAAGGCAGGAGGATCACCTGAATCCAGGAGTTTGAGACCGGCCTACCCAACATGGTGAGACCTTGTCTCTACAAAAAAATAAATAAAATTAGCCAGGCATGGTGGTGCTCTCCTATAGTCTCAGCTAATCAGGAGGCTGAGGAGGAAGGAGCCTGGGATATCAAAGCTGCAGGGAACCTAGATCATATCACTGCACCTCAGAATGGGAAACAATGCAAGTTCCTGTCTCAACAGTAACAACAACAACAACAAACAGCAACAACAATAACACAATTCCTGGCCAGGCACGGTGGTTCACACCTGTAATCCCAGTGCTTTGGGTGGCCAAAAGAGGAGAATCGCTTGAAGCCAGGAGTTAAGAGGCTGGTCTGGGGAACACAGTGAGACCGTATCACCACACAATAATTTTTTTTAATTAAAAAATTTCTCATCGAAGCACAATATTCAGGCACAGGTTTAGCAAAGAGGAACTCCAACACAGCAACCACAAAGTACATCACTCCCAAGCATTGCAGCACACCAGGAATGTGCACCTTGTCCCAAGACACTGTGGAAGACATGTTAGGTCAGTGTTAGCCAAGACTTGTCATCTCATCCCAGGAAAACAGTATTTGTTTCCTAAAGGGGAAGACATACCTATATTGCATGTAATAAGTAAGTCTCTTTTAAGCTCTTGGACATGGAAATACATATGATCAGGAGATAGGGGTTCAACCCAACTTCCAAAAACAGGCCAATCCCTCTTATTAGAGGGAGGGTCAGGGACAGGGCTCAAACTCAAAACAGGAAGCTGACCAGGTGGGAGACTGGGAGAAGAACCAAAGTGTCTTACTCCAGTGTGGAAATAAAGCCAGGCCTGTGCCTAGCCCTGAAGTCCATCTCCTGGCTCTTTTCCATTAGGAATTTGCAATCAACCTGCACATCCCCCAGGAACTTGCAGACCTGACACGAGCCCTACCCTACCCACTACCTGACCTACCACTACCTAACCTACCCTGCCCTACCCACTACCTGACCGCAGGATGGAGGAACTGATTGACCCTCTCTGCTCTACCTGCTATCCAACCGCATGACCGGAAGAATGCCATTGACTGACCCTCCTTGCTCTATTGGCTGCCTGACTATGAACAGAAGAAAGACACTGACACTCCCTGCCCTACTGACTACCCGACCACATGACCACAAGAACAGACCTGATAACAAACTCTGCAATCAATCCTGCTGGAAGCAGCTCACTTTCTGGAGATTCACCAAGTCCACATTCATGTGAAACACCATCTGGAAGTGACCTCTCCCTCTTGCTAGTGCCTATAAAAGCATGTATTGCCTGAGGGCTCCATTTGGCCATTGTCTAGATGTTTGTGCCCTCTTTTGCTAATGACAGTGCAAGGCCCTTGAGGACAGTAACTAGTGCCCCCCCAACTCTGATACTGGTTCAAAGCAGAGGGTTCATAAGCCTTCCCTCAGCTCTCCTGTCTCTGCATACCACTAAACTAATGACAAAGATATCACTCTTTCTACAAACCCAGCTGCCATACAAGTGCTGACAAATGTGGCTTCGTGAACTGCAACATGGTACTGAAAGCTGATGAAATCACATTAGCAAGGGGACAAAGTCAGAGACCACGGCAGCCTGGTCTGGTCCCTGCTGTGCTTCTCACTACACTTAGATGATCCAGGGAAAACCTTCAGTTGCTCTTGGCCTCAGACTTTTTCTTTATGTAACAGAAGAATTTGAATAATGTCAAAGGCACCTCCCAGGTCTAAAATTCAAAAATATTAACAATAATGCTCACACTTAGACAACCATTCTATATACTTTCCTAATGATTACCATATTTGCAGGCACCTGAGATGGAGGAATTACATTTCTTTCAAATTATAGTATGTAGTTTCCGTATTTCAACCTGAATATATTTAACAAAGGGAAAAATACTTACATGGTACAATTGGAATTCACCATGATAATTTCTACAAAGATTAACAGGAAATGCCTCCATGCAATTTTCCCCAGCAATCTGAATTTTGAACATCCCTGTTGCAGTATAGAAGTAATTGACAAAACAAACAAACAAACAAACACAGAAGATCCCACAGTAAATGCCAACCTAAAAAAATTCAGTTATTAATAGGTGGCCATTTCCAATTTTCATCTCTATACCCTTTTGTCTTTATATAATATACTATATAAGATAAGCAGCCATGATTGATTTATTAAAGTAGCCGATTATTGAAACAATATTGAGCCAACAGTAGAGAAAGAGTTCAGAACACAGCCTTGCTGGGCTGGGAGGTTTTTGACAGTGTACCTTCAAGGCCTATCTTAAGAGAAAATTTCTTTACTGTTAAATGGTATTTCCAAGGACTGCTCTTTCATTTAGTTATCAAAAAGGAATAATGATGATGATGCCACAATAATGTCTCCAAATAACTAGACACTCACTAGCATGCCCTCAAAGCCCTTGAAATACAAACAGAAAAACAAGCAGACATTTCAGTCATTTCTACATGTACTTTTGCTCCTGAAAGAAAAATGAAAGCTTAATTTGTTTCTTTCCATTTAGTCTGAGTCACATATATTTTTCCTTTCTCTTCTTTTACCATACTAAATTATCTCTTAAAAAGAAAAGCCAGAACACTAATTTTTCTAATTGCTTTCCGAGGGGGTCACATAGATGAGAGTTTACTCTTGCTACATTCCTTGGTGACTCTGGAATTCCTTTATCTGGACATCTAATCAATAAAAGCCTCTGGTAACAAGAACGTTCTCTGTAGGGAACCTCCAGAGTATTCATAAATAATAAAAGGTCTTCAGGCATGTAAAACTTCCCCCTACTAAATCCATCTTTAAGAAGGAAAAAAATCTCCCCCAAAACCTGAGTTTATACTAGTGATAAAACACAAAAACCAGCGACATAAAATAATGACTGAATTTAACCCAGAGATGTAAGGATGGCTCAATATATACAAATCATAGTGTGAAACACGTGTCAACAGAACAAAGGACAAAAACCATATAATCATTTAAATCGATGCTGACAAACATTTGATAAAGTTCAACATCCGTTCATAATAAAAACCCTCAAGAACTGGATATAGAATAAACACACTTCAACAAAATAAAAGCCATATACAACAAATCCACAGCTAGCATCATACTGAATGGGGAAAAACTGAAAGCCTTTCCTTTAAGATCTGGAACATGACAAGGCTGCTTATCTTTCACCACTGTTATTCAACATGGTACTGGAAGATCCAGCTGGAGCAGTCACAGAAGAGAAATGAATAAAGGGCATCCAAGTTGGAAAGGATAAAGCCAAAGTATCCTTGTTTGCAAATAACATGATCTTATACTGGGAAAAACCTAGACTTTGCCAGAAAACTAATAGAACTTATCAATAAATTCAGTAAAGTTGCAGGATACAAAATCAACATATGAAAATCAGAAGCATTTCTATATGCCAACAGCAAACAATCTGAAAAAGAAATCAAGAAAGTAATCCTATTTTCAGTAGCCACAAATAAAGTACCTCAAAATTAACTTAACCAAAGAAGTGAAATATATCTACAATGAAAAATATAAACCACTAATGAAAGAAATTGAAGATGACACAAAAAAATGGAAAGATATTCCATGTTTGTGAATGGAAAAATCAATATTGTTAACACATACTACCTAAAGCAATCTACAGATTCAGTGCAATCCCTATCAAAATACCAGTAACATTCTTCACTGAAATAGAAAAAAACAATGCTGAAATGTATATGAAACCAAAAAAGACCCAGAATAGCCAGTTATCCTGAGGAAGAACAACAAAACTGGAGGAATCACATTACCAGACTTTAAACGTACTATAGAGCTACAGAAACCATCAGGCACCAGTTGAAACGGCCACCCAGACTTTTTTGAGTTTCTGTGTGCCAACCCAGCACCAACTGACACCACTGTGCTGAAAACTTGTGGTGCTTTATTCCCAGGAATCTCCTGGTCTGTGGGCAATGAAAATTTCTTCAGAAATGTGGTGGGCACTCACCCTCTGCATTGTTCTTGCTAGGACCTGCATTCTGGATCTGTTCCTATTCAGTCATCTTGGATCCTCAGCAGTAGGTCTTAACAGTGGGCTTAAAATTGTCAGTAAGCCATGCTGTAAACAGATGTGCTGTCATCCAACCTTTGTTGTTCCATCCATTTATTGAGCACAGGCTGAAGAGATTTAGCATAATTCTCAGGGGCCCTAGGACTTTCAGAATGGTAAATGAACGTTGGCTTCAACTTAAAGTCACAAGTTGCATTAGTCAGTCAGTCCTATGAAGTTTTGAATTCTCCTTCCTGGCTATTAAAACTCCTAGATGGCATCTTCCTCCAATAGAAGGTTGTTTCATCTACATTGAAACTGTTGTTAGTGTAGCCACTTTCAACAGTGATGTTAGCTGGATCTTCTGGATAACTTGCTGCAGCTTCTCCATCAGCACTTGTGGCCTCTTTTTGCATTCTTATATTATGGAAATGGCTTCTTTCCTGAAACATCCTCAACTAACCTCTCCTACCTTACAACTTTTCTTCTGCAGCTTCCTTACCTCCCTCAGTCTTCACAGAACTGAAGAGAGCTAGGGCCTTGCTCTGGATTAGGCTCTGGCTTAAGGGACTGTTGTAGCTGGTTTGATTGCCTATCCAGACCACTGAAACTTTCTCCATATCAGCAGTAAGGCTGTTTCATTTTCCCTTTTTTGTTCTTTTTTTAAGATAGAGTCTAACTCTTTAACCTAGGCTGGAATGCAGTGGCACGATTTCAGCTCATTGCTACCTCCAACTCTGGGGTTCAAGCTATTCTCCTGCCTCAGCCTCCTGAGTAGCTGGGACTACAGACATGCACCACCAAGCTTGGCTAATTCTGTATTTTTAGTAGAGATGGGATTTCAACATGTTGGTCAGGCTGGTCTCATCTTCCTGCCTCAGCCTCCCAAAATGCTGGGATTACAGGTGTGAGTCACTGAGCCTGGCCTGTTTCATTTTATCATTTGCAAGTTCACTGGAGTAGCACATTTAACTTTCTTCAAAAACTTTCACAACTTGGCTGTTTGGCACAAGAGAACTAGGTTTCAGCCCATCATGGCTCTTGACATGGCTCCCTCACTAAGCTTAATCATTTCTAGCTTTTGATTTAAAGTGAGAGACATGCAACTCTTCCTTTTACTCAAACACTTAGACACATTGTAGGGTAATTAATTGGCCTAATACCAATATTGTTGTATTTGAAACAATGGAGAGGCCCAAAGAGAGGGAGAGAGATGGGGAAACAGTAAGTGGAGCAGTCAGAACACACTCAACACTTATCAATTAAGTTAAACATCCTATGTAAGTGGGCTTGACAGAATCCCAAAACCATTACAGTAGTAACATCAAAGGTCAGTGATCACAGATCACCATAACAGATACAATATTAAAGAAAAACCTAAAATGCTGCCAACAGAATTATTCAGTGCAAACCTGGGCAACACAATGAGACACCCATCTCTACTAAAAAAAAATAGTGTGATTGCAGATGCTACCAGCTACTTAGGAGGCTGAGGTGGGAGGATTGCTTGTGCCTGGAAGGTCAACTGAGTGTGTTCTGACTGCTCCATCTACTGAATCTTCCCCCCTCTCCATGTCCCTCCCTCTCTTTGGGCCTCTCTATTCTTTAAGATACAACAATATTGAAATTAGGCCAATTAATTACCCTCCAATGGCTTCTAAGTGTTTGAGTAAAAGGAAGAATTTCATGTCTCTCACTTTAAATCAAAAAGCTGCAGTGTGGGAGGTCAAGGCTGCAGTGAGCTGTGATGGCACACATGTTGCACATGCTGCTCTAAAACACCTGGGCTCAAGCAATCTTCCTGCCTTGGCCTCCCAAGGCGCTCGAATTACAAATGTGAGCCACTGCACCTAGCCGGTTTTGTATTGTTGTTGTTTTAAGTAAACCAGCTTTGGCTGGGTGTGGTGGCTCACTCTTGTAATCCCAGCACTTTGGGAGGCCAAGGTGGGCAGATGATGAGGTCAGAAGATCCAGACCATCTTGGCCACCAAGGTGAAACCCCATCTCTAATCAAAATACAAAAATACTTCCTGGGTGTGGTGGTGTGCACCTGTAATCCCAACTACTTGGGAGGCTGAGCCAGGAGAATCACTTGAATCCAGGAGGTGAAGGTTGTAGTGAGCCAAAATCATGCCACTGCACTCCAGCCTAGCCAAAGACTTATCACAAAAAAAAAAAAAAAAAAAAAAAAAAAAAGGCCGGGGCAGGAGCTCAAGCCTATAATCCCAGCAGTCTGGGAGGTTGAAGTAGGCACATCACTTGAGGTCAGGAGTTAGAGACCAACCTGGTCAACATGGAGAAACCCCATCCTTACTAAAAGTACAAAAATTAGCCGGTTGTGGTAGTGGTCTCAGACCAGCTATTTGGGCTGCTGAGGCAGGAGAATTGCACTGAAGGGGCTGGGCCCTTGGCTGGTCCAGCAGCTCACTCGTAAGGTCTGGCAGAGGGGTGGGGTGAGGAGGAAAAATGCCATGCCCAAGGGGGATAGGGTATACAGAGGCTGGGAAGAGCAGGTGGTGGTGGTGGCTTGGAACTTACCTGTAGGCATCTGAGAGCTGCAGGAAGCTGAATTCCTTGGTGCCACAGAGGATGAGGTCCCTGGCCCTTCTGCTGAGATGGGTCATGCAGAATGAAGCCCAGAACAGGAACTCAGCTGGGAGAAAGAAAAGGTTCCCAGTCACCAAGCCTCTCCGGTACTCACACAGCCTGACCATACAGGGAGACAGAGGAGGTTAGGTGGTTGTGAGGAGCTGGCTAAATTTTCCTTTTTTTTCCAGTCAGAGTCTGTTCTGTTGCCAGGCTGGAGTACAGTGGTGAGATCTCGGCTCACTGCAGTCCCCACCTCTCAGGTTCTAGTGATTCTCCTGCTTCAGCCTCCTGAGTAGCTGGCACCATGGCCAGCGCATTTTTCTATTTTTATTAGAGATGGAATTTCACCACGTTGGCCAGGGTGGTCTCGCTCTCTTGACCTCGTGATCCGCCTGCCTTGGCCTCCCACAGTTCTCGATTAGAAGTGTGAGCCACTGTGCCTGACCTAAATTTTCATTTTGAGTAAAGATGAAGTCTTGCTATGTTGCCCATGCTGCTCTAAAACACCTGGGCTCAAGCAATCTTCCTGCCTTGGCCTCCAAAAGTGGTGGAATTACAAATGTGAGCCACTGCACCTAGCCTGTTTTTTGTTATTGTTGTTGTTTTAAATAAACCAGCTTTGGCTGGGTGTGGTGGCTCACTCCTGTAATCCCAGCACTTTGGGAGGCCACGGTGGGCGTATCATGAGGTCAGGAGATCCAGAACATCTTGGCCACCAAGGTGAAACCTCGTCTCTAATCAAAATACAAAAATACTACCCAGGTGTGGTGGCGTGCACCTGTAATTCCAGCTCCTTGGGAGGCTGAACCAGGAGAATCACTGGAACCCAGGAGGTGAAGGTTGCAGTGAGCCGAGATCATGCCACTGCACTCCAGCCTGGCGATACACTTATCACACAGACACACACACACACACACACACTCACACTCACACTCACAGACACACAAAAAGGCCGGGGCAGGGGCTCAAGCCTGTAATCCCAGCAGTTTGGGAGGTTGAAGTGGGCAGATCACTTGAGGGCAGTAGTTTGAGACCAACCTGGTCAACATGGTGAAACCCCATCTCTACTAAAAATACAAAAAATTAGCTGGGCATAGTGACACGTGCCTGTAATCCCAGCTACTCGGGAGGCTGACGCAGGAGAATTGCCTCAACCCAGGAGGTGGAGGTTGCGGTGAGCCTAGATCGCGCCATTGTACTCCAGCCTGGGTAACAAGAGCGAAACTCCGACCGACTCAAAAAAGAAAAAAGTTTTTTTTTAAATTAGCCAGGTGTGGAGGCCCTACTAACTTGCGGCGGAAGGCTCCCTTGAGATCAGAAGTTAGGACTGCGCCACTGCGCTCCAGCCTGGGCAACAGGGCCAAGCCCGGTCTCAAAAAATGTTTTAAAAATTAATAATAAACATTAAAAAAAAAAAAAAAGGACACTGCCCGGGCTCAGCCTTCACCTCGGGAGGGAGCTCGGCAGGGGCGCTTCCTTCTCCTCCTGCCTCCTCTTCCGCGGTCCTCCTGGGTCCCCTCCCGGCCCCACTCCCCCAACCCCACGCTCCCAAGCCCATTAATTTTTTTTTTTTTTTTTTTTTTTTGAGAGGGAGTTTCGCTCTTGTTACCCTGGCTGGAGTGCAATGGCGCGATCTCGGCTCACCGCAACCTCCGTCTCCTGGGTTCAGGCAATTCTCCTGCCTCAGCCTCCCGAGTAGCTGGGACCACAGGCACGCGCCACCGTGCCCAGCTAATTTTTTGTATTTTTAGTAGAGACTGGGTTTCACCATGTTGACCAGCCAAGCCCATTCATCTTTAACCTCCCCTGGGCCCCCAACCCCCGGGCGCCCAGGGGAAGGAGCCTGCGAGGTGGCCTGGACTCTCCCAGTCCCTACGATGGGCTTCCGCGTGCCTCCCGGCCCTGCCCCGAGTACCGCAGCAGCAGCCGCTACCACTGCTCCTGGAAGCCCTGGCGCCGGTCGTCCGAGAAGTCAGCGTGGAAGCTCCAGAGTCTGTCCAGCTCCTTGTACTCCCGCGACGGGCTCTCCCAGGGGCACAGCATCCCTCCCTGCAGCGCCAGCGCACGGCCACACAGCCGCGCAGTCCGCCGCCGGCCCGAACGCCAGACCGCCCGCTCTGCCGCTCGGCTTCCGGCTGCGGTGATAAAAGAAGCGCCGGAAGAGGCCGGCGGGCGTGTCGCTTGACGTACTGAGGCCATCGGCGCCATGTTTGTTGAGGGCGACTGCCAGGTCTGGAGGGGAGGGGGGACCGGGGGCTGCTGGGTGGGGCCATAGGCTAGGAACCGCGGGCTAGGCCTTTGGTGAAGTTGGACCCTCCCATGCAGCCCCAGTCAAGAAGGGCGAGGTCCTCTCCCCACTCCCGCCCAGGCTGGACGATCCAGGGAGGCAGGCCAGGACAGAACCCCTGAGATCTGGGATTCCCCAGTTTTATCAAGAAGCACCTCCACTCGCCTTCCCCAGCGCGACTCCTCCGAGCAGGCCCCAGCGGAACCTCTTCGGTGCCTGCCGGGTGCAGCTGTGGCTCTCACCCGTAATCCCAGAACTTTGGGAGGCAGAGGTTGGTGTATCACTTGAGGCCAGTCTGGCCACCATGCTGAAAACCAATCTCCAGTTAAAAAAAAAAAAAAAAAAAAAAAATAGGCCGGGTGCGGTGGCTCAATCCTGTAATCCCAGCACTTTCGGAGGCCGAGGCGGGTGGATCATGAGGTCAAGAGATCGAGACCATCCTGGTCAACATGGTGAAACCCCATCTCTACTAAAAATACAAAAATTAGCTGGGCATGGTGGTGCAGCCTGTAGTCCCAGCTACTCAGGAGGCTGAGGTAGCAGAATTGCTTTAACCCAGGAGGCGGAGGTTGCAGTGAACCGAAGTTGCACCATTGCACTCCAGCTTGGGTAACAAGAGCGAGACTCCATCTCAAAAAAAAAATAACAAAACAAAACAAAAAAAAGAGAAACGACTTACAGGTTTTCTTATATTTCAAGAGTTCTCAAGTATACACAATGATTGCTGAGTAAGCATAAGTAATTTCTACATAAAATGAGAATTTCAGAGTGAAGTTCTGAAACTCCTTGAGAACATTCTATAAGAAAATATTACATAAGGCTGAAATCAGGTGTTGACCAGCTAAGAAACTTGTTCTAAGTACATTTATGCTATTAGCAGGCAGAATCTACTGATTTATTGTATCAGTATATTTATCTGATAAATATATAAATATCAAGATATTTATTGTATCTTAACTGTATAAAAATTCCTTGAGCATTTGCCTTTCTCTACATAATTTTTACCAGATTTTAGTATTTAAAACATTTTTTCTCGAATAGGCCAATAGCTACTTAAGCAATCTCTCTGACTCTACTCCTCTGTTGTCTTTCAGTGTGTTGTCCACACTGCAGTCAAAGTAATTTTTTTTTAGGTGAAGTTTCACTTTTGTAGCCCAGGCTGGAGTGTGATGGCACCATCTGAGCACACTGCAATTCTGCCTTCTGGATTCAAGTGATTTTCCTGCCTCAGCCTCCAGAGTACCTGGGATTACAGGTCCCCATTACCATGCCTGGCTAATTTTTATATTTTCAGTAGAGATGGGGTTTTACCATGTTGGCCAGGCTGGTCTTAATCTCCTGACCTCAGGTGATCCATCCACCTCAGCCTCCCAAAGTGCTGGGATTACAGGCATGAGCCACCATGTGCAGCCCAAAGTGATCTTATTGATACAGGAGGTAGAAAGAAATTAGATAGATAATGAGAGCTTAAAGAGTCCTCAACAGTGCTTCCCTTCTAACAAAAAGCAGCCCAGAAAATTATTTTTTTTTCCTAACAAGAGCAACCTGAAGAATCAAGCTGCAGACAGAGATAAGCAAGCTGGAAGCCTGCATGGGCAAATGCTGACAGCTATGCCAAGAGAAAAGGGCTACTTGGGGGCCACACATATTCAACATGAAGGCTCCATCTTCCCTCTCTGTTACCATGTTTACAGGAACAAAGAAATGGGCAACATGGCACAGCTCAGGCAGAGAAACTGCCTGCATGATAAACGATTAGGATGGGGTTACCAGAGATTCACCCCCATGCAAATGACACACTTGGTCTAACCAGTTTTTCATGTCCTATGTAAATCAGACACTGCCTCCTCACCAGCTGATCTTTAAAACACTCTATTTTGCCATGAACAGGAAACCCATTTTTCCAGGACACCTCTCTGCCACAGAGAGCTATTTGCTTTCTTTTCCCTATTAAACTTTCACTCTAATCTCACTCTTTGCATGTCTGTATCCTATTTTTTCCATGGCCATAAGACAAGAAACCTTAGGTAGTACTCCAGATGAGGCTGTTTCATTGTGGGGGCTCATCTAGGATCAAGGGTAGATTCATCAGAAAGGTAATTATATGAGTGGACCCCAATTCTCTACTTTTATTTTGAGTCCATCTGCCCTCAATTTTAAATTGTAAAATGAAACTTAAAAAACTGGGCATCTGATGGCCAGTTAAGAGACCATTATGATTGCTGCCACTTCAAAGACTCAGATGACAGGCTTGCTAGGGAGTACTAAACAAATCTCCCAGTGTTTTCAGGGTGCTAGGAATATTGGCTCTGTTTTGAACTGGTTTCCTTTCACAAAGAGCCTAGCCATCATCTGGGGCTGAAGATATCCAGAGACAATTGACAGTTACTCAAAGGCTTCTGGACTCTTATTTTTCCATCCTCTTACTGCCCATTGGGTGTAAGCAATAGCATCTCCAAGTTTTTTTCATCAAATTTTTTCTTTCCAAGACCACTGTGCCTCTTGTCCCCTGTCTTTATGCAGTGCTGCAGGAATTTTTACAGTTAAGGGAAATAATCCTATTAGGCAAGATCAGCAAATGCCATAGTAACTGGGAATACAGCTAAAGGGATGGTCATTTTTTTATTTTTCTAGAAGCAGAGGGCCTCTACTCCCACCCAGTGAACATCTTTTTCTCTACCCTTTGTCTGGAAAGCACATGGTATTTCAAGACATACAGCACCGCCTAGTGGAATAGGAATCCTCTCCAAGATGTACCTTGTCAAACCTTTGCTAAAACACTGTATTTTTCCCAATTCTACTCTCTTTTTACACCCGTCAACTGTAAACCAAGCTTTATGCCCCATATGTGAGTGAGAAAACACAACAATTAAGAGGAAGATATCTCCCCAAACAAAAATTTTGTGTCAATAATTTCCCATTAGCAGAAAAACTGCCATTTTTTTAAAATACCCATGTGCCTTAAAAAAAAAAAAAATGGGTATTTTACATACTATGGATGTTAACCAGAACCACTGCCTAAGAATACTTTAATCTGGGGTATAATAACAGAATATACAGCTCTACCTAGTATTCTCCCTGTGGTAAGGGGCCTTGCATTCATACAACTGTTACATAGTCTGTCCTGAGAGCCATCCATTGGGAAAACATGCAGAGTACAGAAGTCTAGAAAATCAAAGGAAAATCACCAATGGAGGACTAAAGTTGCATTGGTAAGTATGACTAATATTATTGCTTAGCTCCTCTGGATCCATGGGTGAGGGTAATGCCTGCATCCACCTTTAATGGATGCTTGGACTCAGGGAACCAAGGAAGGAAACAGTTGAAGGAATGTCCCCATTGTCACCCCCTTTACCCTGAGTCATTCTAAAAGAAAGGAAGAAAACTAAAGGGATTCCTTTTTATCACTTCTCTTTCTACATGGATAACAGACCATCTTCAGCCTGCACTCCTCTGGAGTGCATTTTGAAGCAATGGGACTCCTATGACCCCAAGACTTTGAAGAAAAAGTGGCTCATTTTCTTTTGCAAGATGTTATGGCCTTCTTATTGTCTTGAACTAACCGTTTTTCAGGAAAGCCTCAATTTTAATACTATCCAAAAATTAGATTATTTGTGTAGATGAGAGAGCAAATGGTTCAAGGTTTTCTATGTACAGGTTTTCTTTGCATAATAAAAGATTAAGATGAGGCTAACATACTAATGAGACAACCCAGACCTTTGGAAGCATTGCACAATCGACCCAGCTCTTTTGGCAATCATATCATTTAGGCTGAAAAGGAGCAAATCTCCAAAACTAAAAAGACAACTTCTCAGAGAAGCATCTGAGGGAGTTACAGAGTTCCTAACCCTTCCTGTTTCCCTATACAGGGCCCCCCTCCAACCACATTGTAGGCTTCTCCACTTCTACCATCTCCCAAAATTCCCACTCCTCCTTGCTCTGGCTCATATGGGAAATATCAGTGCAGGTGATGCCACTAGGTTTCAAGTTCCCTTCTCTATTCAGTATCTTAGGCAAATAAAGAGAGACCCTGAGAGGTATATTCCAAAATTTAACTCAGTTGTTTGACCTCTCATGGAGGGATGCTATGTTGCTCCTAAGCCAAGTTCTAACTGCTGCAGAAAAACAGGCAGTTCTGAAGGCAACAGAGGAATTCAAAGATGAGTTATATGTCTCCTCTAATAGGTCAAAAAGCAAAAGACAAAATAGCTAAGGTGAAAAATAGGGGAATCACTATTCCCAACAGAAAGAGAGGAAATACCTACTGACAACCCTGATTAGAACCCCAATGACTACACATATAAATGGAAAAGAACACTTTTTAATGCACATGTTGGAGAGCCTATGATGAATTAGAGCCAAACCTCTTAATTACTCTAAAATGTCCATGATAGACAAAAACCTAGATGAGAATCCTACAACCTTTATGGCAACACTGAAAGAGGCACTAATAAAACACACCTCCTTTCTCCTGAAAAAGTCAAGGAACAAGCAATTGAAAAGGACATGTTCATAGCACATTGAGCTCCCTATGTTAGATGGAAACTGCAGAAGCAGGCTACAGAACCAGAGAGCATCCAGAAAGCCTCTTGAGGGTGGCCACCTCCACATTTTAAAACAGGAACCGAGAGGAGGCCCAGGATATAAAGAAGAAACACAAAGAAAGACAGAGGCTGTAGTAGCTGCTTTGCAGGCTTGCAAAACTCAAAATTTCAGAGGTGCTCCTGCTAATTTCTACAAATGTGTTAAGTCAGGGCACTTTAAGAAGGATTACCCAGGCAGCAAGAAGTCAACTTGACTCCATTCAGCTCATGGTAGTGACCACTGGAAATCAAACTGCCCACAGAGATGGAGGTCACCAGATCCAAAACTGGTTTCACAATGGTCCAACAGGACTGATGGGTCCCAGGGCCCAGACCCCAACTCCATTGGTTCTAACTGCCATTATTGCTCAGGAGCCCTGGTGATACTGGAAATTGAAGGAAGAAGGGTGGACTTCCTTCTGGACACTGGATCCAGTCTTTTTCTTCTCTCTTATCCAAGCTTCCCCTCTTCTTGTGGCATGACTGTGATACGAATCTCAAGAAAGACAGTTACCTGATATTATTCTAAAACCCTTAGTTGTAGTTTGGGGATTCTATTATTTACTCATGCCTTTTTAATCATGCCTAAAAATCCCACTCCTTTATTTGGTAGAGATATTTTAACTCACATGGGGTCAGCATTCTTATAGCCTGAGGACAAATCCTTTATTTCCCCACAGTGGAAGCTACTATTAATCCAGAAATGTGGGCAACTCATGGAAGAACAGGTCAAGTTATAACCACTAGGCCAGTCCAGATTCACCTTATGCATCCTAGTTTTTGTTTGGGTTTAGGGGATAGTTAGGACAATATTCCCTGAAGCCAGATGCTATGAAAGACCTAGAAGCCAATATTAAACACCTGAAAATGCAGGGCCTACTCAAACCCTATAACAACCCCTGCAACACCCCAATATTAGGAATGCAAAACCACATTGGGAAATGAAGACTAATTCAGGACCTCCATTTCATTAATGAGACTGTAATGCCAATTCGTCCAGTAGTTTATAATCTCTATGCCTTGCTCACCCAAGTACCTGAGGGAACTAAATGATTCATAGTACTAGAACTAAAGGATACCTTTTTATCTATACCATTACATCTGAACTCTCAATATGTGTTTCCCTTTGAAGATTCTTCGAGCCAAACTGCCCAGTTAACATGGATGGTGCGGCCTCAGTGACTTCAAGACAGTCTTCACTTCTTTGGACAGGCACTGTCAAAGGACTTCTCTGAATTTTCCTATCCTCAGGTCAGGGTCGTCCACAATGTAGATGACCTACTGTTCTGTGTCACAACAGAGAACAGTTCTCAGAAAGGCAATGAAGGTCTTCTTAATTTCTTAGCTGACAGAGGATATAAGCATTCAAAATCTAAGGCCCAGCTTTGCCAAATCTCAGTGACATACCTGTGTTTGGTGTTGTCTGAAGGGACCACAACATTATAGGAAGAAATGATTAAGCCAATTTCCTTCTTTCCCCTACCTAAATCCCTCAAGCAACTAAGAGGATGTGGGGGCATTACTGGGTTTTGTAGACTATGGGTAGCTGGGCAAGATAGCTTGCCCCTTATATTACCTCATATGTATCATAAAGTAGGGAACCACACTGGGAATTTTACCTCAAGCCTGAGGACCAGCTGAACAGCTTAATTTATTACCTGAGTAAGAAACTTGATATTGTGGCTAAAGGATAGCCAGCATGCCTCTCAGCAGTTTTTGCAGTGACCTTACTGGTGACAGAGACCAAGAAATTAACCCTGGGAAATGGCTTAACTGTTTATATCACACATGAGGTAACAGGATTGCTGTGCTCTAGGGGAAGCCTTTGGCCAAGAGACAGCCAGCTCCTTAAATATAAGGCTCTTCCATTAGAGGGCTCTACAGTCTAATTGAAAACTTGTTCTCACCTAAACCCAACAACTTTCCTACCAAAGGAAATGGCAGAACCTAACATGACTGTGAGGAAGTTGTGGTACGGATGTATGTAGCCAGGGAGGATCTCAGGGAAACTTTCCTAGAAAATCCAGACTTGACCCTTTTCATAGCTGGAAGTTTCTTTGTGGAGCAAGCACCCTGTATTAAGCAGGATATGCAATGGTCACTCCAAATGGTGTTATTATAACTGCATTCCTTTCTTCACGCACAAGTGCACAACTAGCTGAACTGATAGCTCTTACAAGAGCACTTGAATTAACAAAGAAAAAGGTAGCTAACCTTTGCAATGACTCCAAGTATGCTTTCCTAGTTCTTCATACTCATGCTGCCATTTAAAGCAGAAGACACTTTCTTTTTTTTTTTTCAGACAAAGTTTCGCTTGTTACCCAGGCTGGAGTGCAATGGCGCCATCTCGGCTCACTGCAACCTCCGCCTCCTGGATTCAGACAATTCTCCTGCCTCAGACTCCTGAGTAGCTGGGATTACAGGCACGTGCCACCATGTCCAGCTAATTTTTTGTATTTTTAGTAGAGATGGCGTTTCACCATGTTGACCAGGATGGTCTCGATCTCTCAACCTTGTGATCCACCCGTCTTGGCCTCCCAAAGTGCTGGGATTACAGGCTTGAGACACCGCACCCGGCCTAAAGCAGAAGACATTTTCTTACCACTAATGGATATTCTTTAAAATACCATTGGCAGGGGGTGGGTGCGATGGCTATGGGTAGATAATTTTACTAACTAGGTGGAAGCATTTTAATGTAATGCTGATAAAAACCTCTGAGGTGATAAAAGTGTTAGTTAATATAATAACTCCCTGCTTGGTATATGTAAATACCTCCAAAGTGACAATGAACCCTCATTTATGGCAGCCATCACACGGGGGGTCTCAAAGAAACTAGGCATACAGTGTCATCTCCATTTTGCTCAGAGACCCCAGTCCTCGGTAAAGGTAGAGAAGACAAATGATGTCATTAAAAGATACCTCAAAAAACTATCCCAAGGACCTCACCTTGTTTGTATCACTCTTCTTTCTATTGCTTTAATGTGGGTACAAAATACCTTTTGAAAGTTAGGTCTGTGCTCTTTTCAAATGCTATATGGATGGTCTTTCCTTACAAATAATTTTCTGTTAGACCAAGAGACTTCTTAATTGGTTTAGCATATAAGCCCCTAGCTCACTTTCAAAATGAACACCTTAGGCAGAGAATCCTGCCTGCATAATAAAATATTAGAATGGGGATTACCAAAGATTTGTGTCTACGCTAATGGCACACTTGGTCTAACCAGTTTTTTATACCATATGTAAATCATACACCACCACCTCACCAGCTTATCTATAAAATGCCCTGCATTTCACCACAGACCAGCAGTCCATTTATTTCAACCCCTGTCTGCAGCAGAGAATTATTCTCTTTCTATTGTCTATTAAACTTCTGCTCTCAACCTCACTCTTTGTGTGTCCATGTACTAGTTTTTCATAGCTGTGAGACAATGAACATCAGGTATTACTCCAGACAATGAAGCTGTTTTAGTATGAATGTATACTTGTGATTATGCTGTCTCCTGCTTAAAATGTTTTCCATTAGAATGAAATTTAAAACTCCTTTATGGCCTGAAAGCCTACACCAGTTGACTTCTAGCTTCATCTGTAAGCATCTTATTTCTTTTCTTCCTATAGTATAATGATTACTTCAGCTAGGATTGATTGTTATATAACCCACAGAAGTGAATACTGTACAATTTAAGCAACAAGGTGGATTTATTGCCTATTTATGCTTATTATAGAGAATTCAGACAATAGTCTGTCTCATAATTCTGGAAGGACAGAACTAAGCTTGGTTTTAAGAGTTATATGAATAAAAATTAACAAATAGGGTGCGTTATACTACCATTGGACTGACATAGGTCTGACCATTTTCTGATCTTTAGAGTACATGTTTAAAATTTAAATGTGTAAGAGAAAATATTATTGTCTTGGCATGGGTCACATGTGGTCACCCATGGGCCAAGAGGGTATGAAATGTAGGAGAATTCACTGATAGAAAAGAGAATGCTATTTGGGAAACAAATGAAAGGAATTTTGAGTGAGTAAAAACAACACAAATTATTTTAAGCATTTATTAGGTGATGTGTTACTTTTTCAGCAATGCCTGCCCTAGACTGTTAATTTCAATGGTTACCTTTTAAAATTCTGTCAAAGCACATTTTACTGGTCAACATAACATTAATATGTGTAAAATTTTATAATACCTGTTTCCTTTACTTTAACTTTTATAAAAGCAGGGATAACATCTATTTAGATTTTTGTAGTATTTTTGCACCTATTATTCTACCTCAGCATGAAAGGCACATATAATTTATAGAATACTATAAAATAAAGTTAATTATGCAAAAATTTACTGATTTGGTCAATTATATGATGTTAAAATATTTAAAAGAATTTTATAATGAAATAAAAAATGTGCATATTAAAAATAAAAAGAATGAAAAATTCTATATTTGGTATATGGGCAATTATAAAGAAGAAAACAAAACCACAAACTGCACAAAAAAGCTTGAAAAATATTTTATCTCTTTCTTATTTATAAATCCTAGTTTTGATAAATACAGAATTATTGGCTGACATTTATTTTGTTTCACGCTAAAAGCAGAAGGACCCCTATCCCCCGGGTTTGTACGTTTTTTGCTGAGAAATCTGCTGTTAGTCTGACAGATTTTTTTATAGGTTACCTACCTGATACTCTGTTTCACAGCTCTTAAAATTATTTCCTTCACATTGACTTTTTTTAGACAAAAAAGGGCTGAAGGAATTTGCCACTACTGAACCAGCACTACAGGAAATGCTAAAGGGAGTTCTAAATTTAAAAAAAAAACTTGATATGCACCAAAATAGAACCTCCTTAAAGCATAAATCTCACAGGACCTATATAACAATAACAATGAAAAAACAAAGTAGGTAACAACTGACATGATTAATTGAAGAATACCACACATCTTAACATTAACATTAAATGTAAATGGCCTAAATGTTCTACATTAAAAAAGTATAGAATGACAGAATGGATAAAATTCCAACAACCACATATCTGCTATCTTCAGATACTTAACACATAAGCACTCATGAAATTTAAGGTAAAAGGGTGAAAAAAGATATTCCACAAGAATGAAAACCAAAAGCAAGCAAGAGCAGCTATTCTTAAACAAAACAAACCTTAAAGCTCAAAAATCTGTTGCTTTAAGGTCTGAAGACAAAGAAGGATACTACATAATGATATAAAATTAATCCAACAGGAAGGTCAGTTAATATCCTTTTCTTAAAAAAAAGACAAAGAAGAATATTATAAAATAATAAAATAATTAGTCCAACAAGATGATATTAGAATCCTAAATATAAAAGCATCTAACACTGGAGCTTCCAAAGTTATAAAATAATTTTTACTACACCTAAAAACCGAGATAAACAGCAATACCATAATAATGGGGGACTTTAATACTTTACTGACAGCACTAAATAAATCATCAAGGCTGAAAGTAAATAAGAAGAAATGAACTTAAATTACACTCAAAAAGACCAGGTGTGGTGGCTCAGGTCTGTAATCCTAGCACTTTGGGCGGCCAAGGCAGGTGGATCACGAGGTCAGGAGATTGAAGCAATTCTGGCCAACATGAAGAAACCCAATCTCTACTAAAATACAAAAAAAAAGCCAGGCATCACACTGTGCACCTGTAATCCCAGCTACTCAGGGGGCTGAGGAAGGAGAATCACTTGAATCCAAAAAGTGGAGGTTTCAGTGAGCTGAGATTGCATCACTGCACTCCAGCCTAGTGACAATGAGACTCCATTTAAAAAATTACATTCTAGAATAAATAAACTTAGGCATTTCAAAAACATTCGTTCCCCAAACTGCAGAATATACATTCTTCTAATTAGCAAATTAACAATTCTTTAAAATATACCATATAGTAGGCCTCAAAAAACTCTAAATAAGTTTAGAAAAGTTAAAATCACACACATGAGATCCAAAATGGCTGATTAGGAGCAGATCAGGATTGCAGCTCCCAGCAAAAGCACAGAGGGTGAGTGAACACTGAATTTCCAGATGAATTTTTATTGCCCATAGACCAGGAGATGCCCAGGTGGAGGAGCCCCATGGTTTGCCAGCGTGGCTTGTTTGGCTGGTGTGGCTGTTTTGTCAGTGCCCTGGCGTGGCGGTTCTCTGTAAAAAATACATTGGTCCGGGAGCTGTTTTAGCTGGCTATTGGAGCTCTGGGAAGGCAGAGTCACCCATTCATCTGATTAAAAAGGGGGCTGAAACAGGGAGCCAGGACAGGAGATTCCCAGGCAAAAAAGCACCACAAATCTCAGTGTGGCTGTTTCAGCCTGTGCAGTGGGTTGCTGCAGAAGAAATTGCACAGATCCTGGCGCCTTTTCAACAGGTGACTGGAACACCTGGGAGACAAAAAAAAAAAAAAAGTCTCTGAGGCAGAGGGCCAGGTGATCAGGCTTGGCTGGTCCCACCCTCACAATGAAACAGCAATTGGAAATGCTCTGAATTGAGAGTTTCACAGCAAGCACAGCTGAACCCGGGATGATCCAGATCTGTGGGGGAGGGGCGTCTGCCATTACTAAGGAAGTCCACCACTATGGAGGTAATTTGCCATTGCTGAGACAGTTCACCATTACAGAGACAGTCTGCCATTATAGAGGTGGGCCACCATTGCCAAGGAAGTTCTAACTACACCTGTATAAACAGGACTGCAGGGAAGTTGACATGGCAGCTGGGCAGAGTTAACAGCAGCTCTGCAAAGCCTCTGCAGGCAGACAGTGACTAGTCTGCCTCCTCACTGGGCAAGGCAGCCCTGAAAAAAGCCAGCAGCACAATAGAAACCCACAAATAAAGCCCTAACTCCCCAGGACAAAGCACCTCGGATTAAAAAAAGGGGGATTTATGAGTTCTACTGCAGCAGACTTAAATGTACCGGCCCAGCAGTTCTGAATGAACAATGGAGCTCATGGCTCAGCACTTGGAGGCCCAGCTCTTGGCCTCAGCATGGTCTCCTATCAGGCTCAGCTCCTGTGTTTTTGGCAGCATGTATCTACAGGCCCAGCACTGGCCTCCCAGTGGCCTCATTAGGCCAAGCTGGTGCCTCCCTGGTGACTTTATCATGCTCAAAATTGGCTTTCTGGCATCTTCTCCCAGATCAGAATGTTGTCAATTAAACCTTTACAGGCCCAGCTCTTCCTCCTGGCTGCATCTACAGGTCCAACTCATGTCTCACAACAATCACATTTTGCCCTGCTCCTGCCCATCTCCTGGCAGCCTCTGTAGGCCCCAGCCTTCCTCAAGTCTGGCTTTTGCCCCACGTGGGCCTCACCCACCTTTGGCCTCCCAGTGGCCTAGACAGCTCCAGCTCCAGCCTGACAACAGCCTTTCCAGGCCCAGCTTTTGCCCCACGTGGGCCTTCTAAGGCCTAGTTACTACATGTTTTTCAGCTGACTTTGCAGGCCTATGTTTTGCCTCACTGTCGCTTTTTTTCAGGATTATCTTATGCCTTACATTTGCCTCTCAAGATTCAGCTTCTTTTTTATGGCAGCCTTTGTTAGACCTGCTGCAGCCTCACCATGGCCTCTCTAGGCTTATCTTCTGCCTTTTATTGAACACTCAAGGTCATCTCCTGCCTTATGATTGCCTTTTCTGATGCTGCACTTGTCTCACAGTTGTCTCTTCTACATTCAGCTTTTTAGGTCATTGATGGTAAACAGCAGTCAAAAGCTTAAAGCTTCCCTGGACTCTCATTTGTTTACTTCACGGCAGTGTGTGTTTGCAAAACACCTGTCTCCACTTGTAACCTTGACAGTGCATTTCTGTCAGATTTGTAATAAATTCTGCCTTTGTTTTTCACAGTGGTGTCTGTTTTATTTACTGTCTAATGATTTGTCTTGTCTTCTGGGGGTTCAGAGGGGAATGGGCCTCTGCTTGGGCTGTTAGTCTTTGCCCTGGACATAGCACCTTCTCGTTTCATATCTTCTGTTTTTATATTTTTTAGTTTTTTTCTTAGCCTCTTATTCTTTCAACCAGGCTGGAGTGTCATCATGTGATCATGGCTCACTGCGGTCCTGGACTTTTGCCTTCAATCAATCCTCCTAACTCAGCATCTTGAGTAGCTACAGGCACATGTCACCATCCCTGACTAATTTCTGCCTTGTTAGAGCGTTTGGTTCTCACTCCATGGCTGGCCTTAAACTTTTGGACACAAGAAATCCTCTTGCCGGGTCCTCTCAACATGCTGAGATTACAAGCTTGAGCCATCATGCCTGGCCTAACACTTGCTCATCACGAAGTATTAAGAATTTACTTTATGATCAATATATTGATGATTATATACTTTTGTGACATTTATGAATGTGTAGATATTTTAAAGTTTTCTGGGATACCAATTTATTTTGAGGCAAATATTACTTTGTCATGCGAGTTGAAGTGCACTGGTGTGATCTCAGCTCACCGCAACCTCTGCCTTCTTGGCTTAAGTGATCCTTCCACCTTAGCTTCC
Organism: Callithrix jacchus; assembly: GCF_049354715.1. Classification (NCBI taxonomy): domain Eukaryota; kingdom Metazoa; phylum Chordata; class Mammalia; order Primates; family Cebidae; genus Callithrix; species Callithrix jacchus. The sequence goes on from NC_133518.1 coordinate 5,011,802, forward strand.
TGAATAGCTGGGACCCCAAGTATGAGCCATCATGCCCATCTTATTTTTATATTTATTGTAAAGACAGAGTCTCACCATTTTTCCCAGGCCAGTTTAAAATTTCTGGATTCAAGTGATCTTTCCCCCTCAACATACCTCTGTGCTGGGATTACAAGTGTGAGCCACTACATCTGGCCTGCTATTCTCTTTTCATGGATCATTAAGAGTTTAATTTTTAATTAGCATACTATAAATATATATTTGTATATACATGTGTGTATGTTCATATGTGAATATATAAGTGTATATATTTATTTGTGAGACAGAGTTTCGCTCTTGTTACCCAGGCTGGAGTGCAATGGCACGATCTCAGCTCAGCACAACCTCTGCCTCCTGGGTTCAGGCAATTCTCCTGCCTCAGCCTCCCGAGTAGCTGGGATTACAGGCATGTGCCACCATGCCCAGCTAATTTTTGTATTTTTAGTAGAGACAGGGTTTCACCATGTAGACCAGGATGGTCTCGATCTCTTGACTTTGTGATCCACCCATCTCGGCCTCCCAAAGTGCTGGGATTATAGGCTTGAGCCACCGTGCCCAGCCAGGTGTATATATTTTCATAGCACGCATGCACGCACGTGCGCGCACGCACACACACACACACACACACACACACTGTGAAAGAGATATTTGAATACCTAGAAATTGATAAGCTTCTTCCAGTTTGTGAAATGACCCTTAGCACAAACATGAAAGAAGTACAAAGTATCATTATTAATGACCATGGACCAATATGACAATGAGCCAATAGTACTTTGCATCTCAACCACCTTACAGCAGAGCATCTCAAAGGGTTGGATATATCCGATCATCATATTCTTTGACATAGATTAGAATGCTTTGCAATTATTACTTCTCTTCAGACCTCAGTGTAATCCTCATCAGTGTGAAATCAGAAACTGTTTCCCAAATCATAGAGAGATTGAATAACAGCTTTGGGCAGGAAATAGTTAATGCATTTGGTTTGTCAGGACAAGTTCCTGGCCTAGGCAGATGGAATATTGCAGAAGTTTGTGTGTGTGTATGTGTGAACATTCTTGTGCACAGATGAGGGGGTGGAAGTAGGGGGCTGATAAAACTAGCAGGGGGCAGGCTGCTGGGAGCAGGCACTTGTTTTGACAGCAGATGTGTAACTCCAGCACTAAGAAATAATTGTAAGCATCAGTTTCCTCTTTTGAAAATTAAAGATTATAATTCCTCCCTTGACTCATTGATGAGGTGGTCCACTATATGCCAAATATCTAGTATAAAACAGGTGCTGAATAAATACCACTTTCTGTAGCTCATTCTTAATCACTGCTTAATTTTAAAAATAGAATACTACTTTTGTAAAAATTGTTTGTTATTACATAAAATCTAAATCCTATAGAAAAGTACGAAGAAGGCCAGGTGCCATAGCTGACACCTGTAATCCCAGCACTTTGCAAAGGCAGGGTAGGAGGATTGATCAAGGTCAGGAGTTTGAGACCAGCATGAGTGACATAGCAAGATTCTGTCTCTATAGAAAGTAAAAAAAAAAAAAAAAAAAACAATTATTGCAATGCACACATGTAGTCCCAGCTACTTTAGAGGCTGAGCAGGTGGCTTGCCAGAACCCAGAAGTTTGAGGCAGCAGCCTGGGCAACAGAATGAGACCATGCCAGAGAAAGAAAAAGGATAGAGAAAACAAAGAAGCAAATCATAAAATTTTCAACTACCAATAAATTACTCAACATTAGGTGATATGGCCAGGCACCTTATCTCACACTTGCAAGCCCAGCACTTTGGAAGGCCAACGTGGGTGGAATCACTTGAAGTCATGAGCTTGAGATCAGCCTGGCCAACATGGCAAAAACTTGTCTCTACAAAAAATTCAAAAATTAGCTGGGAGTCATGGTGGGTACCTGTAATCCCAACTACTTGAGAGGCTGAGGCATGAGAATTGCTTGAGCCTGGGAGGTGAAAATTGCAGTGAGCCGAGATTTCACCGTTCCACTTCAGCCTGGACAACAGAGTGAGACTGTGTCAAGAAACTAAGGTAAGGTGGGAGAATTTCTGAACTTCGTATAAATGCCTATGTGTAAGTGGTATCTTCATTCAACATTCATTAAAATCATGATAAAAGAAAAAAGTGTCATGAATCTATTTAATCTGCAGTTTCTATTTTCACCCACAGCTGTTGTATTTTTAAAATTGGTTTGAGAGTTTCTGTATAATGCATGCATACTTGGATGACATCTTTCTTGGAAGAATATCCTTAATTCATTTTCACTTTCTTCAGTTCTTCCTCCAAGTTCTGACTCTATTATTATCTGGTTCTGGCTAGGGCAATGGGAAGACCTGAGGCTGGCTGGAGGTTCTTCTAACATGTGCCTCATGTTCTCCTGCTGAAAGGCTAGTAGAGTACTTTCTTTATCATTGAAGTTCAGTAGCTTAGCCAGGGTCGGCTCTAGGCCAGTAATTCTGTATTAGTTTTTCCAGGTATACAGGGTGACTTTGACTGCCTACTTATCTCTTCATTTCTTCCTTTTTTCTTTTTCACTCTCCCTCCCTCCTTCTGTCCCTCCCTCCCTTCCTTTCTCCCTCCCTTCTTTCTTTTTCCCTTTTTCTTTTTCTTTCTTCCTTCCTTCCTTGCTTTCCTCTCTTTTTCTTTTTTTCTATAGAACTTTGCTCTGTCACCGAGGTTCTAGAACACAGTGGTGTCATCATAGTTCACTGCAGCTTCAAACTCGTGGGCTCAAAAAATCTTCCCGCTTCAGCCTCCCGAGTAGCTGGGACTACAGGTGTGCACCACCACACCTGGCTAAGTTTTGTTACTTTTGTAAAGATAGGGTTTTGGTGTGTTGCCCAGGCTTTTTCTCAAACTCCTGGCCTCAAGCTTTTCTCCCACCTCAGCCTCCTAAAGCACTGTAATTATGGGCATGAGCCGCCGTGCCCAGCCATTTTTTTTTTAAGGTTCTTTAACTCAGGGTCAATTGACAACCCAGTGTTAGACTACTATCTCTAATCTCCACAGCTTTTTTCAGTTGCGTTAATATACTTCTTTTATCCTCTGATTTATTTTGATTACATAAAGCATTTTCTGCATGTTGCACTTTTTTTTTTTTGAGATGGAGTCTCACTCTCTCACCCTGGCTGGAATGCAGTGGTGCAATATCAGCTCAATCTTTGCCTCCCAAGCTCAAGTGATTCTCCTGCCTCAGCTTCCCAAAGCAGCTGGGATTACAGGTATGCACCACCACACTTGGCTTTTTGTATTTTCAGTAGAGAAGGGGTTTTGCCATGTTTGCCAGGCTGGGGTCAAACTCCTGACCTCAGATGATCTGTCCACCTTGGCCTCCAAAGGTGCTGGTATTATAGGTGTAAGCCATTGTGCCTGGCTGCCACATTTTCTTTATTCTTTTTTCCATCAAGGGAAGAAAACTTAGGTTGATTCCATCTCTCCACTATTGTGAATAGTTGTCCTCAATTTTTTTTACACTTGTTATCAAAAAATAGAATTTAGTTTCTCTTCCCTTGAAAATGACCATAGTCCCCTGCTTCTGTAAGTAGAATAAAGTGAATTGTTGCTCATGACCTGACAAAGTTAGGTCATAAAAGATGATACTGTTTCCACTTGGCTCTCCCTCCTGGGGTGGGTGTGCTTAAAACCCATTCATCATTTTGTCAGACAGCCCAGATCATGTAGGGAGGTTACCTGTGGGTATTCCACCAGATAGCCCCAGCTGATTCCCTGGCTGACAGCCCACATTAACCAGGAGTTACTTGAGCAAGAAGACCTTTGACAGTATTCTAACTCCATACTGTTTAAAGGCAACCACATCCTGAGCCAGAACTGCCTAGGTGAGTCTAGTCAGCCTCCAGAATTATGAGAAGACTAATGAGTATCATTGTAACTGTATAATTTGGGATGGTATTTTTTTGTTTGTTTGTTAGTTTGTTTTCTCAGATGGAGTCTCACTCTGTCTCCCAGGCTGGAGTGCAGTGACACAATCTCAGCTCACTGCAACGTACACTTCCTAGGTTAAAGTGATTCTCCTGCCTCAGCCTCCTGAGTAGCTAGGATTATAAGTGTGAGCTACCACACCTGGTTAATTTTTGTATTTTTAGTAAAGAAAGGGTTCATTATTTTGACCAGGCTTGTCTTGAACTCCTGACCTCGTGATCTGCCTGCCTTGGCCTCCCAAAGTGCTGGGATTACAGGTGTGAGCCACCGCACCTGACCAGTATGTTACACAGCAATAGGTAGCAAATACACAAAGTCATCTTCCAATACAAATATGTCAATTCTCCACTTGATACCATTCAATGGTTTAGAATTGAGTGTAAAATAAAGACAAAACACAATCCTGAATCCATCTGACAAGGGATTAATAATTAGAGTATATAAGGAGCTTAGGTAAAAACAAAAATAGGACAAAAAGCAAATAATCTGATTTAAAATGGCCAAACGATCAAAATAGACATTTCTCAACAGAAAACATACAAATGGCATCTTTATAAAAAGATGCTCAACATCACTGATAGAAACTACAATGAACTATCATGCAATCCCAGTTAAAATGGCTTATATCCAAATGACAGGCAGTAACGAATGCTAATGAGGATGTGGAGAAAAGGGAACCCTGGTACACTCTTGGTGAGATAGTAAATTAGTGCAACCACTATGGAGAATGGACAGTCCTCAAAAAACTAAAAAGAGCTACTTTATGACACAGTAATTCTACTGCTGGGTATATACCCAAAAGAAAATAAATCAGTATATGAAAGAAATATCTACATTTTTACATTTGCTGCAACATTATTCACAATAGTCAAGATTTGGAGGCAATCTAAGTGTCCATTAACAGGTGAATGGGGCCAGACGCAGTGGCTCATGCCTGTAATCCCAGCACTTTGGGAAGCCGAGGTGGGTGGATCACAAGGTCAAAAGATTGAGACCATCCTGGTCAACATGGTGAAACCCCGTCTCTACTAAAAATACAAAAAATTAGCTGGGCACAGTGGTGCGTGCCTGTAATACCAGCTACTCAGGAGGCTGAGGCAAAAGAATTGCCTGAACCCAGGAGGCAGAGGTTGCAGTGAGCCGAGATCGTGCCATTGCACTCCAGCCTGGGTTACAAGAGCAAAACTCGGTCTCAAAACAAAAAACAAAAAAAAACAGGTGAATGGATAAGGAAAATGTGGTACATATACACAATGGAATATTATTCAGCCATGATAATAATAGAATCCTGTTACTTACAACACCATGAGTAGAACTGGAGATTATTTTATTAACTAAAATAAGTCAGAAAGAGAGAGACAAATTTTGCATGTTCGCAGTCATTTGTGGGTGCTAAAAATTAAAACAATTGAACTCATAAAGATAGAGAGTAGGATGAAGGTTACCAGAGGCTGGAAAGAATAGTGGGCTGGAGGGGGTTCACAGAAATAATTAATAAATACAAAAATACAGTTAGAATGAATAAGATGTAGTACTTGGTAGTACAAAAGAGTGACAATGGTAAACAATAATTTACTTATTTAAAAATAGCTAAAAGGGACCAGGTGTGGTGGCTTATGCTTGCAATCCCAGAACTTTGGAAGGCCAAGGCAGGAGGATCCCCTGCCAGGAGTTTGAAACCAGCCTAACTAACATGGCAAAACCCTGTCTCTACTTAAAATACAAAAATTAGTCTCAGCTACTCAGGAGGCTGAGGCAGGAGAATAATTTCAACCCTGGGGACAGACATTGCAGTGCGATGAGATTGGAACACTGCACTCCAGCCAGGGAGAAAGAGCTACACTCCAGTGCAAAAAAAAAAAAAAAAAAAACAAAGAAAGAAAAAGAAAAAAGGAAAAGAACATAACTGAATTGCTTGTTAAATAAAGAAGGAAAATAAATGCTTAAGATGAGGAGTATCCGATTTACCCTGATGTGATTATTACACATTGCATGCCTGTATCCACTAGGAAGCAGAGGCTGGGCCTGGAAGGGCCTACCACAGGCAGGAGCCAGGCCTGGACAAACCCACAAGAGGAGGCTTTGGGCCTGGAGAGGCCACTGTCAGGCAGGAACTGGGCCTGGAGAGGCCAACTTCAGGACCATTTGGGCCTGCCCAGGCCACTGGAAAAAGGCTGGAGCCAAGCCAAGAGAAGCCAACTTGTGGAAGTTTGGGGCCTGTAGATGCTGACAGAGAGCAGGAGCTGAGCCTGGGGAGGCAACCATGAGCCTTTCGGGCCTATGGAGGACATCAGAAGCTGGGCAGGAGCTGAGTCCACAAAGGATGTTGGGAGGCAGGAGCTGGGCCCAATGAGGTCATTGAGAGACAGAAGCTCACCCTGGAGGGGCCAAAGTGAGGAGGTTTTGCAACCAGAGAGGCCACCAGGATGGCAGGACCTGGGCCAAAATTGGCCAATTTTAGGAACATGTAAACCTCTGAGGCCACCAGGAGGAAGCTAGAGCCAGGCGAATAAAAGCTGACTTGAGCATATTTGGGTCCTCGAGATGCATTCAGAGGGCAGGAGCTGATCTTGGAGATGCCAGTATGAGGCATGAGCTGTGTGGGCCTGGAGAGCTTGATTTCAGGACCTTTCAGGTCTACAAATGCCACAAGGAGCCAAGTTCACAGAGGTTGTTGCAGGGCAGGTGGGGGGCCTGTAGATGAAGCCATGAGGAAAAGCTTGCCCAGAATGGATTCCAGAAAGCAGCACCTGGGCCTGGAGAGGCCACAAAGGAATGAGCTTATGAGCTGGGCTTGGAGAGGCCACCAAAAGCTTCCAAGTAGCGGGCATGCAGGCCTAAATCGTCTAGTGAGGAACAAGCTGGGCCTGCAGAGGATGCCGAAAAACAGGAGCCTCCATCAGCCTGGGGAGGCCATGGTGAGGCATGACATGTGCCTAAAGAGGCCATCAGAGAGCCAGGAGCTGCCATGAGACAGGCACGCAGGCAGGCAGAAATGGCCTGGGGAGGCCAACATCAAGGGTAAGAGCTGGGCCTACCTGTTGGTAGGCAGGAGGTGGGTCTGTCCAGGCCACTGGGAGGCCAAAGGTGGGCCTGGAAAGCCCAACTTGAGGAAGGCTGGAGCCTACACAGACTGCTAGAAGCTGAGCAGGAGCTGGGCCAAATGTTGTTGTGAGGCAGGAGTTGGGCCTGTAGATGCAGCCAGGAGGAAGAGCTGAGACCAGAGAGGCTGACTTGAAAATGTTCTGAGCTGAAATAGGAAGCCAAAAAGCCAATGCTTAGCCTGGAAAGGTGTCTACCACAGGCAGGAGCCGGACCTGGAGAGTTACACGAGAGGACTAGTGCAAAGACACATGTACACATATGTTCACTGCAGCACTGTTTACAATAGCAAAGACTTGGAACCAACCCAAATGCCGATTAATAATAATAGACTGAATAAAGAATATGTGGCATATATACACTATGGGATAGTATGCAGTCTTAAGAAAGGGTGAGTTCATGTCCTTTGCAGGGACATGGATGAATCAGGAAACCATCATTCTCGGCAAATTGACACAAGGAAAGAAAACCAACCACCACATGTTCTGTCCTAAGTAGGTGTTGAAGAATGAGAACACATGAACACAAGAGAGGGGAACATCACACACTGGGGTCTGTTGGGGGGTGTGGGACTAAGGAAGGGATAGTTGGGAGTGGAGAGGTTGGGAAGGTATAACATTAAGAGAAATTCCTGATGTAGGTAATGGGGGCATGGAGGCATCAAACCACCATGGCATGTGTGTACCTATGCAACAATCCTGCAAGATTTGCACACGTACCCCATAACTTAAAGTGTAATAAAATTTTTTAAAAAAGAAAACAGGCTCCAAGGTAGTGACTAAACAATAATTTGTAATGAAACAGACTAAGGCACAAATGAGTCAATAAAATTCAGAAATAATAAAGCAGGCTTTAAAGTAGTGAACTAAACAATATGTAATCAAAAATAATCATATATAAATGATTCAATAAAGTATACAATTTTTTTGAGATAGAGTCTCACTCTGTTGCCAAGACTGAAGCGCAGTGTTGTGATCTCAGCTTTCTGCAATCTTCACGTCCCACACTAAAGCCATCTTCTTACTTCAGCCTCCTGAGTAACTGGAACTATATGCATCCACCACTGTGCCTAATTTGTATTTTTTTTTGTAGAGATGGGGTTTCAACATGTTGTCCAGGCTGGTCTCTAACTCCTGGACTCAAGTGGTCCACCTGCTTTGACCTCCCAAAGTGCTGCAACAGAGCAAGCCACAAGGGCACAAATGCTTCCGTTAGAGTAGTCGGAGCTCCTCCTCCTCCATCAGCTTCCGACTGAAGGCTGCTGGCCCTGGCTGATGCCTGTTACCCACAAAGCCTCCTATGTCACCTGGTTACCAGGAAACAACAAAGTCAGGCCAGTGGCTCACAATGCCACTTCCCACAACCCCACCCAAAGGCTCACAATGCCCATCCCTGCTGCTGGCCACCTGTGGCCACCCTGCCCCTCTCGGTGACTGCATTATTCATCCTGAGTGGCCGGAGATACTCCATTTTTCACCATAGGCCTCAGAAAACCCAGAAATGTCCCTTCATAGATTGTATATAGATAAATATATATAGAATTCTATATAGAGAGTGTATCTAACCTGTGAATAAAAACAAAGGTTTCGTTCGGCATGATAAATCCACAAACACACAGCATTTTCACAGAATCCTTTGGGGCCCACCTCTCACCTTCAGCTTCCTGTTCTTGGTTATTTGGGCTTCTGTCTTGTATGCTCTGTCAAGTTCTAGGCCTTGTAAGGGTGAGTTCCATGTCTCCACTCATTTATATGTGCCCAGGATGGTTGGCTCTTGGGAGGGTCTTCATGACTGAGGCCATGGATCCTTCGCACTGTCCCTTGAATCCACTTGACACAAAATACTCATCCTGCAATGATGCTTTGAAAGTGGTGCTTCCATTCAATTAGAGGCCAACTGTATTACGGATCCCTAGTACCCAATACATGGCATATAAGAAATGAATGAAAAATGAGTGAATGAACTCAAGTGTGCCTACAAGGTGAGAGAAAAATGGTCCTACTTACTAGGTGTACTACGAAGGCATCTGGGACCATTGGCTTTGCTATTTCATAGTAGGCTTGGGGCTTTGAACGCCGGTATTTCCTCATTCTAAACCTCAAATTCTAACAAATTACCACCAAGTGGACAAAGGTCCATGGGCCAGAGCTCTTGGTGTGAACAACATACCTTTTGTGGGTGTGATTAATGGACAGGGACTATACAAAACTAAAAACAATGTTTGTGTGCTACCTGCAAGCCATGGTGATAAAACACTCTGTATACAGGATCTTATTCAATACTTGTTACAAATCCACGAAGTGAATTTTTACGCAAACTTTCTATTCAAGCTTTTTGGAACAAGAGGCTAGTGTGGTGACTTTCACCTACTCGGCAGCAGATTCAGATACTTGTTATCTGATGGCCAATCTCGTTACATGTATACTCCTACATGCTTCTCCTCTCCCTCTCAGGATTTTATAGCAAATCCCACACATCATATAATTTCCTCCCTGACTCTCTTGGTATATGTCTGTAAAAGATACAATTCTTGTTTGTTCTTTCAAGACAAGGTCTCTGTCAACCAGGCTGGAGTTCAGTGGCATGATCTTGGTTCACTGTGGCCTCTCCTGCCTCAGCTTCCTGAGTAGCTGCAACTACAGACTCACACCACCATGCCAAGCTAATTTTTTAATTTGTATTTTAGTAGAGACAGGGTCTTGCTATGTTGCCCAGGCTGGCCTAGAATTCCTGGATTCAAAGGATCTTCCCATCTTGACCTCCGACACTACTGAGATTATAGGTGTGAAGCGCCGTGCCCGGAGACAAGAACTCTTTAAAAAATATAATAATCCCAATACCATCATCAACCAACCATCTCACACCATTGCTCTTTATCACTGTCAACTCTCCTTCTAGCTCCAAATTTCCAGTCATTTCATGTATTTATTGTGTGAATCAGGATCCAAATAAAGTCTCTCCTTGGGATTGTTTGATTCACCTGTTAGGATTTTCTTGATCCTGACAACTTCCCACTTTGATCTCAGTGCTGTCCCTTGCAGTCCATTTATTGAATAAATCAGGTCATTTCCCCAAGGTTTGGATTACGCTAAGTGTGTTACACTAAGGCCAGCCCTGCTCAGACACATTCACTGGCTTGGACATCCCCACCTTAGCAAGACCTGGGGATCCATGCAGGGTCCCCCTCTGAGCAGATAACCTGATTTTCTAACTCTCTCTGCCCTTCCCAGCTCATGTGTGAATCCCTGGGCTATGCAGCAGCCACCCCCACCAGGCCCTTAGGGCACTGGAGTTTCACCCACCTCCCCAGGGGCAGGACACCAATCAGCTTCTGAACCTCCAGCAGCTGCTCAGAGTCTAGGGTCAGCACCATGGCACCTTTGTGGAAAGCCAGGGGCAGGAGGGTCAGGGCAGCCAGGGTCCTCCCATCCAGTACAGCCCCAGCACCTCACCCAGCTCACCTCAGAATCCAGTGGCTCCAGTGATGGGGCTGGGCCCTCTGCAGGTGGGTGTACCCTGGGAAGAGGATGTCATGTTCCCTGTGGGAGAGGAGGAACAGGGGCTTAGGTGGAGGCCAGGTCAAGGCCTGCCAGTGACACTGGGACACTGCAGGCCTGGGTCACCCCGGAAGAAGTGTTGCCCTACAGCACTGCACCTGAATGAGGGATCCAGGATCTCCCAGGGACAAATTGCTCTCAAGGGAAAAAGAGGACGAAATGGGGCCATGTGAACCATGGACTGGGCCTGAGCTGTGGGGCTCCTGGGGTGAGGCTTTGCCAGGAACACCCAAAGCCTGAGCCTCTGTCACTCAGCATCTCCCAGCCAGGGCTAGAAAAGGGGAGGAGGCCCATGTTGGGTATGACTTGGGTATTACTTGGGAGGTTTCATTTGAGGACCCCAGAAATAGCTGGGGCTCATAAAGAGCTGCTCGGAGCAGGTGGGATACCCTGCCCCTCATTCAAGTTACTAATTTTTCATACTTTTAATAGAAACAGGGGTTCATCATGTTGGCCAGGCTGGTCTCAAGCTCCTGACCTCAGATGATCCACCCACCTTGGCCTCCCAAAGTGCTGGGATTACAGGCATGAGCCACTTCGTCCAGCCTGTTGCTGTTTTAAATAAACCAACTTTGCTGAGATATCACTCACACTTTAGTGCACATCCATCACCGATTTTAGAGCATTTTCGTCACCCCCTAAGGAAATTCTGTACTCAAGGCCAGGTACGGTGGCTCAAGCCTGTAATTCCAGCACTTTGGGAGGCCAAGATGGTAGGATCACTTGAGGCTGGGAGTTCAACCAGACCGCGCCACATAGTGAAAACCCGTTACTACAAAAAAATGTAGAAACTTTGCAGGGTGTGGTGCACACCTGTGGTCTTACCTACTCAGAAAGCTGAGGTGGGAAGATCATTTGAGTCCAGGAGTTTAAGGCTGCAGTGAACTATTACTGAGCCACTGCGCTCCAGCCTAGGTGACAGAGCAAGAGCTCATCTCTAAAGACAAACAGAGAAAATTTGGCCGGGTGTGGTTGCTCACGCCTGTAATGCCAGCACTTTGGGAGGTCAATGTGGGTGGACCACAAGATCAGGAGATTGAGAACATCCTGGCCACATGGTAATACCCTGTCTCTACTAAAAAATACAAAAATTAGCTGGGTGTGGCACATACCTGTAGTTCCAGCTACTGTGGAGACTGAGGCAGGAGAATTGCTTGAATCTGGGAGGCAGAGGTTGCACTGAGCCGAGTGCCATTGCACTTCAGCCTGGGTGACAAGAGCAAAACTCTATCTCAAAAAAAAAAAAAGTTAAAAATTTTAAAATTAGGCTGGATGCAGTGGCTTATGCCTATAATCCCAGCACTCTGGCAGGCTGAGGTGGGCAGATCACCTGAGCTCAGGAGTTCAAGAGATCAGCCTGGCCAACATGGTAAAATCCATCTCTACTAAAAAAATACAAAAATTAGCTGCATGTGGTGCACATACCTGTAATCCCAGCTACTTGGGAGGCTGAGGTAGGAGAATCACTTGACCCAGGGAGGCAAAGTTTGCAGGTAGGAGAGATCCCACCACTGCACTCCAGACTAGGTGACAGAGCAAGACCCTGTCTCAAAAAAAAAAAAAGTAAATTAAAGAAACCCTGAGTTCTGTAGCAGACACTCCCTGTTCCTCCTAGCAGCCTTGCACCACCTCCATGGTCACAATTGTGTGCCCTTATTTCCCTCCAAGTCTGAGAAACAGGGGTCACAGGGAGCTGACCAAGAGGAGGGGTCTCTGACAACACGTGGAGACTCCCCAGCAGCTCCTCCTCCAGGTCTGCAAAGAACAAATCCAGACCCAAAAACACCAGGTCCCAGAAGCCAAAGCCTGGGATGAGGCCAGCAGGAGGCAGCCTTTGCCTCTGCCTTTCACCAGATGGGCTGGGTGGGGACACATAATGCGGGAGACGTGGGACACAGGCAGAGTGGGGAGAGACTCTTGCTGCTCCAGGCACAGCCAAGCTAGTGCCTTAGTTTCCTTCCCTCAAATCTGCAAAGGATGAGTTCTCTTCCTTTTTATTTTTTAGTTATTGAGGTGGAGTCTCACTCTGTCTCCTAGGCCGAAGTGCAGTGATGCAATCACAGCTCACTGCAATCTCTGCCTTTTGGGTTCAAGGGATTCTCCTGCCTCAGCCTCCCAAGTAGCTGTGATTACAGGTGCACACCACCACGTCTGGCTAATTTTTGTATTTTTATTAGAGACAGGGTTTCACCATGTTAGCCAGGCTGGTCATGAACTCCTGACCTCAGGTGATCCACCAGCCTCTGCCTCCCAAAGTGCTGGAATTACAGTCATGAGCCACCACACCAGGCCCCACGAAGGGTGACTCTTCCCTGCCTGATAAGCTAGACTGCCATGGGAGTATTGGGGCCTGCAGGAAATGCCCCACTCCTGGCTCTTCTGCCTTGATCTTGGAGTTCTGTAATACCCCTGTACCCCAGGCCCTGGCATATCCACCCTGTTTGTCCCTGCCACCTAGTCTGCTGTTCAGGATGCCATCACACCTCTCTCTAACCCCTGGGTGTACCTTGGGACTCACACCTCTGTGGGATCCACCATGGTCCTGATAGGCTCCCACAGGAGGCCAGAGAGCATCGAGCAGGTCTGCCACATCCATAGTCTAAGCTCCATGACCACCTGTGCAAGCAGGAGGTGATGCTCAGGGAGGCTGATGAGCTGCTTCCCTGGGGAGCCAGGACCCTGCTGAGCTCTAACTGCCCCCTGGGCTCCCCAAGGTTGGGACAGCAAAAAGCAGGGGGTTGGAGGGGCTAGAGGCACCTGGTTATTCCGGCTGCATCCCGTGAGCAGCTTCCCAGCAGTTTTGCCAATGAGCTCTTGGAAGTGAAGGGAGGTCCAGGGTCACAGTCTAGATGCCCAGAGGAGTCAATCCAGGCAGGGCAGCTTTCATCAGCCCTGCCAACCTCCCTCTCTACCCAAGGGCCCCAGGTCTTGCCCAAATCTCTCACCAATTCTGCTTAGCCCTGTTGTTATTTTTTTCTTTCAAATTTTTGTAGTTATGAAACCTTGTTATGTTGCCCATGCAAACTCTTGGCCTCAAGTGATCCTTCCACCAGAGCCTCCCAAAGTGCTAGGATTATAGGCATGAGCCACTGCAACTGGCCCATGTCCTGAGATCATCACTGCTGTCTGCCAATGGTGAAGTAAACGGAACAATGGTGCTAATGCTCCAAGTGGCCCAGGGCCAGGTGGAGACGGGAGGCCAGGAAAGCAGTGGGGCTGCAGGGGTCTTACCTTCAGGTGGTGCTTGCTGGCTGTGTGGATGTCCTAATCATTGGGGTTGAGTCTGAAGGTGCCCTAGGCCCACTTCTCAGTCACCTATAGCAGGTGGCAGTAACGCTGGGGGGCAGGCGAACAGATATCAGGAGTCAGGAGAGCCCCTGCCCTGGTCCCACCCTATCCCTAATGGCTGACTGTCCCTGTCTAGGAGCTGAGTCCTGAAAGCACACCTTGGGAGGGGGCATCTGGGGTGGGGACACCTTCACTCATGAGCCATGTGGGCATCAGGGGTCATTAAAGGATGGAGAGAGGCAGTCATCAAGGCACACAGTTAAACAGCACTTGAGCATTTAATTAGTTCAACATGAAACCACAGACAGGCAACACTGCACTATTTGCTCAGGGATTTGGTGGGAGCCTGGGGCCACAGGGAGGGGCCTCGGGCCACAGGGAGTACCTGGTAAGCTGCCTGTTCCTTGAGCACGATGTGTACCGAGGGGAGCTGGAGTGAGGGTAGCTCCATGGGAAAGGGACAGGATTGCGACCCTGAGCTGTGTGACCATAGGCAAGAAGACCCCTCTTCTCCAAATGAGGTCAACCACACAGGTGATTTTGGGAGCTGGTGCCCGCTCAGTCTGGATTTGAGCTTTGTAGGTGGATGGGAACCTGGGAGGGTTTAGAGATGCTGGGAGAACCTTTTTCCTGGGAGAGCTTTCCAAACAGGGAACAAACAGAGCCACCCTGGGCCCCGCTGAGAAAGGATCCTACTGGAAGCTCTCACCACTGTCTTGCTCCACGCTGGTGGTGACGGTGATGGTGATGTCATCAATGCAGGTGGTGAGTGTCGTGAACAGAAGCACAGACCGCTGCAGTCCCGCCGAGCTGAAGTCAAAGTCTGTGTTGTGGACAAAGTAACCCTTGGGATATCCAGGGTGGGAGAACTGTGGTTTGCTGGACCCCTGCTGTGGGTTGTTTAACCTCAGCTCACATGTCTGTGGCCTCCCCAGATCCAGGCCCGTCCACTCTGTGAAGGCAAATCTGTCCCTAGCAGGAAGACTACTGGGTGGGGTGGGGAGGTGGGGCGTGTGGTGGAGGCAGGATGGTAGCCACTTGCAGGTGTCGGTCATGTAGCAGATGATCCCTGGTGGCTGGATGGAGGGAGTGTGTTGTTGATGGCAATAGTGACAGGGAGGAGGGAGGGCAGGGGCCCCACCTGGACCAGGCTGCTGATGTTGGCCTTGAAGGGGAGGTAAACCCCCCATGCTCTAGCGCATCGACCCCATTCACCCACTGCAGACACTGGAGATATGGGGAGGGGGCGGCAGCTCAGTGCATGAGGAGGGGCCATGTTATCGGGCACTCCCTCATAACTTGCAGCATAGAGCTGAGGCCTGCCAGCCAGACGGGAAGAATGGCATCCCAATGGGGTAGACTAGGTCACCTATCCCCCTACACAGGGAACAGCCTCCAGGGCAGAGCAAGGAAGGGCCCCTCACCATTCCATCCCAGGAGACAGGCTGTGGGTGGCACCTGGGACTCCCATGCGGTACAGCAGCCACACCCACCCACCTGCCCTACGTGCTCCTGGCTGCACTCACCAGAATGGCATAGGAGTGGGCACTGCCAATCCTCAGCACCACTCTTCTCTGCAGGTCCTGGGTCCACCACTCTGGCAAGGTCACTTCCCATTTGTGCCACACCCAGCTGACAAAAATGCCATAGCCGCGAGTCCTGGCAGATGTTCTTGAAGCTGGAGAGAACCTGCATGTCCAGAGTGGGGCCAAACTGTGGAGAGAAGAGTGGAGCTCAGCTCCTAGGACCCCAAACAGATCTGGGACCAAGGTACATTCCTGCCTTCTTTGCAGAGCTGACCTCAGGATGTTTAAACTGTCTCCTCCTCCCCATCCTCAGGTCCAGCTCTGTGCAGCCCAAGACGCTCTGGCCCCACTACTGGGAGGAGTGTTTGGGTGGCTCATGCCGGGAATCAGTGCTTTGGAAGGTCAACATAAAATGATGGCTTAAGGCCAGGAGTTCGAAACCAGCATGGGCAAAGTAGTGAGACCCTATATCTAAAAGAAAATTTTTTTTAATTAGCCAGGCACGGAGCCCCCCAGCTAACTTGCAAGGCTGCAGCAGGAGGATCGCTTGAGCTCAGAAGTTAGGATTGCGCCACTGCGCTCCAGCCTGGGCAACAGGGCCAAGCCCAGTCTCAAAAAATATTTTAAAAATTAGAAACAAACATTAAAAAAAAGGACACTGCCCGGGCTCAGCCTTCGCCTCGGGAGGGGGCTCGGCAGGGGCGCTTCCTCCTCCTCCGCAGCAGTCCTCCTGGGTCCCCTCCCTGCCCCACTCCCCCAACCCAGCGCTCCCAAGCCCACTGACCTTTAACCTCCTCTGGGCCTCCAACCCCCGGGCGACAAGGGGAAGGAGCCTGCGAGGCGGCCCGGGCTCCCCTACTCCCTCCGCCCGGCTTCTGTGTGCCTCCCGGCCCTGCCCTAAGTACCGCAGCAGCGGCCGCTACCACCGCTCCTGGAAGCCCCGGCGCCGGTCGTCTGAGAAGTCGGCGCGGAAGCTCCAGGGGCTGTCCAGCTCCTTGCACTTCCATGACGGGCTCTCCCGGGGGTACAGCATCCCGCCCTGCAGCACCACCGTGCAGCCACACAACAGCCCTGGCGCTGCCTAAACCACTGCGGACCCCAAAGCCAGGCTTTCCGCTCTGCTGCTCGGCTTCCGGCTGCGGGGATAAAAGAAGCGCGGGAGGAGGCCGGCGGGCACGTCGCTTGACGTACTGAGGCCGTCGGCGCCATTTTGGTTGAGGGCGAGTGCCAGGTCTGGAGGGGAGGGGGAGCCGGGAGCTGCTGGGTGGTGCCAGGGACTGGGAACCGCGGGCTAGGCCTTGGCGAAATGGGACACTCACACTCAAACCCAGTCAAGAAGGGCAAGGTCTTCCCACCCCGACCCAGGCTGGACGATCCAGGGCGGCAGGCCAGGACAGAACTGCTGAGATGTGAGATTCCCTATTTTCTTCAAGGAGCACCTCCACTTGCTTTCCCCAGCGTGACTCCTCTGAGCAGGACCCAAGGGAACCTCTTCCATGCCTGCCAGGTGCAGCGGTGGCCCTCGCCTGTAATCCCAGAACTCTGGGAGGCAGAGGTTGGTGGATCACTTGAGGCCAGTCTGGCCAACATGGCGAAAACCGATCTCTACTAAAAAAAATCAATAAATAGCTGGGTGTCCTGGCGGGCACCTGTAATCCCAGCTAGTAGAGAGGCTGAGGCTGGAGAATCGCTTGAACCTGGGAGGCGAAGGTTGCAGTGAGCCAAGATCATGCCATTGCACTCCAGCCTGGTGAGAGACATATCACAAAGAAAAAAAAAAAAAGGCCAGGGCCGCGGCTCAAGCCTGTAATACCAGCAGTTTGGGAGATTGAAGTGGGCAGATCACTTGAGGTCAGGAGTTTGAGACCAACCTGGTCAACATGGAGAAACCCTATTCCCACTAAAAATACAAAAATTAGCCAGGTGTGGTAGTGGTCTCAGACCAGCTACTCAGAAGGCTGAGGCAGGAGAATTGCTTGAACCTGAGAGGCGGCCATTGCCATGAACTGAGATGGTGCCACTGTGCACCAGTCTGGGTGATAGAGTGAGATGCCATCTCAAAAAAAAGTTTACTGAAAACCTTTAGAAAAGGAAGGAAAGGAAAGGAAAGAAGGATAGTACAACTTGGAAGAGGGCCAAGTGTGTGACCTGAGAAACCAAGTGCCCTGCTAGACCTCTTGACTCGGGGTTTCATAAGTTGGCATCCTTCTGGGGTCTTGCCACTCCTGATTCCTTAGCTTGGGGCTGAGAACACACGTTCTTCTTAGACCATAAAGTCATTCTCGGGGAACACATCAGTTACAGCTGTTGGGTGCCCCTGCCATACAGAGGGGGCCCTTGGGTCCTAGGACCACCACCTGGACTCAATTGTTTGTATAATTCCTCCCCACCCCCTGTCTGATGCTTGCCCAGTCTTCTGAAAATGGACCTTAACACTGGAAATGGAGTCCCCAGTGTAGTGAAATAAATACATTCTAGGAACTGACAAGGCCTAAAGGCTTTTTCACAAAGGTTTATGCTCTTTTTTCCTTATTTTCTTTAATTTTACTTTTACATTACCTTAGCAAAAGGTTTACACACTTAAATTAGGATACATTTCACTGTTTATGAGGCAGGTTTAGGCAAAATTTAACAAAAGTAATCCCAGCAACAGGAGAGGCTGAAGCAGGAGAATCGCTTGAACTCAAGAGGCAGAGGTTGCAGTGAGCTGAGATCATGCCACTGCACTCCAGCCTGGGTGACAGAGTGAGACTCCAACTCAACTCATAAGTAAATAAAGGGAGAAACATATATTTATATATGTATAATGTTTATGCTATATGAAAATATGACATTTCTATTTATAAAACAATCTACATATTTAATACATTAATTCATTAAATATATATTTTATATACATTATATATACACATATAAAAAGGAATTTATTATGGGAAGTAGAATTTATTATGGGAAGGTCCTCTCCTGAGAGGCAGAAACTGTTGCCTCCACCACAACTTCTCTCTTGGCTCATTCCAAGCTTGGCCAAATTAGGGAAGTGAGTGGAGGTTGCCCTGCATGCCCCCTCCTCTGCCTAAGTGTGTTTTTGTAACATCAGCTGGCATCACACAAAGGGCAGGAGAAGCAAACACCCAGAACTCTTTTGCTGGTCAGAGATTCCCTGAGTGTCTGTCCTCACCCAAGCCTGCTCTGTGTGTCTGTGTTGTGAAGCTTGAGTCTCTGGAAAGAAATCGGAAGGGGGGCGGGGTGGCGAAAATGTTACCATGAGAATGCTTCTCATTCCTCTGTTCTTGTAGGGTCCTGTTTTGGGGGAGGGTGGGGGTTGGGGGAAGTGTGACCTTGTGTCTTTGTCAATAAACTCATTTACACAAAATTTTTAAAAAAAGGAATTTATTTCTTTGCTGTTCTGAGACTTCCCTGGTCTTCTTTTCCCTGTTGGTTCTGGTCTTGTCTCTGATTCCTGGAGGTAGCCAGCCTCTAAATCCATGGAATTCTTGAATGACAGGTGTGTCTGTTACTCATAGTGGCCACCCCAGGGTCACAGCTTAGTGCATGCTAACCAGATGACTTGGCCAGGGGGACAACCACACCAGAAAGACCAACCATGCGATTTGAAGGTTGTGATGTTGAGCCACATGATGTCAGCCCAACCTCCAGAAAGGAACTGGGGGGCTGGAGATGGACTCAATTGCCTGGCCAATGATTGCATCAACCCACCTGCTGTGATAAAAGCCCTGGACATGGAAGCTACGGTGATCTTCCCTGGTTTGAGATACACATCAGTATGCTGAGAGGATGATGCATCCTGAGGACACAGAAATGTCATCTTCAGGACCCTCTCGGAGTTTATACTACATGTCTCTGCTTTTGACTGGTGTTACTTTTGTCAGTTTTTCTTACATAAAATTGTAATGAAAATATCATGCTCAGCCGGGCACAAAAGCTCATGCCTGTATCCCAGCACTTTGTAAAGTTGAGGCAGGCAGATCACTTGTGTTTGGGAGTTCAAGACCAACCTGGCCAACACAGCGAAACCCTACCAAAAATACAAAAATTAGCCAGGTATGATGGCACTCATCTCTAATCCCAGCTACTAGGGAGACTGAGGCAAAGAGAATCATTTGAACCTGGGAGTCAGAGGTTGCAGTAAGCTGAGATTGTGCCATTGTACTTTTGCTTAACAGTGAGACTTCATCTAACAAAAAAGTATCTTGCTTTTCTGAGTTCTTTGAGTTGTTATAAATTATCAAACCGGAGGACACTGTGGGAACCTCTGAATTTGTAGCCAGTTGGTGAGAAGTACATGTGATCTGAGGACACCCAAACTTGCAGCTTGCATCTAATGTGAAGGCAGCCTAGTGGGGGTTTGTGGCCTTAACTTGTGGCATTTGAAGTTAACATCAGGGAGTTGACATCAGAATTGTGTCATACAGGCCAGCTGTGATGGCTCATGCTTGTAATCCCAGCACTTTGGGAAGCAAGGTAAGAGGATCACTTGAACTTGAGTCTGGGGCTACAGTGAGCTACCACACCACTGCAGCCCAGCATAGGTGACAGAGCAAGACCCCAACTCCAAAAATAAAAAAATTGCATGGCACAGTGCCTGTCTTTAATGGCTCAAATGTTGCAGAAACTTTTTTTTTTCTTTGGAAAGCAGAGTCTCGCTCTGACACCCAGGCTGGAGTGCAGAGGCACAATCTCTGCTCACTGCTACCTCCAATTTCCAGGGTCAAGTGATTTCTCCTGCCTTGGCTTCCCGAATAGCTAGGATTGCAGGTGGCCACCACCATTCCTGGCTAATTTTTGTGTTTTTAGTAGAGATGGGCTTTCACCATGTTGGCCAGGCTGGTCTGGAACTCCTGCTGGGATCCCAGGTGTGAGCCACTTTAGAAACGCTAGAAAATAAAAACCTTTAGAGTATTTTTACCACCTGGTTTTCTTCTCTCAATGTCTTTCTCTAATTTCCTGCTTTAAATCTCTAGCTTAGGGGCTGGGCATGGTAGCTCATGCCTGTAATCCCAGCAATTTGAAAGGCCAGGGTGGGTGGATCACTTGAGGTCAAGAGTTTGAGTTCAGCCTGGCTAATATGGTGCAACCCTGTCTCTATTAAAATACAAACATTACACCTCACCGTGGTGGCACACACCTGTAGTCCCAGCTTCTTGGGATGCTGTGGCAGAAGAATGGTTAGAACACAGGAGGTGGAGGTTGCAGTAAGCCAAGACTGCACTACTGTACTTGATCCTGAGCGACAGAGCGAGACTCCGTCTCAAAAAAACAAAATAAACAAAAATCTCTAAGCTTGGGATTGGCCTTCTCTATTTTTTTTCTTTTTAAAAATATTTTTTAAAAATAGATGTAGATGCTATGTTGCCCAGGTTGGTCTCAAACTCCTGGTGTCAAGTGATCCTCCTGCCATGACTTTAAAAGTGCTGGGATTATACATGTGAGCACTGAGCACAGCTTTGTTTTTTTCTACATGAAAAATAACAGGATTATCTTCCAGAGCTAATAAATATGTTCAAATAACCAAATATTTGGACATTTTTCCAAATAACATTAAGGAAAAATGTCACTTGATAGGAAATAAGCAATCCAGAGCAATATGATCGCACTCTATAAAGGTGAAAAAACTTCATCTTTATTACATTTCCCCAATACATGCACTGCTCTGTTCTCTTGAAAACACACAGTGCATGTCCTCCTTTAAAACATACATCCTCTTTAACATACAAACATGTCAATATGAGGTAAAAAATCATGTCTGAATTCTCACATTTCAAAAACATACACTTAACATCAAATAAAAATTTATTTTTACAGGAATTTAGGGGAACTACCATGTAGCTATAAAGGTAATATACTAAGTAAGTATCAGAGAAAAAAAGTGTCATCCCTTCACCACCACATGTAATAATACATACAAAGATTTAAAGATAAAATACTTAGGATAAAAATAATCCTCTCTTGAAAGAAAAACAAAATTATATTTATGTGTATATAACAGCTATAACACTCATCACACAACTCTATAGGAACAATGTCTTTTCAAAATACCAGGATTTCCAAACTATTTAAAATAAATATAGTAAGAATTCTAGGGGCTGGGTGCGGTGGCTCAAGCCTATAATCCCAGCACTTTGGGAGGCCGAGGCGGGTGGATCACGAGGTCAGGAGATCGAGACCATCCTGGTCAACATGGTGAAACCCCGTCTCTACTAAAAATACAAAAAATTAGCTGGGCATGGTGGCGTGTGCCTGTAATCCCGGCTACTCGGGAGGCTGAGGCAGGAGAATTGCCTGAACCCAGGAGGTGGAGGTTGCAGTGAGCCGAGATCGCACCATTGCACTCCAGCTTGGGTAACCAGAGCGAAACTCCGTCTCAAAAAAAAAAAAAAAAAAAAAAAAAAAGAATTCTATGCCCACCTTTTTCAAAATAAACCAATAAAATGTATAGTATATATTAGACCTATTAACATATACCTAAGATATGTTAAAAATCACAACTGGATTCTCACAATTCAGTAACAAACATGAAACAGCAAATAAAAATTCCTAGTACAAGAATTTACGAGAACTACCACATAGATATGATATAATAGATTACATAAGCATCATAGATAAAAAGAGTGTTCACTTCAGGAGCACATATAATAACAGATAATAAAAGATTTAGGATAAACAAAATTCCTTCTTAAAAATGGAAAGAAAATTATATTTATGTATATGTAACAGCTATAACTGTCATCAAAAAACTCTACAGGAGCAGCATGTCTTCAAAAGTATAAAAATTTCCAAACTATCTGAAATAAATGTACTAATAATTCAATGGCCGACATTTTCCAAACAAACCAACAAAATGCATAGTATGCATGAAGCTATCTGTTACAATCCTGTGGCACTCATATTTTACAAATAATTCTGTGCCAATCTGAGCACGTGCACTGTGCCTTCAAATGCTCCCGGACTGTGGCAACCAAGTCCATAGGAAGCAGGACCTCCAGGTTCCACCCCAGGGAGGTTGAATTCAGCAATCTAAAAAGGGAGGTGGTGCTGCAGGAAGGGGTGGAACAAGAAACACCGCTGGTTTCTCACTGTCCTCCAAGGATGCCCAGAAGTACCCCCTACCCACCACTCCTAGGAGGGCAGCATAATCACTCTATTCTGCTCCTTCTAGAACAGTCCAGGTTCTTCTAGGTTCTTCCAGATGATCTGCACAAATGGTTCCTCTCTTTCTTCCTGGTGTCTGCCATTAACATTGGAATAAACTTCCTGCTGAAAATCCACATCTCCCCTGGGTCCAGTGTTCTGGAAGTGAAAGAGAGGAGGTCACATTTCAAGGAGGCAGTTCTCTAGACAGGAAAGTTACTCACATCCCACTTCAATTCTAACTAGCAATTGACCAATCCAATTTTATCTCCTGCCCTTCATTCTCTACCCTGCTTCTGAACCATCATGTTCAATTGTGATATTCACACTTTGGCGAACCTGACTCCAAATCTCACTTAATACACCCAAGGCCAGCCCCAGCGATCTGCTTCATAGCCAGGACTTTGGGTGGGTCTGCTCAGGGAGTAGAGCACCCTCAGAGAATGTGGCTTTGGACTTCATCACACCTGGGGCCTTTGGTGTAACTTAAGATCTAAACTTGTAACCATGCTAGCTGTGTTTCTAATGTGACATCATCACTAACCACCAATCCAGAAGCCTGATCCGTAATCTCACTTCCTAATGGTTAAGTCTCATGCTGGGTCCTCAACGTGGTTAGCTGCACAAGACATAAACCGAATCTTCACTGAATCCTAGACCCACATCGGTAACTCAAGTGCGTCAATCGTAATCAACCTCCTGGAACTCAGTATTTATGATGATTTTTGATATGGGGTCTCAGACCGGAGTGCAGTGGCAGGATCAGGGCTCCCTGCAGCCCCAACCTCCCAAGCTCCAGAGATCCTCCCTCTTCAGCCTCCTGAGTAGCTGGGAATAGAGATGCCTCCCACGTCACCCAGTTAATTTGTGTATTTTTGTGGAAAAGGGATCTCGCCATGTTGCCCAGGTTTGAAGCTGGTTCAAGCAATTGGGTTCCTCAAATTTCCTAAATAGACCATAATATTCTGCCTTGACTCTAGGGGACACAAATGTACCTTCCCTCAGGCTGATGACCTCAGGCCTCCATGGTCCCTGGAGCTCTAGGAAAGGAAGGCGTGGTCTCATACCCACACCCAGTTCTCTGGATCATAAGCCTGGATCTGGATAAGAAAATGGTCCTTGAGAAGACGGGGACTCCTCAGATGCCCCTCCCTCCCTTCATCCAGTCTCCAATCCACTTGACTCCTCCCCACCTCCTCCACCTCCCCACACCCCACTCACCTTCTCCAACTCCTCTGGGGAAACACAAGCTCTCCAGTGCATGGAACAGAAGAACTGGAACCGAAGCTTCTGGAACAAGGGTCGCTGGAAGCGGTTCTTCCCATACAGGAAGTGGAAGATGGCTTGTTTGGGGGCCTCATCAACCTCCTCCACGTCATTGGCCAGGTACCTGGGGGCAGAAATCAGGTTGCTGCTGAGGGACACTGCCAGTAGAGACCTCCGGCTGAGGTCAACTTCCAGAGAGAAGGGCAGGTGACTGTCCTCAGCTCAGGACTACTACCCACCCTGCAGAGAGCCATGCTTTCCTCAGGAGGAACCTGCTGGGCAGGGACCTGCTGAAAGATTTCTCTCACACCTTCAGGATAGAGAGAAACAAAAACCCAACTGGTGGCCAAGAATGGTGGCTTATGCCAGCAATCCCCCCACTTTGGGAGGCCAAGGCAGAAAGATTGCTTGAGGCCAGGAGTTCGAGACAAGTCTGGACAACATAGCAAAACCCTTGTCTCTATTAAAAATAGAAAAAAACTCTCGGCCATGCATGGTGGTTCACGCCTGGAATCCCAGCACTTTGGGAGGCTGAAGCAGGTGGACTGCTTGAGGCCAGGTGTTTGAAACCAGCCTGGTCAATGTGGAGAACCCCATCTCTACTAAAAATACAAATATCAGCCTGGCATGGTGACACACACCTTATTCCTAGCTACTCACGGAGCTGAGGTGCAAGAATTGCATGAACCCAGGAAATGAATGTTGCAGTAAGCCAAGATCAGGCCACTGCATTCCAGCCTGGGAAACAGGACTCTGTCTCAAGAATTAAGTAGGCTGAGGCTAGGCATGGTGGCTCATGCCTGTAATCCCAGCACTTTGGGAGGCTGAGGTGAGTGAATCACAAGGTCAGGAGTTCAAGACCAGCCTGGCCAAGATGGTGAAACCCTGTCTCTACTAAAAATACAAAAATCAGCTGGGCCTGGTGGCAGGTTCCTATAATTCCAGCTGCTTGGGAGGCTGAGGCAGAGAACTTGAACCCAGGAAGTGGAGGTTGCAGAGTCAAAATCATGACATTGCACTCAAGCCTATGCAACAGAGTGAGATTCTATCTCAAAAAATAATAATAATTAATAGGCTGGGCACTGTGGCTCACACCTATAATCCCAGCACTTTGGGAGGCTGAGGTGGGTGTATCATGAAGTCAGGAGATTGAGACCATTCTGGTTAACATGGTGAAACCCCACCTCTACTAAAAATACAAAAAAAAATTAACTGAGCATGCTGACACACACTTGTAGTCCCAGCTACTTGGAAGGCTAAGGTAGGAGAATTCGTTGAACCCAGGAGGTGGAGGTTGTGGTGAACTGAGATCACACCATTGCACTCCAGCCTGGGCAACAGAACAAGACTTTATCTCAAAAAATAAAATAAAATAAAATAAAAAATAAATAAATAACTGTCCTGGTGTAGGGGCACAGCCCTTTAGTCTGAGCTAATCAGGAGGCTGAGTTGGGAGGATTGCTTGAGCCCAGGAGGTGGAGGCTGCTGTGAGCTATGACCTCACCACTGCACTCCAGCTTGGGGGACAGAGCTAGTCTCTGTCTCAAAAAAAAAATAGGATACACTGATATTTTACAAAACTCTGCCTTCTACAGGCATCTAGTCTAATGGGACTGGAAGAAATCAGGGAAGATCACCTAACCCCAATGTCACATTATAATAGGATGTAACTGGAGTGCTGTGGGTATGCAGCGGTGGGAAGATGAGGGCAGGCATCATAGAGGCGTGGGGTGAACTGACTTTAAGAAATGTGTCATTCTCCTCAAAACACGTGTGCAGGACCCCAGACAGAAAACACAAAGTCGAGTGGTGAGCATTTGGAAGGAGCGGTGAAACCAAGCCAGGAAACACCAAGAGGATGAGCCAGTTTGGCTTTAGAGACATTGCAGAGAGGGTGGAATTGACCCTGGCCTCGATTTCAAAAGACATCAGCTAAGGAAGCTGTTCAGGTGGGCAGTAGGGGGTCAGACCTGGGCTTTGGAGAGATGTTCAGGGTGCACTAGGAAGCCCCCTGGCTTGGGGAGAGGCTCCAGGAGACCACAGCAGGGAGGATTTAACAGTGGATTCGGGTGATGACAGGGGCCTGAACTGTGGCCTCTGTCATGGGAACCCAGAGGCCAATGTACCCTTGCATTTGGGGTTGATGTGGGAAGGAGAGAGACAGAGGAACCAGAAATGGCTGCTTGCTGGGGGAAGTGTCATGTCCACTACATTTCCTCTCCCCTTGGGGGGTGGTTACAATTCTTTTTGATTTATTCTTTTATTTGTAAACTAATGTTTGAGCTTGGGTTTTGTTTTTTTTTTTTTGGCTTTGTTTGTTTTTGAGAAAAAGTCTCAGTCTGTTGCCCACACTGGAGTGCAGTGGCTCAATCTTAGCTTACTACAACCTTTCCCTCCTGGGTTAAAGTAGTTCTCTTGCCTCAGTGTCCTGAGCAGCTGGGATTACAGGTGCACATCACTGTGCCTGGCTAATTTTTGTACTTTTTTAGTAGAGACAGGGTTTCAACATGTTGGCCAGGCTCGTCTCGATCTCCTGACCTCAGGTGATGTGTCCACCTCAGCCTCCCAAAGTGCTGGGATTATAGGCGTGAGTCTGCACCTGGATTGAGTTTGTTTTTAGATAAAGCAGTCTAAAAACATCATGGCATAATGCTATCTTTTCAATACACAGAGTAAAGAGGACAAGTAGGTGAAAGAATAAATGAAAGATTGGAATCCCACTTCCCCCCACTGTCCCAAGGTGTTGGACATTGACGAATAGGAGGAAGCAAGCCACTCACAGGGCCAGGAAGAAATGAATGCATCAGTATTGCCAGGAGAAGAGGCCGGCACAGCTAAAATATGCTATGACCATAGCTAGCAGGTACTGATGGAGAGAAAGGAACACACAGAAAGAAAAGTCACATCTTGGAAGAGGAAGATCCTGGAGATGGGGCAATGGGGGGCTGGGGAGGGGCTGCCCATCAGAGAAGGGACCTCAGTGTTGGGGTGACTGTGCTTATTTGGAATCTGTGGGGTGGAGGGGTATTTGATGGTGGGATGCAAGTCTGAGGAGCCAGAGGAAGGGATGTGGGTGATGCGCCCAGCCTGGTGAGCTCCAGTGGGATCTTTGCAGGGAGTGTGTCTACATTGGCTGGCATCAGGAGGGTCTTTTCTGTGCCAGGCAGTGAACTTTCTGAAAGCACGAGGAGTAGAGAGGCCAGGAGCTTCAGGGCTGTGGCTGGACTGTGGGCCAGGGTTCAGATCTCAAAGGATCGGTAGGAGAGGGAGGGGCCACTCAGTCACTCTGAAACAGACCAGCAGAGTCCCAAGGAAAATGCTGACAAATTATAAAAAGACCAAGAAGAGCCAGGAGTATTCTGTGACCCCAGTTCTTTGAC
The DNA here is from genome assembly GCF_049354715.1 of Callithrix jacchus. NCBI lineage: Eukaryota > Metazoa > Chordata > Mammalia > Primates > Cebidae > Callithrix > Callithrix jacchus. The sequence goes on from NC_133518.1 coordinate 5,039,031, forward strand.
AGGCAGAGACAGGAGGATCACGTGAGCCCAACAGTTCAAGAACAACCACAGCAAGGCCCTCTTTCTACAAAAATGACAGAAATTAGTGGAGCAAGGTGGCCTGTGCCTGTAGTCCCAGCTACTCAGGAGGTTGAGGCAGGAGGACTGCTTGAGCCCAGGAAATTAGAGGCTGCCATGAGCTGCAATCATACCACTGTACTCTATCCTGAGGAACAAAGCTAGACTCTGTCTCAAAAAAAGAAAATGGTGGGCACCAAAACTGAAGACCTTGGGAGCTGGCTGGGCACAGTGGCTCACATCTGTAATCCCAGCACTTTGGGAGGACAAAGCGGGCGGATCACCTGAGGTCAGTTGTTCAAGACCAGCCTGGCCAACATAGCAAAACCCTCTCTCTACTAAAAACACAAAAATTAGCCAGGTGTGGTAGTGCACACACCTGTAATCCCAGCTACTCTGGAAGCTGAGAAAGAATCATTTCAACCCTGGAGGTGGAGGCTGCAGAGAGTCAATTTCATGACATTGCCCTCCAGCCTGGGCAACAGAGCAAGATTCTATCTCAGGAAAAAAACAAAACTGTGGAGGGGGAGCATCAGGTGGGAGATGGTGAAGGGAGAGAGAGGGGAACTGTGGGTGTGGAGGCTGTGTGTTGGAGCAGGAACACAGTTACCTGGAGAACAACCTTACCTTGTCCAGCACCCTCAGATCTTTGTCCCAGGCCAGGAATCTTTTAACGACAAGATCCTCTGTGATCAGAGAGCATGCTACTGTGAGAAGCAGAACGGTTTCCCTGGGAGCAAAAGGGTAGTGAGGAGAAGTGCACCTCTCTGGGGAAAGCCCTCAGGATGGTGTCTCAGGTGAGGTGGATGGGACAGGAGAGAATGACTTTCACTGGGCAAAGGAGAGGCTTCCGCTGTGAGGCTGCCCTGAGAAGTGGCCGAAGAAGGTCCTGAGTGTGCGAATCTATAGGACAGAGAGCTGGGAAGAAGCCAGGATGCCCTCCCCGCAGACACACAGGGATAACTGCAGAGTCATAAAGTAATTCCCGTCATTTCCTCATGAGACAGTCACATCAGGGTGTGACCATGGCTTTGGTATCTCCCTCTAGGGATGGAGACAGTTAGGTTTAGAAAGTCAGCAAGAGGCCGGGCACGTTGACTCATGCCAGTAATCCCAGTACTTTGGGAGGCAGAGGCAGGTAAATCACAAGGTCAGGAGTTTGGGACCAGCCTGGCCAACATGGTGAAACCCCATCTCTACTAAAGATACAAAAAATTAGCTGGGTGTGATGGTGTGCGGCTGTAATTCCAGCTATTCGGGAGGCTGGGGCAGGAGAATCACTTGAACTAGGGAGGTGGAGGAGGCTGCAGTGAGCCGAGATCATGCCACTGCACTCCAGCCTGGACAACAGGGTGAAACTTTGTCTCAAAAAAACAAAGTCAGCAAGAAACATTAAGTTTCAGAGGGCACAGCTGAAACCTTTCTTTGATTTTGTTTTTATTTCAATTGATTGATTGATTGGAGATGGAGTCTCACTCTGTTGCCCAGGCTGGAATGCAATGGCATAATCTCAGCTCACTTGCAACCTCCACCTCCCAAGCAAGCAATTCTCCTGTCTCAGCTTCCTGAGTAGCAGGGATTACAGGTATGCACAGCCACTCCCAGCTATTTTTTGTATTTTTAGTAGAGAGGGGGTTGCACCGTGTTGGTCAGGCTGGTCTCAAACTCCTGACCTCAGGTGATTCACCCATCCACCTCAGCCTCCCAAAGTGCTCAGATTATAGGCATGATCTACCACGCCTGGCCTTGGTTTTTCTTCTGAGATAGGGTTTGGTTCTGTCACCCAGGCTGGAGTGCAGTGGTACAATCACAGCTTACTGCAGTCTCAAAGTCCCGAGTTCAAGCAATCCTCTTGCCTCAGCCTGCAAAAGTGCTGGGATCTCAGGCATGAGCCATGGCGCCTGGCCTGAAACCAAGCAAGCTTTCTTATCCCAATTGCAGACCTTCATCAAGTCTAGCTGAATCCTCTATAGCCTCCTAAGCATCCCTCCTGAGTGATCACTTCTGAGTCCTCCTGTATGGAGAGCTCACCCAATAGGGGGGCATATTTTTCCCATGGGAAAAGTATGGTAATGGGAAGTTTCCCTTTAGGACTGGAGGTGCTCTCTGGGTGTCCTCCTACCAAGCAGCCTGTTGAAGACCTCATAGTGCTCAGGGAGCATGGGCAACACTCGCCGTAGCTTCAGCTTCACCTTCAGACCACACAAGGTCTCCATCACCCAGGTCTCCTCAGGCTCAGGGAGCACCTTCTCTGGCTCCTCCTGATTCGTCTGACCACTCCCTCTTCCGTTTCCAGCACAGAAACCTAAGTGGGCGGGGGGGGGTTGCAATCTACCCAAGGGGTTGAGTAAAAACACAGGCCACCACGTAATGCTTCAGTAACTGATCACCTTAAACCCCGATCCCAAACCACAAAACACTCTCCATCCTCCCCAGCCCTGCAGACTGTTGGCTTCTGCAAGCCATCTTTCTGTCTTTCTTCTTTGTAAACCCCATGTGCCTCTTCTTCTCTTCCCCATTCTTCCATCTCTCTGTCCACAGAATGCATCATTTCCTTTTCTGGTCCCAGCTTTCTGAGTCATATTTCTTGTTTTACTTTATTGCCCAGGCTGGAATGCAGTGGTGCAATCTCCTATCACTGCAACCTCCATCTCCCATGTTCCAGTGATTCTCCTGCCTCAGCCTCCCAAGTAGCTGGGATTACAGGTGCCCACCATAACACCCAGCTCATTGTCATACTTTAGAGACAAGGTTTTACCATGTTGGCCAGGCTGGTCTCATACTTCTGGCCTCAAGCGACCCTCCTGCCTTGGCCTCCCAAAGACCTGGGGTTACATGTGTGAGCCACTGCACCTGGCCTGAGTTCCCTCTTTGCTTCCCCCACACACTCCCTCAGTGCTCCTTCCTGATTACTGGGTTGGTCTTCCCTCCCTTCCCCCCTCCCCCTCCCCTCTCCTTCCCTTCTTCTCTCTCTCTCTCTCTCTCTCTCTTTCTCTCTTTTGAGACAGGGTCTCATTCTCTCCCCTAGAGTGCAGTGACTCCATTTCAGCTCACTGCAACCTTTGCCTCCCAGGTTCAAGAGATTCTCCTACCTCAGCCTCCCTAGTAGCTGGGATTACAGGCATATAACCTGGCTAATTTTTGTATTTTTGGTAGAAATGGGTTTTCACCATGTTGGTGAAAACAGGCTGGTCTCAAACTCCTGATCTCTGTTGATCCACCCACCTTAACCTCCCAAAGTGCTGGGATTACAGGTATGAGCTACCACACCCGGCTTTGTTTTTTCTTCTTCTGAGATGGGGTTTTGCTCTGTCACCCAGGCTGGAGTGCAGTGGAAGAATCGGCTCACTGCAACCTTGGCCTCCCAGGCTTAAGCAATTTTCCTGCCTCAGTGTCTCGAGTAGCTGGGGTTACAGGCACGTACCACTACCACCCAGCTAATATTGTATTTTTAGTAGAGATGGGGTTTCACCATGTTGGGCAGGCTATCTCAAACTGCTGACCTCAGGTGAACCGCCCACCTCAGCCTTCCAAAGTGCTGGGATTACAGGTGTGAGCCAACCCCCAACCCCTACCCTTGTTCCCTCCTGGTTCTTAGTCAATCCTCTCTCATCTCTTCTTCCTCTAGTCCCCTCTCCTGATGGTCCTGGCATTTCATAGTTCACCACCTCTGGGAGGGAGTACTCTGAGGTGCTAGGCTGGGGGCTCTGCTCCTCAACCTGGGGTTGCCATTGATGGCTGGCCATGATCTCCCCCAAATTCTGTTCCCTCCCAGGGAACCTAGTTCCTGTTGTGGCCAAAGCCTTCCTCCATACTCTACTAGGAACCAGAAGAATGTGCTATCTATTCTGAAGGCTGGGAAGAAGTCAGGAGTGGAGAACAGCTCTGAGAAGATACTGTTGTCCACCTGAGTTTCAAAGTCCCCACAGAGTTCAATCCCTCCAATCAGGAAGGGTGGAATCTCTGATGTCATTGGTCATTCCAACCTGGCAACCAGTTTGAAGAAAAACACATGTAACTGCCAGCCTGAGCTCCTGTCCTGGAGATCCGAAGTGAATGGCATCTTTTGCCACCATCCCAACCTCAGACCATTGTCCTAAAGCATCTTCAGGGTTTCCACATCCCTCGCTTCCTGTCCCAGCAGAGGCTGTGTCCTCTCTACTCAAAGCCTGAAGCATGCTGGGGTCTCATCTGGACATGCACATTTCAGAGTCCCATCTGGTAGGAGAGGGAGCAGGGTGGCAAAGAAAAGTAGGGAAAGTAGAAATGATGCAACCTTACAAGAGTGAGACTAATATGTACAAGAGATCCCAGGTTCACTGACTTGATGAAAAAGTTACATCAAAGCACTCAATTTGGCAAAGCTTTTCTGCTGAATGTTTCCTGACATTCACTGTATGAGATTCTGTATTAGGGGTACATGCATCCTCTGCCCTAAGGCATCTTTGAGTCCAAGAGACATTCTGAGGACTGAAAATCATAGGAAACTGTCCATGAGCTCACACCTATTTCCAGTGGTGTCCCCAATTTCAGGAAGTCCATGGATTACCTAAAACTAGCCCCTCCAGTTGAGCTAGGAAACTCTAGTCTACATATCAAGTTTTGTATCATATATATTTCCCTCAACCCAGAAATTTCCCTACCATTTATGGATTCTATGAATAAAATATCACATGTACAAAAAGATTAAGTCAAAAAAATCTCGGCTGTGCACAGTGGTTTTGCTTGTAATCCCAGCACTTTGGTTGGCCAAGGGAGGAAGATTGCTTGAGGCCAGGAGTTCAAGACTAGTGTGGGCAATAGAGCAAGACCCCCATCTCTATTTAAAAAAAAATAAAAAATAAACAAATTAGCCAGGTGTGGTGGCTGGCACCTGTGGTCCAACTACTTGGGAGACTGAGGCAGTAGGATTGCTTGAGCCTAGGAGTTAGAGGCTACAGTGAGCTATGATTGTGCCACAGCACTTTAGCCTGAGCAACAGAGTGAGACCCTGTGTCAAAAAAATTTTTTTAACAAAAAATAAAAGAGTTTCATGGCATTCAGAGACCATCCTGGGAAACTGTGAGTTCTGGCTGTAGTGGCTCATGCCTGTAATCCCATAACTTTGGGAGGCCAAAGCAGGTAGATCACCTGAGGGCAGGAGTTCAAGACCAGCCTGGTCCACATGGTGAAACCCTGTCTCTGCTAAAAGTACAAAAAATTCGCTGGGCATGGTGGCAGCTTCCTGTAATGCCAGCTACTTGGGAGGCTGACAGGAGAATTGCTTCAACCCAGGAGGTGGAGTTTGCAGTGAGCCAAGATAGTGCCACTGCACTCCAGCCTAAGCAACAGTGTGGGACTCCAACTAAAAAAAAGAGCTATGTATTTCTCACCCAATTTGCCTGCTAGGAAATTCCTTGTGAGCACCAAGAACTTTACTGAACTATAAGTCATCCTTGTGCTCACCTGAGACAAGTGCATATCTGATTGCTTCCTCTGCTGGAAAAATGCAGATTCCCTGAGCTAGGCAAAGGCATAAGTGATGGATAGCCAGCAGCAGTGGCTCAGGCCTGAAATCCCAGTATTTTGGGAAGTCAAGGCGGGTGGGATCACCTGAGGTCATGACTTCAGACTCGCCTGACCCACACGTTGAAACCTCATCTCAAATTTGAGAAGTTGAGGCTCCAAAAGGTAAAATTACAAGTTTGAAATATCTTTTTTATTTTTCTTTAGATGGAGTTTGCTCTGATGTCCAAGCTGGAGCCAAGCTGGAGTACAGTGGTGTGATCTTGGCTCACTGAAACCTCTGCCTCCTAAGTTCAGGGAATTCTCCTACCTCAGCCTCCTGTGTAGCTAGGATTACAGGTGCATGCAACCATGCCTGGCTAATTTTTTCCATATTTGTAGTAGAGACAAGGCTTCACCATGTTGGTCAGCATAGTCTTGAACTCCTGACCTTGTGATCCACTCACCTCAGTCTCCCAAAGGGTTGGGATTACAGGTGTAAGCCACCAAGCCTGGCTGGGACTTCTTATTAATGATTTTGAAGAGATAAACTTAATTATTTTAATAAATATAATAATGTGTATGTTTGTAAGCTTAGTGTGATGTTTTGACCTACGTATACATTGTGGAATGATTATATGAAGGTAATTAACACATCCACCATCTCACACATGTACCATTTTTCTGTCGTGAGAACATTTAAAGTCTAATTTTTCCAGTCACAGTGGCTTATGCCTGTAATGCCAACAGTTTGGGAGGCTGGTGCAGGCGAATCATCTGAGGCAGAGTTCAAGACCAGCTGGGTTAACATGGTGAAACCCCACTTCTAAAAATACAAAAATTAGCTGGCCAAGGTGGCACACACCTGTAATCCTAGCTACTCAGGAGGCTGAGGCAGGGAAATCACTTGAACCATGGAGGCGGAGGTTGCAGTGAGCCGACATCGCACCATTGCATTGCAGCCTCAGCAACAGAGAATGACTCTGTCTCAAAAAATATATATATAAAATAAAATAAAATGTACCTTCTTTTTGAGATGGAGTGTGGCTTTCTCACCCATGCTGGAGTGCAATGGCACAATCTCAGCTCACTGCAACCTCTGCCTCCCAGGTTCAACTGATTCACCTGGCCTCAAGTGATCTGCCCTCTTCAGCCTCTCAAACAGCTGGGATTACGGGCATAAGCCACTGGGCCAAACCAAAATCTACTTTTTAAGTAATTTTGAAATATACATTATTAGTAACTATAGTTCGTAATGAATAATACTCTTGATGGGCAATATATCTCAAAAACCCACTCCTCCCATCTAACTCAAATATTGTACCTTTTGGTCAACACGAGAGACGTATTTCACTGCATTTTAAAAATATCATGAAGAGGTCTCAGGAAACATTTGGCATCTTCTTATTTCTGTAGGTCTTACTCATAGACTCTTAGATCTTATTCATCTGCCTGCTGATCTGTTCCTTTTTCAGAGATGTAGATGCTATCCAACATTTTTCTTTCCTTTTTTTTTTTGTTTTGAGATGGAGCCTCGCTCTATTGCCCAGGCTAGAGAGCAGTGATACCATCTCAGCTCACTGCTACGTCCATTTCTCAGGTTCAGGAAATTCTCCTGCCTCAGCCTCCTGAGTAGCTGGGGAGTATAGGCACACACCACCATGCTTAGATAATTTTTGTATTTTAATAGAGACGAGGTTTGACCATACTGGCCAGGCTGGTCTTAAACTCCTGACCTCAGGTGCTCCTTCCACCTTGGCCTCTCAAAGTGCTGGGATTACAGGCGAGAGCCATTGCATCCAACCAGCCATCCAATATTTTTCTGATACCCTTGTTTTTAGCATGATCATAGCTCACTGCAGCCTCCAATTCCTGGGCTCAAGCGATCCTCCCACCTCAGCCTCCCGAGTAACTGGGACTACAGGTGAGCACCACCATGCCCAGCCAATTTTTGTAGTTTTTTTTGTAGAGATGGGGGTCTTGCTTTGTTGCCAGGCTGGTCTGAAACTCCTAGCCCCAAGGGATCCTCCCACTTCAGCCTCCCAAAGTGCTGGGATTACAGGCATGACCCACCATGCCTGGCCAGCTTCACGATTTTACCTGTAGCTTCTGCTTTCCTGAATTTATCTCTGCCTTTGGAAACCCACACCTGCCAATGCCCAGCTAATCCTGTATTTTCAGTAGGGGTGGGGTTTCTCCATGTTGGTCAGGCTGGTGTCAAACTGCCAGCTTAGGTGATATGCCCCCCCTTGGCCTCCCAAAGTGCTGAGATTACAAGCATGAGCCACCGTGTCTGGCCAAAAACGGGTTTTGAAGTTGTATTTGTGAAGCCGTGTTTTTGTATGGGGTAAAATCTCAGGTTCATTGTTCCAAGACCATGGAAAACTGAATGCAGACACTCCAGAGTGAAATTAAGAGTGGAAGTATAACAGACAAAAGAAAGCGAAGAGCTCTCTGTGCAGAGAGGAGTCCTGGAGAAAATGGGTTGCCACTTCCACAGTGAATGAAGAAGGTTTTTTGTTGTAATTTTAGGTAGAGTCTCACTCTGTCTCCCAGGATGAAGTGCAGTCGTGCTATCTCGGCTCACTGCAACCTCTGCCTCCCTGGTTCAAACAATTCTCCTGTCTCAGCCTCTCGAGTAGCTGGGATTACAGGCACCTGCCATATCCTCAGCTTATTTTTGTATTTTTAGTAGAGAGGGGTTTCACCATAATGGCCAGACTGGTCTCTAACTTCTAACCCCAAGTGGCCTCAGGCTTTCAAAGTGCTGGATTTACAGGTTTTACAGAGGAGCTTGAGGAGGTGGTATCTGATTTACATAGGGTGCAAAAGACTGGTTGGACCAGGGATGCTATTTGTAAAGCCTGTGAAAGAAGCTGGCCACTCCACCCTAATCTTTTATCATGCAGATGGTTTTTTACCAGATTGAAGCCATGTTGTCTAGTATTTTATTATTTTATTTTGTATTTTATAATGGAGTCTAGTTCTGTTGTCAGGCTGGAGTGCAGTGGCACAATCATGGCTCATTGCAACTTCCACTTGCTGCCTTCAAGCAATTCTCCTGCTTCAGCCTCCCGAGTAGCTGGGATTACAAGCGGGACCACCATGCCCGGTTAATTTTTGTATTGTTAGCAAAGACAGGGTGTCACCATGTCGGTCAGGCTGGTCTCAAACTCCTGACCTTGTAAACTACCTGCCTCAGCCTCCCTAAAAGCTGGGATTACAGGCATGAGCCACTGCGCCTTGCTGTTCCTCCTCCTCCTCCAATTTTCCTTCTCTTCAGATTACAGGCATGAGCCACCTCACCTGGCTGTTCCTCCTCTTCCTGATCCTTTTTCTCCTCCCCTTTTCCTTCTCTTCCTCCTTCTCAGATTATAGGCATCAGCCACCCCACCTGGTTGTTCCTCCTCCTCCTATTACAGGTATGAGCCACCTCACCTGGCTGTTTCTCCTCCTCAAATTACAGGTGTGAGCCACCATGCCTGGCTGTTCCTCCTCCCCCTCTTCTGGCTGTTTTTTCTCCTCCTCCTACTTATTCATATTATTTTTTAATTCGGTGTCTTGCTCTTGTCACCCAGGCTGGAGTGCAATGATGTAATTCTGGCTCACTGCAACCCCTGCCTCTTAGATTAAACTAATTATCCTGCTTCAGCCTCCCATGTAGCTGGAATTACCGGCATCTGCCACCATGCCCAGCTAATTTTTTTGTATTTTTAGAGACGGGGTTTAACCATGTTGGCCAAGCTGGGCTCAAACTCATTACTTCAGGAGAGCCATCCACCTTGACCTCCAAAGAAAGAAAGGAAAAAAGAGAAGGAAAGAGTCAATGAAAGAAAGAGAGAAAGGAAGGAAAGAAAGAGACATAAAGAAAAGAAGAGAGAAAGAAAGGGGAAAGCAAGGAAGGAAGGAAAGGGAAAGAAGTGGGGGAATAAAAGGAGGAAGGAAAAGAAGGAAAGAAGAAGAAAGGGAGTTGGAAGTGTAAGGGGAAGGGAAGAGAGGAAGAAAGAACAAGAGAGAAAGATGGAAAGAGAAAGGAAGAAAAGAGAGGAAAGAATGAAAGAAAGAGAAAGGAAGGAAGGATAAACAAAGATATAAAGAAAGAAAGGAAGATGAGAAAGAAAGGAAAGAAGGAAGGAAGAGGAAAGAAGTTGGGGAATGAAGGAATGGAGGAAAGGAAGGAGGAGGGCAGGAAGGAGAAAGGGAAGTGTAAGTGCAAAGGGAAGGGAGGAAGAAAGAAAGGAAGAAAGAGAAAGAAAGAAGAAAAAAGAAGAAAGGAAGAAAGGAAGGAAAGAAAAAGGAGAGAAGTGGGGAAAGGAAGGGAGGGAGGAAGGGAAAAAGGAAGGAGGGAAGGAAAGAAGGAAGGAAGAAAGAAGGGGAAGGGGAAGGGGAAGGGAAGGGAGGAAGAAAATAGAAAGAGAAAGAAAGAAACAAAGGAAAAAAGGAAAAAGGAAATAAGGAAAGAAAGAAAGAGGAGAGAAGTAGGGGAAGGGAGGGAGGGAGCGTGGGAGGAAAGGAAGGGAGGGAGGGATGGAGGGGTGTGTCACCAAGGTCAGGTGGAAAAGGTTGGGGCTGGGCTGGGAGGCAGGAGGTGGAAGTAAGCAAGGAAGGAGAGAAATGGAAGCAGGGAGACACTTGAGGAAAGGCAAGAAGAGGATCGAGCAGCAGGAAGGTGCCAGGGTCTGGGCTGGGAGACAGGTGATGCCCTGTGGAGCCCCCATGTTGGTGCTGCTCTGAGGAGCCAGGGTGTGGCTGCAAGTTAGTAGAGGGTGACTGTGTGGCCACCCTCTAGTACTGAGGAGAAAGGGGTTGACAAGACTGGTGGTGGGAAGAGTCACTGGTGGGGTGGGGGAGCCCAGAGAGAGGGGCCCAAGGCCCAGAGAGCAGCTGCTCTCTGCCTCTGGTCTCTCATACTCTTTTCTGCACAGCTGTTCTGGGACATTCCATGACTGGGGGAGTTTATGACTCTCTCCTCACCACAGCTCCTCATACCCAGCACCCTTAGCAGACTGAGACCCTCACTACAAGCCTGGCCCAAGTGCCCAGAGTCACTCCCTTCTCCCCTCCTTCCTCCCTGCCCTGCAGTCGGGCTCATGGCGGTCTGGGATCCCCCAGTACATGCTGGCACTTGCCTTTTTTTGAGACAGTTTCACTCTTGTTGACCAGGCTGGAGTTTGGAGGCAAAATCTCAGCTCATTGCAACCTCTGCCTTCTAGGTTCAAGCATTCAAGCAACTCTCCTGCTTCAGCCTCCTAAGTAGCTGGGATTACAGGTACCCACCACCACACCTGGCTAATTTTTGTACTCTTTGTAGAGACAGGGTTTACCGTGTTGGTCAGACTGGTCTCGAACTCCTGACCTCGTGATCCTGCTGCCTCAGCCCCTCAATGTGCTGAAACAACAGGTGTGAGCCACCAAGCCTGGATAATTTTTTATATTTTTTTAGTAGAGCCAGGGTTTCACCATGCTGGACAGGTTGGTCTTGAACTCCTGACTTCAGATGATCCACCTCCCAAAGTGCTGAGATTACAGGTGTGAGCCACTGCGCCCAGCTTTTGTTTTTGTTTTTCCTGAGATAGAGTCTCACTCTGTTGCCCAGGCTGGCATGTGCGGTATGATCCTGGCTCACTACACCCTCCACCTCCTAGGTTCAAGCAATTGTCTTGCCTCAGCCTCCCTAGTAGCTGGGATTACAGGTTCACAGCACCATGTCCAGCTAATTTTTGTATTTCACCACGTTGGCCAGGCTGGTCTCCAACTCCTGACCTCAGGTGATCCTCCTACCGTGGCCTCCCCAAGCGCTGGGATTACAGGCATAGGCCACTGTTCCTGGCCATACTTGGTGGTCTTTAATGAACACCCTCTGGGTGAGTGAGTGCCCACTGGGAGCTGCCAGGCCCACCCCATGTCTGTGGGGACTGCCCGTCCCCCACCACCTGCTGAGTTTGTGTTCTTTCCCTTTTCTCCAGCTCTCTAGGGACTTCATGAAGCCCCCGTTCCCTACCCACCAGCCTGGGGCACAAGAATCCACTCTCCAGTGTCCCTCACCTCTGGGACTTATGTATTGGTTTGGTGGTTTTCAAATGTCAGCAATTAATTTCCAGCTCATCACTGTTGCGACGACAGTGCATGTCCTTCTGGAAAAAACATGTCTCCATCAACACCTTGGTGCTGAAGAACCTGAGGGGCCCACTCTAAAGATCCATTAATTGCCAGAGAAGGAGTTTCCCATAATTAGAAAATCATATTCTTTAAAATTCCCTAAGTGCCTTTTCACTGAACAGCCCAAACCATAGTCGTTTTACACTTTGCAGAAAATTACAACATGAGGCTCTCCCAGATCCACATCACCCACACACTGAGGGAGCAGTTCCAGGACATTTTCAATAGGAAATACACTGAGCAGTGGAACACCCCCGGGGGAGGGACACGCAGACACTGTGGACAGAGAAGTGGGAGGCTTCCCACTTTCAGCCAAAACTATTCACTCCCTTACACATATTTCTTGAGGATTTACTAAATGCCAGGCATGTCTCAGGCACTGGGGATACTGCGGTGAATGAAACAGGAACTGTACTCATGAGCCTTGCACCTGGGCAACATGGCAAAACCCCGTCTCAACCAAAAATACAAATATATTAGCCAGGTGCGGTGGTGCACTCCTGTGGTCCCAGACACTCAGGAGGGTAAGGCAGGAGAATTGCTTGAGCCAGGGAAGTAGAGGTTGCAGTGAACTGAGATCACACCATTGCACTCCAGCCTGAGCAACAGAAGTGAAACTATCAAAAAAAAAAAAAGAGCCTGGGCTTGGTGGCTCACACCTACAATCCCAGAACTTTTGGAGGCTGAGGTGGGCAGATCATGAGATCAGGAGTTCAAGACCAGCCTGGCCAACTTAATGAAACTCCCTCTTTACTAAAAATACAAAAAATTAGCTGAGTGTCCTGGTGGCCACCTGTAATCCCAGCTACTCAGGAGGCTGAGGCAGGAAAATCACTTGAACCTGGTAGGCAGAGGTTGCAGTGAGTTGAGATCGCCCTACTGCACTTTAGCCTGGGCAACATAGTGAAACTGTCTTAAAAAAAAAAAAAAAAAAGAGGAGCACAGGACATGGTAGCATGTTGGTGTGGCTTCTTCTTTCTTTTTTCCTTTCAGTCAGTCTCTCTGTCACCCATGCTCGAGTGCAGTGGTGTGATCATGGTTCACTATAGCATCAAACTCCTGGGCTCAAGCAATCCTCAGCCTCCCAAGTGGCTGGAACCACAGGCATGCACCACCATGCCCAGCTTTTTAATAGAAATTCTTATGAGAGACAGGGTCTTGCTATGTCCCCCAGGCTGAACTCAAACTCTTAGACTTAAGTGGTCCTCCCGCCTTGGCCTCCCAAAATGCTGGGATTACGGGCATGAGTCACCCTGCTGGCCTATTGTTTTATTTTCTGATCAAATAGCTCATATTTTAATGCCTATACGTTTCCACGGTGCTACAACACTTTCGCATCGTTCACTCTTCTGCATGGATGCCTTTCCATCACATGCGTGAAATCCCATGTACACACGCCCCACACTGCCTCTCACTGCAGACCAGCAGGACCCTGCCTCTCACCCACAGGGGAAGCCTTGGGCATCAGGTACCCGGTCCAAGTGCCCTACAAGTGATAAGAGTAACCCTTGCCCCATAATCATCGAGGGGCTGCTCCCAGAAATCCTGTTCTGAAAACCCTGCACCTTCGAGCTATCCCTCCAGCCCGCTCCCCCACCACTCCGGCCGCCCTCCTACCACTCCAGCCCGCTTTTCTACCGCTCCAGCTGTCTTCCTACCTCTCCCGCCGCCCTCCTACCGCTCCAGCCTGCTCCCCTACGACTCCCGCCGCCCTCCTACCCCTCCAGCCCGCTCCCCAACCCCTCTGGTCGCCCTCCTACTGATCCAACCCAGTCCCCTAAGACTCCGGCCACCCTCCTATCCCTCCAGCCCGCTCCCCTATGACTCCAACCGCTCTCCTACCGCTCCAGCCCACTCCCCTCTGACTCTGGCCTCCCTCCTACCACTCCAACCTGCTCCCCTACGACTCCGGCCGCCCTCCTAACCCTCCAGCCCGCTCCCCTACCTCTCCGGCCATGCTCCTACCGCTCCAGACCGCTCCCCTACGACTCCGGCCGCCCTCCTACCGCTCCAGCCCGCTCACCTACCGCTCCAGCCCGCTCCCCTACCGCTCCAGCCGCCCTCCTACCGCTCCGACCGCCCTCCTACCACTCAGGCCGCCATCCTACCGCTCCAGCCCTCCCCTACCTCTCCGAGCACCCTCCTACCGCTCCGGCTGCCCTCCTACCACTCCAGCCCGCTCCCCTACCTCTCTGACCGCCCTCCTACCGCTCCAGCCCGCTCCCCTACCGCCCCAGCCGCCCTCCTACCGCTCCAGCCCGCTCCCCTACCGCTCCGGCCGCCCTCCTACTGCTCCAGCCCGCTCGCCTATGACTCCAGCCGCCCTCCTACCGCTCCGGCCGCCCTCCTACCGCTCCAGCCCGCTCGCCTATGACTCCAGCCGCCCTCCTACCGCTCCAGCCCGCTCCCCTACCGCTCCGGCCACCCTCCTACCGCTCCGACCGCCCTCCTGCCACTCAGGCCGCCATCCTACCGCTCCAGCCCGCTCCCCTACCGCTCCGGCCGCCCTCCTACCGCTCCAGCCCGCTCCCCTACCGCCCCAGCCGCCCTCCTACCGCTCCGGCCGCCCTCCTACCGCTCCAGCCTGCTCCCCTACCGCCCCAGCCGCCCTCCTACCGCTCCGGCCGCCCTCCTACCGCTCCAGCCCGCTCGCCTATGACTCCAGCCGCCCTCCTACCGCTCCAGCCCGCTCGCCTATGACTCCGGCCGCCCTCCTACGACTCCGACCGCCCTCCTACCTCTCCAGCCGCCCTCCTACCGCTCCAGCCCGCTCGCCTATGACTCCAGCCGCCCTCCTACCGCTCCAGCCCGCTCCCCGATGACTCTGGCCGCCCTCCTACCTCTAGCCCGCTACCTTAGAACTCCGGCCGCCCTCCTACCCCTCCAGCCCGCTCCCCTACAACTCCAGCCGCCCTCCTACCGCTCCAGGCAGCTCCCCTACGACTCCCGCCGCCCTCCTCCTGCTCTAGCCCGTTCCCCTACCACTCCGGCCGCCTTCCTACCGCTCCAGTCTGCTCCCCTATGACTCCGGCCGCCCTCCTACCCTTCCAGCCCGCTCCCCTACCTCTCCAACCACCCGCTCCAGCCCGTTCCCCTACCGGTCCGGCTGCCCTCCTACCGCTCCAGCCCGCTACCCTATGACTCCGGCCGCCACCCTACTCCTCCAGCCCACTACCCTACCTCTCCAGCTGCCTTCCTACCATTCCAGCCCGCTCCCCTACCCCTCCGGCCGCCCTCCTACTGATCCAGCCCGCTCCCTTAAGACTCCGGCCACGCTCCTACCCCTCCAGCCCGCTCCCCTAAGACTCTGACCACACTCCTACCGCTCCAGCCCACTCCCCTCTGACTCTGGCCTCCCTCCTGCCACTCCAGCCTGCTCCCCTACGACGCCGGCCGCCCTCCTACCACTGCAGCCACCCTCCTACCGCTCCAGCCCTCTCCCCTTCGACTCCGGCCACCCTCCTATCACTCCGGCCGGCTGCCTTCCTACCGCTCCAGCCCGCTCCCCTACCACTCCGGCTGCACTCCTACCGCTCCAGCCCGCTCCGCTACAACTCCAACCGCCCTCCTAATGCTCCGGCCGCCCTCCTACCGCTCCAGCCTGCTCCCCTAACGCTCTGGCCGCCCTCCTACCGCTCCAGCCCGCTCCCCTACCGCTCCGGCCGCCCTCCTACCGCTCCAGCCTGCTCCCCTATGCTCCCGACGCCCTCCTACCGCTCCAGCCGCTGCAGTTTCCGTCACCACCACCCACTGCAGCGAGGCCAGCCGCGGTACAGCAGGCTGCAGCCTCCAGCGTGCAGTAGGTGGCTCCGCCGCCCACTGTGAACACAGTGGCTCCGCTAGAAGATACACAAGAGCCTGGAACAGCATGAGGTGACCTCAGCATGCCTTATATACTGAGGTTTTGCCCATGGTTCCTGGACTACATGTTCTGATTGGATGAGAGGAAACCGTTAGGCCTACTCTGATTGGGTTTTATTTTCATGCTCTGATTGGCTGGCCTCAGACTTGTTTTCATCCAATGAGACTGTGTAGTTCAGGAACCTCTGTGCCTAACCTCAGTATATAAATGGCTCTGTTGGGCAGGCACTCCATTCCAGGCTTTTCTGTGTCTATCGGCTGTGCTCCTCCGTGCTGGGCTTAGAGGAGAAGAAGACGGGAGAGCCAGCTGCTGCCTGCTGGACGCTGGAGTCTGCAGTATTGCGGTTCGCCTTGCTGCAGCTCACCTCACTGTGGTTGGTGGTAGCCACGGACGCATGCCCCTGGAGCGGTAGGAGGGGAAACGAGTTTGGGGCGAGGTGGGAGGGCTAAAGAGGGTGGTTATTGCCAAAGGGACAAAGAGGATGGCGAACAGGATAAGATGTTGAAAAAAGACGGTGAGGAAAAGATGGTGGGAAAACTATTTTGGGGTAGATGGAAGGGGAAAATGGAGTGGCAAGTGAGAGGAGGAATGAGAGGATGGTGAGCGGGGAAGCAGGGGGCGAGGAAGAGGGAGAGAAGCTTTTGTGAAAAGATGGTGGGGAAACGTTTTTGGGTAGATGGAAGGGGAAAATAGAGTGGCAAGTGACAGGAGGAATGAGAGGATGGTGAGGGGAGAACCAGGGGGTGAGCAGGAGGGAGAGAAGGTCTGAAAAAATACGGGAGGAAAGAAGACGGTGGGTAAAAAGATTTTGGGCAGATGCAGAAGGGAAGAGGGGGACAAGTGGGAGAAGAAAAGATGATGCAAAGAGGGAGGGGGAAGAGAAAGTGGGCAAGCAGGAGGGAGAGAAGGTTTTGCGAAAAGAAGGGGAGAAAATTTTTTAGGTAGATGAAGAGAGAAAAGAGGGTGGCGAGTGCAGAGGAGAAAAGGTTTTGCAAATAGACGATGGGCAGGAAAGAAAGACTGCAGAAAGAAAAGACAGTGGATAAAGTGGATAGATGGAGGGGGAAGAGGGTGGCAAGTGGGAAGAGAAAAGAGGGGGTGGCCAGAGGGAGTGCAGAAAGAGGGATGGGAAAAAGAAGATGGGAAAAATAGCGTAGAGGGCAAAGACGTGGCAAGCAGGATAAGGGGAAGAAGAGGGTGAGTGGGAAGCGGGGAAGGCTTTGCAAAAAAGATGGTGAGGAGATGTTTTGGGATAGATGGAGAAGGGAAAGAGGGTGGCAAGAAGGAAAGGGGCAAAAGACGATGGGGCAAATAGTTTTGGGGAGATGAAGGGGGAAAAGAGGGTGCTGGGAAGGAGTGGTGAGAAGGCTTTGGTAAAAGATGGGGAAAGTGTTTTTGTGTAGATAGAGGAGCAAACGGGATGAGAGTGAGGCAGGAAAGAGGGTAGGAAAGAGGAAGAAAACACAGTGGGGGAAAATGGTGTAGAAAAGTTTTGGGGTAGATGAGTGGGGAAAACTGTAGTGAGCAAGAGAGTAGAGAAGGCTTTGTGAAATGACAGTGGGGGAAAATGTGGAAAAAGCTTTGGGGTAGATGGAGAAAGAAAAAGGCTGGCGAGAGGGAAGGGCCAAAGGCTGTTGGGAAAAGAAGATGGAAAAATAATGCTGGGGGACGGACAGAGGGTTTGGGTAGATCTTTTTCTGATTTTTAAATAAGGTTATTTGTATTTTTTGCTTTGGAGAAGTTTGAATTCTTTATATGTTTTCTGTATTAGCTGCTTGCCTGATGGCATAGTTTGCAAATTCTTCCATATTCTGAATTTTCTTCATTGTGATTGCTTCCTCTACTTTGCCGAAGCTTCTGTGTTTAATGCAATTGCATTTGACGCTTTTTGCTTTTGTTGTGCTTTTGATGTGTATTTGAAAATCCCTTGTCCTAACCAATTTCATGAAGGATTTATACTGTTTTCTTCTCTAGTAGTTTCATAGTCGCAGGTCCTACATTTAAATCTTTATTTTGAGTAGATTTTTGTATTGGTAAGATAACGGTCTAGATTTATTCTTGACCGTTTATTATGTATGTGTTGTGTTGTCCTAGCACAGTTTATTGAAGAGACTGTCCGTTCCAAAGGTGTGTTTTTGGTGCCTTTGCTAAAAATGAGTTGACTTTAAATGCATGAATTTATTTCTGAGTTCTCTATTCTGTTTCATTTGTATATGTCTGTTTGTCATTCCTCTATGTCTGTGTGTCTCTCTGTGTCTCCCTTGCCACTTTTATGGCCAGTACCATGCTGTTTTTGTTACTAAAGATTTATAATACATTTTAAAATCAGGTATTGTGATGTTTTCAGTTTTTTTCTTTTTGTTCATGATTCTTTTATCTATCTGAGATATTTTGCATTTCTATGTGAATTTTAGGATTTTTTTTCTGTTTCCATGAAGAATGTCTTTTGTAATTTCACATGGATTGCATTGATTCTGCAGATCACATTGGGTGATAGATTTTTTAATGTATTGTTCTAGTGCTTGGACATGGGCGATCTTTCCATTTACACGTGTCTGTTTTGATATCTTGTCTCTTTTATCATTTTCATTGTGGGATCTTCCAAATTTTTTGTTGTGTTTAGGTATCTTTTTTGGGTGGTAGAAGTAATGAAACAGCTTTCTTGAATTACGAAGGAACGTTGAATTTTATTTTTTTCAGCGTTACTGAAATGATGATATATTTTTTCTTGATTTGCTGAATGTGATGCGGCACGTTTACTTATTTGGGTTTATTGAATTGCCCTCGTATTTCTCAGATGAATCCCTCTAAATCGTGGCAGATGATCTGCTTATTGTCTTGTCAAATGCAGTTTTCAAATAGTTGGTTGAGGATTTTTTGCATCTGTGTTTATCGGGGATATTTGCCTGTGGTTTGCTTTTTTGTGTTGTGTTTTGGTCTGGGTTTTGTACCGGGGCTGGCCTCATAGGACAAGTTTGGAAGTGTTCCTTCCTCTTTATTTTTGGGGGAATATTTTGAGTATATTTGGTATTAGCTCTTTTAAAAACGTTTCATTGAATTCAGTAGTAAAACCATGATTCTTGTGCTTTTCTTTAATGGGAGACTTTTTATTACTACTTTAATTGCATTACCCATAATTGGTCTGTTCTGTTTCTTATTTTTCTATCATTCTCTCCACACCAACCAAGGGAAGCAGTGGAGGCCCCAGCAAGTGGCCACACTAGCTGCTGCCCTTCTCTCTAGCCACTGACACATCTGGTTTATCTCAGTATCCCCAGGTGTCATGTGGGGGGCAGAGTGTAGCCTTCCCTGGCCTAGGAATGCACCAACACAGGGCTCCAGGGTGAGCCCAGAGTTGGGGCTGCAGCTAGAACTTCAGGGAAGGAGAGGACCCTGACCTCTTGCTTCCTGGTTCTGGTGGTGAGGTTCCAGGAGTGTGGCCAGAGTGGGCCCACTCAATGTTGTGTAATAACAGGACAGAGAAGACAGCAGCCTTCAACACTTCACATGAAAATGTGGCATAAGAACCACTGATCAATCCAGTCTTGGTCAGAAAGGCATTGCCACTGTTGAGAGAGCCACTGTCTGAGTGCCTGTAGCTATGTATGTATGAAATATATACATATATAATGCTGTTTGGCTTACGGTGTCTAAAATATTTACCATCTAACGTGTCATAAGAAGTGTTTGCCTCTCCCAGTGCTACCTGCTTATGGTTGTGCATGACCCTGTAAAGATTTAACCACTTTTAATAACAATAAACAATATTAGGTACCGTTTACTGAGGCTCAGAAATGTTTAGTAACTTCCCTAAGGTCACACAGCTAGTAAGTGGCATAGTGGGATCTTGCAGTGACAGTTTGGAGGGAGAGGAGAATAAGTGATAGACTTGATTACTGCCATGCAGATGCAGGTGGCCCCCTGGACTTCAGCTTCTCCAGGTCCGTGCATGACTCCAAAACTGCCAGGCAGCTTTGTGACCCCAATATCTCCTCATGAGGTTGCTCTGGGATGGCTGCCAAAGCTTCTTTTTAATAAAAATCCTCATGAGAACACTGTGACCAGAGCTTCTATGTTTCTGGCATTTTCTTTCCCATGGGGCCGCCCAGCCTCAGCCCTTATTTTGTAACTTGGCTAACTCCTTTCTGGTTTCCTCCTAGACTTTACCTTGTGGGTTCACAGGGGAGACTACTGTTGCTAAACCCTGCTGAGCGTCGTTTCTGGTGGGAAGAGTTGACAAGCCACCTGCTTCTTCACTACTCCTGACTCATCTCTGCAGAGCAGACACACCTCACTTTTTGGGCATCACTGAAGAATGTTCTGGTAAGTACGTTTTTCAGGAATCAAAGCTTAGTACTCAGAACACTCAACTTTAGAAATTTGGAATTATTTTGCACATTAAATCTTTTTTTTGTAAAAGATGGGAGTCTTACTCTTACTGCCAAGGCTGGAGTGCAGTGGCACAATCTCAGCTAACTGCAACCTCTGCCTCCCGGCTTCAAGCAATTTTCTTGTGCTAGCCTCCTGAGTAGCTGGGATTACAGGTGCCTGCCACCACACCCAGCTAAGTTTTACATTTTCCGTAAAGACAGAGTTTCACCATGTTGGTCAGGCTGGTCTTGAACTCCTGAGCTCAGGTGATCCACCTGCCTCAGCTTCCCAAATTGCTGGGTCTGTGCTATGACCAGGTCCAAGACAGGACCCAACCAAGTCTAGGGTGACAGCCAGGGCAGGGTCAAACCTAGGGTGTGGCCTAGACAGAGACAAGGCAGGCAGAGCAGGGCCAGGGTGATGCCAAGGCAAGGGAAAGGACAGAGAATGGCCAGGGAAGTGCCAGAACAAGGGTAAGGACAGTGCAGCTTCATGGCATGGCAAGAGTCCAGGGAAATGGTCAGGGCCATAGCAGCACTGGCAACAGGGCTGGGTCTAGAACAGTGACAGCCAGGGTCAGGGCCAGAGTAGTGCAAGACCAGGGTAATTCCAGGCATTTCAGGGTCAGGACAGGATCAGGACCAGGACAGAACCAGGTAAGGCCTTAAGCAAGGAAAGGCCAGGGACGGGTCTAGGTTAGGGTCAGGTCAGGGCCATAACAGAGGGGCAAGGCTAGGGAAGGACCTGAGCAGGATAAGGGCCAGGACCAGGGCTGTGACAGAGCAGGGTCATGGTGGAGCAGGGACAGAGCTGGTTCATAGACAAGACAGGACCAATGTCAAGGTAGAGCCAGGCTAGTGCCAGCTAGTACCAGGGCTGAGAAGGGTCAAGGCATATCGAGGGCAGGACCAGGACCAGGGAAGAGCCAGGAAAGTGTAGGGCAGGGCATTGGCATAACTGGGCTGTTGCAGGGACATTTCAGTGCCAAGACAGGGCAGAACAGGGCAGGATGATGGTAGAGCCGGGACAGGGACAATCCAAAGCTGAACCAGGTCACTTCAGCGCCTGGATACCTCCAAGTCCAGTTCATGACAGGGCAGGTCCAGGATAATACCAGGCCAAAGTATAGGACCAGGGTCAGGTGCAGGGCAGGGCCTAGTCAAGGCTAGGTTAAGGGACAATGGCAGGGTCTGGGGGTGGAGGACAGAGACAGGACATGTCAGGGAAGGGTGGTTTAAGACAAGGGCTATACTAGGACAAACCAGGCCTAGGGACTTGGCAGAGTCATGACAGGTCCTTGGAAGGGCCAGAGACCAGGGAAGGGTCAAGGTCAGGATACGGGCAGTGATAGGGTCAGGGATATGGCAATGACGGGGCAGAACCATGGCGGGGCAGGTCCAGAGGAAGTCCATAGAGAGGGTAGAGAAAAGCCAAGGCAGGGTTAGGGCAGGTATAGGGAGGGACCAGGGCCAGGACATAACCAGGGAAGGGTAGGCCAGGGAAACTACATGACTAGGCTAATGCAGGGCCAGGTCAGTCCTGGGAGAGAGCAGAGCAGGCAAGGCCATGGTGGGGACAGGGCAAGGATGGGCCATGGCAAGGACGGGACCCATCAGGCACATGACATGTCCAAGTCCAGGTCACGGCCAGAACAGGACCAGGAATATGACCTCTGACAGCCTGGGGTCCTGTCAGGATCAAGGTTGGGACAAAAATCAGGGTCAGATGAAGGCACGGCCAGCCCAGGTCCAGGGAAGAGGCAGTACATGCTGGGGCTGGGCCAGTGTAGCACAGGGCCAAAGAAAGGCCAGGGTAGGACAGGACCAAGTCAGGGTCAGGACTATGGCAGGACTGGTGTCAGGGTCAGAGCCATGGTAGGACCAGAGACAGTGCCAGAGCAGGTCCTGGACATGGGTAGGGTTGGGCAGGGCAGGGCCAGAGTAGTCCAGTGCCCAGTCAGAGTTGGGTCAGGGCAGGATAGGGTCTGGGCAGAGCAGTAGTAAGGTAGCACACGGTATTGCCAAAAGCAGGGCATGGTCATAGCAGGGGCAGGCCTAGGAACAGGGACAGGGCAAGCACTGGGCCAGGGTATGGTGGGGCAAATACAGGCCCAGGTTAGAGGATGACAGAGTAGGGCCAAGGCAAGGCCAGGGAGAAGGCACACTCAGGGCCAGGGGCAGGCCAATGCAGAGAGGGCCGATGAAGGGTCAGTGCAGGGTGAGGGCAAGACCAGGACATGGTGGGGCAAGGAAGAGCAAGGGAAGGGCCAGGGTCCAGACCAGGGAAGGCTCAGGATCTGGATAAGGACAGAATAGCACCATTGCAGGGAAGGGCAAGACAGGGCTAGAGCCTGACCATAGAGAGAGCAGGGCAAAAGCCAAGTCAGGGTCAGGGCAAATCCAGGAAGGGGCTAGGGCAGGCCAGAAACAGGGCACAACCAGTGTAGGGTAAGACTGGGTAATGCCATGACTGGACCATGGCAGTGCCAGGAAAGGGCAGTATATGCAGGGACCTGATAGACTAGGTCAGAGACAGGTCCAGGAATGGCTGGGACAAATCAGGCTTAGGACATGTCCACGTCCAGGTCAGGGCCAGAACAGGGCCAGGACAGTGACCACTGGCAGGCTGGGTACCATGACAGGACCAGAGTCAGCAGGAGCAGTAGGGCCAGAATCAAACCATGGCAAGCACAATTCCAGGGAAGGTACAGGGTAGCACATGACCAAGACAAGGATAGGGTAGGGCCAGGGAAGTGGGTACAGCAATGCCTAGTCAGGACTGGATGAGGGCAAACTGGGGCTGGGTCATGGCTCGGGAATAAACAAGGGCAGGGTCACAGCTAGGGACATGATGGGGCCAGGAGAGGTCAAGACATGGGGAAAAACCAGAGCAATGCCGGGGACATGGCAGGGTCAGACCTTGAGAAAAGGTAAGGTTAGACAAGCTCAGGTCCTAGGCAAGCCAGGGCTAAGGTAGCACAGAAGCAAAGCAAGGCAGACAGTGTAGGGTGAGGACAGTGTCAGGGTATGGCAGGGCAGCGACAGAGATACCCAGGGCTGGTACATGGACAGCAGGGCCCACAACAAGGCAGTGTCAGGGAGGGGCTAAGACAAGGGCAAGGCCAGGTCAGAATTACAGCCAGGGTAGTGTAAGACAAGGGCTGGATATGGCCAGTGTAGGGAGGGTCATGTCAGGCTAGGATAGACTAAGGGCAATGTCAGCATTGAGGCAAGACTAGGATAGCACAGGACCAAGGTAGGGTCAGAGAAGGGCAGGGCCAAGGCAGATCCAGGAAATGGCAGGGCCAGCATAGCAGAGAGACAAGGAAAGGCTAGGGCAGGTAGTGGCCAGGGCAGGGCCAGAAGCAAAGTAAGAATGACAGGCATGAATGAATGAAAGGGCAGGACCAGGCCAAGTCAGAGTGAGGGCTATGGCAGGGTGAGGGTCATGGGCAAGTCAGGGCCCAAGCAGTATTAGGGTTAGAGCAGCACCCTGGCATGGGAATTGTAGGGCAGGGCACTGGGGAGTACAGTGCCCAGTTGGTTGTGCTAGGGCAGGACCTGGGTGGGTCATGGTCAGGGAAAAACCAGGGACAGGGTCACAGCCAGGGACATGATAGGACCTAGATTAGGGCCAAAAGCAGTGCAGAATCAAGGCCAAGGCAGGAACGTGGCAGTACCAGGACTTGGCACAGGATAAGGTCAGGATGAACTGGGGGCCAGGTCAGGGCAGAACTAGGGTAGTGCAGAGCCAAGAGAAGGCAAAATCAGTATAAAGTAAAGACAGTGCCCAGGGATGGCAGGGCGGGGACAGGGAATACCAGGGTTGGGAAATGGACAGGAGAGGACCCACAACAAGTCAGGGCCAGAAAGGGGCCATGACAAGGACAAGGGCAGAGAATGGCCAAGGAAAAGGAAGGGCCATGGAAAGGTGAAGGCAACGGGTGGGGAGGGCCAGGGAAAAGGCCATGGCTGAGGCAGGACTAGGACAAGGCAAAGTCAGGTCCTGGGAAGGGTAGAGCCCTGACATTGCCAGGTTCGAACCACGGTATGGCAGGGCCAGATCAGAGTCAGGTCTATGGCATAAACAGAGCAGGGTCAGCTCCGTACTGTAGCCAGGGAAGGTCCAGGGACAATGCAGGGATAAAGAGGGTTCGGGGTGATTTGTATTTTGCTATAGCCCCCTAATTTTAGTAATACTGCCACAAGTACTATTGAGCCAGCAATAGGGGCTTCTACATGGCCTTTGGGAAGTCATGGGTGAAGTCTGTATAGACATATTTTGACTATGGAAGCCATCGTATATGACAACAATGTGGTGTTATTAGTTCAAGAACATAATAATTCTTGGGTTATATTTGTTATTGTTTAGTATATTTAGTGATGAGATGTTTTGGATATATAGGAATGTAATAAGTAAGGGGAGGGATCCCCTAGTATATGAAATAAGAAATATGAGCTTCCATTAAGACATTCTGGCTGATACCCTCAGCGGGTAGTGATGATTAGAATGGGGATTAATGTAGCTTCAAATAGAATATAAAATATAATTAGGTCTGTGGCTGTGAATGCTATAATTAGAAAAATTTGTAGAAGAATTAGTGTGGAAATATAGAGCTATTTGTGG
The DNA here is from genome assembly GCF_049354715.1 of Callithrix jacchus. Taxonomy (NCBI): domain Eukaryota; kingdom Metazoa; phylum Chordata; class Mammalia; order Primates; family Cebidae; genus Callithrix; species Callithrix jacchus. The sequence goes on from NC_133518.1 coordinate 5,063,590, forward strand.
GAAAGAATCAGTGGCTACGTGATGTTGAGTAGCTAGAATTATAAGGGGTAGTAATCAGCTGTTAAAATTAGAAGAGGGGATGTTAATGGGTCTGAAAGGAAAGTCAGTGAGAGGCTGGGTGGGTTGTTGGGTTGGCAAAAGCGTAATAGTGCAAAGAGGCTAATAAATAAGCTATGGGTGGCTGTGTTGATTCCGATTGTTATTTTTTAAAAGTTATGTTGCTGGTAGTAGTATGATATCCCAAATTTTGGGGATAATATTTTTTATATTTTTAAATTATTTTTTAGGGTGTACAGAATATAACTTTTTTTATTGTTCCATTATACAATTTTACCTTTCTTTGGAATCTCCAATTCTCATAGTGGCAGAAAATTAGTCATGGTCATTTCTTGGTAAATTCAGGCATTTTACATTTAAGCTTAGTTAATTATGAATTGTTCTTTTTTCTTAGCCTGGCTCCTAGGCTTGGGGATATACTTTATATCTCAGTCTCAGGGAGAGGTGTCTGCTCCCCAGACCTCCAGGTGGAAGTGTGTCACTGCCACTTCTGCACCTGCATCCCCAAACTTTATCTGGAGAATTCAATAATAGTTTCTCATACTTCTTTACATCTAACCCCTAAGTAGGATACAGGGATATCCCTTCTTGGAGACCATGACTGCTTTTATCATTACTTCCGCCCCATTTCACCTCTTCCCTCAACTCAGCTTTATCTAGTCTGGGGTTGGGAAGAGTGTGAAAAAACTGATTGAGCCAATATACTATTTGTTCAATTTTTGGATCTTATGTCTGAGTTGAGAACTCTTGTCTTAAAACTCAAGAATTTGGCATATTTCTTCACTGATTCCACTGTGACAGCTTCCGTAAACAATGGATATCTTGCATCTATTCCCCCAAATGGTAATTGGAGGAGGAATCCAGAGAAAAGGGAGTGTGGGATGGGGAAACCATAATTGGTGAAACCTCACATATTATCCCAGCTATATAAGAGATAGAGGATGTGAGAAAGACAAACCAAATATTAGCAGAGTTCACACCCAGGGCATAAGACGAAGAGAAGAAGGAAAAAGATTTTGGTTTTACATCTTTCCACATTGCCTAATTTGTTTTTACAATAAACATGTATTTTTTGGACATGAATTTAATTAGTCTAAAGATTAGTGAAATGGTGAAATGGCTCACATCTGTAATCTCAGCACTTTGGAAGGCGAAGGGTGAAGGATTGCTTGAGCCCAGGAGGTTGAGACCAGCCTGCGTAACATAGTGAGATCCCACCTCTACAATACATTTAACAATTAGCCAGGCGTGGTGGTGTGCACCTGTAGTTTAAGTTCTGCACACGGCTTAGGCCATATGTGTTGGAAATTGTGACTAGTAGGGCTATGCCTACTGCAGCTTCACATACAGCAAATACTAGAAGGACAATAGGTATTAGGAACTCAAACTCAGTAGTTTGAGTTCTTTGTTTTGTGTATTAACCGCTTTCCTGAGGCATAGTTTGCAGATACTTCCATATTCTGGATTGTTTCCGCATTCTTCTGATTGCTTCCTCTACTTCACAGAAGTTTCTAATTTGAATGTAATTGCATTTGGTTCTTTTTGCTTTTGTTGCTTGTGCTTTTGATGTCTATTTGAAAATCCCTTTTCCTAATGAATTTCATGAAGCATTTAAGCTGTTTTCTTCTCTAGTAGTTTCATAGTTTCAGGTCCTACATTTAAATCTTTATTTTGAGTAGGTTTTTGTATTTGGTAAGATAACGTTCTAGATTTATTCTTGTACATGTGGGTGTTGTGTTTTCCTAGCAGTTTATTGAAGAGATTGTCTTTTCCAAAGGTGTGTTCTTCGTGCCTTTGTTAAAAATGAGTTTCCTGTAAAGGCATTAATTTATTTCTGAGTTCTCTATTCTGTTTCATCTGTGTATGTCTGTCTGTCATTCTTCTATGTCTGTCTGTCTCTCTCTGTCTCTCACTTGCACCTTTTTTGGCCAGTATTATGCTGTATTTGTTACTATAGATTTGTAATATATTTTGAAATCACGTGTTTTGATGCTTCTAGCTTTTTTCTTTATATTCATGATTCTTTTGTCTATCTGAAGTATTTTGGATGTCTGTGAATTTTAGGATGCTTTTTTTTCTATTTCTATGAAGAATATCTTTTGTAATTTCATGTGGATTGCATTGATTCTGTAGATCTCACTGGGTAATGTATATTTTAACATTCTTCATAGTGCTTGGACATGGGATATATTTCCATTTACATGTGCCTGCTTTAATACTTTCATCTGATTTATTGCTTTTGTTGTGGGATCTTCCAACTTTCTGGTTATCCCTAGGTATCTTTCGTTGGTGGCAGCAGCAATGAAATAGCTTTTTGAATTTTTATTATGAAGGACTGTTGAATTTTACGTTTTTCAGCATCTACTGAAATGATTATATGGTTTTTTTGATTTGCTGAATGTGATGTAGCATATTTATGTATCTGTGTTTATTGAATCATCCTCCTGTTTCTCAGATGAATCGCACTTCATCATGGCAGATGATCCTTTTATTGTCTTGTCAAATGCAGTTTTCATGTATTTTGTTGAGGATTTTTTGTATCTGTGTTCATCAGGTTTATTTGCCTTTTTCTTTTTTGTGTCTTGTTTTGGTCTGATTTTTGTACCAGGATAGTGCTGGCGTCATAAAACAAGTTTGGACATATTCCTTCCTCTTCATTTTTGGGGAAATATTTTGAATAAAATTGGTATTAGCTCTTTTAAAAATGTTTCATTGAATTCATCAGTAAAACCATGATTCTTGTGTTTTTCTTTGACAGGAGACTTTTCATTACTATGTAAATTGCATTACCCATAACTGGTATATTCAGGTTTCTTATCTTTCTATCATTCTATCCACACCGGCCCAGGGATGCAGGGGAGTCCCCAGCGAGTGGCCACACTAGCTGTTGCCTTTCTCTCTGGCCACTGACACATTTTGTTCATTTCGGCATCCCTGGGTGTTCTAAGCAGGGGGCACAGTGTAACCCACACTGGCCTGGGAGTGCACAAACACGAGCCCTGGGTGAGCCCAGAGCTGGGGCTGTAGCTAGAACTTCAGGGCAAGAGAGGCCCCTGGCCTCTCACTTCCTGATCCCAGTCCTGAGGTTTCAGGAGTGGGACCAGAGTGGGCTCACTCAGTGTTGTGTAATGACAGGGCAGAGAAGGCAGCAGCCTTTGACACTTCACATGAAAATGTCACATGAGAAGGACCACTGATCAATCCAGTCTTGGCCAGAAAGTCATTGCCATTGGCGAAAGAGCCCGTGTCTGAGTACTTGTAGCTGTGTATGTATGAACTATATACATGTATATATGTAATGCTTGTTGGCTTACAGTGTCTAAATATTTATCATCTAATGCGTCAGAAGAAATGTTTGCCTTTCCCAGTTCTAACTGATAATGGCCATGTGTGACCCTATAAAAATGTAACCATTTTTGATAACAATAAACAATAATATTAGCTGCCATTTACTGAGGCTCAGAAACATTAAGTAACTTGCCTAAGGTCACACAGCTAGTAAGTGGCAGAGCAGGATCTTACAGTGACAGTTTGGAGGGAAGAGGAGAATAAGTGATGGACTTGATTCCAGCCATGCAGATGCAGGTAGCACCCTGGACTTCAGCTTCTCCAGGGCCGGGCTTAACTCCAGAACTGCCAGGCAGCTGTGTCACCCCATCTCTCATAAGCTTGCTCTGGGATGGCTGCCAAAGCTACTTTTTAATTACAATCCACTTGAGAACACTGGTCAGAAGCTTCTGTCTCCCTGGCATTTTCCTTCCTGTGGGACCTCCCAACCTCAGGAGTTCCTCTGTAACATGGCTAACTCCCCTCTTGTTTCCTCCTAGACTTTACCTTGTGGGTTCAGAGGGGAGATTGCTGTTGCTAAGCCCTGCTGAGCATCATTTCTGGTGTGGCAGAGTTGACAAGCCACCTGCTTCTTGACTACTCCTGACTCATCTCTGCAGAGCAGACACACCTCACTTCTTGGACATCACTGAAGAATGTTCTGGTAAGTAAATTTTTCAGGATTCAAAGCTTACTGCTCAGAACACTCAGCTTTAGAAACCTGGAACTATTTTGCCCGTTAAAGTCTGGGCTCACTGCAACCTCTGCCTCCCGGGTTCAAGCAGTTTTCTTGTGCTAGCCTCCTGAGTAGCTGGGATTACAGGTGCCTGCCACCACACCCAGCTACATTTTATATTTTCAGTAAAGATAGAGTTTCACAGCATTGATCAGGCGGGTCATGAATTTGTGACCTCAAGTGATCCGTCTGCATCAGCATCCCAAAGTGCTGGGTCTGTGCTGTGGTCAGGTCCATGACAGGGCCCAGCCAACTCTTGAGTGATGGCCAGGGTAGGGTCAAACCTAGGGGAGGGCCAAGGCAGAGGCAGGACCAGGATGGTACCAAGACCAAGGAAAGGACAGGGGATGGCCGGGGTAGGGACAGGACAGGGGCAAGGATAGGGCAGGTTCATGTCATGGCCAGGGTCTGGGGACAGTGTCAGGACCATAGCATCACCAGCAACTGGGCTGCGGCCAGGGCAGTAACAGTGCCAGAGTCAGGCCCAGAGCAGTGCAAGACCAGGGTAATGCCAGACATTTCAGGGTCAGATAGGATCAGGACCAGGGAAGAACCAGGGTAAGGCCTCAAGCAGGGCAGGACCAGGACCAGGATGTAGGTTATTGCCAGGGTGGGGCCGTAACAGAGGGGCAAGTCTAAGGAAGGGCCTGAGTAGGTTAAGGATCAGGACCAGGGTGGGGGAAGGGCCAGGACTGTGACAAGGTATGGTCATGGCAGGGCATGGCCAGAGCTGGTTCATAGAGAAGGCAGGGACAGTGCTAAGGTAGGGCCAGGGCTGAGGAAAGGACAGTGAAAATCAAGTGTGGGACCAGGGCCAGGGCACAGGCAAGGCAGGGTAGGTCAGGGCATTGGTATGACTGGGATGTTGTAGTGTCATTTCAGTGCCAAGACAGGGCAGAAAGGGAAAGACAATGGTAGGGCCAAAGTAGGGACAAGCCAAGGCTGGTCCACATCAATTCAGGGCCAGGATACCTCCAAGTCCAGTACAGGACCATGGCAGATTCAGGGTTATTGCAAGCCAAAGTGTAGGACCAGGTCTGGGCTAGGGCCAGGTCCCGTGTGGGGCCTAGTCAAAGCTAGGTTAAGGGCCAAGGTAGGGCCAGGTCAGGGTCTAAGCCAGAGTAGGTCAAGGGCAGAGCTAGGGCAGGGTGAAGACACAGCCAGGGCACAGCAGGGAAGGGTGGGTCAAGACAAGGGCTATACCAGTACAGAGCAGGACCAGGTCAGTGGCATGGACCAGGAAGGGTCAGGGTCAGGCCTGGATAAGAGCAGGGTTATGGTCAGGGATATGGCAGGGACAGGGAAGGACCATGGTAGGGTAGATCCAGAGCCAGTCCATACAGAGTAGAGAAAAAGTCAAGGTAGGGTGAGGACAGGTCCAGCAGGGATGAGGTCCAGGGCACAACCATGGTAGGATAGGCCAGGGCAATGACACTACTGGACCATGGCATGGCCAGGTCAGTCTTGGGAGAGAGCAGAACAGGCAAGGATGTGGTGGAGACAGGGCAGGGAAGGGCCAAGGCAAGGATGGGACAAATCAGGCCCATGGCATGTCCAAGTACAGGTCACAGCTAGAACAGGACAAGGATCATGAGCATTGGCAAGCCTGGGGTCATGTCAGGACCAAGGTCAGGACAAAAGGTAGGGTCACAGTGAAGGCATGGCCAGCCCAGGTCCAGGTAAGGGGTAGGGCCTGCTAGGGCCAGTGTAGTACAGGGACAAGGAAAGGGCAGGGCAGATAGGGGTCAGAGTAGAGGCAGGGACAGGGAAGGCAAAGGGTAAGGAAAAGGCCAAAGAAGTGCCAGAGAAAAAGCAAGCCAGGGAGGGTTGAAGGCAAGAATGGCCATTTCAGAACCTGAGTCAGAGGAGGCCAAAGGCAGGGCCAGGACTGAGGAAGACCAGAGTAGGGAGGGACACATCAAGCCAGGGTAGGGCTAGGGCAAGGTTAGGGACAAGTTAGGACTAAAATAGCACAGGACTAAGGCAGGGCTAGTGCCAGGACAGAATCACAGAATGACAGGACCAGGTCAGGGTCAATTCAATGGCATGGGCAGCGTCAGCACATTGCTATGGGCAGGGCAGGTAAATGCAGAGCCAAGGAGGGGCCAGGGTTAAAGCAGACATAGGGTGGGTCTAGTGTCAAGGCACAGTAATTGCAGGGCGTGTACGTTGCCAGGGCCAGTTTAGGGACAGGTCAAGGTTGGGTGAGGGACAGGGCCAGATCAGGGCAGGACCAGTTAGGGTACAGGGCAAGAGCCGATCCAGAGCAGAACCAGGACCAGGAGAAACCAAAGGTAGGGCCAAGGTAGGGTAGGGCTAGGGCAGAGTAGGACTAAGGTAGCACAGCCTGGCCAAATGCAGGGTAGGACCATAGTAGGGGAAGGATGAGGATCAGGGCAAGGGCAAACACTGGGCCAGGGTATGGTGTGGCCAGTACAGGGCCAGGATAGAGAATGACAGGAGGATGGCTGGAGGAATGGGTAAGATCAGGGCCATGGCCAAGTGAGGGCCATGACAGAACCAGAGCTGGGTTAACACCCTCATATTGGCAATGCAGGGCAAGGAAAATGGCATTGCCCAGTCAGGACTGTGCTAAGGCAGGAGCAGAGCTTGGATAGGACCAGAACTGTGGCAGGGCAAGACCCAGGGTAGGATGAGGGTTGGGTCATGGCCAGGAAAAATTCAGGGGCAGGGTAAGAGCCAGGGACATGAAAGGACAAAGATGAGGGCCAGGGCTGTGTGGAAACAGGGCAGGGCCAGAAAGAGCCAGGAACATGGCACGGCCAGGGCTTGGAACAGGGCAGGTTCAGGACCAGGGCAAGGTAGGGCAGGGATAGGGTAGTGCAGAGCAAAGGCAGGATAGGGCCAGTGTAGAGCAAGAATGCAGCAAGAGGATGTCAGAGTGTGGTCACAGAAGGCCATGCTGAGAACATGGACCCGGCAGGGCCCACAACAAGACAGGGCCAGAAAGGAGCCAGGACAAGGGCAAGGTCACTGAAGGGCCAAGGAAAAGGCAGGGCCACGGAGGAGCTAAGGTAAGGACAGGGCTGTGTGAGAACCAGAGTCAGGCCAGGGCAAGACAAAGGGAAGGGAGGGCCACAGCAGACCAGAGGAGGGCCAGGGCAAGGTCAAAGCTAACACAGGACTAGGAGAGCACAGGTTTAAGACAGGGCCAGTGAAGGGCAAAGCCATGCAATCGCCAGGGCATGGTCAGGTCCATGGCTTGAACAAGGCAGGATCAGTGCCATACCATAACCAGGGAAGGTCCAGGGACAAGACGGGACCAAGATAGACCAGGACCAAGTCAGCCATAAGGTAGATTCAGTGACAGGGCATGGCTGCATCAAGGACAGGGCCAGTCCAAGTCCAGGTTCAGGAAAGGTCTAGAGCATGGATAGAGCCAGTGCAGAACCAGGAAATGACAAAAGCAGGTCCAGGGCAGAGTATGGTTAAGGGTAGGACCAGAGCAAAGCAGGACCAAGGTAGCACATGGCCTGGCCAAATGCAGGGGAGGACTAGGAGTAGGGCCAGGGAAAACACTGGGCTCTGGGCATGGCAGGGCCAGGGCAGAGGAGGGCAGTGCAGGGCCAGACTATACCATGGACAGAGTAGGCCTGGGGTTGTCATCCCAGAGCAGGGTGAGGGCAAGTCTGATAAGAAGGCAGGGCCAGAGCCAAGACAGAGCCAGGGAAGAGCAGGACAATTTCAGGGGAAGGGGAAGGTCAGAGCTTGCAGGGGCAGGGTCATGTAGATCAGGGACAGGATAAGGATAGGACCAGGGTCAGGGCCAGGGCCAGGGCCAGGGCCAGCTCAGGGCAAGGCAGGGAAGTACCAGAACCAGACCATGGGGCAGGGAAAGTCCCAAGGAAGGACGAGGTAGTACCAGGGCTGAATGACAGCTCCAAGTGCAAGGGCTGAGGAAGGATATGGGAAGGTCCATAGCTGAGTCAGGGTCAGATCGAAGACATAAACAGGGAGGGGTCAGGATCAGTACAGGTCCAGGGCACAACCAGGGAAGGGATAGGCAGGGCAATGGGAGGACCAGACCATGGCAAGGCCAAGTCACCACCGGGACAGGGCAGGACAAGACCGGGGTCACACAGGATAAAGGTAGGGCAAGTCCATTGCAGGGCTGGGGTTTGGACCAGAACCAGAGAAGTGCTGAGGCAGGGCCAGTGCTGGGACCAGGACTAGGAAAAAGGGCAATGTCAGGAACAAGGCAAAGAAAGATCCTCAGGGCCAGAGTCAGGGACATGGCAGGACCAGCAACAGGGTTAGGTACAGACAGTGATAGGGCCAGAGTCAGGGCGAGGGCCAGAAGAGTGTGTACTGGGTTAGGACTCAGGCAAATCAGGGCCAGGGCCAGGCCAGTGTCATGATAAGGCCTTAAGCAGGTCAGGACCAGGACAGGGTTAGTGCCATGGCCAGGTCTAGGACAAGACTGGGGCAGGACCATGATAGGGTCGGCACCATGGCAGGACCGGGGTTAGGAGCATGAGCCAGTGGTCAAGGTCAGGGCTAGGGCCAGGTCAGAGTGGCAAGACCAGGAGCAGGGTGAGTGAGGTCAGGACCAGGGTAGAACTAGGATTGTGCAAGGTCAGACCCAGGCCAGAAGCAATGTAAGGTCAGGCTCTAAGACACTGTGGCCATGTCTAGGCTGGGGCCAGGGCCACAGCAGATGCAGAGCCAAGGAGAAAGCAGAAACATGGAGGGTCCAGAGGAGGGCAAGATCAAGGCAGAACCAGAACCAGCAAGAAGCAAAAGCAGGGAGAGGGCAGTGCAAGGCCTGGTTAGGGCCAGTTCCAAAATAGGGCAGGGCTAGGATAGTACAAGGCATAGCAAAAAGCAGGGCAGGGGTCATAGCTGGGGTACAACTAGGAACAGGGCCAGGGTATTCTGGGGCCATTACAGGGCCATAACAGAGGATGACAGTGCAAGGCCAGGGTAAGGAAAATGTAGGGCCAGGGCCAAGGCAGAGAGTGTCAGTACAGGATCATTTCAGGGTGAGAACAAGACCAGGGAATGAATGGGTAGGGAAGGTCCAGGAGAGACCTGTGGTCCAGGGTCAGGGCCTGGAAAAGGAAAGGGCCAGGGCCAGGGATATGACAAGACCACCAAATCAGGGCAGGGCAAAAGTTAAGACAGGGTCAGGACAGGTCCAGAAAAGGGCCAAGGCCAGAGCACAAACTGTTCAGGGTAAGATAGGGTAATGGCATGACTGGTTCATGGCAGAAACAAGTACAGTGTAGCAGAGGGCCAAGGAAAGGACACTGCAGGATAGGGCCAGGGAAACGTCAGGACCATGACAGTACCAGGGCCAGAAGCAGGACAAGACCAGAGTCAGGACAGTTCCAGGGCCAAGAGAGGGTCAGGAACATGGAAGAACAAGTGACAGGATGAGGGTCCTGGGCAAGTCAGGGCCAGGGTACTGGGTAATGCAGTGCCCAGTCATGGGTCAGCCAGGGCAGAACCAGGACTGGGGTCAGGCTGGAGCCTGGACAGAACCTGAGCTGGGTCATGGCCAGGGAGAAATGAGAGGCAGGGTCACAGCCAGTGTTATGACAGTACCAAGACCAGGACCAGGACAAAGTCAGAAACAGGGAAAAACGAGGGCCAGGACAGGGAAAATGCAGGACCAGAACTTGGCACAGGTCGTGGTCAGGACCAGCACAAAGCCAGGGCAGGAAAGGGCAGATACAGGTTGTACAAAACCAAGACAGGGTAGGGCTAGTGCCAGAGCAGGACTAGAAAAGGGCCAGGCTATGACAGGACAGGCACATGCAAGCCCAGAGTCGTGATATGGACAGAGCAGGGCCCCCAAAAAGACGGTGCCAGAAAGGGGCCAGGACAAGTGCAAGGCCAGAGAAGGGTCAGGGGCCAAGGCAAGAGGAGGGCTAGGTCAGATCCAGAGCCTGCACAGGCTGAAGGCAGGGCTCAAGCTAGGCAAGACTAGCATAAGGTCACAGCAAGGTCAGTGCCAAGGCAGGACTGGGATACATAGGGCTAAGGCAGACCAGGGAAGGGTAGAGCCAGGGCAGAACCACAGCAGGGAAGGTTCAAATCCATGGAATGGACAGTGTGTGGCCAGCACCATGTCATAGCCAGGGCAGGTCCAAGGAAAATCCTGGGCCAAGAAGCACCAGGGCCAAGCAATCATAGGATGGGTCCAGTGCCAAGGCACAGCCAGTGGGGGCCAGGGTATTGCCAGGGCCACCATTGGCCAGGCCAAGCCTGGGTTGGTGATAGAGCCAGACAGAGGGCAGTGCCAGCAAGTTTCCAAGGTAAGGGCAGGCCCAGAACAGGACCAGGACTAGGCAAAGGTAGAGCCAGGACAGGACACAGCCAGTGTAGGGCCAGGCCAGAGCAGGACTAAGGTAGTACAGGGCATGGCTAAAAGCAGGGGAGGGCCATAGCAGTGGCAGGAATAGGAACAGGGTTAGGACAAGCAGAGGGCACAGTGTGTGGCTGGAACAGGGCGGAGGAGGTCAGGACCAGGACTAGGTCATGGACAGATTAGTCCTGGGGTCAGCCTTGGGCAAGACCAGGAAAAGTTCAAGGAGAAGGCAGGGCCAGGGCCAAGGCAGAACCAGAGTAGAAAAGGACCAGTGTAAGACCAATGCAGGGTGAAGGTGAGGCCAGAGCACCGAAGGGGTCAGGGCCATGGTGGGTCAGGGTCTGTACAAGGTTAGGGCCAAGCCCCAGAATATTGCAGGACCATGACCAGGGCAGAACCAGAGCCAGACCACAGAGAGGGCAGAGCAAGTACCAAGGCAGGGCCAGGTAGTGCCAGGACTGAGTGACAGTGAATTCTAAGTGCTAGGGCTGAGGCAGGGTCAGGGAATGTGCTGGGCTGAGTCAGGTTTGATCCAATACAATGCTTGGGCCTGCCCAGGGAGGATTCAGGGCCAGGATAGGGTTTGGGAGGGCAATGGGAGGACCAGTACAAGGCAGGGCCAGGTTAGCATTGGCACACAGCAGAGGCAGTCCAGGATAGCACAGAGCAAAGGCAGGACAAAGGTAGGGCAAGTCCAATGCAGGACCTGGGTCCAGATCAATGCCAGAGAAATGCAGGGGCAGGGACAAGGCTGGGACCAGGACCAGGGAAGGGCAATGTCAGAACCAAGACAAAGCCAGAACAGGGCAAGGGCCATGGCAGGACCAGTAACAGGGCTAGTGACAGGGCCAGGTATGGGGTTACGGCCAGGACCATGTACCAGGGCAGGGTGTGCACAAATGGAAAACGATTTCTTTTTCTATAATAGGGGATGTGGCATTTTGGAGTCCCGGCTGGGTTGGGTGGGCCATTAAGATATACAGAGTTTGCTCTGTAATTTAACTTTGACAATTTTATGTAATTATTTTACTAGTATCTTCTTGAAAGAGTTGTAGGGTTTATGGGATTGGCTTGAAACCAGTTTCTGGAGATTTGAATCCCTTTTTCATTTAAGATTTTACATAGGCTGATTCTTTGCATGTGTAATAAAAATGGAGACAGCTATAAAGTCATTATTAGTTATTTAATTGTTCAATGGGAAAAACTTTCATTTTGAGAAAGAGGCTTCTCAGACTATGAAGGCTGTCAGTACCTCTGCAGTTAATGAGATGAATGAGCCTGCAGATGAAATAATATCTCATGCAGTGATGCATCGGGGTAGTTGGAGTATCATCCAGGTATTCCAGATAGGCTGAGAAAATGTGGTGGGAAGAAAGTTAAGTTTACACCTACAAATATAATGGTGAAGTGATTTTTAGCATAGGTTTGCTTAAGTGTGTAGCCTGCAAATAGAGGGAGCCAGTGGATTAAGCCTGCTATCATGGCAAACACTGTCCCTATTGATAGGACATAGTGGAAATGGGCTAATATATAATGTGTGTCATGTAAAATAATGTCTAATGATGAATTGGCTGATAGAATTCCTGTTAAGCCACGTATTGTGGAGAGAAAGATAAAGTCTAGAGCTCAGAGTGTTGCAGGAGACCATTTAATGTTGCCACCGTGTGATGTGGCCAATCAGCTAAAGACTTTTACTCCGGTAGGGATAATGATACTTACAGTGGTGGAGGAAAAGTATGCTCGTGTATCTGTACCTATTCCTACTGTGAATATGTGGTGATCCCATATGATAAAGCCTAGGAAACCAACTGATATTATGGCTCATATTCTACCTATACCCAGATGGTTCTTTTCTGCTGGTATAGTATGTTACAATAAAAGAAATCATTCCAAAATCTGGTAGGATAAGGATTTAGACTTCGGGGTGCCCAAAGAATCAAAATAAATGTTGGTATAGAATAGGGTCACCTCCACTAGCAGGATCAAAAAAGGTATTATTAAGGTTACAGTTAGTAATATAGTAATATCAGTGGTTGGAACAGGGAGAGAAAGAAGTAGAGTAACTGCTATAATAAGGATGGATCAGACAAAAAGGGGTGTTTGGTATTGGCTTATGGCTGGAGGTTTTATATTAATAATTATGGTAATAAAATTTATGATTCCTAGGATAGAACAAATACCTGCTAGGTGGAGTGAGAAGATAGTTAAATCTACGGAGGCTCCTGTGTGTGCCAGACTTCCTGCTGGGGAAGGATAGATTGTTCAGCCGGTTCCAGCACCGGCTTCTAGTACTGAGGACACAAGTAGGAGTAGAAGGGATGTGGGGAGAAGTCAGAAGCTTCTGTTATTTATTTGAAGGAATGCTATATCAGGGCACCGATTATAGAGGGAAAACTCAGTTGCCAAAGACTCCGGTCATGATTGGTATTACTATGAAGAAAATTATAATAAGTGTGTGAGTGGTGACAGTAAAATTATAGATATGGTGGTCTCCTAGTAGGATTGCTGGCTGGCCTAATTCTGATGGAATTAAGAGGCTTAGGGCTGTGCCTACTATTCCTGCTTGTACACTCAGTAATAGATGTAATGTTCTGATATCTTTATGATTAGTTGAAAATAATCAGTAGTTGATGAACATAGGTAGAAAAAGGTAAAATGGCTGAGGAAGCATTCGACTGTAAATCTAAAGACAGGGGAATAGGCCTCTTTTTACCAGTCCAGCGGAGATACTATCATATTGAATTGCAAATTCAAAGCAGCAGCTTCAATCCTGCTGGGACTTCTCCTGCCTTTTTTTTTCTTATGGCAGGAGAAGCAGATTGAAGCCAGTTGACAAGTTATTTAGCTGTTAACTAAATTTTTGTGCGTTAAAGTCCCATCCATCTAGGAAGGGCTTGGTTTAATGAAAGTAGTTGATTTGCATTCAAGTGATGCAGAGTAAAGTTTTGCAGTACATAAAATTGATACAGAAATTAAGTATAATTTACTTCCTGAGGGCTTTGAAGGCTCTTAGTTGTGATTAATATTGACAGGGTTATATGTAGAAGGAGAGTGAAAAAAATGATCAGTGGAGGAAGGAACAGTATGGGTTTTATGTTTTCAAATTGTCGTTCTATTTTTATGTTGTTGGATGTAGGAAATATTGTTATTGAAATAGAGTAAATTAGGCATATGTGAAAGTATAGATTTTGTAGTTATTATCGCTATAGTAATTGGAATAATTGGGTTATTGTTTTTGTTAACTCTTGTTAGCTTTCTTATTTAGGAGAGACTCCTATTAATGGTGGTATGCCTCTTAGGGATAATAGAATTACTGCAATAATAGGTATTAATTACATTAGTTTATTTTGGGTGTGGGATAGTGATAGCGTTTTAGTATTCAAGTTTAAGTTAAGTATTATGGATATAGAAGCTGTTAGAATATAGTAGATAAGTAAGTTTAGGATGGTGATGTTTGGGTCATAGGTTAATACTGCTATTACTCATCCTATATGGGTAATCGAAGCATAGGCTTGGATTTTACATAGTTGTGTTTGATTAAGTCCTCCTCAGCTGCCAATTATAATGGTTAAAATTGAAATTAATAGGAGGTTATTTGTGTTGATTGATGGAAAGATTTGAAGTTACATGAGATGGGAGGTAGTTTTTGCCATGTGAGGAGAAGTATGGCAGGTATTGGGGGGTTTCTCAGCTTACCTCTGGGAGTCAAAAGTGAAAGGGGGGGCTATTCCTTGTTTTATTGCCAGAGCTATTATTATGGGTGAAAGGTGGTTAATGTGAGGGGTAATTGTTCATTTTCCGGAGGGCATGTTGTTAGAAAGAATAGCTATTTTAAGAATTATGATGTGCTTGCTTGTGTTAGGAAGTTTTGGTGGCTGCTTCTGTGGAGCGGTGGCTTATGTTTTTTATTAGGATCGGCATGGTGGCTGATAAATTTATTTCTGAACCTGCACAGATGAGGAATCAGTGTGAGCATAATTGTGTAATGAAAGTTCCTGTAAAAATAGCAAGGGAGATGGTGAGTTGAGCTAGTGGGTTAATTAGCACAGGAAGGATTAAACCAACATTTTTGGGATATGGGCCCAATAAGCTTGTTTAGCTGACCTTACTTTAGTGCATAATACATAGCACGGAAAGTTTTGAATTCTCAGGTGTGGGTTCAATTTCTATAGCCTTAAAATAAAGAGGATTTAAAACTCTATAATTTACTCTATCAAAGTAACTCTTTTTTTCTGGACACATTTCTTGTGTTTGGGGTGGGATGCTGGACATTAGAATAGGTATTGAGATAGATATCATATGCATAGTGCTAGTGTAAGTGATAAAAAATTTTTTCATAATAAATGTATTAGCTGGTCATAGGAGAACTGAGGATTCATTTAAATTCATAAAAATAGGGTGGTTAAGAGAAGGGTTTGGTGATTAAATTTATTGTGTAAAGTTCTGGTGAAATTATGGTGTGGAGTGCTCCTAGAAAAATAGTGTAGTTAAGGCATTTATTATAATATTTATGTATTCCACTATAAAGGAGAGTGAATGAACCTGCAGCATATTCAGTGTTGAAACCTGAGATGAGTTCTGATTCTCCTTCTCTTAGGACCAAAGGAGCTTGATTGGTTTCTGCTAATGTGGAGATAAATCATATTATGGCTAGGAGTCAGGATGGTAGAAGTCAGAAATGTTCTTGTGTTGTAATGAGTGTATATAAAATGTAGGACTGATAATGGAATGATGGCTAGGGTGACTTCATGTGAAATTGTCTGGGTTACAGTCTGTAATGCACCAATTGGTGCACAGTTTGAATTGGGTACTCATCCGGATCATAGAATGGAATAAAAATGGCCAGGCTTGATGTAGCTAATATAAATAGAAGGCCTAAGTTGAAATTGATTGGGGGATCTGGTCTGGGGAGAAGAGCTCATAGGAGGGCAATGGAAAGGGCTAAGGTAGGAGCAGTTATGTAAAGGGTTATAGTAGATGTGGAGGGTCATAAAGATTCTTTTATGAAAAGTTTCATTGGCGAATGGTTGAAGTATTGTGTAGGGACCTATGATGTTGGGCCCTTTACATAGTTGTATATAGCCTAGAATTTTTTGTTTGATGAGTGTTAGAAATGCCGATTAGGGCAGGAATACTTAGGAGGAGGAGGTTCATCATGAACTTGGTGTTAAGAAGAGGAACTGAACCTCTGGGTGTAAAGCTTTGAGTCTTATGTGGGTACTGGGCTCTGCCATCTTAATGAACCCTGTTCTCAGGCAGGGAAAATTGTTAGATTGAGATAATATCATCTGTTGGGTTTGGGCACTTTGTAAAGTAGGCTCTATTTCTCTTGTTCATTCATACTGGGAGAAATATTGAATACATAAAAACCTACCTGGGTGTCTCTGGTCTGAACTCACATCATGTGGTACTTAAATTGTTTGAAAAACGAACCTTTAATAGTGGCTGCACCATTGGGATATCCTGATCTAACATTGAGGTGGTCAACCCCATTGTCGATATGAACTCTAGAATAGGATTTTTCTCCTATCCATACGGTAACTTGGTCCGTTGACCAAGTTATTGGGCCAATGTCTGTTAATTTAGTTAGACTAGCGTGGTCTTAGTTTATACTGTTTGGAGGTTGCTGTACACCAAGGTCACCCCAACCAAAATTTTTAATGCATGGATGATAAGTTAATGCCTGTATGTTTTTTGAGTGTTGTTTGTGTTAGGAAATTGAAGCTCCATAGGATCTTCTCATCTTATTTGGTCATATCCACCTCTTCAGGGATGGATCAGTTTCACTGATGAAAAGTAAGAGACAGTTAGACCCTTGTGTGGCCATTCATACAAGTCCCTATTTGGGGAACAAGTGATTATGCCACCTTTACACAGTCAGGGTACCACAGCCATTGAACATATGTCACTGGGCAGGCAGTGCCTCTAATACTGGTAATGCTTGAGGTAATGTATTTGGTAAACAGGTGGGGGTAAGGTTTGCCGAGTTCTTTTACTTTTTTAAATCTTTCCTTAAGGACATGCCTGAGTTGGGTTAACAGTTTAATATGGTGTTTAGAATATAAGTTATTATAGTTGGGCTGTTATTTCAGTCTGATATAAACTTACACAGGAGAGAATGCTTTTGTTACTTATATTAACATTGTTGCTTCTACTAATAGATTAGTGCAATGTGATGTTAGGTGTTCAGTAAAGTGAGTAGAATTGAAATACTTAAATATTGAGCTCGAACACTTTCTTAATTGGTGGCTGCTTTTAGGTCAACTATGGTAATGAAGTTTTTTACTCTCTTTAAAAGGTTATTTCCTAGGGAGAGAAGAGCTGTCCCTCTTTAACAGTTAAACTTAACCATTAGTCAACCTCCTATAACTGGTCCAGATATACCAAGAGGCAATATTCTTGTGCTTGAATCATCCCAGAGCCATGAGCCAGGCAACTAGGGATGACCCCTATAGCCCAACGCCTACTAAAATTGTTCAAGCTAGCCAAACCCAATCTTGCCCTGCCTGTTTCCTATAGAACCCCCAGTAAAGGCAGTGGCCTAAATGTTCTTGCTCTTGTCTTCTGCCTCCTGACCACCTTAGTGTCTTTCCCATGAGGCCCTGTGTGGCATGCTGTGCATCTTGTTTCTTCAGCAACTCTGAATATTAAAAATCTCTTAATGGCATCAGACTCTCCATGTTATCCTTCAGTCATCTTTGTAAATTAAGACTTGGGCACAATGTATTGGAGATTTAACCACTATTTGATTAGTTAGAAAAGGACTACCCAAAACATGAGTATTCCTATGTTTCCCTTTAAAAATTGCATTTAATATAGTTGTTGCTTTAGGAATAACCATATCTATGTTTAATGAAAAATGAAACAATCTATGTGTACTAATGGAAAAGCTTAATGGAACTCAATCTGTATGATCTAATTGTAGAGTTTGTGACTCTTATTCAGAAGTAGACACAGATAATTTGGAGAATTTTTCCTCTCTTATGTGTGTCTGAAATTTAATTTTTTAAGGAAAAGCTGGAAGTAGAATAATCAGCCAGCTGATTATAAGAGCTAGTAAGCATTGCTTCACACAGAATATTTTTTTTATTTATTTGTAGCTTTAGGGTTTTTTTTTCCCACTAATGTTTTATAGATTTTAATGTGTAGAAGTTTTAACTCCTTGGTTAAATTTGTTCCTTCGTATTTTATGTTTGGATGCAATTGTAAATGGGATTTTTTAAAAATTTCCTTTTTGGATAGTTCATTGTGTATATAGAAACACAACCCATTTTTGTATGTTGATTTTGTATCTTGTAACCTTACTGAATTTGTTTATTAGTTTTAGTAGTTTTTGATGGAGTTGTTGGGGTTTTCTATATGTAAGAGTATGTTATCTGCAAATGGATAATTGTACGTTTTTTGTTTCTGATTTGCATGTCTCATATGTCTTTTTATGGCCTACTTGCTCTGGCTGTGACTTCTGGGTATAATACTGAGAACTGATGTGAGTTGGCTTCCTTGTTTCATTCCTGATCTTTGAGGAAAAATTTTCAACTTTTTAACATTGAGTATGTTAGTCTATAAACTTATGGTCTATGGCCTTCATTGTGTTGAGATACATTCCTTCTGTGTTTCATTTGTGGAGAGATTTTTTTTTTAATTATGAGGATGTTGAATTACATGGAATGCTTTTTCTGTACTATTAAGATAGTTATATTTTTATCCCACATTCTGTTAAATTGACGTATCAAATTGTACATATTGAACTATATTTGTATCTCAGAGATCACAGTATATAATTGTTTTAACATGCTGTCAAATTAGGTTTGCTAGTATTTTGTTGTGGATTTTTGCATCTTTGTTTACCAGGAATTTTGGCCTGTACTTTTCTTTGCTTGTAGTGTACTTGTCTGCCTTTGGTAGCAGGGTAATGCTGACCTTATAAAATTAGTTTGTAAATGTTCCCTATCATTCAATTTCTTTTTGAAGCTTGCGAGAAAGATTAACAATTATTCTACTGTAAATGTTAGAGTTTGCCAGCGTATCCATCAGGTCCTGGACTTTTTCTTTGTTAGGAGTTTTTGATTACTGATTTCATCTCGTTACTCTTTATTTGTCTCCTCTTAGTTTCATTTTTTTCATGGTTTAATATTATTGGATGTATGTTTCTGGGAATTTATCCATTTCTTTTAGGTTATCCAATTTGTGCATAATTGTTCATAGTCTCTTATGATCCTTTGTTTTTCTTTGTTACCAGTTATAATGTCTTATAATTATACTTATCTGAGAGTCATCTCCTTTTTTCTCCTTTTGAAGATTTGTCAGTGTTATCTTTCCAAAAGCAAATCTTAGTTTTGTTGATCTTTCTGTTGTCATTCTAGACTCTATTTCATTTTTTTCTGCTCCATTCTTTCTTATTTTCTTACTTCTGCTGACTTTGTATTTAGTTGCTCTTTTCTAGTTATTTGAGGTATAATATTAGATTGTTCATTTGAAATATTTCTCTTTTTTTAAATGTAGGCACTTGTCGCTATAAACTTCCCTTTTAGAACTGCTTTTACACCATCTCATAAGGGTCATATGTCGTTTTTCCATTTTCACTTGTGTCAAGATACTTTTTCACTTTCTTTTTTGATTCCTTCTCTGACTCAGTATTCAGGAGTATGTTGTTTAATTTCTACGTATTTGTAAATTTGGGATTTTTCTCCTGTTATTTATTTCTAATTTAATACCATTGTGAGTGGAAAGGATGTTTAATATTATTTCAGTCTTCTTAAATTTGTTAAGGCTTATTTTGTAGTCTAACATAGGATCTATGCTAGAAATTGTTTTATGTTCATTTTAAAAGAGTATATATTCTGTTGCAGTTCATTGAAATGTTAGGTTTATATTTGATAGGTTCATTTGGTCTATACTGTTGTTAAAGTTGGCTGGGTCCTTATGGTTTTCTGTCTGGATGACCTGTATATTGTTGAAAGTGAGATGTGGAAATCCTCTACCATTACTGTATTGCCGTCTGTCTCCCTTCAAATCTGGTAATATTTGCCTCATGTACTTAGGTGCTTCATTGTTGGCTGCATATACATTATAATAGTTATATCCACTTGATGAATTGAAACCTTTTTAATTATATAATGACCTCTCTTGTGACAATTTTTGACTTAAAGTCGATTTTTTTTTGTTTCTTGTTGTTTTTAATTGTACTTTAGGTTCTGGGGTACATGTGCAGATCATGCAGGATTGTTGTGTAGGTACACACATGGCAACATGGTTTGCTGCCTCCATCTCCCCGTCACCCACATCTGGCATTTCTCCCCATTTTATCCCTCCCTGATTTCTTTAACACCCTGCTGTCCTTCCTTGCCCCCCACAACAGACCCCAGTGTGTGATGCTCCTCTCCCTGTGTCTATGTGTTCTCATTGTTTAACACCTGCCTATGAGTGAGAATATGCAGTGTGTGATTTTCTGTTCTTCTGTCAGTTTGCTGAGAAGGATGGTTACCAAATTCATCCATGTTCCCACAAAGGAAACGAACTTATCATTTTTTATGGCTGCATAGTATTCCACGGTGTACATGTGCCACATTTTGCTTGTCCAGTCTATGGCAGATAGGCATTTGGGTTGGTTCCAAGTCTTTGCTATTGTAAACAGTGCCACTATTAATATATGTGTACATGTGTCTTTATAATAGAATGACTTATAATCCTTTGGGTATATACCCAGTAACGGAATTGCTGGGTCAAATGGAATTTCTATTTCTAGGTCCTTCAGGAATCGCCACACTGTCTTCCACAATGGCTGAACTAGTTCACACTCTCACCAACAGTGTAAAAGTGTTCCTATTTCTCCACATCCTCTCCAACATCTGTTGTCTCCAGATTTTTTAATGATCACCATTCTAACTGGCATGAGGTGGTATCCCAGTATGGTTTTGATTTGCATTTCTCTAATAATCAGTGATGAGCATTTTTTAATATGTTTGTTGGCCTCATATATGTCTTCTTTTGAAAAACGTCTGTTCATATCCTTCTCCTACTTTTGGATGGGTTTGTTTTTTTTCTTGTAAATCTGTTTTAGTTCTTTGTAGATTTTGAATATTAGCTCTTTGTCAGATGGGTAGATTGCAAAAAATTTTTCCCATTCTGTTGGTTGTGGGTTCACTCTAATCATTGTTTCTTTTGCTGTACAGAAACTCGGGAGTTTGCTTAGGTCCCGTTTGTCTATTTTGGCTTTTGTTGCCAATGCTTTTGATGTTTTGGTCATGAAGTCCTTGCCTATGCCTATGTTCTAAGTGGTTTTGCCTTGGTTTTCTTCTAGGGTTTTTATGGTGTTAGGTATTATGTTTGAGTCTTTAATCCATCTGGAGTTGATTTTAGTGTAAGGTGTTAGAAAGGGGTCCGGTTTCTGTTTTCTGCAAATTGTTAGGCAGTTTTTCCAACACCATTTATTAAACAGGAAATCCTTTCCCCATTGGTTGTTTTCGTCAGATTGTTAAAGACCAGATGGTTGTAGATGTGTGAGGTTGCCCCCAAGACCTCTGTTCTGTAATTTTGTTTGATATGTGTATAGACACCTATGCTCTTCTTTGATTATGTTTTTTTTTTAATTTTTATTGGATTTTAGGTTTTGGGGTACATGAGCAGAGCATGCAAGACAGTTGCGTAGGTACACACATGGCAGTGTGCTTTGCTTTTCTTCTCCCCTTCACCCACATTTGGCATTTCTCCCCAGGCTATCCCTCCCCACCTCCCCCTCCCACTGGCCCTCCCCTTTTCCCCCCAATAGACCCCAGTGTTTAGTACTCCCCTTTCTGTGTCCATGTGTTCTCATTTTTCATCACCCACCTATGAGTGAGAATATGCAGTGTTTCATTTTCTGTTCTTGTGTCAGTTTGCTGAGGATCATGTTCTCCAGATTCATCCATGTCCCTACAAACAACACAAACACATCATTTCTGATTGCTGCATAATATTCCATGGTGTATATGTGCCACATTTTTCCAATCCAGTCTATTATCAATGGGCATTTGGGTTGATTCCAGGTCTTTGCTATTGTAAACAGTGCTGCAATGAACATTCGTGTACATGTGTCCTTATAGTAGAACGATTTACAGACTTTTGGATATATACCCAGTAATGGGATTGCTGGGTCAAATGGAATTTCTATTTCTAAGACCTTGAGGAATCGCCACACTGTCTTCCACAATGGTTGAACTAATTTACACTCCCACCAACAGTGTAAAAGTGTTCCTTTTTCTCCACATCCTCTCCAGCATCTTTTGTCTCCAGATTTTTTAATGATCGCCATTCTAACTGGCGTGAGATGGTATCTCAGTGTGGTTTTGATTTGCATCTCTCTGATGACCAGTGACGAGCATTTTTTCATATGATTGTTGGCCTCATATATGTCTTCTTTCGTAAAGTATCTGTTCATATCCTTTGCCCACTTTTGAATGGGCTTGTTTTTTTCCTGTAAATCTGTTTGAGTTCTTTGTAAATTCTGGATATCAGCCCTTTGTCAGACGGGTAGACTGCGAAAATGTTTTCCCATTCTGTTGGTTGCCGATCCACTCTAGTGACTGTTTCTTTTGCCGTGCAGAAGCTGTGGAGTTTCATGAGGTCCCATTTGTCTATTTTGGCTTTTGTTGCCAATGCTTTTGGTGT
This sequence comes from Callithrix jacchus, assembly GCF_049354715.1. Lineage (NCBI taxonomy): Eukaryota > Metazoa > Chordata > Mammalia > Primates > Cebidae > Callithrix > Callithrix jacchus. The sequence continues at coordinate 5,085,690 of NC_133518.1, forward strand.
TTTGTTCATGAAGTCCTTGCCTACTCCTATGTCCTGGATAGTTTTGCCTAGATTTCCTTCTAGGGTTTTTATGGTGCCAGGTCTTATGTTTAAGTCTTTAATTCAACTGGAGTTAATTTTAGTGTAAGGTGTCAGGAAGGGGTCCAGTTTCTGCTTTCTGCACATGGCTAGCCAGTTTTCACAACACCATTTGTTAAACAAGGAATCCTTTCCCCATTGCTTGTTTTTGTCAGGTTTATCAAAGATTGTATAGTTGTATGTATGTTGTGTTGCCTCCGGTGCCTCTGTTTTGTCCCATTGGTCTATATCTCTGTTTTGGTACCAGTACCATGCTGTTTTGATTACTGTAGTCTTGTAGTATAGTTTGAAATCCAGTAGTGTGATGCCCCCCGCTATGTTCTTTTTGCTTAGAATTGACTTGGATATGCGGGCTCTCTTTTGGTTCCATATGAAGTTCATGGAGGTTTTTTCCAGTTCTGTGAAGAAAGTCAATGGTAGCTTGATGGGGATAGCGTTGATTCTGTAAATTACTTTGGGCAGTATAGCCATTTTCACGATATTAATTCTTCCTAACCATGAACATGGAATGTTTCTCCATCTGTTTGTGTCCTCTCTAATTTCATTGAGCAGTGGTTTGTAGTTCTCCTTGAAGGAGGTCTCTTACGTTCCTGTGAGTTGTATTCCAAGGTATTTTATTCTTTTTGTAGCAATTGCGAATGGCAGTTCGCTCTTGATTTGGCTTTTTTTTAAGTCTGTTATTGGTGTAGACGAATGCTTGTGATTTTTGCACATTGATTTTATATCCTGAGACTTTGCTGAAGTTGCTTATCAGTTTCAAGAGTTTTTGGGCAGAGGCAATGGGGTCTTCTAGGTATACTATCATGTTGTCTGCAAATAGAGACAATTTGGCTTCCACCTTTCCTATTTGAATACCCTTTATTTCTTTTTCTTGCCTGATTTCTCTGGCTAGAACTTCCAGTACTATATTGAATAGGAATGGTGAGAGAGGGCATCCTTGTCTAGTGCCAGATTTCAAAGGGAATGCTTCCAGTTTTTGCCCATTCAGTATGATATTGGCTGTTGGTTTGTCGTAAATAGCTTTTATTACTTTGAGATACGTTCCATCGATACTGAGTTTATTGAGGGTTTTTAGCATAAAGGGCTGTTGAATTTTGTCAAATGCCTTCTCTGCGTCAATTGAGATAATCATATGGTTTTTGCTTTTGGTTCTGTTTATGTGGTGAATTACGTTGATAGACTTGCGTATGTTGAACCAGCCTTGCATCCCTGGGATGAATCCTACTTGATCATGATGAATAAGTTTTTTGATTTGCTGTTGCAATCGGCTTGCCAATATTTTATTGAAGATTTTTGCATCTATGTTCATCATGGATATTGGCCTGAAGTTTTCTTTTCTCGTTGGGTCTCTGCCGGGTTTTGGTATCAGGATGATGTTGGTCTCATAAAATGATTTGGGAAGGATTCCCTCTTTTTGGATTGTTTGAAATAGTTTTAGAATGAATGGTACCAGCTCCTCCTTATGTGTCTGGTAGAATTCGGCTGTGAACCCGTCTGGACCTGGGCTTTTTTTGTGTGGTAGGCTCTTAATTGCTGCCTCAACTTCAGACCTTGTTATTGGTCTATTCATAGTTTCAGCTTCCTCCTGGTTTAGGCTTGGGAGGACACAGGAGTCCAGGAATTTATCCATTTCTTCCAGGTTTACTAGTTTATGCACATAGAGTTGTTTGTAATATTCTCTGATGATGGTTTGAATTTCTGTGGAATCTGTGGTGATTTCCCCTTTATCATTTTTTATTGCATCTATTTGGTTGTTCTCTCTTTTCTTTTTAATCAATCTGGCTAGTGGTCTGTCTATTTTGTTGATCTTTTCAAAAAACCAGCTCTTGGATTTATTGATTTTTTGAAGGGTTTTTCGTGTCTCAATCTCCTTCAGCTCAGCTCTGATCTTAGTAATTTCTTGTCTTCTGCTGGGTTTTGAGTTTTTTTGATCTTGCCCCTCTAGCTCTTTCAATTTTGACGATAGGGTGTCAATTTTGGATCTCTCCATTCTCCTGATATGGGCACTTATTGCTATATACTTTCCTCTAGAGACTGCTTTAAATGTGTCCCAGAGGTTCTGGCACGTTGTGTCTTCGTTCTCATTGGTTTCGAAGAACTTCTTTATTTCTGCCTTCATTTCGTTGTTTACCCAGTCAACATTCAAGAGCCAGTTGTTCAGTTTCCATGAAGCTGTGCAGTTCTGGGTTGGTTTCTGTGTTCTGAGTTCTAACTTGATTGCACTATGGTCTGAGAGGCTGTTTGTTATGATTTCAGTTGTTTTGCATTTGTTGAGCAGTGCTTTACTTCCAATAATGTGGTCAATTTTAGAGTAGGTGTGATGTGGTGCTGAGAAGAATGTGTATTCTGTGGATTTGGGGTGGAGAGTTCTGTAAATGTCTATCAGGTTTGCTTGCTCCAGGTCTGAGTTCAAGCCCTGGATATCCTTGTTGATTTTCTGTCTGGTTGATCTGTCTAATATTGACAGTGGAGTGTTAAAGTCTCCCACTATTATTGTGTGGGAGTCTAAGTCCTTTTGTCAGTCATTAAGAACTTGCCTTATGTATCTGGGTGCTCCTGCATTGGGTCCATATATGTTTAGGATCGTTAGCTCTTCTTGTTGTATCGATCCTTTTACCATTATGTAATGGCCTTCTTTGTCTCTTTTGATCTTTGTTGCTTTAAAATCTATTTTATCAGAGATGAGAATTGCAACTCCTGCTTTTTTTTGCTTTCCATTAGCTTGGTATATCTTCCTCCATCCCTTTATTTTGAGCCTTTGTGTATTCTTGCATGTGAGATGGGTTTCCTGTATACAGCACACTGATGGGTTTTGGATTTTTATCCAATTTGCCAGTCTGTGTCTTTTGATTGGTGCGTTTAGTCCATTTACATTTAGGGTTAATATTGTTATGTGTGAATTTGATACTGCCATTTTGATGCTAAGTGGCTGTTTTGCCTGTTAGTTGTAGATTCTTCACTATATTGATGCTCTTTAGCATTCAGTGTGATTTTGGAATGGCTGGTTCTGGTTGATCCTTTCTATGTGTAGTGCCTCTTTTAGGAGCTCTTGTAAAGCAGGCCTGGTGGTGACAAAATCTCTGAGTACTTGCTTGTTCGCAAAGGATTTTATTCTTCCTTCACTTCTGAAGCTCAGTTTGGCTGGATATGAAATTCTGGGTTGAAAGTTCTTTTCTTTAAGAATGTTGAATATTGGCCCCCACTCTCTTCTGGCTTGTAGTGTTTCTGCCGAGAGATCTGCTGTGAGTCTGATGGGCTTCCCTTTGTGGGTGACCCGACCTTTCTCTCTGGCTGCCCTTAGTATTCTCTCCTTTATTTCAACCCTGTTGAATCTGACGATTATGTGCCTTGGGGTTGCTCTTCTTGCAGAATATCTTTGTGGTGTTCTCTGTATTTCCTGCAATTGAGTGTTGGCCTGTCTTGCTAGGTGGGGGAAATTTTCCCGGATGATGTGCTGAAGAGTATTTTCCAGCTTGGATTCATTCTCTTCGTCCCCTTCTGGTACACCTATCAAACGTAGGTTAGGTCTTTTCACATAGTCCCACATTTCTTGGAGACTTTGTTCATTCCTTTTTGCGCTTTTTTCTCTAATCTAGGTTTCTCATTTTATTTCATTGAGTTGGTCTTCGACTTCAGATATTCTTTCTTCTGCTTGGTCAATTCGGCTATTGAAACTTGTGTTTGCTTCACGAAGTTCTCGTATTGTGTTTTTCAGCTCCTTTAATTCATTCATATTCCTCTCTAAGTTACCCATTCTTGTTATCATTTCCTAGAATCTTTTTTCAAATCTTATTTCAAGGTTCTTAGTTTCTTTGCATTGATTTAATACATGATCTTTTAGCTCACAAAAGTTTCTCATTATCCATCTTCTGAAGTCTAATTCCGTCATTTCGTCACAGTCATTTTCCGTCCAGCTTTGTTCCCTTGCTGGTGAGGAGTTTTGATCCTTTCTAGGAGGCGAGGTGTTCTGGTTTCGGGTGTTTTCCTCCTTTTTGCGCTGGTTTCTTCCCATCTTTGTGGATTTGTCCGCTGGTCGTCTGTGTTGTTGCTGACTTTTCGATTGGGTCTCTGAGTGGACACCCGGAATGTTGATGATGAAGTATTTCTGTTGCTTGGTTTTCCTTCTACCAGTCTAGCCCCTTCACTGTACGACTGCTGAGGTCCGCTCCAGATCCTGCTTGTCTGGGGTGCACCTCTAGCAGCTGTGGCACAGCGAGGGATGCTACCAGTTTCTTTTTCTGCTATCTTTGTCCCAGGATGATGCCTGCCTAATGTCAGTCTTTTGGATATAGAGGGGTCAGGGAGCTGCTTGAGGAGACAGTTTGTACTTTATAGGGGCTCAATTGCTGAGCTGTGAGCTCTGTTGTTCATTCAGGGCTGTTAGGCTGCTATGTTTGATTCTGCAATAACAGAGCTCATTAAAAAACCCTTTTTTTTCTCAAATGCTCTGTGTTGAGGGGTTTGGGCTTTATTTTTGGATATCCGTTGAGGTCCTGCCCAGCTAGGACGCAGACTAGCCACTCTTTGGCTGCTGAGGCTCTGCCCTGCTGTTGTGTGATTCGCCCTGTTCCTGCAGGCTCTGCTGTGGTCTCCGCCATGCCCTGTGGCGGAGTCTCTCTGTTGTAGCGGGTTGCCTCGGCAATGGCAGGCTGCATCAGCAGTGTATCTCAGCAGGTTGCCTCGGCAACGGCAGGCTGCGTCAGCAGTGGGCGTGTATCTCAGTAGGGACGGGTTGCCTCGGCACCGGCTGGCTGCGTCAGCAATGGGCGTGTATCTCAGTTGGGGAGGGTTGCCTCGGTAATTGTGGATGCCCCTCCCCCTCAGAGCGTCTCGGGCCATCTGCCTGGGGCTTGTTTGAAATCGTGGTTTTGTTCGTCCCACTGGGCCAAACCTAACGCTCTGTCCCTGCGATCCCCTGGCTGGCCCACTGTCCAAGTCTAACTCAGTCTCAAGTCCAGCCCTCTCACGTCTCCTGTTGCCGGTTCAACGGGGCACCTGGACAAGCGCGCCCTGTGTGGAGCGCTGGGTAGGGCCGGCTGCCGCCACCCCGGCTGCCGGCTTCACCAGGCGGAGGTTCTGCCTGGTGTCCCGTGTCTCCTCTTCACTTGGGAATTTCCCCATTCCGTGGGCAACAAAGATCAGTCTGGAAATGCAGCTCAGACTCACCTTTCTGCGGACACAACACGAGCTCCAATCCTGGGTTGTTCTCACAGCGCCATCTTGAGTCCTCATCTCTGATTACGTTTTTAATGGAAAATCTTATTCTGTACTTTCGTATTTAGCCTATATGTTTCCTTATAGCTAATGTGAGTTTCTTGTAGGGAGCATAGAGTTAGATCTTTTTGAACATTTATTAAGATTGCAGTGTTTTCTCTTTCTCCAAACACAGTAAGTTTGGACTCACGGGACTTCACTGTGCTAACCAGGATGGACTCAGTCTCCTAGCCTCATGATCTGCCCATCTCAGCCTCCCACTGTGCTAGGATTAGAGGCCTGAGCGACCTCCCCAGCCAAGAAGTAACTATTATTATACCAAGGCTATCTGAAAATATCTCAATTTTAGACACTTTTAATTAACAGCTTGACGTGGCACTGAATTTTAGACTTATTACCATTTTCTCCCCGAAGTTTGAAGGTATGATATCTAACTTCCAGTACTCCTGTGAAAAGTCTGGGCACATGACTATGTTTACCAATCCTTGTAATTTGATTTTTTTTTAGTTTTGCATCCTTCAAAAGAGTTCTCTGTCTCTGGTATTCTGAAATGTCCTCACGATGTTCTTTGATGTGGATCTAATTTCAACCATTGACCTAGGTACTAAGTGAACTGTTTCAAACTGGAAACTTATGCCTTGGCACATTTTCTTGAGTTAATTATCTCATGTATATCCTCTCATTTTCCATTTTCTTTTTCTTAAACTTCTATTGTTTGAATAATGAGTTATCATCCTCTTTGATTTGACCTGAAGTTTTCTCATCTTATTTCCTAATTTCTTTCACTTAATCATTTCACCCTGATTCCCTAGAAAATTTCTAAACTTTATATTATAATCCTTTTATTTATATATAAAAAACTGTTGAGCAATGCTTATATATCAGGCACTGTAAAATATTTGTTTCCCATAAAAGACAATTCCTTGCATATATCTACTATATTTGGTTTTGGTTTTCTCAATCTTTCCACTAATTTGATTTTTATTTTCTCTTCTTTAATCTGTACCCACTTGCTAGGCCCATACTTATTCTCAGTTTCCTTCCACTGATGCATTGAATAATTTATGACTCTGTTACTTCAGCACTACTTGTCCTCTTATATTAGCCTCCTCTTTCAACATGCTCTGGGTTTCCTATCAGGTGGTACCCCACTTCATTCTTTGAGACTTCTTTCCTAATTTTCACTGGGTCTGAATCAGAACTTTATCAGTAATTTTTTAGCCCTCAACCTTCACTTTCAATGATGAAGTTCATTATTGTTACCTTTTTTTGTATGGTTGCCATCAAGAGGCAAGCTTTTCTTTGTTATTAACAAAAGCCAGTAATTAGCAACCATTTAACTTATATGTTTTGAAGGAAAGAAACAATTTTACACGATAATTTTTCTGATATTTGGTAAATCAAGGAGACTTTTTAGAGCCCTTTCAATTCTTAAGGTGATTCTTAGCCTTGAGATTTCTGCTCTAGATTTCTACCCACTGGCTCATGGATCTGATCATTTGAGTTCTGTGATTGAAGCATCACTTTCTAATCTGGCCACTTCTGCAGAGTCAGAAACTGGCATCAAATAACATATATGCTTCCAGATTCATGCAAGTATTTCATTACGTAAATTTTTACAACTTCCTTTGTAGGAGCAAATCATTGCACACTACATTTTATTTTCTACCTATTCAAATATGTTTCAAATTATTCATTTATATTCACTCATTCATGTATTCCAGTTATTAAGTAGGGGTGTGTGTGTGTGTGTGATGTTAAATGACTGAAAAATAATGCATACAAAGATTAGCCTTAAAATGTTGTTTTATACTATTATACATCTGAAATGAGCTGTACAGGCAGTTTCAGGAAAGGACTACATAGCTCAAAGAAGGGAGGAGTAGGGCATGATTGCTGTCTCATTTTAATGTCTCTCTGGGCCTGGTAATTAAAAGCACTTTACATTCTTCAGATAAGTGGTTTTTTTTCCTTTTCTCAGAGTTTATTTAAGAGAAGACTACAATTGTTGAGAGTGCTTTTCTATAAGACTTGTGAAATGTGGGAGGAGAGGACTACTGTTTCTTTGTAATGTAATTTTATAAACTTGGATCTTTTAAACAGTGTGATAAGCAACCTCAATAAATATAAAGGTAATGTAACTGAAATATAAGGAATATTATAACACATACAAAGAAAAAGATATAATTGTTGTTTCTCTTATTACAGATTCCTAACCTGAAAATCTGAAATCCATAGTGCTCCGAAATCTGAAACTTTTTGAGCAACAACATGACACCACGTGTAAGAAATTCCACTTGTGAGTACTTAACACAAACTTTGTTTCGTGCGCAAAATTACTTACAATAGTTTGTAGAATTAACTTCAGGCTGTATGTATAAGGTATATATAAAGCATAACAGAATTTTACATTTAGTTTGAGGTTCCATTCCCAAGAGAGCTCATGTATATGTAAATATTCCCAAATCTGAAAAAATCAGAAATCCAGAACACTTCTTGGCCCAAGCATTTTGGATAAGGATACTCAACCTGTCAGTTGAAAATAAAATATTTTTCTTTGATAGTTTTACATGCCACGAATTTTTCTGACTCCAAACAAGCCCATGTAACTCTTGCTTCACAGATGTGTGATTTGAAGCTTAGCAGAAAACCTGCCTCCCACTTTTTCCATATTGTTTTCTAGGTATACTGCAGATAACTTGTAAAATAACGTTCTAGGGGGCTGGGCGCGGTGGCTCAAGCCTGTAATCCCAGCACTTTGGGAGGCTGAGGCGGGTGGATCACGAGGTCAACAGATCAAGACCATCTTGGTCAACATGGTGAAACCCCGTCTCTACTAAAATTACAAAAAATTAGCTGGGCACGGTGGTGCATGCCTGTAATCCCAGCTGCTCGGGAGGCTGAGGCAGGAGAATTGCCTGAACCCAGGAGGCAGATATTGTGGTGAGCCGAGATCACGCCATTGCACTCCAGCCTGGGTAGCAAGAGCGAAACTCTGTCTCAAAAAAATAAAATAAAATAACGTTCTAGGGTGTAATATATAAATCCTGCCTAAGCAAAAGCAAAAGGCGCAGGAAATAACAATAGGTATAACTTCTAACTGGCTTACTCATGCTTCTCTCCAAGGGAAAAGCCAAAAATGTGCCCCTGAGGTGGACGGCTGGTTAGTAAATTATGGGTAAGACTCTGTGCAAGACAAGAGCAACCTAAGACAGGCACAGCTGTAGGGCAGCGACCAATAGCTAAATTTATAAAAAACCAGTCTGCTCCCATGAAGGAATCGAGAAGCACTAGAAGCAGATGGAGCAGCAGCGTCATTGACAGGCAAGTACGTTGCGGGGAGGCCAGCAACGGCTAAATTCATACTGGGAGCAGACGTACCAGCAGTGTAATTGACAGGCAAGCAAGTTGCCTGTATGTATGCCTCCCAGGTGGATGGCTGGTTAGCCAATGATGGGTAAGAATCTCTGAGGCATGAGAGAAACCTAAGGCAGGCACAGCCTCTGGGAGGCCAGCAAAGGCTAAATTTACACCAGGAGCTGATGCACCAGCAGGATACTTGACAGGCAGGCAAGTAAGTTGCCTGTGTGCCCCCCAGGTGGATGGCTGGTTAGCCAATGACGGGTAAGACTCTCTGAGGGATGAGAGCAACCTAAGACAGGCACAGCCGCGGGGATGCCAGCCAAGGCTAAATTCATACCAGGAGCAGATGCACCAGCAGCGTACTTGACAGGCAAGTAAGTTGCCTGTGTGCCCCCCAGGTGGATGGCTGGTTAGCCAATGACGGGTAAGACTCTGTGAAGGACCAGAGCAACCTAAGACAGGCACAGCCGTGGGGAGGCCAGCAAAGGCTAAATTCATTCTGGGAGCAGATGCACCAGCAGCGTACTTGACAGGCAGACAAGTAAGTTGCCTGTGTGCCCCCCAGGTGGATGGCTGCTTTGCCAATGACGGGTAAGACTCTGAAGCACGAGAGCAACCTAAGACAGGCACAGCCACAGGGAGGCCAGCAAATGCTAAATTCATACCAGTTGCAGATGCACCAGCAGCGTACTTGACAGGCAGACAAGTTGCCTGTGTGCCCCCCAGGTGGATGGCTGGTTGGCCAATGACGGGTAAGACTCTCTGAAGGACCAGAGCAACCTAAGACAGGCACAGCCGCGGGGAGGCCAGCAAAGGCTAAATTCATTCTGGGAGCAGATGCACCAGCAGTGTACTTGACAGGCAGACAAGTAAGTTGCCTGTGTGCCCCCCAGGTGGATGGCTGGTTTGCCAATGACGGGTAAGACTCTCTGAAGGACGAGAGCAACCTAAGACAGGCACAGCCACGGGGAGGCCAGCAAAGGCTAAATTCATTCTGGGAGCAGATGCACCAGCAGTGTACTTGACAGGCAGACAAGTAAGTTGCCTGTGTGCCCCCCAGGTGGATGGCTGGTTTGCCAATGACGGGTAAGACTCTCTGAAGGACGAGAGCAACCTAAGACAGGCACAGCCGCGGGGAGGCCAGCAAAGGCTAAATTCATTCTGGGAGCAGATGCACCAGCAGTGTACTTGACAGGCAGACAAGTTGCCTGTGTGCCCCCCAGGTGGATGGCTGGTTGGCCAATGACAGGTAAGACTCTCTGAAGGACCAGAGCAACCTAAGACAGGCACAGCCGCGGGGAGGCCAGCAAAGGCTAAATTCATTCTGGGAGCAGATGCACCAGCAGTGTACTTGACAGGCAGACAAGTAAGTTGCCTGTGTGCCCCCCAGGTGGATGGCTGGTTTGCCAGTGACGGGTAAGACTCTCTGAAGGACGAGAGCAACCTAAGACAGGCACAGCCGCGGGGAGGCCAGCAAAGGCTAAATTCATTCTGGGAGCAGATGCACCAGCAGTGTACTTGACAGGCAGACAAGTAAGTTGCCTGTGTGCCCCCCAGGTGGATGGCTGGTTTGCCAATGATGGGTAAGACTCTCTGAAGGACGAGAGCAACCTAAGACAGGCACAGCCGCGGGGAGGCCAGCAAAGGCTAAATTCATTCTGGGAGCAGATGCACCAGCAGTGTACTTGACAGGCAGACAAGTAAGTTGCCTGTGTGCCCCCCAGGTGGATGGCTGGTTTGCCAATGACGGGTAAGACTCTCTGAAGGACGAGAGCAACCTAAGACAGGCACAGCTGCGGGGAGGCCAGCAAAGGCTAAATTCATTCTGGGAGCAGATGCACCAGCAGTGTACTTGACAGGCAGACAAGTAAGTTGCCTGTGTGCCCCCCAGGTGGATGGCTGGTTTGCCAATGACGGGTAAGATTCTCTGAAGGACGAGAGCAACCTAAGACAGGCACAGCCGCGGGGAGGCCAGCAAAGGGTAAAGGCATATCGAAAGCCATTCTGCTCCTATGAAGTACAGGAGCAGCGATAGCAGCAAATACACATGCAAGGTAATTCCCAGGCAAGGATGTTGCCAGTGAGGAGACTTGGACTCTGCATTCTGTGCATAAAAAAGATGTAAAAACTTTCTGATAATAGTATCTAGATTTTAAAGGGAAGCTTCTAAAGGGGCAAAATGTGGAAGAAAATGAAAAGTAAATGCAATAGTAGATAGTTTCAATAGTATGTATGTAAGTGGTAGTTAAATAAAAGTTCAAGTAAAGCAGAATGGGAACCCCTCTCTTTACATAGATAAGCTCACCAAAGCACATCTTCAGGTCTGCAAGCAGCACATTTCTGCATTTCCTGATCTTCCTGGATCACCTCCCCCCACCTTTTTACCCCTTACCTCAACTGCAAGTTTATAGAGTCAAATGATCAGGAAGCTTACTTTTGTAAAACCTGATTGTCATCTGAAACCAACTTCCTGCCTCAACTTCCAGCCTCAAACAGCATATAAGCTGGACTGCCTCCTTTGTTAGGCTTCCTAACCGTTTTAGGTGTGAGCCTGCTGCTATCCTGGGTGCGTCTGTAATAAAGTTCTCTTCTGTCTCAAAAGGAAAGAAAAAGATTGGTTAACTTTCATATACCAAACACATTTAGATTCAACAGTTTTCATTTTGTCATATTAGTTTTATCTATGTCTGCCTCTAGCCATCTTTTCGACTGAACCATTTAAAAATAACTTGCAGTTGCAATAAAATTTTATTTTCAAACACTTCCGGATGTATATCCTAAGAATGTCAACATAGGTTTTGAAGGAAATCAAGACCAAATGTGTTTCACTTAGTGATATAGGTAGGCTGTATTAGACCCCTTCTACCATATAATACCTTCCATGTTCTTATTTGATATTTATTGCTTGGAACATTCCAACATATAAACTAGATTCATGAAAATAAAAACACTCTGAGTATTAAAGAGGCCTACTGAGGTTTTATGGATAGGAAGAGAGCTAAGAAAGAGGATGAATGAAAACAGAACAGTGGAGCAGCGATTGTATTTGCATAGGGGAAATTTAATGATTGGATCAGTGGTCCTTAGTATGTCTTAACATAACTGATCATAGGGCCTTGGAAATTGGGAAGTAGGCCAAGGTTATGTTCTCAGGTGGACTTTATGAGCCACTTTCTTTGTTTCTTAAAGCATCCACATCTGTCACTGAAAAACAGTATTTCGCATTGTATATACATAACATGATGGTGCTATTATTTTACTAATAACCTAGTAAACACAGACATATAATTATGAGATCATGTTAGATATGGGATTTGGGCGAGCATACGAAGTATATGTCCAAGTAGAAGGGATTTCAAAATCACTCTTACTGGGTTACGATTGTGTTGTTAAAGTGCTTTGCAACTTGAAAGAGCTATTGAGAATAAAGTTTGTTATTGAGAGATCACTGTAGCTCATGGTTGTTAATGTTGTGACAGTGGAGAACATGGCCTTTTGGGAATGGGCTTCCAGGGACCAATGTATGATGTATATGTTTGAAATAGGGGAAAAATCCAAAAAGTATTTAGAGTTGCAGGACAGACTTTTAGTTTTAACATGTTTAGTGTATTCAAGTTTGGAATTTGTTTTATGTTTGTTAGAGATGGGTTCTCATTCTATTGCCCAGGCTGGAGCGCAGTGGTGTAGTCATAGCTCACTACATCCTTGAACTGTTGGGCTCAAGCAATCCTCTCACCTCAGACTCTTGAGTAGCTGGGACTACATGCATGAGCCACTGCACCTGGCTAATTAAAAATTCATTATAGTGACAGGTCTCACTGGATTACCCAGGCTGGTCTCAAAATCTTGTGCTCAAACAATTCTCCCACTCGGCTTCCAGCATGGCTGGGATGAGAGGCATGGGCCAGACACCTGGCTGTCTTTTATTTGCTGTTCATTCTATATAGTCTAGGTGTTTGGGGAATAAAAATGTGAATCATCTTAACCTTACAGTTCAGGACTTGGACTCTGTGATGGATTGAATAGTGTCCCCCACCCACCCCAAAAAAACATTCCTATGTCCACCACACTAAGAATATTAGAATGTGACTTTATTTGTAAAGAGGGTCCTTATAGATGTAAGTAGTTAGGTGAAGATTGTCATACGAGATTAGGATGGGCTCTTACAGGAAGAGAAGAGGACCCACAGATTCATGGAGGTATAGAGAGAATACCACGTGAAGACATTGGCAGGGATTGGAGTGATGTGCCTATAAGCCAAGAAACACCAAGGATTAGTGGCAACCACTGGATATATATAGAAAGAGACATGGAACAGATTCTCTCTCAGAACCTCCAGAGGAAACAAACCTGCTAGAAGTTTGATTTTGGGAGTTTAAGAGAATAAATTTTTATTGTTTTAAGTTACCTACTTTTTGATCATATATATTTTTTACTTTTAAAACAATTTTTAAAAATTTTTACAAAATTATGGGGTACATGTGAAAATTTATTACATATATGTAATGTATAAGTCATTCAAGGATATATAGGGTGCCCATCACCCAAGGACAATACATTTTTGTTAACTGTAGTCGCCCTATTCTGCTATCAAGCATTAAATTTATTCCTTCCTTTTAACTATGTTTGTACACCTTAACCCACTTATCTTCCCCCTTTCTCTCATGTACCTGTCCCAATATCTGTTATCTCTTTCCACTCTCTACCTCCCCCCACGTGATGAAATGTTTTAGCTCCGACTTGTGAGAACCTGTGATACTTGTATTTTTTCTTTTTTTCTTGAGATGGAGTCTTGCTCTGTTGCCAGGCTAGAGCACAGTGGCTCAGTCTTGGCTCACTGCAGCCTCTCCCTCCTGGGTTCAAGCAATTCTTCTGCCTGAGTAGCTGGGACTACAGGTGCGTGCCAAACGCCCAGATAATTTTTGTATTTTTAGTAGAGATGGTGCTTCACCATGTTGGCCAAGATGGTCTCAATCTCTTGACCTCGTGATCCAACCGCCTTGGCCTCTCAAAGTGCTGGGATTACAGGCATGAGCCACTGCACCTGGCCAATAATTGTATTTTTGTGCCTAGCTTATTTTGCTTAAGATAACATCTTCAGTTCCACCCATGTTGCTCTAAATGACAAGATCTTGTTATTTTTTTATGGTTGAATAGTATTCCATTGTGTATATACACAACTTTTTATTCACTTATTGGTGGACACTTAGGTTGATTCTGTTATCTTTGCTAGTTTGAATAGTGCTGTAGTAAACGTGAGCATAGATTTTTATTTGATATAAATTTTCTTTGGGTTAGATACTCAATGGCATTGCTAGATCAAATGGTAACTCTATTTTTAGATTAGATAGAATGCTCAATAAAAGAAATTTGGTCCATTTGGGATAAAGTCCAGTTTAAATCCTGTTTCTGTGTTTATTTTATATATGTACATGATCAGTCTAATGCTGCGAGTGGGGTGTTAAAGTTCCCCACCATTATTTTATTTTACTTATTTAGAGCTAGCAATATTCACTTCATAAATCTGTGTACTTCAGTGTGGGATATATATATATATATATATATATACACACACATATAATATCTTCTTTCTGATTTCATTCCTTTATTATTGTATAATGAGTTTCTTTGTCTTTTTGCCAACAATCCCATTATTGGATATATACCCAAAGGATTGTAAATTGTTCTGTTATAAAGGCACATGCTCATGTATTTTCACAATAGCAAAGATCTGGAACCAACCCAAATGCTCATCAAGCATAGAATGGATGAAAAAAATGTCACATATATACACCACAGAGTACTATGCAGCCATGCAAAAGGATGAGCTTATTTCCTTCGCCAGAACATGGATGAATCTGGAAACCATCATTCTCAGCAAACTGACACAAGAACAGGAAACCAAACATCACATGTTCTCACTCTTAAGTGGTTGTTGAGCAATGAGAACACATGATACAGGGAGGGGAACATCACACACTGGGGTCTGTTGTGGGTGGAGGGATAGGGGAGGGATAATATTGGGAGAATACCTAATGTAGGCGACTGGTGGATAGAGGCAGCAAACCACCATGTGTGTGCATACCAATGTGCTTGTGCACATGAGCAGGTGAACCAGAGTGAGTGTGACTGCTCCATCCCTGGCCAGAGGGCTCCCTGCAGGTTTCAGGCCCCCCACTGCTCTCTAGGCCATAGACTCAGAGGGAAAGCCTGTGTGTGTTGCAGTGATCCAGGCCTGGGCCACAGGTAGGGAAGAGGCCCAGGCTGGCAGATAGGAGGCATGGTTGCCCATGGGGCAGAATAACCACAGACAAGCCCTGCCTGTCCCTGCCCCTCAGGCCTTTTTGAATGATGGGGATGGGCCAGGGACAGGAGGCCCAGGTGGGGCAGGAGGCAAGCCTGGCAAACCTTGTAAGGGTGGAGGTCACAGCAGAGCAGGAGACCTACAGATGGGGCAGGCTGGGCCCTGCAGGGGGGCAAAGAGGCTGGGCTGGGCTTGGGGACACCAGGCGTCAGACTCGGCCAGTGAGCACACTCTTCCTCCAAGCGTCCTTCTGACATCCAGCAGCACTTTGGGGTCAAGGACCGAGGCACTGGCTTGCTGCAGTCAGGTGATGCCCACCCCCACCTTCCCCCACCCACGTGTTGTCATCGTGGGTCCTGTCCTGTTGGCTGTCCTCTGCCCCCCTGCCCTGCCCTGGTCTTTCTTCACTGGTGCTGACTCCTGGAAAGAGTGGACTTTGCCCCCCAATCCCACTGTTGTTGCCTGCCAATGACAATGTGTCTCTGAGCCTCTGCTTCTTGTCTAACGAAATGGATAATACCTGCACCGAGGGCAGATATGGGGGTGCAGATCAAGGGCCAAGGTTGCAGAGGTGACCCTTCCTCTGGGTCCTGGGGCCTCATCGGGACCCAGTGATCTGGGATCCATCCTGCGGCTGGTGTAGGGAGCTTCTTAAGTCATGTTGGGCAATGCCAACAGAGCCATGATGACCCCGTTTTTAATCTCCTGCCCTCCCCCACATTCCTTCCATTACCATCCACCCTGGAAATCACCTCTTAGGTGATGAGCAGGAAACTCCACCTGGTCAGCCTGAGAGCAGTTCCCAAGCCCAGGGCAGGCACCTGAGAATTGGCCCTGGACTGGCCATGGGCCTGAGGTTCCCTGCCACCCTCTTCTGTAGGGCCCAGGCTTCTGATGGGCTGCCAGAGCAGGGCCTGATACGCTAGCCTGCTGGAAGCTGGTCTGGGACAGTGTAGGAGGCCAGGCAGCCTCCCAGGCCCTCCCTCCAGGAATGTGCCTCCCTGTCCTTGCCCCCACTGAGGCATGGTCCCTCGGGAACTGGGCTCCTGGCTCCCTGGCCTCATTGGCTTTGCCCTCAGAAGCACCCCTCAGGCCAGGCAGAGACTCTGGCCAGTCCTACAATCCAGGGCTAGGGCAAGAGGCCGGTCCTGACTCTGTTCTGGGGGGATGCTGTGTGGCACTAGCTTGGGCCCTGCCTTTTCTGAGCCCTTGGCCCTGGAGTCCATCTGGCTTGGAGGCCCAGTCAGATGTAGGATAAGGTCCCTGTGGTCTGTACTCCATTCAGTGAATGTTTCCCCTCCTGGGAGGGAAGGGTGGAGTGAACTGGCTCTGCCCAGGAACCTGCCTGACCTAAGTGGCATTTCAGTATGCACAATGCCTCCTGAGCTCAGAGTGCCACAGCCACTCACCACCTTCTAGCTGTCCCCATAGCCCAGATAGGGACTTCAAAGCTCAGAGAGGGGATGCAATGGTTCCAGGGCTCATGTGAGACTGGACTGTGCTAGGATGGGGCAAGGCTGTGTGGTCCAGTGTTCCCTGTGGGTGTCCAGGTTCCTGCCCTAGTAGACATTAGCTCTTCCCAGGTCATGAGCCCAACCCTTCCCCCACCTCTTCCTGGGGCTCCCTGGCTAGGCCAGAATAAGTCTGCCTGCCCTGCCCCCGAGATGGGCTCCTGTGGCCCCTCTGGGCTGTGTGCATGCAGTGACCAGTATTTTGGCTGAGAAACAGAGTTCCAGGCACATGGAAAGGAGTGGGCTGCCAGGCTGGTGAGGAAAGGGTGGAGAAGGCCTCACTGCCCAACCCCTGCCCTGCATGGCCCTTGACTTACTGGGGACCTGGCCTGAGCCCCATGTCCCTCCTAGTCCTGGCCTCACTTCCTCATCTGGAGTAAGGCTTTACCTCAAGTATCCTCCATTTAGTGCCCATTGACCATTTATGGGGCCAGCACAGCCCAGGAAGGGGGAGGGGTGGGAGGTGCAGGGAATTGTAGAGAGGGCCATGGGGCTTGGCTCAAGGCAGCTGTGAGAGTTCCCTGGTTCTTTTTGTGGCTCTGTTCTTGGCTGGCTTCTTGGGCTCATGAAAGAGAATTCACACAGTTCCTATTCATTCCAGTGACCTGGCCGGAGGTGGACAAAGCATGCCACACGTCATCTCATTTGATTCTTCTGGTAACCCTGCAGGTTCCCTTCATCAGCTTCACTTATCAGATACAGGGACAAAGGCCAAGACATAGAAGCCACTTGCTTGAGGGCTCACGGTGGACAGCAGCCAGCCCGGAAGAGGGATCTGGCCTCTGCCTCTCCTGCCCACTGGCCTGCATGGTCTGGGTGTCTGGCATCTCAGTGTCCCCAGGGTGGGTGTCTCTGGGCCATCGTGAGAACTCCCAGCATCCTCAGGGACCCTCTAATCTGTTCATGATGGCCCTCACCTGTCACCTTCCCTCGCATAGCTGGGATGGCTCTCCAGGGTGTCCTCACCCCTTTGGCCACCTGAGCCAAGACACCATTCAAGTAGACCAAGACGTGACTCAGTGGACAACTAGGCAAGTCGCCTAATTGGCCTGTGTTCCAGGCATCTGTGCCTTCCCCATGCCCGATAAGGTCAGAGCCAGGTGGAGGGTGCCAGCCAGGTGTCGGTGCTTGCCCAGATCAAAGGGCCAGGGCTGAGAGCTGGGCTGCCTGCTTATTTGTGGGCACCAGGGGCTGCTGGGCCAGGAGACAGGGAGGAGGTGGCTCAGGGATAGGCCTGGGCTTGCTCCTGCTGCCCCCACTCTGGGACCAGGCATGAAAACTGCTGAGGATGGGCCACTTTCCGCATCCCCTTTGCAGATAAGAGTGCTGCTGGCTCAGGCATGGCCCCTGAGTTGCCCACAGCAGTCATAGCTCAGCCTCTGTGAAAACCCAGAGCAGAATTACAACTCACAGGCCAGGTGCAGTGGCTCATGCCTGTAATCCCAGCACTTTGGGAGGCTGAGTCAGGTGGATCATCTGAGGTCAGGAGTTTGAGACAGTCTGGCCAACATGTTAAAGCCCCATCTCTACTAAAAATACAAATATTAGCCAGGTGTGGTGGTTGGCACCTGTAATCCTAGCTACTCAGGAGGCTGAGGCAGAGGAATCACTTGAAGCGGGAGGTGGAGATTGCAGTGAGCCAAGATCATTCCACTGCACTCCAACCTAGGTGCCAGAACAAGACTCCATCTCAAAAAAAAAAAAAAAGGCTGGACGTGGTGGCTCACATCTGCAATCTCAGCACTTTGGGAGTCTGAAGCGGGTGGATCACAAGGTCAGGAGTGTGAGACCAGACTGGCTAATATACTGAAACCCCATCTCTTCTATAAAAATGACATAAATTAGCTGGGCCTGGTGGTATGCATCTGTAATCCCAGCTACTCAGGAGGCTGAGGCAGGAGAATTCCTGGAACCCAGAAGGCAGAGATCGAAGTGAGCCAAGATTGCACCACTGCACTCCAGCCTGAGTGACAGAGAGAGACTCCATCTCAAAAAAAAAAAAAAATTATGGCTCATAGGTTTTGCTGTTTTGGGAAATCAGGAACCACCATGGCCTATACCTAAAGAGGCAGCTGCCGCTGGACCTACTGCTTGGCAAACTGTGTGTTGGGCTCGGCCCAGACTCAGTTTCTTCCCTCAGGTAGATTCCCTCTAGCTACAGGGGCAGAAAGTGTATTATGGCAGAGAGTGTGCGCCACACCCTGGTGGGTGGCAGGTGGAGAATACGTCCTCGAGGAGGAGACATTAGAATGAGGCTTTGAAAGATGAGTTAAGAGTTTGTAGTCAGCATGTGAGATCAAGTAAATGTGTGAAGCCCTCGTTTCTTCTCCAAGCTAGATAAAATATGCCAAGAAAACATGTTTAAATTACAAAGCTGAGCCTGACAGCTAAAGCTAGCAGGAAATTCCCAGATGCCAGAAGCAGAGAGCTGAACTCAGAAAAGGGAGTGGGAGCTAGAATCAAAGCCAAGTGGTGCAGTGTTTAGAGACCAGATAAATGTCTTCAAAGCTTGTCACAGTATTTTTAATATAAACATTTTTACCATGAAAAATTTTCAGCATACATAAAAGCAGTGAGAATAGCCCAACCAACTTCCATATGACATGTCACCCAGATTCAGCAAAGGAACACCAGTGTGGCTCAGTTTCCGGGCCTGGGGCTTCTGCATTTTAATCATGGTGGTTCCATTTCCAGCCAAGCTTCCTGATTCCAAGCTGTGTCCCCACGCTGGTGGGTAGTTTTCTCGTGGAGTTTCCTTTCAAGAATGGACATTTCCCACTGGCTCTGGCTTGATAGAGAGAGCCTAGTTCCAGCCCCTGCTGTATACAGGCCTGGGCCTTCTAATTCCTTCCCCATGGAGGCCCCCTATGTTTCCAGGGACTCCAGCAGAAGCAAATCCCAGACCATTCTTTAGGCAATTCTTCATGATGCAGAGACTACATGGGACACAGGGGACAATCGCCACTGCAGACAAACTCAAATTCCAAATTAATAGAGCAGGCCAGGTGTGGTGGCTCACTCCTGTAATCCCAGCACTTTGGGAGGCCAAGGTGAATGAATCATGAAGTCAGGAGTTCGAGATCAGCCTGACCAACATGGTGAAACCCCGTCTCTATTAAAAATACAAAAATTAGCTGGGCATGCTGGTGTGCACCTGTAATTCCAGCTACTTGGGAGTCTGAGACAGGAGAATTTCTTGAACCCAGGAGGCAAAGGTTGCAGTGAGCCGAGATCGCACCACTGCACTCCAGCCACGTGACAGAGTGAGACTCCATCTCAAAAAAAAAAAAAAAAGATCTGAGGAAATTGATGTCAGTGGAATACAGAGAAGGGCGAGGGAGAACGAAGGTTGTTTGTGATACTGCCTAACTCAGTGACCTGTGTGGCCCATTGGTCATGGGTTGGTGCATGGGGAAAACAGAGGAGAAGAGGCTTGGCAGTGGGTGGAGTCTGACTGTGAAAGGCTTGAAGGCCAAGATAAGGCATGTGGATTTCGTCTTGGGGCAGTGGGGAGCCAGAGAAGGTTTTGGAGCAGGGCAGGTCCATGTAAGATGTGTGTGTCAGGATATTTATTCTGAGATCAAGCGTGGGAAGGGTGGCAGAGGAAGCTGAAGGCCACTCATGGCTGGGGTTCGCGGGGTCATGAGGAAGTACCAGGATGGGGATGGGGGAATGGAGGGAGAGTGGGGACAGGAAGAGCCAGCTCAGACTGAATCTAGACAGTGCCTCTGCTTTAGGGCGAGGCACTTTCTCCCCCACATCGTTGGCCAGCCTGGTGACTGCCTCCTGCTTCAGCGGACTTGGATTCTGAAGGCAGAGTCAGACAGCTCCTGTGCCTTTTCTCCAAGCCTTCCACCCACACTGTTCAAGAGGTGGCTCCAAAACCTCATTCACCCTGAGGCCTGAGAGGCCAGCACAGTTTATATCCTGAGTAGAGGGATCACGGAGGAGGTGGGAAGTCTGAGTGTGGTGAACTCTCAGGAGCCGATGGGGCCATGTGTCCTCAGCACTCTCCCTTGGCTTGGCCAACCTGAGCTGTCCCTTGGATAGTAGAGCCTGGCCCCACCCATGCCTCCTGAGCATCCTCCCTGCCCACAGGATGTGGAGGATGGCAAGTCTTCTCCAAATAACAGGTCAGCCATCTAAAAATAGCCATGGTTCAGCCCAGGCCAAGACAAGCGCTGAATGCAGGGTCCAAGGCCGCAGAGTGGGGGCTCAGTGCTCCCCAAGCTCAGCCCTGTCTCTCCTGCTCCAGAATGGCCTTTTGGGGTCACACGGGCCAGGTGTGCCAGGAGGATGGCTCTCCTCACCATGGATAGGGATCGGGGCTGCCCACCAGGACAGTGTATCCCTGTGGGGGCTCTGAGCTCTGGGCTGCTGTGAGAGGTGGCCAGCACCTGAGGCATCCATCCACCCCCTGTGGCTTTCTGATGGCCTCCTGCCTGAACATTCAGGGGTGGGGGTGAGGCCCCGGCCTGAGACCCTGAGGCAGGTAGGTTGTTCTGAGTCCTCCCTCCTGGCTGCCTCGGCCCCGCCCACCGGGCCCTGGCTGCCTGCCCTTGTCTCTCCATTGTCCCAGACTTGTGGGCTCAACACATGTGAGCTGAGCAAAGGTTCCCCACACCCTCCACAGGATGTCCTTCTGTGGAACTACTGGGAAAGCCACCCCTACCAGAACCAGGGGTGTGGCTGCCAGTGCCGAGAAAGCTCTCCTCAAACAAACAGACCACGGGATTGCAGGATGGTGGGCAGAGGAAGCTTCTAGCCTGGAGGCCTAGCTAGGTTGGTCTTTATTTTCAGCAGAGCTGCCTGCTGGCCTCTGTGTTCACATCAGACGAGGTTCACATGGCTGAGCCATTGCTCAGGTCCCTTCTGCAAGGAACATCCTCTCTGCCCCCTCCCCATGCCTACCCTGCTTGTGTTCAGAAACCTTCAAGGCTTGTGACCTCCCAGAGGGCCAGGAGGGGTCTTCCCTCCTGTCCATCCCGAGCAGAGGGGAGGGTGGCAATGATGGACCCCACCTCCCCCCTGACCCTGGACTGCCTTGTCCCAAGGGAAGGCACTGGGGGGCAGGCAGCGGTGTGGAGTGTCCTTTCCTCACGTGTTGTCATCTAGGGCCAATTCCTCCACCTCTTGAGGCCTCAGTGACCCGAGCTGTAAGATGGTCATGGACATGGGGAGCTAAGGGCATGTAGGTGCTTGGCCAAGTTCATCAGGCTGGGGCCAGTGGGTGAGGATGGAGCGTGCCTGCTTCTGCCAGGAGTCCACCTGTGGTCCTGGGGGATTCTGCCCATCTGAGTGAGCAGCCAGAAACCAGGGAGGGGTTGAAAGATCCAGGAGGGGCCTGCGCTTCCTGCTCCACTGTAGGCAAGAGGGGAGAATGGCCATGATGGCCAGGGTCTGGCCAAGGTCTGGGCCACGTCCCTCTGACGCCTCTTCACCCACCTGGTGGGGGATTTTTCAAGTGGCATTGGGGGCAGTTGTTCTCCCATCACCTTCTAAACACCAGACGCTGTCCTGCTCTTCAGAGTCCAATCCTCCCTCCACGGCCTCCCTTCTCATTGCCTCCTCTTCAGCCTTCTCACACCATGGCCTGACCTTTCTCCTTGCTGTCCTTAATGAGCCCTGAGCCGTCTCTGACCTTGGGAACATCAGTGGGGACCTTCCCGCTTCCCAGCACGGCAGACTGTGGAGTGATTTCGACCAAGCTCTCTGGAGTCTGCCAAATTGGGGTTTGAATTCTGGCTCAGACACACACTAGCAGTGTGACATCACTTCTTTTGGCCTGTATTGTCTCCTCTGTCAAATGAAGAGAACAGAATGAAGTGAGATTGTCTGTGTGTATGTTGAGGCTGCATCCATGGGCCTTGCCTGTAACAAGTGCTCCATGAATAATAAGTGCAGTTATTATGAACACTAAGCTTTATGCCTCATCAATCATTATCTGGTATTGCTGGTAAGATCTGAAGTTTATATTTCAGTGTATATCATTGATGTTAAGTGTTATTGTAATGGTAAACTTCTGTGCATGCTTCAGCACATAGCTTTGACACCGCCACCTCCAGGAAGCCTCTCTTCATCATCCTGGCAGCATTTGGAGCTCCTTGCTGGTTGCTCAGCATAGGTTGTCCGGGGCAACTTATGAACAGGATCTGCCCCTGGCCAGACACGGGGAAACTCCTCCTCTGTTTCTGTCTACTCCCCACCTGGCACAGACAGGCACAGAGAGAGCAACTCTTCCTCCTCCCCCTAACATGTGTGAGTCCTGATGTGACTGGAAATCTCCCTCCTGCCCACATTCTGATCTGATCTCAGGCAGGTCCTTGGAGGCAGACCCAGCAGGAAAAATTCTTTTTCTAGATGTGAGAAAAAAATTTCTGCCCTCACTAACTTAAGGGCCCAGTGTTGACCAAGGCTGGCCTGCTCTGGGCAGGGTGTGGTATTAAGTCTCTCCTTGCATGCGCTAGCCAGTACCCAGACCAGCCCTGGAAAGCTGCTATTTTTATCTTCATTTTATAGATGAGGATGTTAGCATGTTGGCACTGGCTCAGACGGGCTCATGAGAGTCAATTGTTGACATTTCAGGAATGGTATGTGAGCTGGTTGTTAAATACAACCATTGTTAATAACTAGTATCAACTTACAATTAAATAATTAGAAATGGGGGCCAGGTACAGTGGTTCACGCCTATAATCCCAGCACTTTGAGAGGCCAAGGCGGGCAGATCATCGGAGGTCAGGGCTTTGAGATCAGCCTGACCAACATGATGAAACCCCATCTCTACTAAAAACACAAAATTAGGCAGGTACAGCGGTTCCCACCTGTAATCCCAGCTACTGAAGAGGCTGAGGCAGGAGAATCGATTGAACCCTGGAGGCGGAGGTTGCAGTGAGCCGAGATCACACCACTGCACTCCAGCTTGGGGGACAGAGTGAGACTCAATCTCAAAAAAAAAAAAGAAGGTAATAACCCAAAAGCCCTCACTTCCTAATGATTGTGTGGCAGAAACCCCAGACAGCGGTGTGCTCCTCCATATCCCTCTCTAACTCCCATCAGTGACCCGATGTGGGTAGCTTGAACTCAGCCAGAGCGGGTGTTTACACAACAGAAATTAGCAAACACAGCTGGGCATGGTGGCTCATGCCTGTAATCCCAGCACTTTGGAGGCTGAGGTGGGAGGTCAGGTCACCTGAGATCAGGTGTTTGAGACCAGCCTGGCCAACATGGCAAAACCCCATTGCTACTAAAAATACAAAAATTAGCCAGGCATGGTGGTACACACCTGTAATCCCAGCTTGGGAGGCTGAGGCAGGAGAATTGCTTAAACCTGGGAGGTGGAGGTTGCAGTGAAACGAGACCACACCATTGCACTGCAGCCTGGGAGACAGAGCGAGCCTCCAAGTACCAAAAAATAATAATAATAATAATAACAAACATGCCATATGAGGGCTCCTTTTACTCCCTTTTCAGAGTCAGTTAAAGGTTTCTCAGCACACCATTGAAGGTGGGACAGAAAGGTCAGGACCTGACTGAGGTTACTGGCTGGGAATAAGCAGAGGTGAATTTGAGTCCAGGGAGTGTCTCCCATGCCCAGGTCTGTGCACCTGCAAGGGGATTCTGCTCAAGTCCTCTGGAATTAGGGGGTCTCCTGGCACACCCACCATGTACACACACTCTCCAGCCTACTCTTATAAGAGAGGAGCAGTCACTCCCCCAGCCAAGTTCAAGGGGCTGTGCCCAGTCCTCTTGCCCCACCTTCCCCTCTCCTTTCCTCCTTCCTTCCTCTCTTCCTCTTTCTCTTCTCTCAGGTCCCATCTTGCCAGGGTCTCAGGCCCACGCAGGAGCAGCTGGGCCCACACACACATTCAGCCAGGCAGAGGCCAATGGGCTTCCCTGTCTGCCACTCCCAACCTTTGGCCATCTGTCCATCAGCTGTGGGACTGCCTTCCAGGGGGAGGAATGGGGACAGAAGCTGCCTTGCTGTGTGACCTAGGGTCTACCCTGCCTTGCTCTGCCCTCTTCATTCCACCTGGGACATCCAAGGCCCCTCCTATCACTGGCAGTGGCCTCCTGTTGAGTCTTTTAACCTCTTGTCCTGGAAGAACAAAGCCAGGTCATGGTGTGTTCTCAGCATCCCCTCATGTCTTCCTTTGTCATCCATGGACATCACAGTCATCACCGGGGACTCTGATGCCCCACCCTGGCTTCTCTCCTGTCCTCTGACATGCTGAGTGGACTCCTGCCCCAGGGCCTGGGCGCCTGCTGTTCTTGCCCCAAGAATTGCATGATTAGTTTCCTTACCTCCTCCAGCTGCTGGCTGAAATATCTCATCCTCTGACTCCTCTATTTCAAATTGTGGTGGCCGGTTGTGGTGGTTGATGCCTGTAATCCCAGCACTTTGGGAGGCTGAGACAGGCAGATCACTTGAGGTCAGGAGTTTGAGACCAGTCTGGCCAACATGGTAAAACCCTGTCTCTAATAAAAAGACAAAAAATTAGCCAGGCATGGTGGCGTGCAAGTGAGCCTGGTGGCCACAGTCAAAAATAAGGACTGGGCTGAGCACAGTGGCTCATGCCTGTAACCCTAGCATTCCAGCCTGGAGGCTGAGGCAGTGTTCAATTGCTTGAACCCAGGAGTCAGAGGTTGTGGTAAGCTGAGATTGTGCCACTGCGCTCCAGCCTGGGAGACAGAGCGAGACTCTGTCTCAAAAAAAAAAAAATTGGTGGTTGCAGTGGTGGTGAATGACAGGAGGGTAGGATAAGGGGATGGATGACAGTGTTTTCAGCCATCAGGGAAGCCCCTGAGATGCTGGGAGCAAGGGCAGCTCTGTGATTCGGCAGGTGTGAAATGGAGTTCCAGGCCCAGTTCTGCCCTGATTTGCTGGGTGACCTTGTGTAGATCCCTTCCCCTCTCTGAACTTGTTTCCCAAGTAGATTAATGAGTGCAGTGTTGTAAAGTATAAGGAACACAGGCCCTGGAGTCAGGCAGATGGGGTCACATCCCCACTGGGACTTTTATTGCCTGTGGGCTGTTGGGAAAGTCACTTTCCCTCTGCATCTGTCTCTGCATCTGGGAGGTGGGGGAGGCTGGAAAGGTACATGATACATGAGATACAGCCAGGTGCAGTGGCTCACAACTGTAATTCTCACACTTTGGGAGGCCAAAGCAGGTGGATCACTTGAGGCCAGGAGTTCGAGGCCAGCCTGGACAACATGGCCAAACCCCTTCTCTACTAAAATACAAAGATTGGCCAAGTAATGCCAGCTATTCAGGTGGCCGAGGCATGAGAATCACTTGAACCCAGGAGGTGGATGTTGCAGTGAGCTGAGATTGTGCCACTGCACTCCAGCCTGGGTGACAGGGTAAAACCCTGTCTCAAAACAATAAACAGAAGCAAATTTTAAAAAGACACGAGATATGACATGCTGAGCCCCTAGCACAGTGTCTGGCATGTAGAAAGTGTTCGATAAATAGGTCTTTATTCCTTTAGAAAGTACCCAAGGCTGGGTGTGGTGGCTCACGCCTGTAATCCCAGCACTTTGGGAGTCTGTGGTAGGTGGATCATGAGGTCAGGAGTTTAAGACCAGCCTGGCCAACATGGTGAAACCCCATCTCTACTAAAAATACAAAAATTAGCTGGGCATGGTGCCGCAAGTCTGTAATTCCAGCTACTCGGGAGGCTGAGGCAGGAGAATTGCTTGAACCCAGGAGGCGGAGGTTGTAGTGAGCCAAAATCGCACCATTGCACCCCAGCCTGGGTGACAGAGCAAGACTCTCAAAAAGAGTACCCAAAGGGCTCACCTAAAACTGGGCAAACTGGACATATATTAGAGGGGATGGTGCCATAAAATTGCCTGACCTCGTAAGGCTGGTCCTGCCGTCCTGGGTTGCAGGTGGGGCTGAGGTCCCCTCTCTCTGGGCTGCTTCCTCAGTCACTTTTCCCCACAGGCACTTGGCCTCCAGTGAGTGTGAAGTGGGCCGGTGGGCTGGGGCATAGGCTCGGGCTGCCCCACAAGCTCTCCGTTCCCTGTGCAGTGTTCATCTGCAGCTTCATGGTCGCCGCCCCCATTTTCAGCTACCTGAGCAATCGCTTCAACAGGAAGGTGATTCTCAGCTGTGGCATTTTCTTCTGGTCTGCAGTCACCTTCTCCAGCTCCTTCATTCCCCAGCAGGTGAGCCCCGCCCTGGCTTTCCCCCCACCCCTGCATCCTGGGCCCTCCAGTGCATCATGAGTCTCACTGGCCTGTGCTCATCCAGCCTGGGGCTTCCAGCTCCTTTGCTTGAACCCCAGCATCTTCCGAGTGCAGAGGGACAAGGTGGTCTTCAGGCACTTTCACAAACCAGCCCTGCAGCTGGGGCCTTCCCCATGCTGTCCCGACTAGAGAGACCTGTAGCCTTACTGGCCTCCTTACTCCTTCTGAGTGGCCCTCTGACTTGGGATGGATGCCAAGAACAAGTCTGGCCTAGGAGTGAGGGCCCTGGGTTCCAGTCCTTGCTCGGCTGTTACCTGGCTATGTGACCCTGGGAGATTCACTACCCCTCTCTGGTTCTTGCTCAGTTTGTGCTTGGTCTGATGACCAGCTAACTTCTTGGGTTGACATCTCAGAGAAGCAAACATCAATTCAGCACAAAGAAACATCCTCTCATTTAGCTCTCCCAGGGCTCGGCTTGACTATCCCAACTTTGTTGCCTACTCAGATTTGTGACCTGGAGATACTTACGCTTAATCTCTCTGAGCCTCAGTTTTCTCATCGATAAAATGGGGATGATGCTTCCCAACTCGAAGGTTTTTTGTGAGAAGTAGCTGAGCTGTGAAGGGCCAGACCCTGGAACACACCCTGTGTTCATCCAGTCCCTGTTTCTGCTCTTTCTTCTGAAGATGAGCCTGTTGCATTGTGAGATAGTGAGTTTCCCATCTCTAGGTGCATTCAAGCAAAGAGGGGCAATCACATGATGGCTGCTGTAGAGAAAGATGATGGAAGAAGGGGAGAACAGGTCTGTGTTCAATGAGATTTTAGTACAGCCCTGTCCTTAGGAGCACAGAGGCTTTGGGGCAGGAAGATTTGATGGGATATCCTGCACTCAGATCCTTCAAGAGGTGCACAAAGAGTCCTCACTAGAGACAGCTGTCTCTTGAAATCCATGGGGTCAGGGAAGGCTTCCTGGAGGAGGTGGCATTTGAGCTAGGCAGACAGGACTGAGAGATTAGGCCTTTTGGTGAAGGCATCATGGGCAGAAGGGGCCAACCCACAGCTGCAGAAATGGTGCAGTGTATTGAAAGAGTAAGATTGGGCTGGGTGCAGTGGCTCACACCAGTAATCCCAGCACTTTGGGAGGCCGAGATGGGTGGACCACCTGAGGTGAGACGTTCGAGACCAGCCTGGCCAACATGGAGAAACCTCATCTCTACTAAAAATACAAAAATTAGCTGGGCATGATGGTATGCCCCTATAATCCCAGCTACATGGGAGGCTGAGGCAGGAGAATCGCTTGAATCTGGAAAGTGGAGGTTGCAGTGAATGGAGATTGGAGATTGTGCCATTGAACTCCAGCCTAGGTGACAAGAGCAAAGCTCCATCTCAAAAAAAAAAAAAGACTGAGGATTGCATCTTCACTGGAAAGGAAGTGGGGACTGAGTCATGGAGAACCTTGAATGCCAGGCTCGAGGGTCTGAGCTTCCTTCTGTGGTGGTTTGAAGAACAGTGGCCGGGTGAGATGTGGATGGATGGATGGGACACTGGAGGGAGGGCAGAGAGAATCAGCAGGGTTTCAGGAACACCCTTACTTCATGCCGCAGCTTCACAGAGGAGGGTCAGGTCAGGTGTGCTCCAGGCCCAGGATGGCAAGTTAGCCTGGTGGCCACAGTCAAAAGTAAGAACTGGGCCTGGTGCAGTGGCTTACACCTGTAATCCTAGCACTTTGGGAGGCTGAAGCATGCGGATTGCCTGAGCTTAGGAGTTCGAGACCCCCTGGGCAACACAGTGAAACACTATCTCTACTAAAATACAAAAGATATTAGCTGGGCATTGCAATGTGTACCTGTATTCCCAGCTACTCAGGAGGCAGAGGCAAGAGTTACTTGAACCTGGGACGCAAAGGTTGCAGTGAGCCCAGATTGCGCCACTGCACTCCATCCTGGGTGACAGAGAAAGATCTGTCTCTACAGAAAAAAAAGGACTGGATCAGAAACCTCTAGGGCCCGTCAGGGGCTTGTCTTGCCCCTGGCCAGGCCCCTTGTCATCAACCTCTTGGGCTGCTCCTGGGACTGACCAGTGAGTCAAGGCCATCATGCCAGTTCTGTGCCCACCTCTGGGTATGTGAAAGTGGAGGGATGGTTGGTAGAGGAGATAAGCAGAGGCACAGAGAGAAACAGGTCAACCCCACTGAATCTAGAAATCCATCGCAGTCACAATTTGCGTCCCATGGGGGTTTTTGGTAGACCTTGGCCATGTGGTTCTGAAGTTAATTTGGCAGAGAAAATGCCCAGAAGCCACCAAGAACATTGTGAAAAATGAAAGGGGATTTGGCTCTCAGTTATGAAAATGCAGCTATTCTAACTCAAACAGCAGAGCCATGGACTAAGATTTATGTGACAGAGTCCTCATTTCTGTGGGGATTTAGTGGAGGACAAAAGCTGCATCTGTAACAGGTGGCTTTTTTGAGACGGAGTTTCGCTCTTGTTACCCAGGCTGGAGTGCAATGGCGCGATCTCGGCTCACTACAACCTCCGCCTTTTGGGTTCAAGCAATTCTCCTGCCTCAGCCTCCCGAGTAGCTGGGACTACAGGCACGCACCACCATGCCCAGCTAATTTTCGTATTTTTAGTGGAGACGGGGTTTCACCTTGTTGACCAGGATGGTCTCGATGTCTTGACCTCGAGATCCACCCGCCTCAGCCTCCCAAAGTGCTGGGATTATAGGTGTGAGCCACCGCTCCTAGCGATAGCCAAATTTTTAATGTGAAAAAAGATACAA
Source organism: Callithrix jacchus (assembly GCF_049354715.1). Taxonomy (NCBI): domain Eukaryota; kingdom Metazoa; phylum Chordata; class Mammalia; order Primates; family Cebidae; genus Callithrix; species Callithrix jacchus. The sequence continues at coordinate 5,115,134 of NC_133518.1, forward strand.
TATAAACTAACAAACCCCATGCAGGGTTCAGTGGGGGTGTATTACCATGAGGGGATAAATCTGTTTGTTGGCGCTGCACACCCTGTCAGCGGTGGGCTTCCCGATGGGCTGCCTTGGTTCTGCGTGTGACCTGCTCGACCTGCAGCATCTTGTGCCCTCCTAAGCAGCTCTGCTCTGGCTGGTGCTCTCAGCAGAACTAACACAACTAATGCCCCACTGTGTCTGCTCCTGGTAGGGTAGTGCAGCTAGGGTGTGTGTGTGCATTTCATGCCCAGGACTGGCTGGCAGTCTGCACGGTTGGCCACCAGGGTCAGGTCAGGTGCTGCACCAGACGCATGCGTCTCTGATCTTGGGCATGCCTCAGCAGCTTCTGGCTTGGCCGTGGGTGGGTCCTGCGCACCTGTTTCTGCGTAATCCACCCTGGGATTTCTGGGCCCCGAATGAGGATTCATCACCTTTCCCGTGTCTGTGGGCTGGTGGGTGGGGCTTTGACCTCACAGGTTGTTCCTCCACTGCCATCAGTGGGGGCTGGGCTGGCTTCCCTCAGGGGCCTTGCTGTTATGGCTGTCTTGCTGCTGTCCTTCTGTTGTGGTGCAACAGTTTCCCTCAATGGATCTCTCTGAGTGGAGTTTTATATTCTCACTCTAGAGCAGGATTTTGGACTTCTTGCTCTCAGGACCCCTTTATACTCTTAAAAAGTCCTTGTTGAGGCTGGGCGTGGTTGCTTGTGCCTGTAATCCTAGCACTTTGGGAGGCCAAGGTGGGAGGATCACTTGAGGCTAGGAATTCAAGACCAGCCTGAGCAACATAGGGAGACCCCATCTGTAGAAAAAAGCAAAAAGAATTACCCAGATGTGGTGGTGCATGCCTGTACTCCCAGTTGGTCAGGAGTCTAAGGTGGGACGATTGCCTGAACCCAGGAGTTGAGGCTGCAGTGAGCTCTGCACCACTCACTCCTAGTCTCTGTGAGAGTAAGGCTCTGTGAAAAGAAAAATGTTCTCATTGAGTTTGCATGAGTTGAGCTATTCATCTTTTTAGAAGTTAAATTTCAGAATGTAAAACAACTTCAAAGAATTAAAAACCCAGTGTATCTTAACATAAAAAAATAAAATAAAATAAAATGTTTTAAATTAAAAAAAAAACCCTGTTATCTTCCAGAGTAAAGTAAGTAAAGAGAGTGGCTTTAGTTTTTACCAATCTCAAGAGCTAGATTCTATTAGCTTCTGTGTTCATCCTGTTGTAATTTTACAGGTCAGGTGGCTTCCACAAAGCTTTGACACATGGCACCTTTGTGTTACTGTAGAGAGAGTGCTAACCTTGTGGTCGCAGACCACACTTTGGTCTCTAGGGCTCCCTGAGTGGCCTCTCTTTGCCTCTGCTGGGAAGGCCTTTATCCCAGGAGCACCATCGTGGAAATAGCTGGAAGACGAGCATCCTTTCAGCCACTTTCTGTTGGTCAGGGAGTCATAGAGCCACCTGGATCTGGGGGTGGAAATGGGTGGGAGTGGACAGCCTGCCTCTGGATGGAAGGGGACTCCAGTCATCCCTGGTCTTCCTGTCTCCTCCAGGAGGCCCTGGCTGGCCACCCCAGAGTCCCAGATCTTTTCTCTCTCCCCCTAGCTTCTGGGCACATGTGTTCCACTGCTAGTGGGGATGGGATGTTCCCAGGCTATGTGAGTCTCTGCGAAGGGAGTGTGGGGCCAGTGCTGGTGTTTCCACAGGTTGGTGCCTGCATTGCACACGGCCTCGCCTGCCACTCACGTGCGTCTTTTCTGAAGAAGATGTTTGTCACATTTATAAGCTGAGAGCAGTGCCGTGCTTAGTCCACATTTCCTCTGGGAGGGCTGCTGTGACCCACACTTCTGTGCACGATAGGCTATGCAATCATCTGCTCAGTCTTTGCCTATTTTGTGTTGAATTGATCCTGTGTTTTCTTATGACTGGCATGCGTTCTCTTTATTTTAAGGATATTAATCTTGAGTGTTAAGATTTTTGAGCTTGTTCTTAAAGAGACAGGTAAAAGCTCAGGTGGAAACTATGGGAAGTGCTGGAGCCAGAGTCTCCACAAGTCCCCTGGGTCACAGAGGGGCAGAGAACAGGTGCACCAGGAGCCAGACCAGAGGGCCAGGGAGTGCCAGGGGCCGGGGGAGCTGGGGGCCAGGGGGCAGCCTGGGAGTGCGGGTGCCAGGAAGCCCTGGGCCCACTCCTGCTCTTGGTGGGGCCCGAGAGCTGCTTTTCTTTCCACCATTCCCTACCTTCTTTTACAGCCTCCCACCTTGCCTCCTTTCTGAGTGGCTGGAGCTGCATGCTGGTTAGCTTCTCCATCAGGAAGAAATCCAGACCACACTGACACTCAGCACCACTGACCTGTTCAGGAACTTGGCATGGCCTGGTGCAGATTGGGAGCACATTTGGTCACAGGCTTTACAGAGCATAGGGCAGTGGGCACAGGGCCACGCAGGAGGCTTAGGACAGTGTTTCTCAAGGTCTGTCAAGAACCACTAGTCCTCCTGGACAACCAGGGGAATTTGGGAAGCTCCAGATGAAGTCTGAGACCTCTTGGAAACTCAGAGGACAGCAGTGGTTACTGGCTCCGAGCAAGGGAACTGTGGTTGACTGTGACCTGTTGTTTCCACTCCCTGGCTGTTGCCACCCACCATTCCTACTCCTGTCATCTGCCCTCATCCCGCTCTTAGCTGTTGGAGGTGATGGTGGAACAGGGAAGCATCCAAAAGAACTTAAAGCCTCAGATGGTCCACAGGCACCACCCCAGTGCTGGGATGTAGGCCTGGATGTCTGCCTGGCTCTGCTCCAGAAGTGATTTCACTTCCCTGCATGGGGTGTCAGGTGTTTTTGCACTCAGTGATGCTCCTTTCATACCCTGGTCCAAGCGTGGTGGCTGAGAGCCACAGAGGCTCTGTGATGTGTGCCCTGAGGCTGCCTGCGCTGGTGGGCAGCCGTGTGGTGGGGTGCAGTAGAGGCCTGCTGCTTCTTCGGGAGTGCAGTGGGCATCTTCATTTCCCAGAGGTGGCCATCTCTCCCTCGGTGACAGCAGTGTCCCTTCATTTCACACATTTCTCAGAGATGGACATCTGTCCCTTGGTGACAGGAGCGTCCCTTCATTTTCCACATTTCCTGGAGGTGGCCATCTCTCCCTCTGTGACAGCAGCGTTTCTGCTGAATGGTTTCCTGTGTCCTCCTTGCCTTCATGAATGTGTAACAGATGCTTCTGCTTCAGGGTGGGCTTTATTTTCTCCCCAGACCCACATGTAGCCTCTGAGTACCTGGTGTGCCCAGAGCAGGGAGCAGGTGCTGGATGGGTCTGACCACCCAGGGTGTGCCTCTGCCTGGCCAGCCTGCTGCCTCATGGACGCCTGGATGCAGAGCTTCCTGAGATGAGCTCTGTGTTGGGATGCACAGAGGGGATTTGCTTCCTCTCAGGCTTGGGGTCTTGGGAATGCTTTTTTTTTTCCAAGTCAGGGTCTCACTCTCATTCAGGCTGAAGTGCAGTGGCACAACCATGGGACACTATAACCTCCTCCTGCCTCTTAGGTTTAAACGATTCCCGTATCTCAGCTTCCCAAGTAGCTGGGATTATAGGCGTGTGCCACCCTGCCAGTCTTTTTTTTTTTTTGAGATGGAGTTTTGTTCTTGTCACCCAGGCTGGAGTGGGATGGTGCGATCTTGGCTTACCGCAACCTCTGCCTGCCAGGTTCAAGTGATTCTGCTGCCTCGGCCTCCCTAGTAGCTGAGATAATGGCGAGAGCCACTGTGCCTGCCTTGGGAGTACTTTTTGACATTCACTTCTGTGCTGTCAGTCAGCGTGAAAACCCAGGCGCTTTTCTGGAGGTGGTTGCTGTCAGGAGCTTTTAGAAAACCTTTGTCATTAAAACCTTTCTTTTTTTTAATTCCTTCTTGAAACCTTTATTTTCAAGTACATTCTGTTGTTCCTGCTGGGAAGGCCTCCTACCTTTTTGGCTGAAGCCAGGCTGAGTTGTGTAAGGGTTCCTGGGCATCTATAATTCATGTGAAAATAAAAGCATTGTTTTGTATGACCCTGTGCTGCTCCAAGGCCCTTCCTCCAAGGCAGACCAAAGGCAGCTCTGTGCCGACAATGCAGGATCCTGGCCCACAGCTGTCCTCACAGACTTCTTGGTAGGAGCGGCTGTGTCTGGGGTGCTCTCCCCTGAGCCATCTTCCCTTCTTTGCTTCCTTCTCCTTGTTGGGCACACAGGTTCTAAGTAGTAGCATTTGTGGTTTGTCAGCTCCTGAGCTCTGCAGTGTCACCAGGAGTGCAGCAGGTCCCAGGGTTCACTAGCAGTGTCCTGTCCCCTGAGATGGTTCCTGAGCTGCCCTGGTGGTGGAATGGAGACTTGGGGCCTGGCTGTCCCTGGAAACCTTTGTGGAGCTCACATCCCACTCTCATGAGGGTCTGGAAAGGCCTGGATCCAGGGGCTTGCCATGGCGTGTAGTGGCTGTCCACCGCCTCTGTGAGGCTGGGGTGGGAGACCTGTCTTTTCAGGGCCCACTGTGCAGCATGGACTTGAAGGGTCACCTTCTCTGCCCTTCCCCAGCAGGCTTCTGCTCTGGGACCATTGCAGTTCCAGTTTAACTGCCAGGAACCTCCGTGCATTGTGCCCCTCAGCTGTGTGCATGTGCTCATTGCTCCACGTGGACAGTTGGTCCAGCCTAGCCCAGGGGGCATGTCATTGGAATAGCATATGAGCAGGGTACCTGGTTGGGGGGTTCTGATGTCTGTGTCCCCACTTCCTGTCTGCCTCACCATGTGCAGTGTTCATCCTGCCCTGTCATCACAGCAAAGACACATTGGAATGGGGCTGACTAAGGGCTGGTACACAACAGGCAGAGGCACTGTTGCCTTTGCTGCCCCATGGAGTAGATGGCGGTCCCCTGTCTGCTGCCAGCTTTGTGACCTTGGGCTGTCATTAGGTCTCTAAGCCTCCTTCGTGCCACCTGCCGTGTGGGGACAGGGGTCTCTCTCACTGGTGTGCAGTGACTTCTGCCACAATTGTAGTGGTGGCCACAGTGGTAGGAGCAGGTGCCACAGTCAAGGCCATGGGACTGGTGTCTCCACAGTGCCCTGGCCCCTACACTGACCTGGCAAGGAGGGTGAAATCTGGGCTCATTTTGAGCTTTCTTGGCATCAGTGAGCCCTGAGAGCTCTAGAGATTCTGGCTCAGGCTGGCTGCTCCCCACAGGTACACATGAGGCTGGAGGAGCAAACACATGGGGCTGGGGTTGAGCAGATGGGGCTGTCCACCATCCCCACACTGTACCTGGGATGCAACTGCCTGGTTCCTCCTAGAAATGGAGGGACACACCTGCTTGGGTTTTCTCTGAAGTGTCCCCACCTGACCTGAATCAGGAGGCCATGCCCACGGCTGTGTTTTTTGAGTCCTCTGATGCCCGATTTTAGCTGATGGTCAGAGTGGGGTCAAGGCCAGCATGTGCAGCATCCTCTATCTGGCTGTCACTGGGTCAGGAGGTCCTCCTGGTACTAGAACAACTGAGAGGGCCCCTTGCCCTTCTAAGGGCCGGCATGCCTGCCAGTTGTAGTTGACCGGCAGAGCTGCAGTTTTCTGTCTCATTTCTTCCCCAGAAGTCCAGATCATTTCATTTCTTTTTCTTTCTTTTTATTTTTGAGACGGAGTCTCACTCTGTCACTCAGGCCAGAGTGGGGTGGCACGATCTCAGCTCACTGCAATCTCTGCCTCCTGGGTTCAATTCCTCAGCCTCCTGAGTAGCTGGAATTATAGGCACTCACCACAACACCCAGCTAATTTTTGTATTTTTGGTAGAGACAGGGTTTCGCCATGTTGGCCGGTCTTGTCTTGAACTCCTGACCTCAGGTAATCTGCCTGCCCTGGCTTCCCAAAGTACTGGGATTACAGGCATGAGCCACCATGCCCGGTCTGTCATTTCATTTCTAATCAAAATAATGTCCCCTAAAATGACATATGGAAGGCCCTAGGGTGAGGATGGAGCCCTTTCAGTTAAGGACCTTTTGTGGGCTGGTCCCTGTTACAGAGCCTGAGGTTTCAGTGGCAGCTGTGTGTCCTGGGCCTGGAGCCTGCTACTTGGGAAGGCCACATCCTGCCTCCCTTCACACCTTGCCCTCCCAACCGTGGGGTTCCATTCCAAAGCCTGTGAGGGTTTTACTGGACACCCTAGGCAGGCCCGTGCTTCCCTGGGCTGAGGCCTAGGCTCTCAGCCATAGGCACCTGGTGGTGGATGGGACATCTGTCCTTATCTTTGACTCATGCTCCATACAGCCACCTGAGAGGACCCAAACATCATCCTCCTACAGACAAGGCACTTTGGTGGATCCCCATTGTCTGTGAGATGAGTCCCCTGTCATTGTCTGTGAGTTGGAGTCTTCTCTCTGTCTCTGGCCCTGCCCTGTGTGCACACATGTCATTGTGTGATGTTGGGCTGTTGTCAGGTCTCTGAGTCTCCTTCCCACCACCTGTTGTGTGGGGACAGGGGTGTGACCTGCCTGACTCCCGTCTGTCTGCCTGACCCCATGCAGGCTTCTCTGGCTGTGGGCCCTCAGGCACTTGATCTCTGGCCTCTCTTGTGCCCCGAGCCTTGGGACTGAGACACAGGCAGGGACAGGTGGAGGCAGGTGGAGCTTTCCAGTCACTGTCTGGAAGATGCTTGTCTTTCCTTATCTTCATGCCTTCCTGTAGTTCCTCGACAGCCCTTGATGAGAATGCAAGGCTGCCTCACTGTCAGGGCCCTGGGAGGGTGTTAAAGAGTGAAGTGCAGCCCCTGCCTAAGGCCCGGTCGGGTCATTTCATTGGGGCCTTCGATGGTGGGCCTTTGTCACAGCAGCTCAGCTTGGCTGTATTCACCAGTCAGTGTGAAGATTTTAAAGCCAGATTCACACATTTCCCCTAACAGGGAGAATATGGAGCCCACCTGAGCAGGCTGCATGCCCACTGGGCACACTGATGGAACACTGACCAAAACCTCCCTCGTCTCAGTGAACTCAAGTCCTCTAAAGCGTGCTCTTTTTTTTTTTGAGATGGAGTTTTGCTCTTGTTACCCAGGCTGGAGTAAAATGGCGCGATCTCGGCTCACCGGAATCTCCGCCTCCTGGGTTCAGGCAATTCTCCTGCCTCAGCCTCCTTTGTAGCTGGGATTACAGGCATGCACCACCATGCCCAGCTAATTTTTGTATTTTTAGTAGAGACGGGGTTTCACCATGTTGACCAGGATGGTCTCTATCTCTTGACCTTGTGATCCAGCCGTCTTGGCCTCCCAAAGTGCTGGGATTATAGGCGTGAGCCACTGTGGCTGGACCCCTCTTTCTTTCTTTTTTTTTTTTTTCTTAAGAAATGGCATCTCACTCCGTTGCCAAGGTGGGAATGCAGTGGTGCAGTCATAGCTCACGGCCACCTCAATCTTCTGGGCTCAAGCGACCCTCCAGCATCAGCTTTCAGAGTCACTGGGACCACAGGTGTGTGCCACCATGCCCGACTTACTGGTTTTACTATTATTTATTTTTTCTTAGAGATGGGGTCTGGCTGTATTTTCCAAGCTAGCCTTGAGCTCCTGGCCTCAAGCAGTCATCCCATCTTAGCCTCCCAAAATGCTGGGACTCTAGGCATTTCGCCACCACACCCAGCTAATTTTTGTATCTTTTAGTAGAAACGGGTTTTCACCATACTGGCCAGGGTGGCCTTCAACTGCTGACCTAGTGATTCACTGCCTCAGCCTCCCAAAGTGCTGGGATTACAGGTATGAGCCACCACGTCCAGTCTTTATTCTACTTTTTTTTTTGAGACAGAGTTTTGCTCTTGTTGCCCAGGCTGGAGTGCAGTGGCATGATCTCTGCTCACTGCAACCTCTGCCTCCCAGGTTCAAGCAATTCTCCTGCCTCAGTCTCCCAAGTAGCTGGGATTATGGGCATGTACCACCATGCCTGGCTAATTTTTGTATTTTTAGTAGAGACAGGGTTTCACCATGTTGATCAGCCTGGTTGGTCTTGAACTCCTGAACTCAGGTAATCTACCCGCCTTGGCCTCCTAATGTGCTGGGATTACAGGTGCCTGCCACCATGCCCGGCTAATTTTTTTTTTTTTTTTGTATTTTTAGTAGAGATGGGGTTTTACTGTGTTGGCCAATCTGGTCTTGAACTCCTGCCCTCAGGTGACCCACTTGTCTCGGCCTCTTAAAGTACTGGGATGACAGGCATGAGCCACTGCACCCAGCTGTTTTACTTCTCAGTGCACACCTGTTCTACCAGCTCTCTCATGCACTCACCTGGTCCCTGCTTTGGGTCTCGCTGAACTGTTGTGAGCTGTGGGACACTGGACCTCTGTGGCCCTGGGCACAGTGACTGCTAGGTGCAAACAGAGCAGTGTGGAATATCTAAACACACATGTTTTGAGACTCTCCCCTGCTCATGGGCATTCTCCACTGTTCCACTGGACTTCACTTATAAAACATAAGTTCAGGCCAGGGTCAGTGGCTCACACCTTTAATTCCAGCACTTTGGGAGGCCAAGGAGGGCAGTTCACCAGGTCAGGAGTGAGGCGTAGATGAACAAATAGAAGTAAAGCACATGAAACAGTGCCTAGTACATTTAGGATTATGTGGGGGAATGAGTATTATTATTAATATCATTATTTACCATGTGCAGGCCTTGTGCCAACTGTTGTACACACTGTATCATTTTAGGGTTGCCAGCTTGGGTGTCTGGAGGCCACAGGTGATCTAAAGGGAGACAAGGGCCAGCTGTAGACCCACCCTATCTCAAAGGGGCAGCCATCACTCAGATCTGGTGGTAGCCACCAAGCAAGCAGGAAATGAGCCCAGTACCAGCAAAGCTATTGGCTTTTTCTTTTCTTGGAGGTAGGGTCTCGCTCTCTTTCCCAGGCAGTGGTGCCATCATAGTTCACTGCAGCCTTGACCTCCTGGGCTCAAGCCATCTTCCCACCTCAGCCTCCCAAGTAGCTGGAACCACAGGCACATGCCACCATGCCCAGCTAAATTTTCTTATTTTTTTGAGGTGGAGTCTTGCTCCGTTGCCCAGGCTTGAGTGCAGTGGTGCAATCTTGGCTCACTGCCACCTCTGTGAGATGTTCAGGCTCTGTGTCCCCACCCAAATCTCACCTTGAATTGTACTCCCATAATTCCCATATGTTGTGGGAAGGACCAGTGGGAGATCATTTGAACATGGGGGAAGTTTCCCCCATACTGTTCTCATGGTAGTGAATAAGTCTAGTGAGATCTGATGGATTTATCAGGGGTTTCCACGTTTGCTTCTTCCTCATTTTTTTTTTGCTGCCACCATGTATGTAATGCCTTTCACTTCACTGGCTGGGCATGGTGGTTCATGCCTGTAATTCCAGTACTTTGGGAGGCCAAGGTGGGTGGATCACCTCAGGTCAGGAGTTCGAGACCAGCCTGGCCATCATGGTGAGACCTCATGTCTACTATAAATAGAAAAATTAGCCAAGCATGGTGGTGGGTGCGTGTAATTCCAGCTACTCAGGAGGCTGGGGCAGAAGAATCACTTGAACCCAGGAGGCAGAGGTTGCAGTGAGCTGAGACCATGACATTTCACTCCAGCCTGGGTGACAGAGCAAGAGTCCATCTCAAAAAAAATAAAAAATAAATAAATAAAAATAAAGTACTTAATATTCCTAAGTCTCAGTTTCCTCATCTGTAAAATAGGGAGAATAAAATATTTATGAAAGAAAAAAACAAAAAGAGATGCCTTTCACCAGCTGTGTGTGGTGGCTCACACCTGTAAACCCAGCAAATTAGGAGGCCAAGTTGGGCAAATCACAAGGTTAGGAAAGTGAGACCATTTTGGCCAACATGGCGAAACCCCGTCTCTACTAAAAGGACAAAAATTATCTGTGAGTGGTGGCACACTCCTATAGTCCCAGCTACTTGGGAGTCTGAGGCAGGAGAATTGCTTTAACCTGGGAGGCAGAGGTTGTAGTGAGCCAGGATTGTGCCACTGCATTCCTGCCTGGCAACAGAGCAAGACTCTGTCAAAAAAAAAGAGAGAAAGGGAAAGAGAGGAGAAAGAAAAAAAGAAAAAAGAGAGAGAGAGAAATAAATGCCTTTCCCCTCCCACCATGATGCTGAGGCCTCCCCAGCCATGTGGAACTGTAAATCTAATTAAACCTCTTGTTCTTCCCAGTCTCATGTATGTCTTTGTCAGCAGCATGAAAACAGACTAATACAGTAAATTAGTACCAGTAGAGTAAGATGTTGCTGAAAAGATACCTGAAAATGAGGAAGCGACTTTGGAACTGGGTAACACACAGAGGTTAAAACAGTTTGGAGGGCTCAGAAGAAGACAGGAAAACGTGGGAACATTTGGAACTTCCTAGAGGCTTGTTGAATGGCTTTGACAAAAATACTGATAATGATATGGACAGTGAAATCCAGGCAAAGGGGGTCTCAGGTGGACATGAGGAACTTGTTGGGAACTGGAGCAAAGGTGACTCTTGTTATATTTCAGCAAAGAGACTGGTGCCATTTTGCCTCCACCCTAGAGATTTGTGGAACTTTGAACTTGAGAGAGATGATTTAGGGTATCTGGAAGAAGAACTTTCTAATCAGCAAAGCATTCAAGAGGTGCTGTTAACGGCATCCATTTTTTTTAGACAGATTCCCACTCTGTTGCCGAGGCTGGAATGCAGTGGTGCTATCTTGGCTCACTGAAACCTCCACCACCCAGGTTCAAGCGATTCTCCTGTCTCAGCCTTCTGTGTAGCTGGGATACAGGCATGTGTCACCATGCCCGGCTAATCTTTGTATTTTTAGTAGAGACAGGGTTTCTCCATGTTGGTCAGGCTGGTCTTGAACTCCTGATCTCAGGTGATCTGTCCACCTCAGCCTCCCAGAGTGCTGGGATTACAGGCATGAGCCACCATGCCTTGCCTGAAGGCATTCAGTTTTAAAAGGGAAGCAGAGCATAGAAGTTCAGGAAATTTGCAGCCTGGCAATGGGATAGAAAATAAAATCGCATTTTCTGAGAAGAAATTCAAGCTGGCTGCAGATATTTTCACAAGTAACGAGGAGCTGAATTCTTTTTTGAGACCGAGTTTTCCTCTTGTTTCCCAGGCTGGAGTGCAATGGCACAATGTCAGCTCGTTGCAACCTCCGCCTCCTGGGTTTAAGCAATCCTTTTGCCCCAGCCTCCTGAGGAACTGGGACTACAGTCTGTGCTACCATGCCCAACTAATTTTTTAAATATTTATAATGGAGACAGCGTTTCACTATGTTGACCAGGATGGTCTCGATCTCTTGACCTCGTGATCCACCTGCCTCAGCCAAAAGGCAAGACCTGGCCAGACCAAAAAGTAAGACCAAGCCAAAAGGCCAGTCCAAAAGACAAGGCCAAGCCAGGCCGGGCCAAAAGGTAAGGCCAGACCAAATGGTAAGTCTAGGCCAAACGGCCAGACCAAAAGGCCAGGCCAGACCAGGCCAAAAAAACCAGGCCAAAAGACCAGGCCATACCATAAGGTCAGGCCAAAAGGAAAGGTCAGGCCAATAGATCAGGCAAAAAGGCAAGGATAGGCCAAAAGACTGGTCCAGACCAGAAACCCAGGCCAAAAAGTAAGGCAGGCCAGGCCAGGCAAAAATGCAAGGCCAGGGAAGGTCAGGGAAGACCAAAATGCAAGGTCGGTCCAGTCCAAAATGCAAGGCCAGACCAGACCAGGCCAAAAAGAAGGGCCAGGCCAGGGCAAAACATAAGGCCAAAAGGCCAGGAAGACCAGGCCAAAAGACAAGGCCAGGCCAGTTAAGGCCAGGCCGGGCCAATAGGTAAGGCCATGCCAGACCATGCCAAAAGACCAGGCCAGACCAAAAGGCCAGGCCAAAAGTAAAGGCCAGGCCAATAGGCCACACAGGCCACACCAGACCAAAATGTAAGGCCACTCCAAAAGGCCAGACCTGGCCACGTCAGGCCAAAAGACAAGACTAGGCCAGACCATGCCAGGACAAAAGGCAAGACCAGGTCAGAACAAAAGTCAGGCCAGGCCAGGCTAAAGGAATAGGCCAAAAGGCAAGGCTAGGCCAACAGGCCAGGCCAGGCCAAAAGTTCAGGAGATATGGCAAGGCCAGAACCGGCCAGACCAAAAGGTAAAGCCCGACCAAAAGGCCAAGCCAATAGGCCACTTCAGGCCAAAAGGTAAGGTCAGGCTAGGACAAAAGGCCAGGTCAAAAGGCAAGGTAAGACCAGATCAGACCAAAAGGCCAGGACAAAAGTTCAGGCCAGGTCAAAAGGCCAGGCCAGACCAAAAGGTAAGGCCAGTGAATGTCAGGTCAGGCCAAAAGGCAAGGCCAGGACAAAAGGCAAGGCCAGCGAAAGTCAGGCCAGTACAAAAGGCAAGGCCAGGACAAAAGGTAAGGGCAGGACAAAAGAACAGGACAAAGGACCAGGCCAAACCAAAAGATAAGGCCAGGCCAGACCAGGTCAAAAGGCCAGCCAGGCCAAAAGAACAGGCCAAAAGGCAAGGCCAGGCCAGACCAGACCAAAAGGCCAGGCCACAATGCCAGGCCAAAAGGCAAGCCAGGCCAGGCCAGACAAAAAGGTAAGGCCAGGCCAAAAAGCAAGGCCAGACCAAAAGGCAAGCCAGGTCAAAAGGTAAAGTCAGGCAAAATGCCAGACCAGGCCAGACCAAAAGCACAGGCCAGAAGGCCAGGCCAAGCCAAAAGGTAAGGACAGATCAGGCCAGACCAAAAGGCAAGGTCAGGTCAAAAGGTAAGGGCAGGCCAGCCCAGGCCAGACCAAAACACAAGGTGAGGCCAGACCAAACCAAAAGGCAATATGAGACCAGGCCAGACCAAAAGATAAGGCCAGGCAAGCCCAGGACAGAAGGTCAGGCCAAAAGGCTAGGCCAGGCCAGAACAAAAGGTAAAGCCAGGCCAGACAAGGCCAAAAGCCCAGGTCAGTTCAAAACGCAAGGCTAGGCTAATAGGAGAGGCCAAAAGGCAAGGCCAGGCCAGGATAAAAGCCCAGGCAAAAAGGCAAGACCAGGTGAATAGGCCAGGACAAAAGGTGAGGCCAGACCAAGAGGCCAGGCCAAGCCAAATGGCAAGAACAGCCCAGACCAAAAGGTAAGACCAGGCCAAAAGGTAAGGCCAGGCCAAAAGGCAAGACCAGGCCAATAGGCCACACCAAAAGACAAGGTCAGGTCAGGCCAGACCAAAAGGCCAGGCCAAAGGCCAGGTCAGACCAAAAGGTAAGACAAGGCTGAAAGGCCAGGCCAAAATGCAAGGCCAGATCAGGCCAGACCAAAAGACATGGCAAGGTCAAAAGTCAAGGATTGGCTAAAAGGTAATGCCAAGCCATGCCAGGACAAGACGCCAGGCCAGACCAAAAGGTAAGGCCGGGACAAATGTCAAGACAAGGCCAGAGTAGGCGAAAAGACAAGGCTAGGCCAAAAGGCCAGGCCAGACCAAAAGAGAAGCTCAGGCCAGGTCAGACCAAAAGGTAAGACCACGTCAGACCATAGACCAAAAGGCAAGGCAAGGCTAAAAGACCAGGCCAGACCAAAAGGATAGGCCAAAAGCAAGGCCAGGCCAAAGGCTAGGCCAAAAGGCCAGCCCAGGTCAAAAGATAGGATCAGACCAGACCAGGCCAAAAAACCAGGCCAAAAGGCAAGGCCAGGCCAGATGAAATGTCAAGGCCAAAAGGCCTGGCCAGACCAAAAGGGAAGGTCAGGCCAGACCAAAAGGCAAGGTAAGACCAAAAGACTTTCTCTCATCTTCTGTTCTGTTTTCTTTTTCTACCATTGTCTTCTTACCACTCCCCATAATTCTTGCTAACATTTTTTAGATACTGTTAATTTACCATTTCCTTCTCCCAGCTCCCACTCCCCAGTCTTTCTCCCCACTCCCCACTCCCTTTTTCCCTCTTCTCCTGATCCCTGCTCTCTTCTTCCCTCTTCCTCCCCCAGCTCCCTTCCTCCCTCTTCCCCCAGCTCCTGCTGTTTTTCCTACTGCTCCCACCTTCTTTCAGTCCTGTCTTCTCGCTGCTCCCATCTCTTCTCCCCATAGCCTTCTGATTCCCTCTCCCCCCCATATTTTTCTCCCCACTGTTTTTTCCTTACATTCCCTCCCCCTACCTTTTAGTGCACACCTTCTTCTTTTCCCTGCTTCCTCTCCTCTTCCTGCCGTTTCTTAGCCATGGCCATCTCACAACCCTTTCTCTCTCTCTCTCTCCCCATGGTATCTTGCCTATCTCCTCTCCCCACAAACTTCTCATTTCCTCTGACCCCAACCCCTCCCCACTGCCACTGTCTTGTTCCCACTGTCTTTTCCCCACCCCCTCTCCCCATGTTCTTCTCACCACCCCATGCCCTCTCCCACTATCTTGTTATGACACTCATCTCACCACCTCCTTGGTCTCTCCTCAAGTTCTTCTCCCTGACTTTTATATTCTTCTCCCATGTTCTTTCTCCTCACTGTCACAATCCCCAAATCTCCCAGCATTATCTACTGGTCTTCTTCTCCCTGCTCTCTTCTCTTTGCCAAATTCCCTCTCCTCACCACCTTCTTCCAACTGTCTTTTCCCCACTGTCCTTTCCCTTTTTAGTAGAGATGGGGTTTCTCCATGTTGGTCATGCTGGTCTCAAACTCCTGACTTCAGGTGATCCACCCACTTTGGCCTCCCAAAGTGCTGGGATTACAGGTATGAGCCACTGTGCCCAGCCTTTTCTTCCATTTTTAAAAATCAGTGTTTTATAATGATAACTATAGAGATCTTTGACTTCTCTAGTTAAAGTTACGTATAGGCATTTTTTTGGTAGCTATTGTAAATAGGATTGCTTTTTTTCTTGTTCAGATTGTTCATTGTTGCTGTCTAGAAATATGACTAATTTTTTTGAGACTGAATCTCACTCTGTTGCCCAGGCTGGAGTACAGTGGCATGATCTCAGCTCCCTGCAGTCTCTGCTTCCTGGGTTCAAGCCATTCTTGTGCCTCAGCCTCCTGAGTAGCTGGGATTAGAGGCACTCACCTCCACACCTGGCTAATTTTTGTATTTTTAGTACACACATGGTATCACCGTATTTTCCAGGCTGGTCTTGAACTTCTGACCTCAAATGATCTTCCCTTCTTGGCTTCCTAAAGTGCTAGGATTATAGGCCTGAGCCACTGTGCCTGGCCAGAAATGGGACTGACTCTGTATTTTGTAACTTTACAGGAATTTGCATATCAGCTTTAAGAATTTTTTGTGGAATCATTAGATCTTTCTAAATATAGGTTCATATTGTTTGCAAAAAAGGATAATTTGATTTTTTTTCTTTCCAATTTAGATACCTTTAGTTTCTTTCTCTTGCCTAATTGCTCTGGCTAGGACTGCTGGTATTGTGTTGCATGAAAGTGGTGAAGGTGGTCATCCTTGTCTTGTTCCTGGTCTTAGAAGAAAGGCTTTCAGTGTTCTCAAATGATAGCAGTGTGTTTGTCATTGATGGCCTTTATTGTTCTAATGTATGTTCTTTCTGTATACAGTTTGTTGAGAGTCCTTATCAGGAAGGGATGTTAAATATTACTGAATTTTTAAAGCATCTATTGAAATCATATGATTTTTGTTCTTGATTCTGTTAGTGTAATATATAATTTTTGTTGATTTGCTTATGTCAAACTATCCTTGAGTCGCTATAATGAGTCCCACGTGATCATCATGAATTATATTGTTGTTGAATTTTGTTTGCTAGTATTTTGTTGAGGATTTTTGTGTCTATGTTCATCAGGGATACTGGCCTGTAGTTTTCTTTCTTCATCATGTACTTGTCTGGTTTTGGTATCAGAATAATGCTGGCCTTACGAGTTTGATAATATTCTCCCCTCTTCAATTATTTGGACAAATTTGAATATAATTGGTATTAGTTCTTTAAATGTGTGGTAGAATTCAGGAGTAAAGCCATCAGGCCCTGAGGTTTTTGTGTTTTTGTTTTGCTGGTAAATTTTGAAATTACTGCCACAGTCTCCTTACTCATGATTAGTCTGTTCAGGTTTTCTGTTTCATCATGGTTCAGTCTTAATAGATTCTATGTGTCCAGGAATTTATTCATTTCTTCTAGGTTTTCTAGTTGTTTGGCATTTGGTTGTTCATGATATCTTAATAGTTTCTACCAGTGTTTTTTTTTTTTTTCCTTTTTGAGAAGGAATCTTACTCTGTCACTCAGACTGGAGTGCAGTGGCACCATCTCAGCTCACCGCAACCTCTACCTCCTGTGTTCAAGTGATTCTCCTGCCTCAGCCTTCCAAGTAGCTGGAATTACAGGTGCGTACCAGCATGCTCAGCTAATTTTTTATTTTTAGTAGAGATGGGGTTTCACTGTGTTGGCCAGGCTGGTCTCAAACTCCTGACTTCAGGTGATCTACCCACCTTGGCTTCCCAAAGTGCTGGGATTGCAGGAGTGAGTCACTGCGTCTGGCCTTTTTTTTTTTTTTAATAATTTTTATTTTGGAGACGGAGTCTCTGTCATGCAGACTGGAGTGCAGTGATGTTATCCTGGCTCACTGAAACCTCTGCCTTCTGGGTTCAAGTGATTCTCTTGTCTCAGCCTCCCAAGTAGCTGTGACTGTAGGCATTGGTGTTCTATTGGAGACTGTAGTTAATACTGTATATTTCAAAATAGCTAGAAGAGAGTTTTGAATGTTCTTACCATGAATAAATAAACGTGTGAGGTGATAGAGACGCTAACTGCCCTGATTTGGCTTTTTGTTTTGTTTTGTTTGAGATGGAGTTTTGCTCTTGGTGCCCAGGCTGGAGTGTAATGGTGTGACCTCAGCTCAGTGCAACCTTCGCCTCCTGAGTTCCAGCGATTTTCCTGCCTCAGCCTTCCGAGTAGCTAGGATTACAGGCCTGTGCCACCATGCCTAGATAATTTTTGTACTTTTAGTAGCGATGGAGTTTCACCATGTTGGCCAGGCTGGTCTTGAACTCCTGATCTCAGGTGATCCACCCACCTTGGCCTCCCAAAGTGCTGGGTTTAGAGTCAGGACCCACCACATCTGGCCTTTAACAATTCTTTCTACTTCTGTGGTATCAGTTGTAATGTCTCCCTACTGCCTCTGTTTTTATTTATTTGAGTATTTTTCTCTTCTCAGTTTAGCTAAAGATTTTTCAGTTTTATCTTTTCAAAAAATCAACCTTTTGTTTTGTTGGTCTTTTGAATGTGTTTTTTTTTGTTTGTTTGTCTGTTTGGTTTTTTTTTTTGAGACAGTCTCTGTCTGTCTCCCAGTGTGGAGTGCAGTGGTGCAATCCTGACTCACTGTGACCTCCTCCTCCTGGGTTCAAGTCATTCTGCTGCCTCAGCCTCCTGAGTAGCTGAGACTATTGGTGCCTGCCACCACGCCCAGATCAGTTTTTGTATTTTGAGTAGATATGGGATTTCATTATGTTGGCCAGGCTGGTCATGATTAATTTTTTTTAAGAGACCGAGTTGGGCCAGAATTGGTGGCTCATGCCTGTAATACCAGCACATTGGGAGGTTGATGGGGGTGGATCACCTGAGGTCAGCAGTTCAAGACCAGCCTGGCCAACTTGGTGAAACCCTGCCTCTACTAAAAAAAATTTAGCTGGGTGTCATGGTGCATGCCTGTAATCCCAAATACATGGGTGGCTGAGGCAAGACAATCGCTTGAACCCAGGAGGCAGAGGTTGCAGTGAGCTAAGATCACACCCTTGCACTCCAGCCTGGGCAAAAAGAGTGAAACTCGGTTTCAAAAAAAATCGTGACAGGGTCTTGCTCTGTTGCCTAGACTGGAGTGCTGTGGCATGATTATAATTCACTGTGGCCTCAAACTCCTGGGATCAACTGATCCTCCTGCCTCAGTGTCCCAAGTCCCAGGGACTACAGGTACATGCCACCATGCCAGACTAATTTTATTTTTATTTTTAGAAACAGGATCTTGCTATGTTACCTAGACTGGTCTTGAATTCATAGCTTCAAGCTATCCTCCTGCCTCAGCCGACCAAAGTGCTGGGATTATAGGTGTGAGCCACTGTGGCTGGCTTTCTATTCTCTATTTCTAGGAGATACTTTTTTTTAGTTTTCACATGTGTGAACATGTGGCATTTATCTTTCTGCGCCCAGGTTATTTCACTAACATAATGTATTCCAGGCTCACCCATGTTGATGTGAATGACAGGATTTCATTCTCTTTTAATGGCTAAATAACATTCCATTGTATATATATAGTCCACATTTTTTATCCATTCATCTTTTGACAGACACTTATGTTGATTCTCTATCTCAGTTATTATGAGTAGGGCCACAATAGGCATGAGGGTGCAGATCTCTTCAACATACTGATTCCCTTTCCTTTGCATATATATTCAGAAGTGGGATTACTGGATCAGATGATATAGATATTTTTAGGTTTTTAAAGAGTCTCCATACTGTTTTGCATAATGGCTTCACCAGTTTACATTCCCACCAATAATTGGTCCTGAGTTGATTTCTCACTTGAGCAGCATGGTAGTTAGACTTAACTTCATCTACATCTGGCCCATTACTTGCCAGTTGTTTGATCTTGGGAAAGGCACTCATTTCTTTGTATCTCAGGTTTCTCATCTGTAAAATGGGTATATATCAGTAATTAATTCACACGGCTGTGTAAGGATAAAAAAGACAGTATATATAAAAGGCTTCCACCTTTTACAAGAAATAGTGATTTGATGATACTCATTGTTATTATGTTATTTTATTCCATCTTATTTATTTATTTAGATACAAAGTCTAATCCTGTTGCCCAGGCTGAAGTAAGTGGCACAATTATACTTCATTGCAGCCTCAAACTCCTGGCCTCAAGTGGGCTCATCTCAAGTTTTTTATTTTTATTTAATTTTAATTTTTTCTTTGAGACGGAGTTTCACTCTTGTTACCCAGGCTGGAGTGCAATGGTGTGATCTCGGCTCACCGCAACCTCTGCCTCCTGGGTTCAGGCAATTCTCCTGCCTCAGCCTCCCGAGTAGCTGGGATTACAGGCATGCACCACCATGCCCAGCTAATTTTTTGTGTTTTTAGTAGAGACGGGGTTTCACCATGTTGACCAGGATGGTCTTGATCTCTTGACCTCGTGATCCACCTGCCTCAGCCTCCTAAAGTGCTGGGAATACAGGGGTGAGCCAAAATGTGAGGCCTCATCTCTATCTCTAGGGTTAGTCACTAGCACCTTAAATTTTTCATTTAGGGATGTCCTGTTTCTCTTTTTGATCTTGATCCTTATGGCTGTGTGCCAATGTCTGTGCATTGACATAGGTACCAAAGCCAGTCTTCATCGTCTGGCTTTGTTTGGGCTCTTCTTTCATCAGTAATCCTATGCCAGATTAAGGAGAGGCTGATTGGTCAGGACCCTAAGCCCATGACTGCATCAGCTGTTGTAGTGCTAGGGCATGCCCTAAGCCCAGGATCACTGCGGTTGGAATTCTTTGGCTGCTGAGACTGACACAGCCCTGGGTCACACCTGAAGCACAGCACTGGGCATGCCCAAGACTCATGGCTGTGATGGCTTGCCTACTGCTGCTGAGATTTATTCAGGGCCCAAGGTTACTGTAGTTGGCAGGTGGTGATGTGGGCCAGATCCCAAGTCTTTGTCTCTGGGGCTGTGTGTTCTCATCTGGCACTAGGGTGATGAGATCTGCCTGTGGGTACTGGTCTAGTATCTGGGAGATGCAGCTCTGCCCAGTACTGGGCTTTACTGTTGTGAACCTAGCACTGAGTTCCCAGGCAAAGTCCTCCACTTACCTCTCTTTTTCCCTCAAGCAAACAGTGTCTCTCTTCATGCTGCTGTGCTGGGGTTGGGGGAGGGGTGCAAGCATAACCCTATGGCCACTAAGGCTGACACAATATTGGATCACACTCAGAGTCCACTGCCGTGAGACCAGCCCAGCACCAGGATGCGCCTAGGGCCTGAAAGTGCTACAGCCTACCTGCAGCTGAGGTTTATCTGAGGCCTGTGATTGCTGCAGCCAGCTGGCGGTGATGCAGCCAGAACACAAGTCTGTCCTACCAGGGCCCTAGGTTCCCTTCCAGTGTGGGGTGGGTTGAGAGGCTTCCTCTGGGGGTACCAGCCTGGCATGAGGGGCTGAGGGTCTCTGCTCAATGCTGGCTTTTTCTGAAGTGGGCCTGATCTTGGGTTGCAAAGCAAAGTCTTATGCGAGCTTCCCTGTCCTTCCCCAAGAGGGTGTTACGGGTTAGGATTTGGCAGTCCATTTTGAGGAAGAATGGATATGTGTGGGACCCAGGGTAGGGTCCCAACCTTGATCTCTATGAGGCATCTCCCCAGGTATCTCCTGCTCTTTGGCATCAGAACAGATTACATGAATACACATTCCCCCTTCTCGAATCCTTACCTACCCGCATTGTATTTTCACAGAGATCCCATTGTGCCTGGCTCACTCACATGAGCTCTTCCTGGAAGTGAGGTCGTGCTATTCCCAACATGGGCCTGGCAGTCAGGCTTTGGGGTTTTGGAGTGATCACAAATGGTCAAGGCTATTGGGTTCCTGAGACGAACTTGTCAGTCAGTCCTGGCTGAGTCTCCACAGTCGCCAGCAGATCTTGTCAGAAAGAAGGAAGCAGACAGCAACATGAAGAGGAAGAGAAGCAGCCCAGAGAGCATCCTGGGGCCTGGGACTACCCTCATGTCATTAGCCCCTCCCACTTTTCTCTTCCTGACTGCATGTCAATGCTTGCCTCACCCCCTGAGCTCTGAAACAGCAGAGCTTTGTGGCTGATGGCACCTGCTTTCTTGTGCCTGAATTTCTGCATCTTTCATATCAGGATACAGCCTGGGCTTTAGGAAAATCTTATTTCTAAAAAACAAATACAAAATAGGGATAATAACAGTATGAAACATGGGGTTGTTGGGAGGATTAAATGGGGTGATCTGTGGAAACTGCTTTAAGTCAGTGCTGGGTGTCCAGTGACAGTTAGCCTTAGCTCCCATATTTACTGCTGAGGTACCTTTGTACCAGTCTGTCTGGAGGCAACGTGCTCCTGATGATCTGGGAGCAGAAATCTGTGCTCACCTGCAAACCCAAATTTTTTCTTTTTCATTGCCATATCTCATAAGCAAAGCCCTTTCCTCAAAAATTCTGACTTTACTGCTACTTCCTCCCTCTTAAATTGCCCACCTTGTGGGGTCTGCGGAGCCTAAGGTTGGGTTGGAAGAGAGGAGGCTGGGTGCTAGGCTTCAGAGAGATGCCTTTTGTTTTTCTCCTATTTTTGTAAGTTCCTTCTGACTTTCAGCCTCTCAGGGTGAGATTGTATTAGGTGAATCTTCCCCAAACCTGCCTTTTAATCTCCTGCCTCCCTGTGGTGGGTACTGGGCAGGGACCTCTCCCCTGGCATTGGACATGGACAAACTGGGGAGTTCCTCTTGTCCCCTGAGACCCACAGATGCAGATTTGGACTCAACTCCATGGAGAATACTTTGAATGAGAGGAACCCATAATTCTCAGTTATGCTTTCTCTAATGTTTCTTTCTTTTTCTTCCCCAACAATTGCTTGTACTACTCAATTGGCAGTGAATAATTTACATTTTTGGTGACATCTCATTTTTCCTAATGGACTATTAAAACTTCTTTTTGTTGAACTTTTTAAAAACTTTTTTTTATTGAACTTTTTTCTCTCCTTCTTTCTTTTCTTCCCTCCTTTATTTTTTCCTTCCCTCCCTCCCTCCTTCCTTCCTTCCTTCCTTTTTTCCTTCCTTCCTTCCCTCCCTCTCTCCCTCCCTCCTTTCTTCATTCCTTCCTTCCTTCCTTCTCTTCCTTTCCTTTTGATGGAGTTTTGCTGTGTGGCCCAGGCTGGAGTGCAGTGGCATGATCTTGGCTCCCTGTAACCTCCACCTGCCAGGTTCAAGCAATTTTCCTGCCTCAGCCTCCCAAGAAGATGGGATTACAGGCACACATTACTACACTCAGCCAATTTTTGTAGAGACGGAGTTTCACCATGTTGGCCAGCCTGTTCTCTAACCCCTGACCTCAGGTGATCCACCTGCCTCGGCCTCCCAGTGTTGGCATTACAGGTGTGAGCCACTGTGCCTGGCCCATGTTATCAAACTTTTTAAAGTTTCATGCTTGGTATCTTCTCTCCAATTTGTTTGCAATCTCTTGAGTGAACACTTTGTACCTCTGAGAGAACTTTATAGGGTTTGATGTCTTTGGTAGATTTAAGAAATCATTTTATTTTTGTTAACTTCTTGTTTTTTAAGACAGAGTTCCATTCTTGTCCAGGCTGGAGTACAGCAGTGCAATCATGGCTCACTGGAACCTCTGCCTGCCAGATTCAAGCAATTCTTCTGCCTCAGCCTCCCAAGTTGCTGGGATTATAGGCACCTGCCATGATGCCCAGCTGAATTTTTTTGTATTTTTAGTAGAGACAGGGCTTTTGCCATGTGGACCAGGCTGGTCTCCAACTCCTGACCCCAGGTGACCCACCTGCCTCAGCCTCCCAGAGTGCTGGGGTTACAGGCATGAGCCACCACACCCAGCAGTTTCAAATTCTTTACCTAGGCCTTGCCCTCAGTATTTTTTTCTCTTCCCCTTATAGGCCTGGTTGGTTTACACAACGTTGGACAGACCTGCTGCCTTAACTCTTTAATTCAGGTTTGTAATGAATGTGGACTTCACCAGGATATTGAAGAGGTAAGCCTCTTCTTCAGGCTGATAAGCATGTGTATTATTTCATTTTTAATATATTCAGTTATTCACAGTGACTTGAACTTTTTGAGATGTTCTCTCAGAAGTTGGCAGAGAGAAGACCTGTTTCTGCATATTCTGGACTACACATTATTTCTAAAACTTTTTAGGTTGGTATAGGGTGGGGCCCAGGTATTGATACTTTTTAAAAGCACTCCTTGGTTGACTTTAACGTGAAGCCAGGATTGATGGCCACTGACTTGGTTAAAGAGACAGTTGGAACTAGACTGATGTTGGGAAGGAGTCAGTGGACAGTACACACTTCCCTTCCCCCAACACTCACACAATGCGTGCTCTCTCTCTCTCTCTCTCTCTCTCTCTCTCTCTCTCTCTCTCTCTCTCTCTCTCTTTCTGTCTTTATCACTCCTTTCCTGCCCTGTGCTCTCTCCTTTTTCTCATCCAGGTAGTGCCTGTAATTAAATGAATCATTGCCAAACCACAAGGAAAGCTCTTCGTGTTGCCCTTTCTTCCTGGGGCTTAACCCAGCTTGTGCCTCTGCAGTTTGGAGAGCTTTAGGCTGGACGTTTGCTGCTTGCCTGAGATGTGGAGCCAGGACCTCCTCATGCACCTGCCCTCTGCTCTTACATGACTGCTGGGCAGAGTGCAGAGGGGCTGAGGCAGCAGTCATGCTGATGTCCCTCTCTAGAGGGTCTCCTGTACAGCAGATTTACTCATGTGGTGCTTCTCAACCTTGGCCACACATTGAAATAATCTGGGGAAATAAAACATCCTGATAACTGGGCCCCACCCTCCAGAATTCTGGTATAATTTGTATGGGCATGGCCTGGATATGGAGATTTAAATTTTTTCCCAAGTGATTACAGTGTGCACTTATCTTCAAAAACTACACGTAAGGAAGTTTCCATCCATTCTTTTGTGGCAGGACCATGGTTCCCAAGGGAGCTGACAAGCAGAGAAGTGTCCCTTTCCAGCTGCTTCTGCTGCAGGAGAAGATGGAGGACAGCTGGCAGAATGCAGTGCAGCCCCTGGAGCTGGCCTACTTCCTGCAGAAGTACAGCATGCTGGTAAGATGCCACCCTGCTGGCTCCTGCCTGCTGATTCCAAGGGGGTGGGAAGCTTAAAGGCAGAGTGAAGAGAGGAACTAACAGCCAGTGAAGCAACAAGAAACAAGTTAGGTAGCCTGGAACTCTCAGATTATAGAGACATTTGTGTAAGAGACACACATTTTTGGAGGTGCAGAATTGATATTATTTATGGAGATTTTACTTCCATACCCCCCTTTTTCTGCTTCTCAGTAGCGTAAGCAAAGGCTTATCCTCCAAGCTTATTCAGCCACAGTTAAGGAACTGCAGGAAAACAGAATAAAGGAATAAAAAACAAAACATGTTCTACAAAATAATTCATAAATAGGTTAGATTTTTTTAAGATGGCAATATTGAGATGTGCATCACATACTGTAAAATTCATCCATTTAAAAACATACAATTCAGAGGTTTGTAGTGTATTCACAGAGACGTGCCCTCATCGTCACAATCTAAGTTCATAGTATTTTCATCACTCCCAAAAGAAATCCCATACTTACAGGTTTTCTGTTGTGTATAACACACTGCCTTTCTCATGCTGCTTTCAGAATCCTTTGTCTTTAACTTTTTAAATCAATTATGATGTGGTTTGGTGTGGGTTATCTTATGGCGTCCTTTGGGCTTCCTGGATGCAGATTTCTATTTTGTCCCTGGTTTGGGAAGTTTTCTATCATTACCGCTATGTGTTGCTTAACATCAGAGATATGTTCTGAAAAATGCATCAGTAAGTGATCTTGTCATTGCGTGAACATCATGGAGCAGACTTCACAAACCTAGATGGGGAAGCCTGCTAAACACGTAGGCTATAAGCTATGGCCATTGTGCTTCTGTGGTCTGCCATTGACTGAAATGTCAATCTGCCACTCGTGACTGTTACTTCTTTGGATAAAGTTTCTGTCTCTTCTCACTCTCCTCTTTCTGGCACTCTGATAATGCCTATTTTGGTCTGCTTTCTGTCCCACAACTCTGTTTAGATATCTTCACTCTTTTTCTTTTTTGAAACAAAGTCTCACTCTGTCACCCAGGCTGGAGTGCAGTGGCATGATCTTGGCTCACTGCAACCTCTGCCTCCCAGGTTCAGACAATTCTCCTGCCTCTGCCTCCTGAGTAGCTGGGATTATAGGTGTGCACCACCATGCCCAGCTAATTTTTGTATTTTTAGTAGAGCCAGGGTTTCACCATGTTGATCAGGTGAGTCTCAAATTCCTGACCTTGTGATCCACATGCCTCAGCCTCCCAAAGTGCTGGGATTACAGGCCTGAACCACTGGGTTCAGCATCTGCACTCCTTTTCATTCGTTTTTGTTTTTGCTTCTCTGAATGATTTCCAGCGACCTATCTTCTAGTTTGCTAATCCTTTCTTCTGCTTGATTTAGTCTGTTGAGCTTCTTTTGTGAACTCTTATTTCAGTTATCGTATTCTTCAGCTCTATTATTTGTTTGATACTTTGAACTTTGTTCTATCTCTTTGCTGAAATTCTTACTTTATTCATAGTTTGCTCTCCTAGACATGTTAAACATATTCATGATCATTATTTTGAGTAGTCATTAGGTAAGTCACTTATCTTCATTTCACTGGGGCATTTTCTGGAGATTTATCTTGTTCTTTTGCTTGGAATATATTTCTCTGTTTCTTCATTGTTCCGGATTCTGTTATTTTCTGTACATTAGCTAAGAAAAATACCTTTCACAGTCTTGTCCCACTGGCCTTGTAGAGGAGATGAACTTGCCAAGTAGCCCTGCCAGAGACTTGGAGCACCTCTTGACCTGTGCTTGTCCAAACTACTATCTATGCTCTTAGCAGCCCTCAGGAGATTAGAATGTGTCAAGTCCTGTCAGTTACCCAGACAGGGGAGATAGAAGCCAGCCCCTTGAGGTGCAGCTGGAGATGTTGGGGCATTTCCAGTTTATTCTATCCTTAGGGAAAAGCTGGGAACATGAGTTTATCCTTCACTGGCTCTGCAATAAGCTGGACAGAGGATCTGTGGCAAGTGCCTGCACTCCCTGTTTAAACTGCACACACCCTTGATGCATTGCTTTCCTCTTTGTCACCCCAGGGGCCTAGTGAATGCTGGCTCCTGTCTGCTTAGAGATGGACAGGTTAGTTGGAAGCTTGGCGCTATCTGTGGAGCAAACCAGTGAGAGCAGCTGTGGAAGTGCTCACCTACCTGTTCAGGGTCTCAGAGGAGTACTGGTTTCCTGCTCTGTCAGCTCCCAGATGCATGGCAGCCCCAGGGCAGCAGCTGCACATGTGCAGACAGACATCTTCTAAGAAGAAAGTGAGAGCCGGGCATTTCTGCCTATTCACACTGCTCTCAGTGGGCCTGGGGGTTAGCACTGGAAGTGCTTACATGCGCATCTCACACCTGTTCTTTGATACCTGTGGGCTTGTGGGACTGACAAATACAGAGCCTCATCAGCTCCCAAAGCTCAGTGATTGAGGAGCTAGTCCTTCATTCGAGAGAGCTAAATGTTGTGTACTCAATGTGTGATGTTAGAGACCTGATTTTATCCTGGGGTAGGGGGTGGGAGAAGGCATGGGACTTGCCCACACATGCCTGACCAGACTCCTGGAAATCTATTGTTTACCTGCCTGGTTGGCTCCAGGTGCTGACTAGTTATTAATAGAAGCCCATCCCTCACCTCAGGCAACAGCTAGGAGAGCCTGCACACAGGATAAGGTCAGGATGAACTGGGGGCCAGGTCAGGGCAGAGCTAGGCTAGTGCAGAGCCAAGAGAAGGCAAAATCAGTATAAAGCAAAGACAGTGCCCAGGGATGGCAGGGCAGGGACAGGGAATGCCAGGATTGGGAAAAGAGGACCCACAACAAGTCAGGTCAGGACCAGAAAGGGGCCATGACAAGGGCAAGGGCAGAGAATGGCCAAGAAAAAGGCAGGGCCACGGAAAGGTGAAGGCAAGGGGTGGGCAGGGCCAGGGAAAAGGCCATGGCTGAGGCAGGACTAGGATAGCACAAGGCAAAGGCAGGTCCTGGGAAGGGCAGAGCACAGACATCGCCAGGTTTGAACCACGGTATGGCAGGGCCAGATCAGGATCAGGTCTATGTGGACCTTCCCTGGCTATGGTACGGAGCCAACTCTGCTCTGTTTATGCCATAGCCCTGACCCTGACTTGGCCCTGTCCTACCCTGGCCTTTCTTTGGCCCTGTGCTACACTGGCCCAGCCCCAGCATGCACTGCCTCTTCCCTGAACCTGGGTTGGCCGTGCCTTCATCTGACCCTGATTTTTGTCCTGACCTTGGTCCTGACATGACCCCAGGCTGTCAGAGGTCATAGTCCTGGTGCTGTTCTGACCGTGACCTAGACTTGGGACATGTCATGTGCCTGATGGGTCCCGTCCTTGCCGTGGCCCATCCTTGCCCTGTCCCCACCATGGCCTTGCCTGCTCTGCTCTCTCCCAGGACTGACCTGGCCCTGCATTAGCCTAGTCATGTAGTTTCCCTGGCCTACCCTTCCCTGGTTATGTCCTGGCCCTGGTCCCTCCCTATACCTGCCCTAACCCTGCCTTGGCTTTTCTCTACCCTCTCTATGGACTTCCTCTGGACCTGCCCTGCCATGGTTCTTCCCCGTCATTGCCATATCCCTGACCCTATCACTGCCCGTATCCTGACCTTGACCCTTCCCTGGTCCCTGGCCCTTCCAAGGACCTGTCATGACTCTGCCAGGAACCTAGGCCTGGTTTGCCCTAGTATAGCCCTTGTCTTAAACCACCCTTCCCTGACATGTCCTGTCTCTGTCCTCAGCTCCCAGACCCTGCCGTTGTCCCTTAACCAGCCTTGACTAGGCCCTGCTCTGGACCTGACCTTGGTCCTATACTTTGGCCTGGTATTACCCTGGTTTTGCCCTGTCATGAACTGGACTTGGAGGTATCCAGGCGCTGAACTGACCTGGTTCAGCCTTGGATTGTCCCTGTCCTGGCTCTACCATCATCCTGCCCTGTTCTGCCCTGTCTTGGCACTGAAATGGCCCTGCAACAGCCCAGTTATGCCAATGCCCTGCCCTACACTTTCCTGGCTCTTCCCTGGTCCTGGTCCTGCCCTCGATATGCCTTGACCCTTTCTCAGCCCTGGTATGAGCTGGCACTAGCCTGACTCTACCTTGACATTGGTCCTGTCTTGTCTATGAACCAGCTCTGTCCCTGCTCCACCATGACCCTGCTCTGTCACAGCCCTGTCAAAAACTCTGTCTTTACTGAAAATGTAAAACTTAGCTGGGTGTGGTGGCAGGCACCTGTAATCCCAGCTACTCAGGAGGCTAGCACAAGAAAATTGCTTGAAGCCGGGAGGCAGAGGTTGCAGTGAGCTGAGATTGTGCCACTGCACTCCAGCCTTGGCAGTAAGAGTAAGACTCTTTCGTTTACAAAAAAAAAAAAAGATTTAATATGCAAAATAATTCCT
Source organism: Callithrix jacchus (assembly GCF_049354715.1). Classification (NCBI taxonomy): domain Eukaryota; kingdom Metazoa; phylum Chordata; class Mammalia; order Primates; family Cebidae; genus Callithrix; species Callithrix jacchus. The sequence goes on from NC_133518.1 coordinate 5,143,300, forward strand.
GGCCCTGGCCCTTATCCTGCTCAGGTCCTTCCCTAGCCTTGCCCCTCTGTTATGGCCCTGACCTGACCCTAACCTAGACCCGTCCCTGGCCTTTCCCTGCTTAAGGCCTTACCTGGTTCTGTCCTGGTCCTGATCCCGTCCTGACCCTGAAATGCCTGGAATTACCCTGGTCTTGCACTACTTTGGCCCTGACCCTGGCTGTCACTGTCCTAGACCCAGCCCTGTTGCCGGTGCTGCTATGGCCCTGACCATTTCCCTGGACTCCTGCCATGCCATGAAGTTGCACTGTCCTTACCCTTGTTCTGGCACTGCCCTGGCCATTCTCTGTCCTTTCCCTTGCCTTGGCATCACCCTGGCCCTGCTCTGCCTGGCTTGTCTCTGTCTAGGCCACACCCTAGGTTTGACCCTGCCCTGGCTGTCACCCTAGACTTGGTTGGATCCTGTCTTGGACCTGGCCGTAGCACAGACCCAGCAATTTGGGAAGCTGAGGCAGGTGGATCACCTGAGCTCAGGAGTTCAAGACCAGCCTGACCAACATGGTGAAACTCTGTCTTTATGGAAAATGTAAAACTAAGCTGAGTGTGGTGGCAGGCACCTGTAATCCCAGCTACTCAGGAGGCTAGCACAAGAAAATTGCCTGAAGCCGGGAGGCAGAGGTTGCAGTTAGCTGAGATTGTACCACTGCACTCCAGCCTTGGCAGTAAGAGTAAGACTCCATCTTTTACAAAAAAAAAATTTAATGGGCAAAATAATTCCAAATGTCTAAAGTTGAGTGTTCTGAGCAGTGAGCTTTGATTCCTGAAAAACGTACTTACCAGAACATTCTTCAGTGATGCCCAAAAAGTGAGGTGTGTCTGCTCTGCAGAGATGAGTCAGGAGTAGTGAAGAAGCAGGTGGCTTGTCAACTCTTCCCACCAGAAACGACGCTCAGCAGGGTTTAGCAACAGTAGTCTCCCCTGTGAACCCACAGGGTAAAGTCTAGGAGGAAACCAGAAAGGAGTTAGCCATGTTACAAAATAAGGGCTGAAACTGGGCAGTCCCACGGGAAGGAAAATGCCAGAAACATAGAAGCTCTGGCCACAGTGTTCTCATGAGGATTTTTATTAAAAAGCAGCTTTGGCAGCCATCCCAGAGCAACCTCAAGAGGAGATATTGGGGTCACAGAGCTGCCTGGGAGTTTTGTAGTCATGCATAGACCTGGAGAAGCTGAAGTCCAGGGGGCCACCTGCATCTGCATGGCAGTAATCAAGTCTATCACTTATTCTCCTCTCCCTCCAAACTGTCACTGCAAGATCCCACTATGCCACTTACTAGCTGTGTGACCTTAGGCAAGTTACTAAACATTTCTGAGCCTCAGTAAACGGTAGCTAATATTGTTTATTGTTATTAAAAGTGGTTAAATCTTTACAGGGTCACGCATACCCATAAGCAGGTCGCATTGGGAGAGGCAAACATTTCTTATGACACGTTAGATGGTAAATATTTTAGACACCGTAAGCCAAACAGCATTATATATATGTATATATTTCATACATACATAGCTACAGGCACTCAGACAGTGGCTCTCTCAACAATGGCAATGCCTTTCTGGCCAAGACTGGATTGATCAGTGGTTCTTATGCCACATTTTCATGTGAAGTGTTGAAGGCTGCTGTCTTCTCTGTCCTGTTATTACACAACATTGAGTGGGCCCACTCTGGCCACACTCCTGGAACCTCACCACCAAAACCAGGAAGAGGTCAGGGTCCTCTCATTCCCTAAAGTTCTAGCTGCAGCCCCAACTCTGGGCTCACCCTGGAGCCCTGTGTTGGTGCATTCCTAGGCCAGGGAAGGCTACACTCTGCCCCCCACATGACACCTGGGGATACTGAGATGAGCCAGATGTGTCAGTGGCCAGAGAGAAGGGCAGCAGCTAGTGTGGCCACTTGCTGGTGCCTCCGCTGCTTCCCTTGGTTGGTGTGGAGAGAATGATAGAAAAATAAGAAACAGAACAGACCAATTATGGGTAATGCAATTAAAGTAGTAATAAAAAGTCTCCCATCAAAGAAAAGCACAAGAATCATGGTTTTACTACTGAATTCAATGAAACGTTTTTAAAAGAGCTAATACCAAATATACTCAAAATATTCCCCCAAAAATAAAGAGGAAGGAACACTTCCAAACTTGTCCTATGAGGCCAGCCCCGGTACAAAAACCAGACCAAAACACAACACAAAAAAGCAAACCACAGGCAAATATCCCTGATAAACACAGATGCAAAAAATCCTCAACCAACTATTTGAAAACTGCATTTGACAATACAATAATCAGATCATCTGCCACGATTTAGAGGGATTCATCTGAGAAATATGAGGGTAATTCAATAAACCCAAATAAGTAAGTGTGCCGCATCACATTCAGCAAATCAAGAAAAAATATATCATCATTTCAGTAATGCTGAAAAAAATAAAATTCAACATTCCTTCATAATTCAAGAAAGCTGTTTCATAACTTCTACCACCCAAAAAAGATACCCAAACATAGCAAATAAGTTGGAAGATCCCACAATGAAAATGATAAAAGAGACAAGATATCAAAACAGACACGTGTAAATGGAAAGATCGCCCATGTCCAAGCACTAGAACAATACATTAAAATATCTATCACCCAATGTGATCTGCAGAATCAATGCAATCCATGTGAAATTACAAAAGACATTCTTCATGGAAACAGAAAAAAAATCCTAAAATTCACATAGAAATGCAAAATATCTCAGATAGATAAAAGAATCATGAACAAAAAGAAAAAAGCTGAAAACATCACAATACATGATTTTAAAATGTATTATAAATCTTTAGTAACAAAAACAGCATGGTACTGGCCATAAAAGGGGCAAGGGAGAGACAGAGAGACACACAGACATAGAGGAATGACAGACATATACAAATGAAACAGAATAGAGAACTCAGAAATAAATTCATGCATTTAGAGTCAACTCATTTTTAGCAAAGCCACCAAAACACACCCTTGGAACGGACAGTCTCTTCAATAAACTGTGCTAGGACAACACAACACATACATAATAAACCATCAAGAATAAATCTAGACCGTTATCTTACCAAATACAAAAATCTACTCAAAATAAAGATTTAAATATAGGACCTGCGACCAATAAACTACTAGAGAAGAAAACAGTATAAATCCTTCATGAAATTGGTTAGGACAAGGGATTTTCAAATCCACATCAAATGCACAAGCAACAAAAGCAAAAAGCATCAAATGCAATTGCATTAAACATAGAAGCTTCTGCAAAGTGGAGGAAGCAAATGGAATGAAGAAAATTCAGAATACAGAAGAATTTGCAAACTATGCCATCAGGCAAGCGGCTAATACAGAAAACATATAAAGAATTCAAACTTCTCCAAAGCAAAAAATACAAATAACCTTATTTAAAAATCAGAAAAAGATCTACCCAAATCCTTTGTCCCCCAGCATTATTTTTCCATCTTCTTTTCCCAACAGCCTTTGGCCCCTCCCTCTCGCCAGCCTTTTTCTTTCTCCATCTACCCCAAAACTTTTTCCACATTTTTCCCCACTGTCATTTCACAAAGACTTCTCTACTCTTGCTCACTACAGTTTTCTCCACCCATCTACCCCAAAACTTTTCTACACCGTTTTCCCCCACTGTGCTTTCTTCCTTTCTTTCCTGCCCTCTTCCCCGCCTGACTCTCATCCCGTTTGCTCCTGTATCTATACAAAAACATTTTCCTCATCTTTTACCAAAGCCTTCTCACCACTCCTGCTCAGCACCCTCTTTTCCCCCTTCATCTTCCCAAAACTGCCCCATCGTCTTTTTCCCCTTTCCTTCTTGCCACCCGCCTTCCCTTCTCCATCTATCACAAAACATTTCCTCACCATCTTTTTTGCAAAGCCTTCCCCGCTTCTCACTCACCCTCTTCTTCCCCTTATCCTGCTTGCCACGTCTTTTGCCCTCTACGCTATTTTCCCCATCTTCTTTTTCCCATCCCTCTTTCTGCACTCCCTCTGGCCACCCCCTCTTTTCTCTTCCCACTCGCCACCGTCTTCTCCCTCCATCTATCCACTTTATCCACTGTCTTTTCTTTCTGCACTGTCTTTCTTTCCTGCCCATCGTCTATTCGCAAAACCTTTTCTACTTCCCACTCGCTACCCCCTTTTCCCTCTTCGTCCACCTAAAACATTTTCTCCCCTTCTTTTCGCAAAACCTTCTCTCCCTCCTGCTTGCCCACTTTCTCTTCCCCCTCCCTCGTTGCATCACCTTTCCTTCTCCCACTTGTCTCCCTCTTCCCTTCTGCATCTGCCCAAAATATTTTTACGCACCGTCTTCTTTCCTCCCGTATTTTTTCAGACCTTCTCTCCCTCCTGCTCACCTCCTGCTTCCCCCCTCACCATCCTCTCATTCCTCCTCTCACTTGCCACTCTATTTTCCCCTTCCATCTACCCCAAAATAGTTTTCCCACTATCTTTTCCTCACCGTCTTTTTTCAACATCTTATCCTGTTCACCATCCTCTTTGTCCCTTTGGCAATAACCACCCTCTTTAGCCCTCCCACCTTGCCCCAAACTCGTTTCCCCTCCTACCGCTCCAGGGGCATGACTCCGTGGCTTCCGCCAACCACAGTGAGGTGAGCTGCAGCAAGGCGAACCGAACCGCAGTATTGCAGACTCCAGCTTCCAGCAGGCGGCAGCTGGCTCTCCTGTCTTCTACTCCTCTAAGCCCAGCACCGAGGAGCACAGCCGACGGACGCAGAAAAGCCTGGAGTGGAGTGCCTGCCCAACAGATCCATTTATATACTGAGGTTATGCACAGAGGTCCCTGAACTACACGGTCTCATTGGATGAAAACAAGTCTGAGGACAACCAATAAGAGCATGAAAATAAAATCCAATCAGAGTAGGCCTAAAGGTTTCCTCTCATTCAATGAGAACATGCAGGAACCATGGGCAAAAACCTCAGTATATAACGCATGCTGAGAACGCCTCATGCAGTTCCAGCCTCTTGTGTATGTTCCTGAGGAGTCACTGTGTTCCCGGCTTAGAGGACCAGGATAAGGGGTGGCGGAGCCACCTACTGCACGGTGGAGGCTGCAGCCTGCGGTTCCGTGGCTGGCCTCGCTGCAGTGGGTGGTGGTGATGGAAACTGCAGCAGCTGGAGCAGTAGGAGGGCGGCGGGAGCGGTAGGGGAGCGAACTGGAGCGGTAGGAGGGCGGCCGGAGAGGTAGGGAAGCGGGCTGGAGCGGTAGGAGGGCGGCCGGAGTCATAGGGGAGCGGTCTGGAGAGGTAGGAGGGTGGCCGGAGAGGTAGGAGAGCGGGCTGGAGGGTTAGGAGGGCAGCCAGAGTGGTAGGAGGGTGGCCGGAGTCGTAGGGGAGCAGGCTGAAGTGGTAGGAGGGAGGCCAGAGTCAGAGGGGAGTGGGCTGGAGCGGTAGGAGAGCGGTTGGAGTCTTAGGGGAGCGGGCTGGAGGGATAGGAGGGTGGCAGGAGTCTTAGGGGAGTGGGTTGGATCAGTAGGAGGGCGACCAGAGGGGTTGGGGAGCGGGCTGGAGGGGTAGGAGGGCGGCGGGAGTCGTAGGGGAGCGGGCTGGAGCGGTAGGAGGGCGGCCGGAGCGGTAGGAAGACAGCTGGAGTGGTAGGAAAGCGGGCTGGAGGTGGTAGGAGGGCGGCCGGAGTGGTGGGGGAGCAGGCTGGAGCGATAGCTGGAAGGTGCAGGGTTTTCAGAACAGGATTTCTGGGAGCAGCCCCTCGATGATTATGGGGCAGGGGTTACTCTTATCACTTGGAGGGCACTTGGACCGGGTACCTGATGCCCAAGGCTTCCCCTGTGGGTGAGAGGCAGGGTCCTCGTGTGTACATGGGATTTCACGCATGTGATGGAAAGACATCCATGCAGAAGAGTGAACGATTCGAAAGTGTTGTAGCACCGTGGAAACGTATAGGCATTGCAATCTGAGCTATTTGATCAGAAAATAAAAAAATAGGCCAGGATGGTGACTCATGTCTGTAATCCCAGCATTTTGGGAGGCCAAGGCGGGAGGACCACTTGAGTCTAAGAGTTTGAGTTCAGCCTGGGGGACATAGCAAGACCCTGTCTCTCCTAAGAATTTCTTTTAAAAAGCTGGGCATGGTGGTGCATGCCTGTGGTTCCAGCCACTTGGGAGGCTGAGGATTGCTTGAGCCCAGGAGTTTGATGCTATAGTGAACCATGATCACACCACTGCACTCGAGCATGGGTGACAGAGAGACTGTCTGAAAGGAAAAAAGAAAGAAGAAGCCACACCAACATGCTACCATGTCCTATGCTCCTCTTGTTTTTTTTTTTTTTAAGACCGTTTCACTATGTTGCCCAGGCTAAAGTGCAGTAGGGCGATCTCAACTCACTGCAACCTCTGCCTACCAGGTTCAAACGATTTTCCTGCCTCAACCTCCTGAGTAGCTGGGATTACAGGTGGCCACCAGGACACTTAGCTAACTTTTTGTATTTTTAGTAAAGAGGGAGTTTCATTAAGTTGGCCAGGCTGGTCTTGAACTCCTGATCTCATGATCTGCCCACCTCAGCCTCCAAAAGTGCTGGGATTCTAGGTGTGAGCCACCAAGCCCAGGCTTTTTTGTTTTGGATACAGTTTCACTTCTGTTGCTCAGGCTGGAGTGCAATGGTGTGATCTCAGTTCACTGCAACCTCCACTTCCCAGGCTCAAGCAATTCTCCTGCCTCACCCCCGTGAGTATCTGGGACCACAGGAGTGCACCACTGCACCTGGCTAATATATTTGTATTTTTGGTTGAGATGGGGTTTTGCCATGTTGCCCAGGTGCAAGGCTCATGAGTACAGTTCCTGTTTCATTCACCGCAGTATCCCCAGTGCCTGAGACATGCCTGGCATTTAGTAAATCCTCAAGAAATATGTGTAAGGGAGTGAATAGTTTTGGCTGAAAGTGGGAAGCCTCCCACTTCTCTGTCCACAGTGTCTGCGTGTCCCTCCCCCGGGGGTGTTCCACTGCTCACTGTATTTCCTATTGAAAATGTCCTGGACCTGCTCCCTCAGTGTGTGGGTGATGTGGGTATGGGAGAGCCTCGTATTGTAATTTTCTGCAAAGTGTAAAACGACTATTGTTTGGGCTGTTCAGTGAAAAGGCACTTGGGGAATTTTAAGGAATATGATTTTCTAATTATGGGAAACTCCTTCTCTGGCAATTAATGGATCTTTAGAGTGGGCCCCTCAGGTCCTTCAGCACCAAGGTGTTGATGGAGACATGTTTTTTCCAGAAGGACATGCACTGTCGTCGCAACGGTGATGAGCTGGAAATTAATTGCTGACATTTGAAAACCACCAAACCAATACATAAGTCCCAGAGGTGAGACACACTGTGGAGAGTGGATTCTTGTGCCCCAGGCTGGTGGGTAGGGAACGGGGGCTACATGAAGTCCCTAGAGAGCTGGAGAAAAGGGAAAGAACACAAGCTCAGCTAACTCAGCAGGTAGTGGGGGACGAGCAGTCCCCACAGACACGGGGTGGGCCTGGCAGCTCCCAGTGGGCACTCACTCACCCAGAGGGTGTTCATTAAAGACCACCAAGTATGGCCAGGAACAGTGGCCTATGCCTGTAATCCCAGTGCTTGGGGAGGCCACGGTAGGAGGATCACCTGAGGTCAGGAGTTGGAGACCAGCCTGGCCAGCATGGTGAAACTAGAAATACAAAAATGAGCTGGGCATTGTGCTGTGAACCTGTAATCCCAGCTACTAGGGAGGCTGAGGCAAGACAATTGCTTGAACCTAGGAGGTGGAAGGTGTAGTGAGCCAGGATCATACCCCACATGCCAGCCTGGGCAACAGAGTGAGACTCTATCTCAGAAAACAAAACAAAAGCTGGGCGCAGTGGCTCACACCTGTAATCTCAGCACTTTGGGAGGTGGATCATCTGAAGTCAGGAGTTCAAGACCAACCTGTCCAGCATGGTGAAACCCTGGCTCTACTAAAAAAATATAAAAAATTATCCAGGCTTGGTGGTTCACACCTGATGTTTCAGCACATTGAGAGGCTGAGGCAGTAGGATCACGAGGTCAGGAGTTCGAGACAAGTCTGACCAACCTGGTGAAACCCTGTCTCTACAAAGAGTACAAAAATTATCCGGGTGTGGTGGTGTGTACCTGTAATCCCAGCTACTCAGGAGGCTGAAGCAGGAGAGTTGCTTGAATGCTTGAACCTAGAAGGCAGAGGTTGCAATGAGCCGAGATTTTGCCTCCAAACTCCAGCCTGGTCAACAAGAGTGAAACTCTGTCTCAAAAAAAGGCAAGTGCCAGCATGTACTCGGGGATCCCATACCGCCATGAGCCCCTGACTGCAGGGCAGGGAGGAAGGAGGGGAGGAGGGAGTGACTCTGGGCAGTTGGGCCAGGCTTGTAGTGAGGGTCTCAGTCTGCTAAGGGGGCTGGGTATGAGGAGCTGTGGTGAGGAGAGAGTCATGAACTCCCCCAGTCATGGAATGTCCCAGAACAGCTGTGCAGAAAGTATGAGAGACCAGAGGCAGAGAGCAGCTGCTCTCTGGGCCTTGGGCCCCTCTCTCTGGGCTCCCCCACCCCACCAGCGACTCTTCCCACCACCAGTCTTGTCAACCCCTTTCTCCTCAGTACTAGAGGGTGGCCACACAGTCACCCTCTACTAACTTGCAGCCACACCCTGGCTCCTCAGAGCAGCACCAACATGGGGGCTCCACATGGCATCACCTGTCTCCCAGCTCAGACCCTGGCACGTTCCTGCTGCTCGATCCTCCTCTTGCCTTTCCTCAAGTGTCTCCCTGCTTCCATTCCTCTCTTTCCTTGCTTACTTCCACCTCCTGCCTCCCAGCCCAGACCCAACCTTTTCCACCTGACCTTGGTGACACACCCCTCCCTCCCCTCCCTCCCTCCCTTCCTTTTTTCCTTTCTTCCCTCCCTCCCTTCCCCTAATTCTCTCCTCTTTCTTTCTTTTCTTATTTTCTTTATCCTTCCTTCCTTCCTTTCTTTCTCTTTCTTTCTTTCTCCCTTCCCTTCCCCTTCCACTTCCCCTTCTCCTTCCTTCCTTCTTTCCTTCCCTCCTTCCTTTTTCCCTTCCTCCCTCCCTTTCTTTCCCCACTTTTCTCCTTTCTTTTTCTTTTCTTCCTTTCTTCCTTTTTTTCTTTTTTCCTTCTTTCTTTCACTTTCTTCCTTTCTTTCTTCCTCCCTTCCCTTTGCACTTACACTTCCCTTTCTCCTTCCTGCCCTCCTCCTTCCTTTCCTCCCTTCCTTCATTCCCCAACTTTCTTCCTCTTCCTTCCTTCTTTCCTCTTTCTTTCTCTTCTTCCTTTCTTTCTTTGTCTTTTTGTCTATCCTTCCTTCCTTCCTTTCTCTTTCATTCTTTCCTTTCTGTCTCTTTCTTTTCTTCCATTCTCTTTCCATCTTTCTATCTCTCTCGTTCTTTCTTCCTCTCTTCCCTTCCCCTTACACTTCCACTTCCCTTTCTTCTTTCCTTCTTTTCCTTCTTCCTTTCCTTCCCCCACTTCTTTCCCTTTCCTTCCTTCCTTGCTTTCCCCTCTTTCTTTCTCTTCTTTTCTTTCTGTCTCTTTCTTTCCTTTTTTCTTCCTTTCTCTGTTTCTTTCTTTCATTCTTTCCTCTCTTTTTTTCTCTTTTTTTCTTTCTTTCGTGGGAGGTCAAGGTGGATGGCTCACCTGAAGTAATAAGTTTGAGCCCAGCTTGGCCAACATGGTTAAACCCCATCTCTAAAAATACAAAAAAATTAGCTGGGCATGGTGGCAGATGCCTGTAATTCCAGCTACATGGGAGGCTGAAGCAGGATAATTACTTTCATCTAAGAGGCAGAGGTTGCAGTGAGCCAGAATTACACCATTGCACTCCAGCCTGGGTGACAAGAGCAAGACACTGAATTAAAAAATAAAATGAATAAGGAGGAGGAGGAAAGGGGTGGAAGAGGAGGAGGAGGAGGAGAAAAAACAGCCAGAAGAGGGGGAGGAGGAACAGCCAGGCATGGTGGCTCACACCTGTAATTTGAGGAGGAGAAACAGCCAGGTGGGGTGGCTCATGCCTGTAATAGGAGGGGGAGGAACATCCAGGTGGGGTGGCTGATGCCTATAATCTGAGGAGAAGGAGGAAGAGAAGGAAAAGGGGAGGAGAAAAAAGATCAGGAAGAGGAAGAACAGCCAGGGGAGGTGGCTCATACCTGTCATCTGAGGAGAAGGAAAATTGGAGGAGGAGGAAGAACAGCAAGGCGCAGTGGCTCATGCCTGTAATCCTGGCTTTTAGGGAGGCTGAGGCAGGCAGATTACAAGGTCAGGAGTTTGAGAGCAGCCTGACCGACATGGTGACACCCTGTCTTTGCTAACAATACAAAAATTAACCGGGCATGGTGGTCCTGCTTTTAATCCCAGCTATTTGGGAGGCTGAAGCAGGAGAATTGCTTGAACGCAGCAAATGGAAGTTGCAATGAGCCATGATTGTGCCACTGCACTCCAGCCTGACTACAGAGCTAGACTCCATTATAAAATACAAAATAAAATAATAAAGTACTGGACAACATGGCTTCAATCTGGTAAAAAAAAAAACCCATCTGCATAATAAAAGATTAGGGTGGAGTGGCCAGCTTCTTTCACAGGCTTTACAAATAGCATCCCTGGTCCAACCAGTCTTTTGCACCCTATGTAAATCAGATACCACCTCCTCAAGCTCCTCTGTAAAACCTGTAAATCCAGCACTTTGAAAGGCTGAGGCCACTTGCGGTCAGAAGTTCAAGACCAGCCTGGCCATTATGGTGAAACCCATCTCTACTAAAAATACAAAAATAAGCTGAGGATATGGCAGGTGCCTGTAATCCCAGCTACTCGAGAGGCTGAGACAGGAGAATTGTTTGAACCAGGGAGGCAGAGGTTGCAGTGAGCCGAGATAGCACCACTGCACTTCATCCTGGGAGACAGAGTGAGACTCTACCTAAAATTAAAATAACAAACCTCCTTCATTCACCGTGGAAGTCGCAACCCATTTTCTCTGGGACTCCTCTCTGCACAGAGAGCTCTTCTCTTTCTTTTGTCTGTCACACATCCACTCTTAATTTCACTCTGGAGTGTCTGCATTCAGTTTTCCGTGGTCTTGGGACAATGAACCTGAGATTTTACCCCATACAAAAACACGGCTTCACAAATACAACTTCAAAACCCGTTTTTGGCCAGACACGGTGGCTCATGCTTGTAATCTCAGCACTCTGGGAGGCCAAGGGGGGGCATATCACCTGAGTTGGCAGTTCGACACCAGCCTGAGCAACATGGAGAAACCCCACCCCTACTGAAAATACAGGATTAGCAGGGCATTGGCAGGTGCAGGTTTCCAAAGGCAGAGATAAATTCGGGAAAGCAGAAGCTACAGGTAAAATCGTGAAGCTGGCCAGGCATGGTGGGCCATGCCTGTAATCCCAGCACTTTGGGAGGCTGAGGTGGGAGGATCCCTTGGGGCTAGGAGTTCCAGACCAGCCTGGCAACAAAGCAAGACCCCCATCTCTACAAAAAAACTACAAAAATTGGCTGGGCATGGTGGTGCTCACCTGTTGTCCCAGTTACTCGGGAGGCTGAGGTGGGAGGATTGCTTCAGCCCAGGAATTGGAGGCTGCAGTGAGCTATGATCATGCTAAAAACAAGGGTATCAGAAAAATATTGGATGGCTGGTTCGATGCAATGGCTCTCTCCTGTAATCCCAGCACTTTAAGAGGCTGAGGTGGAAGGAGCACCTGAGGTCAGGAGTTTAAGACCAGCCTGGCCAGTATGGTCAAACCTCGTCTCTATTAAAATACAAAAATTATCTAAGCATGGTGGTGTGTGCCTATACTCCCCAGCTACTCAGGAGGCTGAGGCAGGAGAATTACCTGAACCTGAGAAATGGACGTAGCAGTGAGCTGAGATGGTATCACTGCTCTCTAGCCTGGGCAATAGAGCGATGCTCCATCTCAAAACAAAAAAAAAAGGAAAGAAAAATGTTGGATAGCATCTACATCTCTGAAAAAGGAACAGATCAGCAGGCTGATGAATAATATCTAAGAGTCTATGAGTAAGACCTACAGAAATAAGAAGATGCCAAATGTTTCCTGAGACCTCTTCATGATATTTTTAAAATGCAGTGAAATACGTCTCTCGTGTTGACCAAAAGGTACAATATTTGAGTTAGATGGGAGGAGTGGGTTTTTGAGATATATTTATTGCCCATCAAGAGTATTATTCATTACGAACTATAGTTACTAATAATGTATATTTCAAAATTACTTAAAAAGTATATTTGGGTTCGGCCCAGTGGCTCATGCCCGTAATCCCAGCTGTTTGAGAGGCTGAAGAGGGCAGATCACTTGAGGCCAGGTGAATCAGTTGAACCTGGGAGGCAGAGGTTGCAGTGAGCTGAGATTGTGCCATTGCACTCCAGCATGGGTGAGAAAGCCACACTCCATCTCAAAAAGAAGGTACATTTTATTTTATTTTATATTTTGGTTTTTTTTTTTCTTTGAGACAGAGTCACTCTCTGTTGCTGAGGTTGCAAGGCAATGGTGCGATGTCGGCTCACTGCAACCTCCGCCTCCATGGTTCAAGTGATTTTCCTGCCTCAGCCTCCTGAGTAGCTAGGATTACAGGTGTGTGCCACCTTGGCCAGCTACTTTTTATATTTTTAGAAGTGGGGTTTCACCATGTTGGCCCAGCTGGTCTTGAACTTGACCTCAGATGATTCGCCTTCACCAGCCTCCCAAACTGTTGGCATTACAGGCGTAAGCCACTGTGACTGGAAAAAATAGACATTAAATGTTCTCACGACAGAGAAATGGTACATGTGTGAGATGGTGGATATGTTAATTACATTCATATAATTATTCCACAACGTATACATAGATCAAAACGTCACACCAAGCCCACAAACATACACAATTACTACATTTATTAAAATAATAAAGCTTATCTCTTCAAAAACATTAATAAGTCCCAGCCAGGCCTGGTTGCCTACACCTGTAATCCCAACACTTTGGGAGACTGAGGTGAGCGGATCACAAGGTCAGGAGTTCAAGACCACGCTGACCAACATGGTGAAACCTTGTCTCTACTAAAAATACGAAAAAAATTAGCCAGGCATGGTTGCATGCACCTGTAATCCCAGCTACACAGGAGGCTGAGGCAGGAGAATTCCCTGAACCCAGGAGGCAGAGGTTGCAGTGAGCCAAGATCATGGCACTGTACTCCAGCTTGGACGTCAGAGCAAACTCCATCTAAAGAAAAATAAAAAAGGTATTTCAAACTTGTAATTTTACCTCTTGGAGCCTCAACTTCTCAAATTTGAGATGAGGTTTCACCATGTGGGTCAGGCCAGTCCTTAAGTCATGACCTCAGGTGATCCCACCCGGCTTCCCAAAATGCTGGGATTTCAGGCCTGAGCCACTGCTGCTGGCTATCCATCACTTATGCCTTTGCCTAGATCAGGGAATCTGCATTTTTCCAGCAGAGGAAGCAATCAGATAGGCACTTGTCTCAGGTGAGCAGAAGGATGACTTACAGTTCAGTAAAGTTCTTGGTGGCCACAAGGAATTTCCTAGTAGGCAAATTGGGTGAGAGATACATAGCTCTTTCTTTTTTTTTTTTTTTTTTGAGTTGGAGTCCCACTCTGTTGCTTAGGCTGGAGTGCAGTGGCACTATCTTGGCTCACTGCAATCTCCACCTCCTGGGTTGAAGCGATTCTCCTGTCTCAGCCTCCCAAGTAGCTGGCATTACAGGAAGCTGCCACCATGCCCAGCTAATTTTTTGTACTTTTAGCAGAGATGGGGTTTCACCATGTGGACAAGGCTGGTCTTGAACTCCTGCCCTCAGGTGATCCACCTTCTTTGGCCTCCCAAAGTGATGGGATTACAGGCATGAGCCACTACAGCCAGAACTCAGTTTCCCAGGATGGTCTCTGAATGCCATGAAACTCTTTTATTTTTTGTTAAAAAAATTTTTTTTGACACAGGGTCTCACTCTGTTGCTCAGGCTAAAGTGCTTGTGGCACAATCATAGCTCACCTTAGCCTCTAACTCCTGGGCTCAAGCAGTCCTACTGCCTCAGTCTCCCAAGTAGTTGGAACACAGGTGCCAGCCACCACACCTGGCTAATTTGTTTATTTTTTATTTTTTTCAATAGAGATGGGGTCTTGCTCTGTTGCCCACACTGGTCTTGAACTCCTGGGCTCAAGCAGTCTTCCTCCCTTGGCCAACCAAAGTGCTTGGATTACAAGCACAAACCACTGTGCATAGCCGAGATTTTTTTGACTTAGTCTTTTTGTACATGTAATATTTTATTCATAGAATCCATAAATGGTAGGGAAATTTCTGAGTTGAGGGAAATATATATGATACAAAACTTGATATGTAGACTAGAGTTTCTTAGTTCAACTGGAGGGGCTAGTATTAGGTAATCCATGGACTTCCTGAAATTGGGGACACCACTGGAAATAGGTGTGAGCTCATGGACAGTTTCCTATGATTTTCAGTTCTCAGAATAACTCTTGGACTCGAAGATGCCTTAGGGCAGAGGATGCATGTACCCCTAATACAGAATCTCGGACAGTGAATGTCAGGAAACATTCAGCAGAAAAGCTTTTCCAAATTGAGTGCTTTGATGTAACCTTTTCATCAAGTGAGTGTACCTGGGATCTCTTATACATATTAGTCTCACTCTTGTAAGGTTTCATCATTTCTACTTTCCCTACTTTTCCTTGCCACCCTGCTCCCTCTCCTACCAGACGGGACTCTGAAATGTGCATGTCCAGATGAGACCCCAGCATGCTTTAGCCTTTGAGTAGAGAGGACACAGCCTCTGCTGCGACAGGAAGCGAGGGATGTGGAGACCCTGAAGATGCTTTAGGACAATGGTCTGAGGTTGGGACGGTGGCAAAAGATGCCATTCACTTCGAATCTCCAGGACAGGAGCTCAGGCTGGCAGTCACATGTGTTTTTCTTCAAACTGGTTGCCAGGTTGGAATGACCGATGACATCAGAGATTCCACCCTTCCTGATTGGAGGGATTGAACTCCGTGGGGACTTTGAAACTCAGGTGGACAACAGTATATTCTCAGAGATATTCTCCAATCCTGACTTCTTCCCAGCCTTCTGAATAGATAGCACATTCTTCTGGTTCCTAATAGAGTGTGGAGGAAGGCTTTGGCTGCAAGAGGAACTAGGTTCCCTGGGAGGGAACAGAGTTTGGGGGAGATCATGGCCAGCCATCAATGGCAACCCCAGGTTGAGGAGCAGAGCCCCCAGCCTAGCACCTCAGAGTACTCCCTCCCAGAGGTGGTGAACTATGAAATGCCAGGACCACCAGGTGAAGGGGCTAGAGGAAGAAGAGATGAGAGAAGATTGACTGAGAACCAGGAGGGAATGAGGGTAGGGGTTGGGGGTTGGCTCACACCTGTAATTTCAGCACTTTGGAAGGCTGAGGTGGGCAGCTCACCTGAGGTCAGCAGTTTGATAGCCTGCCCAACATGGTGAAACCCCATTTCTACTAAGAATACAATATTAGCTGGGTGGTAGTGGTACGTGCCTGTAACCCCAGCTACTCGGGATACTGAGGCAGGAAAATTGCTTAAGCCTGGGAGGCCAAGTTTGCAGTGAGCCAAGATCCTGCCACTGCACTCCAGCCTGGGTGACAGCAAAACCCCATCTCAGAAGAAAAACCAAAGCCGGATGTGGTAGCTCATACCTGTAATCCCAGCACTTTGGGAGGTTGAGGTGGGTGGATCAACTTAGGTCAGGAGTTTGAGACCAGCGTGACCAACATGGTGAAAACCCATTTCTGCCAAAAATACAAAAATTAGCTGGGTTGTATGCCTGTAATCCCAGCTTCCAGGGAGGCTGAGGTAGGGGAATCTCTTGAACCTGGGAGGCAAAGGTTGCAGTGAGCTGAGATGGAGTCACTGCACTCTAGGAGAGAGAATGAGACCCTATCTCAAAAGAGAGAGAGAGAGAGAGAGAGAGAGAAGGAGGGAAGGAGAGGGGAAGGGTCTGCGGGAAGGGAGGGGAGACCAACCCAGTAATCAGGAAGGAGCACTGAGGGAGTATGTGGGGGAAGCAAGCAGGGACTCAGGCCAGGTGCAGTGGCTCACACCTGTAACCCCAGGTCTTTGGGAGGCCAAGGCAGGAGGGGCGCTTGAGGCCAGAAGTATGAGACCAGCCTGGCCAACATGGTGAAACATTGTCTCTAAAGTACAACAAAAAAATGTGACTCAGCGAGCCGGGACCAGAAAAGGAAATGATGCATTCTGTGGACAGAGAGATGGAAGAATGGGGAAGAGAAGGAGAGGCACATGGGGTTTACAAAGGAGAAAGAAAAATGGCTTGCAGAAGCCAACAGTCTGCAGGGCTGGGGAGTATGGAGAGTGTTTTGTGGTTTGGGATCGGGGTTTAAGGTGATCAGTTGCTGAAGCATTCGATGGTGGCCTGTGTTTTTACTCAACCCCTTGGGTAGATTGCAACCCCTCCGCTTAGGTTTCTGTGCTGGAAATGGAAGAGGGAGTGGTCATACGAATCAGAGGAGGAGGCAGAGAATGTGCTCGCCCCTGAGCCTGAGGCGACCTGGGTGATGGAGACCTTGTGTGGTCTGAAGGTGAAGCTGAAGCTACGGCGAGTGTTGCCCATGCTCCCTCAGCACCATGAGGTCTTCAACAGGCTGCTTGGTAGGAGGACACCCCAGAGAGCACCTCCAATCCTTTTCTTTACAAAAGGGAAACTTCCCATTACCATACTTTTCCCATGGGAAAAATATGCCCCCCTTGGTTGAGCTCTATACAGGAGGACTCAGAAGTGATCACTCATGAGGGATGCTTAAGAGGCCATAGATGACTCAGCTAGACTTGATGAAGGTCTGTGATTGGGATAAGAAAGCTTGCTTGGTTTCAGGCCAGGCGCCATGGCTCATGCCTGAGATCCCAGCACTTTTGCAGGCTGAGGCAAGAGGATTGCTTGAACTCGGGACTTTGAGACTGCAGTAAGCTGTGATTGTTCCACTGCACTCCAGCCTGGGTGACAGAAGGAAACCCTGTCTCAGAAGAAAAACCAGGACCAGGCGTGGTAGATCATGCCTATAATCTGAGCACTTTGGAAGGCTGAGGTGGATGGGTGAATCGCTTGAGGTCAGGAGTTTGAGACCACCTGACCAAAATGGTGAAACCCCCTCTCTACTAAAAATACAAAAAAATAGCTGGGAGTGGCTGTGCATACCTGTAATCCCTGCTACTCAGGAAGATGAGACAGGAGAATTGCTTGCTTGGGAGGTGGAGTTTGCAAGTGAGCTGAGATCATGCCATTGCATTCCAGCCTGGGCAACAGAGTGAAACTCCATCTCCAATCAATCAATCAATTGAAATAAAAACAAAATCAAAGAAAGAGGTTTCAGCTGTGCCCCCTGAAACTTAATGTTTCTTGCTGACTTTGTTTTTTTGAGACAAAGTTTCACCCTGTTGTCCAGGCTGGAGTGCAGTGGCATGATCTCAGCTCACTACAGCCTCCTCCACCTCCCTAGTTCAAGCAATTCTCCTGCCCCAGCCTCCCGAATAGCTGGGATTACAGCCGCACACCATCACACCCAGCTAATTTTTTGTATCTTCAGTAGAGATGGGGTTTCACCATGTTGGCCAGGCTGGTCTGAAGGTTGTGACCTTAGGTGATCCACCCGTCTCGGCCTCCCAATGTGCTAGGATTACAGGCATGAGCCAGGCAGTTTCCCAAGTTGTAAAGTTATACTATTTACCCCTAGCACCAAGATTGTAGTCTCAATATAGTCTCAAAATACCATTGCCCAGTGAAAGAAAAGAAGCCTTCTTGGAGAAAGTGCTGATTCCAGGTCTAGGCCTGAAACGTGTAAGGAGCCTGGAACATATTGTCACTCTGGATAGCAAAGAATCCATCAAAGATTATTAGGATGATTTCAACATGTCTGAAGGGCCAATCTGAAGGGACTCCTAACCAAAGATAGGACATTTTGTATATTAATAAGGATAATAGTTGCAGTGAATTGAGATATATCAGATATGTTTGAATATCTGCATTCATAATGATCCTTTTGAAAAAATAAATGTGGGCTGGCGCAGTTCCTCATACCTGTAATTTCACCACTGGGAGGCTGAGTTAGGAGGATCACTTCATCCAGCAGTTCAAGACCAGCCCGTGCAACATGGGACTCTGTCTCTACAAAATATTTTTTAAATTACTCAGGCATGAGGGCATGTGTCTTTGGTCCCAGCTACTCAGGAAGCTGAGATGGGAGGGTCACCTGAGCCTAGAAGTTTGAGGCTATAGTGACATGACTGCTTCTCTGCATGCCAGCCTGGGCAACAGAACTAGACCCTCCCTGTCTAAACTAATTAATTAATAGAAGTGGCCACCATTGAAGAATATAAATGAAAGCCCATCATTTTGAAAAATGGTAAACAGAAGAAATCAAGCCATGATCTGGTGTTTTCTATATAAGTTGTAAAAGTGAGTAACACAGTTTATAAGAAGCAGCATCTCTTTTTGATATTTGCTTCATTTTTTTCTTCATGCAAGGCCCTTCTTCAGGTAGCAGTATCTCTTTCTGGAAGTATGGCAGCTCATAAATGAAGAAGGAATGATACAACAATACCTTCATTGTTAAATCCACAATTGATCAATGGCCGTTAACATCACCAATTAAAAAAAAAAAAGATGTCCAGAAACTACACACCTCCTCCCAGAAGAAACTAGCACAGTCTTTGCCCTGACACTCAAGTCCAACCTGAATCTCACCACGTCTTTAGATCAAACTACTAATTTATCAAAGCTAGAACAAAGTGAAGAGCAAGTTAACCAACATCACAAGATACAATTAGCAAAATTCACAGTATGAGAAACAGCATAATACGAACACACTTAGCGTAATCCAAACTATGGGGAAATGGCCTGATTTATTCAATAAATAAACTTCAAGGGACAGCACAGAGATCAAAGTGGGAAGCTGTCAGGATCAAGAAAACCCTAAGAGGTGAATCAAACAATCCCAAGGAGAGATTTTTTTGGATCCTGATTCACACAATAAATACATGAAATGACTGGAAATTTGGAGCTAGAAGGAGAGTTGACAGTGATAAAGAGCAATGGTGTGAGATGGTTGGTTGATGATGGTATTGGGATTATTATATTTTTTAGAGTTCTTGTCTCCGGGCACGGCGCTTCACACCTATAATCTCAGTAGTGTCAGAGGTCAAGATGGGAAGATCCTTTGAATCCAGGAATTCTAGGCCAGCCTGGGCAACATAGCAAGACCCTGTGTCTACTAAAATACAAATTAAAAAATTAGCTTGGCATGGTGGTGTGAGTCTGTAGTTGCAGCTACTCAGGAAGCTGAGGCAGGAGAGGCCACAGTGAACCAAGATCATGCCACTGAACTCCAGCCTGGTTGACAGAGACCTTATCTTGAAAGAACAAACAAGAATCATATCTTTTACAGACATATACCAAGAGAATCAGGGAGGAAATTATATGATGTGTGGGATTTGCTATAAAATCATGAGAGGGAGAGGAGAAGCATGTAGGAGTATACATGTAACGCGATTGGCCATCAGATAACAAGTATCTGAATCTGCTGCCGAGTAGGGGAAAGTCACTACACTAGCCTCTTGTTCCAAAAAGCTCGAATAGAAAGTTTGTGTAAAAATCCACTTCATGGATTTGTAACAAGCATTGAATAAGATCCTGTTTACAGAGTGTCTTATCACCATGGTTTGCGGGTACTCACCACACAAACATTGTTTTTAGTTTTGTATAGTCCCTGTCCATTAATCACACCCACAAAAGGTATGTCATTCACACCAAGAGCTCTGTCCCATGGACCTTTGTCCACTTGGTGGTAATTTATTGGAATTTGAGGTTTAGAATGAGGAAATACCAGCCTTCAAAGCCCCAGACCTACTATGAAATAGCAAAGCCAATGGTCCCAGATGCCTTCGTAGCACACCTAGTAAGTAGGACCATTTTTCTCTCACCTTGTAGGCACACTTGGGTTCATTCACTCATTTTTCATTCATTTCTCATATGCCATGTATTGGGTGCTAGGGATCCGTAATACAGTTGGCCCCTAATTGAATGGAAGCATCATTTTCAAGGCATCACTGCAGGATGAGCATTTTGTGTCAAGTGGATTCAAGGGACAGTGCGAAGGATCCATGGCCTCAGTCGTGAAGACCCTCCCAAGAGCCAACCGTCCTGGACACATATAAATGAGTGGAGACATGGAACTCACCCTTACAAGGCCTAGAACCTGACAGAGCATACAAGACTGAAGCCCAAATAACCAAGAACAGGAAGCTGAAGGTGAGAGGTAGGCCCCAAAGGATTCTGTAAAAATGCTTTGTTTGTGGATTTATCATGCAGAAGAAAACCTTTGTTTTTATTCACAGGTTAGATACACTCTCTATATAGAATCTATGAAGGAACATTTCTGGGTTTTTTGAGGCCTATGGTGAAAACTGGAGTATCTCAGGCCACTCAGGATGAATAATGCAGTCACCAAGAAGGGCAGGGTGTCCACAGGTGGCCAGCAGCAGGGATGGGCATTGTGAGCCTTTGGGTGGGGTTGTGGGAAATGGCATTGTGAGCCACTGGCCTGACTTTGTTGTTTCCTGGTAACCAGGTGACATAGGAGGCTTTGTGGGTAACAGGCATCATCCAGGGCCAGCAGCCTTCAGTCGGAAGCTGGTAGTGGGAGGAGGAGGAGCTCCGACTACTCTAACGGAAGTGTTTGTGCCCCTGTGGCTTGCTCTGTTGCTTTGCTTTTTCTTTCTTTGACTTATATTATTTTATTTTTATTTTGTATGTTGCTTTGTTTTTTTTTGTTGTTGTTGTTTTTTATTTTGTTTGTTGTTTGTTTTTTTTCTTTTTCTTTTATTTCATTTTTGGATTGTGGTTACATGTGAAGAACATGCAAGATTATTGCATAGGTACACACATGGCAGTGTGATGTGCTGTCTTCCTCCCCATCACCTATATCTGGCATTTCTCCCCATGCTATCTTTCCCCAACTCCCCACCCACTGCTGTCCCTCCCCTATTTCCCCACAACAGACCCCAGTGTGTAGTGCTCCCCTCCCTGTGTCCACGTGTTCTCATTGTTCTTTTTTGTTGTTTTTTCTGATTTTGTGCATTGCTTTGTTTTGAAAGTTCCCTCATAGGTCACCTATGTGGGATTGCCTAGGCTCCAGGGCTGGCCTCAGTTGTGCCTGGTGCCAGGAGGCAGTGGTGTCATGTTGTGGGACTCAGTCTCTGGCAGCTACACCACCAGCATCCACAACTGCAGAGCCTGCCATTTTACATCCCAGAGTTGTGGAGGTCCAGCACGTGCAGCCCAAGTCAAAGCGGCGCAAAGGTAAAGAAGCCACGGGTGCCATTTTATTTCTGGCTGCCACCTCCCCCACCTCCTTCCCATCCCCTCACCCCAGAGACATCCTCAGCTTTCAGCTCCCTCCTGCCTATAGCCAGCTTTCCCAGGGCTGAACATGGGGGACAAAGGCTAATCCTGCCTCTTGTCTTTGTTGTTGAGCCTTCTTGCTTGAGGCATTTTGGGTCTATTCTTTCCCTTTCCCCAGTGAAAATTTAGATACTCCAGTTTTGGAGTCTCCATTCCATTCTTTAACCTTACCTATCCAGCTACTATGGTACCTCAGTGAAGGAGCCGGTTAAAGGCCTAATCATTTCTTTTCTCCTATTCAATAAGGAAGCTAATAATTGGGAAAATTCAGACTCAAATATTTGGAAAGTTCTTAAATTTAAAATAGAGCTATGGAAGAGATTATATGGTGTTCTTAAGAGATGGTTTGAAGTCACCTTGACAGAAGCAGCTTTATTTCTTCCAACTGTAATTTGAAAACCAAAGGAAAAATTGAGGGACATGCTTAAAATGACTGCAAAAGGTATGAAATGTTACTGCCAGAGCTGTAGAAAAGTTGTTTTTTTTTTTTTGTGGTTTTACCCAAAAGTTTAGCCCTGGAGCTCTGATTACTTAAAAATTCCCACTTTGACGTGAATGTCTCTTCGGCACTACTCCAGTAACTTCATGGGCTTTACCTCCTTACCTTCTGAAAGACAGGTAGAGCTAGCTCATGGTTACAGGTTCCAAAAGAGAGGAAATGACTTTAGACTTGAATTTATAAGGTAAAGACTTGAGAGTTAGAAGGCCAGCCCCTGCCTGTGGAAAAGAGTTTGTTTTCATGGCTCCCCTTCCTACAGGATGGGAAAGGGGAGGAGAGAGGAAGCATTTCATTTTTTTGCTATGGTCAAATTGAAGACAAAAACTAACACTTATAAGACAGGAGAGGAGCATTTAGTTACAAAATCAGTCAAACATTTGTGTATCACTACATTTGTTGAGCAAACAAAAGCTACCAGACTCAGAAAACCAGAGATGCTAATGGAACTGACATTAGTAACCAGGGTTTTCTACAGAGTTCAGCGCCCAGGGTGACTTCCAGTAGCAACCACCCTTCCCTCCACACACTTTTCTCATGATTGGAAAGCTCAGGCAGCCCAGGATGAATAATGCAGTCACATGGGGGGGAATGGTGACCATAGGTGGGCAGCAGCAGGGATGGGCATTGTGAGCCATTGGTTGGGGCTGTGGGGCAGGGCATTGTGAGCCAGTAGCCTGACTTGGTTGTTTCCTGGTGACTGGGTGACATAGGCTTTTAGGGTGACAGGCATCAGCCAGGGCCAGCAGCCTTCAGTCTAAAATCCTTTAGAATTTTAGAAATAGATGAATCTAGCAACAGATAATTCTGGGTAACCAGTTCCTTGAACAAAGACTAAGTCCACTGAAATAGGAAACATTATATCATAAAGACATAGAAATATGATCAGCTCATTTCTTTCTTTTAATGGCAGAGATTTTATTAGTATGGAGAAAATGTCTTACAGGTCTTGTGTTTAAACTTCAGTTTGGCTCTTACCTTCTTTCACAGAATAATTAAGCCTCATGATGGGTGTGCCTTTGTAACAAGGAAGTGCTGTACTCCCTTTTCAGAATATTGAAAAATTGTGAAAGAATAAATAATTATGAGACTTAACAGATTGTACCTTATACACAAAGCATGCAAGTACCTGTGGAAACTCCTTGCTTGGTGATGTATGGCAAGCCTCTGTGTGATATTCTGTCTGATTTGGTAGATGAGGTAGTGAGAGAACAAAGTGAGCCTTTTCCTTATTCTTTAGGATGTAAAACATGTTTTCATGTACATCTTACTGGAAGCTTCCAAATACAAATAAGGCCTGTGTATATTCTAGCTATGTTGCTGATGCAGAAGGGAAGGCTTAGAGATCTGAAGGGACTCTGTGAGACAGCTGCTGAACAGGACTGAGGTTCTAAGTCATCAAAGTACACATTGGAGGTCATAGTGATGCCAAACTCAGTTCTTAAAGAACTTGACAGACTCCAGAATGTCTTACATTTTAAGGTCTACCCATAACATAGACCTCTCTTAGAACTTACTTTTATCTTGATTAGTTCCTTTTGCATTTTATTTTACACATTTACCTCTCCGTTTTTCCTCCTAAAGAGATGGGTCCTCACTGTGGGCACAGAGCCCAGGCTTCTGACCCTGGCCTGGGCTCAAGCACTCCTGCTGCCTCAGCCTGTAGGAAAGCTGACAATACAGGCATGTGCCATCTCTCCTGGCTCTACCTTCTGTCCATACATTTATTGAAATAGATAAGGATAAAAGTAGGGGTAACAAAATGGCCTACATTTACCAGTCAAATCAACAGTTTAATAAATGTGGAAGAGTTTCATCTGCTAACTGATTTGAAGCTGAGAATGCCCTGGTCAGGAGAAAGGAGAAGCTGGCAGGAGAGCAGGCAAGGCCCAAGTAAGAAGTGTTGTCAGAACAGTTGAAGAAAAAATAGTTTGTGAGCACAGAATTTACCATTTTATGTGTATGTGCATGACAGTAAGTTTCTATATGTCTCTTCAAACGTGTTTTTGTTGTATTCAGTAAAGGGATAACAGAAACCTCAATTTCAGTGTTCATTCTTTGGCCAGGCATGGTGGCTCATGCCTGTAATCCCAGCATTTTGGGAGGCCGAGGTGGGCAGATTACCTGAGGTCAGGAGTTTGGGAGCAGCCTGGCCAACATGATGAAACCCCTTCTCTACTACGTATACAAAAACTTAGCCAGGCATGGTGGCACATACCTGTAATCCCAGCTACCTGGGAGGCTGAGGCAGAAGAATCACTTGAATCCGGGAGTTGCAGATTGCAGTGAGCCGAGATCCTGCCAGTACACTCCAGCCTGGCTGGGCAAATAAAATGAAAGAAACATGTTCAGAACACTCAATATAAAGTATAGACACATTCAAAGTTTGTTAATATCTTCATTTCAGAAAATTGTGTATCACTTTTTTTGGAAAATAATAAATTCCTACTTAGATGTGAAACATTTTAGCCTTTCTATAATGATGAATTGAATACTTTTGGTAACTTAGACAAATATCACAGCAACCAGTGCTCAAACCATTCTGTGGCACACTAAGCAGTCATTTAAAGGCATCAGGCAGAGCAGGGTGCACTGCTGTAGAAAGACATCCTGGAGTGCTCTCTAGGTGGCAAGTCCTGTTTCAGGAACTTATGCCATAAATAATGCTCTGCTTCATTGTTCTCTTCTGAAATACTTCAAAAGAACATTGTGTCTTGAAGCCATTTCAAAGAGAAGCTCTAAGAACCCAGTTTAGATCTCAGACTCAAACATGTTTTGTCCTATCATGCCTTTATTTAGCAGTATATCTAATAAGACTAGGGGTAATATAAGTAACAGATTAAGATAGTAGGAGCTCATTATTCAGTTTTATCACTACCCATCGACTTTTCATGCAGCCTTTTGTGTTCTTACCATAGGAATGCTGCTAGTTTGTTGGCTCTCTCAAGTGAGGGGTCAGGGAAGGGAAAGCATGGGCATATGATGTAGAGACCTCTGAGCAGCAGGTCTTTCAGCTTTCTAGTACCTATTTTGAACCCTCCTTTTAAAAATAACTATCAGTATGTTTTATGTAAAAGATGTAGAAAATAAAGAAAAGTTATTTATTACACTCAGAATACCCATAGATCACTTGTGTTACAGTTTGAGCACTGTTTTTCTGGAAATTATTGCTATGCATTTGAATATAATATTTTATTTCACAAACTTTTTTGTAAAATAAAACTTTCTGATTATTTTATATGTGCTGGCTTGTGACTTTTACTTAAAGCAGTGAGATAATGGCGTAAGTTTCTCAAACAGTACTTGACACCCAGAGAGCACTCCAGGATGTCTTTGCCTGCCAGGGCACCCTGCTCTACCTGATGACTTTGAATAACTTCTTAGTGTACTACGGACCGCTTAAAGCACTATTTATTTACCTACCCTTTGCGATTGGCCGTCTTTTTTCGTAAAGTCAGAAACAATCCTGTCATGTTTGATTCAGAACACACATAAAGCACATTTTGATGACAGGTGTGATATCTCGTTACAAAATTCAGATAATATATTTTTTCTAGTGACATAATTAAATGGATGAAATGAGTCACTTTGTATTTAAGGTATTTTATTATTAAATATACTTGTGTCAAACTGCAGTTACCATTGACTTTTAGACATTAACATTCTTCATTTATATTTTTGTGGATCTTGATAGCTTGTGTCTTTAATGCTAAATAACTACCAGTTTTAAAAATCTGATGCTGTCTTAGATGATAAAACAAAAGGCAACTTTAGCAGATCTGGGAGAATTGGGAGAAACTTAACTAGTTTGGGGTAAAATGAAATATATATATCGAGCAGTTTCAAATGGCCTGGCAGTGTTGCAGGTGCAGGGCCAACAGTGGAACACAACAGAGAGCCCCATTCTAAGTCTGACCCTTACATTCGATAGGGAAGTAAGGGCAGCCAGCACATGAATAGTCAAGAATGGCAGGTGGTGACGTGCTGGGAAGAAAGTAAAGCAGGGAGATGGATTAAAGAGGAGGGCAGTTTGATGGAGGGTTGGTGCTAAGAGCCGAATGTTCTCTTTAAGTGACATGTGAACAGTCTTAAAAGTGAAATGAGCTGGGTATAG
Source organism: Callithrix jacchus (assembly GCF_049354715.1). NCBI lineage: Eukaryota > Metazoa > Chordata > Mammalia > Primates > Cebidae > Callithrix > Callithrix jacchus. The sequence goes on from NC_133518.1 coordinate 5,169,417, forward strand.
TGGCTCCCACTTTTAATCCCAGTACTTTGGAAAGCCAGGATTAGGGGATTCCTTGAGGCTGGAAGTTTAAGACCAGCCTGGCCAACACAGAGACACCCCATCTTATTTAGTTTTAAAAATAAAAAAGTGAGGGGAACCCTGCGAGGATGATGGGAGAGGGCTTCCAGAGAGGGATATCCGCTTTGGAATTCCTGAAATTGAAACAAAGTTTTGATTTGAAACTTTTGAAACAAAGTTTTAGGCAAAGGAGGGAAAGCCACAAGGGCAGCCGCAGCAGAGTAAAAGGATGCTGGGATGAATAAGGTGGGTGAAGGCCTTGTACATGTAGTGAACACTCACAGAAAAGATGGACTTCAGTTGAGATGGAAAACCACTGGAGGATTATAGCCCAGGATTACTGTTAATTCTCTAAGAAAAAGACTGAGCAGAAGCTCTGTGAATATGCTGTAATACAGGCAAGGTTGGAAGCAGGAAGAGCAGCTAGGAGACTGGTGGAGTAGTTCAGGTGAGAACCGACAGTGAAGAGAAAAACAACAATGACCTGAAAGAGGTGGACTTGAGAAAAATCAAGTGAAACTAAAAGTGGATAATAAAGTGGTACATAGACAAGTCACAGAAAAAGAAATGCAGGTGATTTTTAAACACATCTTCACTCATAAAAGAAAGGCAAATGACAGCTCTACTGCAGGGTCTCTACTATTGAGGGAAATCCAAAAACCATGGCAGAACGTTCCTTGGTGTGGCTGTGAGGAAAGTTGCATTCATGTATTGCTGGTAGAAATGCAAAAAGACTCAACTCCATGAAGGGGAATTTGGTACAATCTCACAACCGTGAAAATGCATTTGAACCAGACATCCTACTTTGAGGAATTTTATCCTGAAGTTATGTTCTGTAAATATAAAACAAACTATTTGCAGAGTTCTTGTTGCATTATTTTCAATAGTTAAATATTGGAAATAACTGGCATGCCTAGTAAGGGACTAGTAAAATAAGCTGGTACTTGTACATAAAGGAGAAGTATGGAGCTGTGAAAAAGAGTAAGATGTCTTTTTATTGCTGTGGAGTGATTCCCAAGAATAGGGTATGCAGAAAAGCCAAAAGGAGAACGTGCAGTAATATACATGAATGATAGCAGGAGAAATAATGTGTATTTCATTATTTAAAAATAAAAAACAACGTTGGCGAAGTCTTGATGACCTGTGACAGTTTTCTCCTAATTTCACTGGGTAGCCAAAGTGCATAGTTTCTCAAAACATTATTTTGCTATGGGTTCTGCAAAGGATGTTAAGTGTGCACTTTTCGCCTTTGAGTTAGAGAAAGCTTTGGTTTGTAATCTATTGTGCCTTGTGTAGTATACAGACTGCTCTTTGATTTTATTCTATCCTCTCAATGTTTTGAGTCAGGTGTAATATGGGAATTATACTTGTGTTACATATGAGGAGGCTGGTTCTAAGAAGAAGACAGAGTAGATCAGGAATGTAAATTCTAGATATATGGCATATAAAACTAGAATCTATAAAAAGGCATGCATATGGCCTGCTTTAAATACTACCTTGTCTAAAAAACTTTCTAAAGCTTACTAAAGCAATCAAGCCTCAGGATGAAAACAGCAATATTAGATAATGAGAAACAAAATGGGGATACTTGTAACACAGTAATGCTTTTTATTTTGAAGAGACAGGGTCTTGCTTTGTTACCCCGGCTGGAGTGCAGTGGCGTGATCATAGCTCACTGCAGCCTCAATCTTCTAGGCTCAGATGATCTTCCCACAACAGGCTTCCATGTAGCTAGGGATACAAGGGCTCACCACCACATCCTATGACATTTAGAAGCTTTTTGTAGAATTGAGGTCTCACTGTGTTGCCCAGGTTGGTCTTAAACTTCTGAACTTAAGCTAATCCTCCTGCCTCAGCCTCTAAAAATGTCAGGATTATAGCCGTGGGCCAGCACACCTAGCCCAGAAATGTTCCTAAAAAGTCTGAAAAAAATAAGTTAAATTTTATTAAGAAATATATAAAAAGATAAACATATAGTATGGTATATGAAATGTCACAGTTCAGTCATGGTCACTACAACAGTGATTAAAATATCCAACAGTTGAGGCAAGTCTGAGAACTGAGAGGGACATACAGGATTGGTTTGGAAGCCAGAATTAGGATTGTCAGAGCTGGGAAAGCAGAAGCAAGGCAAGAATGTGCCCAGGAGTGGGGTATGCAGCAGCCCCGTGGTATGCCACATGCACAGGAGCATGGCATGCAGCAGCTCCATAGTATGCCATGTTCACAGGAGCGGGGCACGCAGCAGCTCCATGGTATGCCATGTGTTATTTTTTACATCATGCCAGCTCTAGCCCAGCAGATGAGAATCACCTGATGTGTAGAAAGAGTGGGCTTAGGTAAAATCTCTGATCATGCATAACTGAGAGACTTAAAATGTTTGCCTTATGGGTCATAAACTAATAAAAGTGACAACATGGGGATAATAGAGTAGGTCAGTAAATGCGGTAAGCCACCTGCCACCTCTCCAGAGCTTCAACCATCCCACAGAAATGTTTCGGTAGCAGGATTTGACAAAGCCTGTGAGAAGAGCTCTCAGTCCAGGGTTCAGGGCATGATCTAGAGGACTCAGGTGTTCCAGGATCTCTATCCCCGGGGAACCAACTACATTATTACCTCAGATCTATCACTCCTCACTGCGGTGACTCTGGGCAAGTCACTCAAAATGTCTGAGTCTTAATTCACTGAATTGGAAAATATGGGTTGTAGCCCCTTCCCTGCCTGTCCCTTGGGGCTGATGTGGGGATCAGGGAAATCACAGATCTCTGTCATGAGCTGGAAATCATGTGGCCATGGAAACTGTGATGTCACTTTCCATCCTACTTTGCACAGGAGACATGCAGGCTTCCTCTCTGTATTCAACCACTACCAAGTATCTGGATTATCCTTCTCAACATTGAATGATTGAACATTTTAGGGCATTTACAAAAAGAAAAGAGTCTTTTTAAGTCTTTATCTGCATTTCATTCTTTTAGGTGCTATAGACCTTAGTAGGTCTATAGCATAGATCTACTAACATTTTTACATCTCAGAATAGGGAAGAGAGGCACAGATGGGTTCATATCCCTCTCCCAGGTATGTGCAGATTCTAAGTAGGATTTGAACCCAGCCTATTCTTGGTAACTTGGATCTTTTCTATATTGTCTCATCTGAATAAAGGTATCTGCCTGGACAAACAAATCTTCCTAGATCCCAGATCTAATTCAGGTAGCATTGAAAAGCAGTCGGTGAAAACTAGGATCAAAAGTTTAAACTAAGTTTTTACTAATTTCTCTGTGGTCTTCTGCCAGCAAGATGTCAAGAATTGTCTTTATTATAATACATTTCTACCTTGCAGGTTTGGTTGGCCGCATGAGGAGCTGGGTACAAAAGTGGAGGGCTAAAAGAATTCGCCCCACTGCAAATGAAGGTAGGGTGGAAATTATATCATTAAGTTGATTGAAGCAAAGAATTCCAGTTTACTCATCCAGTGTCCCAGAGAGACTCAGTAAATGCTTATGTGATGTTCTTCATTTATTTCATTTGTGCCCATTTAAATGCATTAAATCAATGGGTGATGCAACTACACAAGTAAAGTTTCATTGGCAGCTTAGAGGTTGGTTCTTTTTGTTTCTTTGTTTTTGTGAAAAGGTCTCATCTTGTCACCCAGGAGTGCACTGGTGCAATCACAGCTCATTGCAATCTTGACCTCCCCGTGTTCAGATGATCCTTCTACCTCAGCCTCCCAAGCAGATGGCTATAATGCACATGCTTTATACCAAGCTCTTTTTTTAAATTTTTTTTTTTTTTTTGTAGAGACGGTGTTTCACAGTGTTGCCCAGGCTTGGTTCGCTTTTGATAGTAAAGGACATCTCAAATGTTTAGACATTTGCTTTCTGTTTGGGCAATTATGAATACAGCAATTACAAACCTTCTTGTGTCTTGTTTGGAAACATAATTTTAAAATATAAGGAAATACTAAAATTATGGTTACTTGCTCATACGGTAAGACCACGTTTCTTTGTAAGAATTTTGGTAGAATTTACCAGTGAAATCATCTGAAGGTAGTGTTTTTGTTCTTTTGAGAAGATACTAATTATTGATTCAATTTCTAATATAAATATAGGCCTATTCAGATGATTCATTGATCATGAGAAGACGTTTAACCTTCTGAAACAGATCCAAAAAGTTAGCTCATTTCATATAATGTTTCCAAGTGTGAGCACAGATGTGTTCACAACATTCCTTTATTATTATTTTTTTATTCAACTCGTCTTGAACTGATATTATTAGTACATCGTGACTTCCTTCTTTTCCTTTTAGGTTAGACAAGGTAGAGGTTTATCAGCGTTATTGATCTTTTCAAAGAACTGTTTTTGTTGTTGTTCATTTTCTCTGATGATTTCCTGTTTTTATTCCATTAATTTCTGCAGTCGTTATTTATTTTTCCTCAATTCGAGATTATACTGCTGTTTTTCTTTCAATGCCCAAGGCGGAAGCTAGATTATGAATTTAGATTTGATTTTTCTCATTTTTGACACAGCATCATGAATGTTACTCACTAAATATAATATCATTGGAATGCACACTTAATAATTAAAATAATAAATATGTAAGCTTTTAAAATTTAAAAAATACAACAGGACAGATGATAAATATAGCAGCAGGATATGTAGATCCACAGAAGTTAAATAATCCTGTAACGTTTCATAAAATGTTGGGATTTGCCTAGACCTTCACGTGGGCAGCAGGTGTGATGAGATGCTCTCACTGAGCCATACAGTGCCATTCTGTATTAACCGGTTCGCAGACTATTTCACACAGATGAGGTTGCCTGAGCTAGAAAGCCAAGGCTCTTTCATTTCTTTCTTGCTCTCTCCTTTGCCTTCCTTCAGCACCAAGGAGAGTGGCCGAGCGGCAGCTCAGTTCATGCTTGTCAACAGCCCCCCTCCATACACTGCAGCTTCTGTCCACATCCCCCAAGACTTCTTGTGGGATTCCTCAGCATCACCAGTGTACTTACTGTCTCTCTGTGTTCTCCTAGCTCCTCTTCAAGACCAGAAGAAAACCTTAAAGAGACGTGAAAACCTTAAAGAGACATCACCTGACATAGTAAGATGCATTTCTTTGTCTTGAAGACAAATGTCTTTTTGGGGGGCTTCTAGAATATCAAGTGAGTATCATTTCTGACTGCCCTTGTGAATCAGGCCTCAGCTGTCATGGACTCTAGCTACCAGTCACTGGAATGTATGACCAACTGAAGCCTGATTGATGATGTCAGTCAGAAGATGACATCACTGAAATACTAGTAGTGAGCGTATTTCTCAGTAGCAACATATTCTTCCTGAAAAATAATTTTGTATTTTTCAGCCAGCATAGATACTTGCTAAGTATTCCAGACCCAGTGCATTTTCTGCAAGCATCCCCTGTTCTCCATTGGAGCCTGTGACTTCATCACTGTTAGACATCTGGTTTTTTGTTTAGTTTTGTTTTGTTTTTGAGACACAGTCTCTCTGCCACCAGGCTACAGTGCAGTGGTGTGATCTCAGATCACTGCAGCGTCCTCCTACTGCATTCAAGCAATTCTCCTGCCTCAGCCTCCCGAGTAGCTGGGACTGAAGGTTCTCACCACCACCATGCCGGGTTTCTTGTTTTTAGTAGAGACGGGGTTTCACCATGTTGGCCAGGATGGTCTCAATCTCTTGCCCTCATGATCTGCCCGCCTCAGCCTCCCAACGTGCTGGGATTACATGTGTGAGCCACCGTGCCCAGTCTGCTGTCTGGTTTCCTAATGTCACAAGTGAATACAAGACCTGTGCCAAAGGGACCCAGCATGATGTAATCCTCATGGTGTTTCTTTTTCTCTTATTGCAGGAGAAGACTGCAGCCCAGTATCGCCACCGTACATATTCTTTTCCTTTTAAACAGTTACCGAGACGTAGTTGACATGCAAACTAACTCACCCATTTAAATTAGGTAATTCAGTGTTTTCACTCTATTTACAGGGTTATGCAACCATTGTTAGAGTCTAATTTTAGAAGCTTTTTTCCCCCCTCAGAAAACCCCCTTAGTAGTGACTCCTCTGCTTTTCCCAACCCCCCACACCGCTGGTTCTAGGCAGCCCTAATCTTCTTCCTGTTTCTGTAGTACACTGCCTTTCTGTATTAATCGGTTCTTCAAATGACGATTTCACATTGATGAGGCTGCCCCAGCTAGGAAGCCAAGGCTCTTTCATTTCTTTCTGCCCCTTTCCTTTTCCTTCCTTCAGCACCAAGGAAAATGGTCCAGCAGCAGCTGGGTCCATGCTTGTCAAACGCCCAGCTCCATGCACTCCACCCCGGTCCACATTTCCCAAAGCTCCTTGTGAGATTCCTCAGCAGCACCAATGCACTGACTGTCACTTCGTGTTCTCTTAGGTGCTGTTCAGGTCCCACAGGACCGCAGCCGGGAACACATCAAGGATGATGAGCTACCCCGTGATGTGGTGAGATGCATTTCTTTGTCTCAAAGAGAAATTTTTATTTCTGGGGCCTCTGGAATATCAAGTGAATATCCTTTTTACTGCCATTGTGAATCAGACCTCAGTTGTCGTGGACTCTAGCGACCAGTCAGTGGAGTTTCTCACCAACTGAGGCCTGATTGACGATGTCAATCAAAAGATGGCATAGCTAACAATTTGGTTTGGGGCATATTTCTCAGTTGCAACGTTTTCTCCTTGAAATACAATTTCGTATTTTTCAGCCAGCATAGATACCTGCTAAGTATTCCAAAGCGACTGCATTTTCTGCAAGCGCCCCCTGTGCTCCATTTGGGGCCTGTGACTTCAACACTGTTGGACATCTGGTTTTTTCTTTAGTTTAGTTTTGTTTTTGAGACAGAGTCTCTCTGTCTCCAGGCTACAGTGCAGCGATGTGATCTCAGATCACTGCAGCGTCCTCCTACTGCATTCAAGCAATTCTCCTGCTTCAGCCTCCCGAATAGCTGGGACTGAAGGTTCTCGCCACCACCACGCTGGGTTTTTTGTAGTTTTTAGTACAGACGGCGTTTCACCATGTTGGCCAGGATGGCCTCAACCTCTTGCCCTCATGATCTGCCCGCCTCAGCCTCGCCACATGCTGGATTACATGCGTGAACCACTGCGCCCAGCCTGCCATCTGGTTATCTAATGTCACCAAGTGAATATTAGACCTGTGCCAGCGGGACCCAGCATGATGTCATCCTCATGGTGTTTCTTTTTCTCTTATTGCAGGAGAAGCCCGCCGTTTTGTGTTACTGCCGTACGTATTCTTTTTCTTTTAAACAGTTACCAAGACGTAGTGCGTATGCAAACAAATTCACTTATTTAAAGTAGGTGATTCCGTGTTTTTACTCTATTTATAGGGTTGTGTGACCATTGTTAGAGTCTAATTTTAGAAGCTTTTTTTCCCCTCTCAGAAAACCCGCTTGGTAGAGACTCCTCTGTTTTCCCCAACTCCCGACACCCCTGGTCCTAGGCAGCCCTAATCTACTTTCTGTTTCTGTAGTACACTGCCTTTCTGTATTAACCGGCTCTTCAAATGACGATTTCACATTGATGAGGCTGCCCCAGCTAGGAAGCCAGGCTCTTTCGTTTCTCTCTGCCCCTTTCCTTTTCCTTCCTTCAGCACCAAGGAAAATGGTCCAGCAGCAGCTGGGTCCATGCTTGTCAAACGACCAGCTCCATGCACTCCAGCCTGGTCCACATTTCTCAAAGCTCCTTGTGAGATTCCTGAGCAGCACCAATGCACTGACTGTCACTCTGTGTTCTCTTAGGTCCTCTTGAAGTCATCTTAGAGGATGTCGAGGATGAGGAGCTACCCCGTGACATGGTGAGATGCATTTCTTTGTCTCGAAGAGAAATTTTTATTTCTGGGGCCTCTGGAATATCAAGTGAAGATCATTTTCGACTGCCATGGTGAATCACACCTCAGTTGTCGTGGACTCTAGCGACCAGTCAGTGGAGTTTCTCACCAACTGAGGCCTGGTTGACGATGTCAGTCAAAAGATGGCATAACTTACAGTCTGGTCGTGGGCCTACTTCTCAGTGGCAACATACTCTTTTTGAAAAATTATTTGGTATCTTCCAGCTGACATGGCCACTTGCTACATTTCCAAAACACCCCACTGTTTATTTCAGAGGCATTTTACATGCTTCATTTGGGCACCAGTGACATGTGGTTTTCTAATGTCACCATGATAAATATCTGCACCAACCGCACCCCGCATGTTAAGGTGCTTAGTTTGTTTTTCTCTTGTTGCAGGACACCGTGACAGCCCCAAATGACCTCCGTATGTATTCTTTTTCTCATAAAGTGCTTTATTTTCACAGAGTTGACATGCAAAACTATTCACTTGTTTAAAGTGGGTGATGTAGTGTTTTTACTATATTTACAGGGTTGTGCAGCCATTGTCACAATCTAAGTTTAGAATCCTTTAGTTTCTCCTCAGAGAAATTCTAAAGCCATTAGTAGTCACTTCTCTTTTTCCCCAAGGCCCACACTTCTGGCCCTAGGCAGCCGCTAAGGTACTTTCCAGATTTGCCTTCTCTGGCAATTTCTATTTTAAATCAAATTTGGTTTTAAGTTATGGGATACATGTGCAGAACGGGCAGCTTTGTTATATAGCTAAAAGTGTGCATGGTTTGCTGCACCTGTCAACCCATCACCTAGGTATTAAGCCCCGCATACATTAGCTCTTTATTCTGATGCTCTCCCGTCCACTTCCCCCACTGTGTGTGTTGTTCCCCTCTCTAACATTGTACATATTCTAATATCACTTTCTTTCTAATGACAAATCTTGGTGATAAGTCAGGGGTGATTTTCTTGCTTGCTTTTGTCTGGAGAACCTTTCTAGCTTCGGGTTCCTGATAGGTGTGAGGATCTGGGGTGTGCTGTGAGAAACAGATGTCTCCATGAAGAACTCAGCTCTAGACAGTGGAATCTCCATCATGCCCTATTGATTCTACTGTTGAAATAGGTTTTTGTTTCCTTCTGAAAACCTTCACACAGAGAGCCAAGGTAGCTGCTTTAAGTCATGATCAATGTCAAGTAGACCACATGATGGTTTGAGGGGTTTTTTTGGAGCATTCATTCTGTGAAGATGCTTTGCTTTTTGGTAAAATTTGATTGTCTTGTATGTGTCAGTATTTTCCTAATGGAACAAAAGAATGAAACTGTTTGGTTGTGCAATGTCACTTGTTCACCCCATAAGTGATTTTCTCATGACCAGATTGTCCTTGACACCTTTAATCTTTAGACGAAGCTTCCCATTGGTGCTTCGGGGGCGCTGCTGTGTGTGAGTCAAGGAAAATATCAGTGTTACCAACATTGAGGTTCTCTGAATTCATGAACACCTGCTTAGTGGGCTTCATGGGAGAGAGCAAGGGAGAGCCTCATGCTAGACCTGAAGGGAAACATGATTTAGAGGATCAGAGGGGAAACAAATGAGAACATTATGGACATTGTTAAAAGAGAATGTCAAGGTTGCAGTGTTAGGGACATCCATTCAGCGTCATCACCGGGGCCCGGGCAGGATATGAGACCCCTTCTGGGGAGGAGTGAGTAGGACTTGGCCTTTCTCTCTGTCGAAAGCTTGATGTGAACATCACCCTAAATACCTTGAGAAAGGAGCTTCCTTCCTGACCCATGTCTTCTCCATCTCTTTGTGCGATGATGGCAATGATACCAACAGAGTGTCATTGTGGAGAGGGGCAGAAGAGGAATCAGGTCCCCATTTTTGTGACACGGAACAGACAGGACATGAGTCAGTAGGAATGGACCTCAGGGTCAGACCAGACACAGAGAGGTCCCAGGCCTGATCTTCCTGGGGCTGAGACAGACAAGTTTTTATTTTTCACCTCTTCTGGAAATCTCCTGAGGAATGATTCTTCAGTAGACCCTGTTGGCCAAGGGTCTTCTGGCCCAGAAATGCTTTTCAACTGGACAGAGTCTTCCAGCTTTTGGCCTGGGCAGCTGCAGCACTCCAAAGTAGTAGGGCAGGTAGGGAGGGACATGAGTTTCAGTGCAGGGTGATCTCAGCAAAGGGCTGGGGACTGATCCCAGACTCCAGGTCATCCTTGCAACTCTTCTGTGCAGTCCATAACATCTCAGTTTCCACTTATTTTGGAGATGGTTAAAAATCTTCCACCTCAAAGTCTGAGTCTTCCCACAGGTGAATAGAGGAGCCCTGGCTATGGGTATTTACTTGCAGGGCAGTGACTGTGTCTTCCTCATTTGTTTTTACCCCAGAGCTCAGTCCTGGGATGGACACTTTAGGCTCCATGGATATTTTAATGAACACACCCCTGGGATGAGCTCTAGGTCACCCCTGGGCTGGGTTCTAGTGCAGGTGTGGAAAGGTTTCCTTCTCAGCCTGTTTAGCCACACACTCAACCTGGAGCCTGCCCAGCTTCTGAGTCAGGGTCTCTGGAGATGAGGGTGAGCTCCTGAGGACAGTGAGATGCCCCCACCCCTCTGCTCCTGCTGCTCTGATCTAGTCTGGACGTGGTGTGCAGGGCCACACTCTTCCACTGGGTGCAAGCGCATCCCTGCTGGAATCCCTCTGGACCTGGATGTTGTCCTCACTGTCATATCCTCAGCCCCACACAGTGACGGGCCCTTGTGCATATGTTCAGGAAGTAACCCTAAATGTGTGGTAGAATCAGAGCAGCAAAGGATTCTGCAAAAAACACCAGGAGAGGGGAGTCAGGTCTTCCTCATGTCTGGATATCTGGAGCTGTCCCATCTAGTGTGCTTCTCAGTCATATATATACCTCTTTATACTTAAATAAATATATACAATGAAATATTCAAAACCTCATCACAACAGCCACCATGTGATGGCCCAGCAGCTGTACATCAGAGAGCATTTCCATCCCCACAGAATGCTGTCTTGCATGTCTGCTGTGAGCCTGGCCCAGGATCTGATTGTTGGACTCACATCACTCAAAGCGTGCACATCAAAGTTGGGATCTTAGGGTTGTGCGATTGGAGGTGAGACCGATAATGGGCCAGTAGAAGGAACAATGGAAAGGTGATTCCTTCAGCTTCTCTTTCTTACTTGAAGGCTGGAAAGTGTAAGCAATGCCTTGTTGAAGACCTCTGGATCCACAGAGTCTGGAGAGAATCTGAGAACATGGAGGAAAGCTCAGGGTGATCTCGTGTAATCTAGTGTGGCCTCACCTGGAATAGGAGGGTGGGTGAGTCACTCTCCGAAATAACGTCTTGCTGAGATTTGTGTCTCTAAAGATTGGCCAGTTGACACCATCCATGAGGGAAGCTGCAATAGGACAATTTCTGCAGGTAGAAAATGATACCCTAGGCCGGGTGCAGTGGCTCAGGTTATTAATCCCAGCACTTTGGGAGGCTGAGGTGGGCGGATCATGAGGTCAAGAGATCAAGACCATCCTGGGCAACATGGTGAAACTCCGTCTCTACTAAAACTACAAAAATTAGCTGGGCGTGGTGGTGTGTGCCTGTAGTCCCAGCTACTCAGGAGGCTGAGGCAGGAGAATTGCTTGAAACCAGGAGGCAGATATTGCAGTCAGTTAAGATCCCACCACTGCACTCCAGCCCGGTGCCTGGTTAGCAAGACTGTCTCAAACAAACAAAAACAAAAGTACTACCCTAGGAGTATTTCTGGGAGCAGTTGGGTTACACCCATTGCTTTGGAACCTAGGAAAGGGGCTATGAAGCCAGAACCAAAAAAAAAATAGCTGTAGAGGTCTGAATTATTTCTGTTGTATTTTAATAAGATAGAGATGAGAGGATGTGTGTCCATGGGCTTTGTGGGCTGCTTTTGTAACCATCGTTTCTTGCTCTGGTATTTAATGATGACTTTTCCCAGGAGACCAGTTTTTCCTGCCTATGTCACAGCAAACATCTAAGCCTTGCTTTTTGATTGGTTAGTATGTTTTGGGAATTGGGAATGCGAGAATATTATTAGGTCTTGGCATTGTCTAAGGTGAAAGATATCTGGTGAGACTCCCTCACGGTACTATCTGAACATAGTTGTTTCTCTGAGATGGTCTCAGAATCTTCAGTCCCACACTCCATATGCCACACCCAGCAAAGCTCCCTGAGTTACTCACAGTCTTTAGCCACCAGGGTACTGACTGTTACTCTGTCTCCCTCCAGTTCCTCCTGAGGATTGCAGGAGCATCACTACTGAGGATGATGGCGAGGTAAGAACCCCTTTTTCTGTCCTCTAAAGAATGCCCTGTCAGGTGGGGATTGGGGAGAGAGAGCATTAGGATAAATAGCTAATGGATGCGGGGCTTAAACCTAGGTGATGGGTTGATAGATGCAGCAAAGCACCATAGCACATGTTTACCTGTGTAATAAACCTGCACAGTCCTGCACATGCATCCTGGAACCTAAACTTCAGAAGAAAACGAAATAAAAAAAGAATTGTTTCTTTTATGATTTCTTTCCTTCTGTTAATTGTGATAATCTGAGAAGGCACATTATGTCTGACATGTCCAACTCTCTTTTTGGGGTTGGAATTCAATGGGAGTGTCTTCCCATCAGATATGTGATATCTTAGAATGTTTTTAGATGACAGCATTCATTATCAACTGTAACGCAGAGGAATTTTCCTCAACACCAGTTTTCCTCTTTGGTTTAGGCATTGTGTATTTGCCAATGTAAATCGACTTCTAGATAAATTGTGGGAAAGGTCTTGTCTTTTCCACAGGTGTCCTCTATTCTAGCATGTTTGATTCTTGACCTTTGACTCAACCATTGTCTTACAACTAGTTTCCTGAAGTCATCAAAAGACTGACAGATCTGTGGGAGTGGGGGCGGGGGTGCAGGAGAATTCATCTGATCCTCATAGCATGTTGTTTTGTCTAATTGCAGGGTTCATCACTCGCTGTTTACGGTATGTACCCTCAAGTAGCTCACTTGCTGTGGAACAAACTTGCTGTTTTTCATATATAGAAACCTGATTCTGGGTTCTGGTTAAAGAATATTGGGGGTCTAGTGAGAGCAAATAATTTTGCAAGTGTATAACTATGATCAGAGGGACTGTATGAATGCATGTGAACCCAGAGGACCAGCCAGGGGATGTTATGTGAGCCGATGTGGCTTCACCTGGAGTAGAAGTGAGTGTACCTCTCTCTGACTTACTCTGCTGTTGGTGGTTCTAAAGAGTGGATTCTGGAAAATCTCAACAGTGAAGAAGACACCTTTCCAGGTAGGCAACAAGATTACAGGTGGAATCTAATAAAGCAGGTTCCCAGGAGCCTTCAGCTTCTGCCTGCTGCTTGGGAGGCTGAGCGAGCCTGTAGAAAGAGAAGAAAAAGAAAACGTGGCTGAAGTTTGTTCTTGTCAGAGTTTAATGTCATAGTGGTGAGAAGTGTGAGTACCCTGTCTGTGATCACCTCTTCTTTTTTTTTCTTCTTTTTTGTGTGTCCCCTGTTCTTGCTTTATTATTTAAAGATGGACTTTCTAAGGATACCTCTTTTCTGCCTCTGCCACTGCAAAATGTTAAAGCCTTTGGTTTGGGACACAGTTCTGTCATGGCAGTTACTTAATCCTGAAGACAACAAGTCTTCCACAGTGTGCCCAGATGCTTGGGACGAACTGATGCTCACCTTCTGGCAGCACATTCATTTGTCTGTCCTTGCTATTTACTCCTGCTATCAAGGGCTCAGTCTGGGCATGGGGGACAGGATGAAGATTTGCTCTGGGGTCACTGCAAAGCTCTGGTGTCTTATAAATGGAGGAAGAAGCACACCCTTGAGCACACTGCTCAATTTCATTATTTAAATGAGAATATGGATTTTACCATTATTTGTTAAAGAGACCTTCTTTTCCCATTGTGCATTCTCGGCACCTTTGTTGAAGATCAGTTGGCTGTGTATGCATGCGTTGAATTTTGGGATCTGTATTCCATATTTCCAATACTTAATGGGTGCCCCCGTGCTGGGACCCTGCTGTCTGAATTTTTGTATCTTTTCCTCTCAGATTTCAATCTCATGAATGCGTATCTTCCAACGTTATTCTTTTTCAACATTATTATGATTGTTTGAGACATATAAGAATTCAAAAAAAATGTTGGGTTATCTTTTCTATTTCTGCACAGATGGTTGTTACCAGTTTGTTAGTAGTTGTTGTGCATCTTTGGATCATTTTGTAGTATTGTGTATTAGTCAGATTTGCCTTCCTGTCTGTGAATATGGGACACCTTTTCATTTATTTGTACCTTCTCTCCTTCCTTTCAGTCACATTCTGTTCTTACCAGGTTATGAGTATTTCATCTCATTGGTTAGATCCTAAGTATCTAATGATTTCAGAGGTTATTATCCATGGAATTACATTTGTAATCTTGCTATTGGATCGTTGATATTGAGCGCATATTAACACAACTGCCATTTGAGTGTTAACCTTGTACTCTGCAATTTTGATGAATTTATTAGCATGAATAGCATCCTTGTAGACTATCTCCGATTTTCCATATGCAGAATGTGAAAGAAGTTCTCAGCTTCATACCTCTCCTCAGGCATATTGTGACTGTGAAAGTCTATTCATATTCACCTACTGAATGGTATCCTTCCAATTGGTGCAGTAAGGTCGTTCAGGAAATACTTTGCCTACTTATTCCATCATTTATAGTTTTAATTCTTTGTTCATGCTATTGTATGTTTATTATTTTTCCATAGAGTAAAATGCAGTATTTCTGATTAGATTATGCATACCTGACTTCCCTCTTCTTGTTGACTGAAAGCATATAGGGACGTCTCTTGTGCTTCTTTCTTTCCACCATCAGTTTTCTTTTAAACTCTAGACTTCAGAATCTGAAGTGAATCTGGAATGTGGAAATGTGAGGGAAAACGCACAAGAAGAAAACCTAATATTGCTATTCCCATGGCTTCCCTCCTTTCATCAGCCTAAATGTATATATAGTTCACAGTATTTGAGAGCATGTTACTTCTACTCATATCACAAGTTTTCCCAAATACATACTGATAATATCTGTGTCTAGGCCAGTTTACCTATGAAAACATAGTTTTAAACTTACTTTTGTGGATTATTCAAAATTCCCTATGTACAGAGATATGAATAATATGCTTTCACCCACCCTGTTACCCTCCTCAGAAGGAAGGAAGGCACAAATCAGGTCCCTTGTGACACTATCCCGAGCACTTTGCCAAGGCTAAGCCACGGTCATCTCCATAACTTGTGGCCTCAGTTTGAGCCACTTTTCATTTAAGAGAAAGAAATCATACAGAATATGATGTCACATGCCTGGAACCTTCCAATATGGTAGATAATTCTCCTCCCCAAGTAAACTGGTGTTCATTCCATTTGACGAGGTCTCTGTGGATTTTTCATCAGGTCACTGACTCATTTTGTAGACGGCATGCACTTACATTTTCTTTTTTTCAGAAGTAGCTACTGTGTGGAATTGGGATGTCACCAAAAGCATTTTTGATACTCATATCTCATGCTCTTGTCCCAAGGTTAGAGTTAAGTTGAAATGACTATTTTTTGGACAGAGCAGTTGTGCATTATGGCATCACCCCTGACTTGGGAGCTCATCTCTTGGGTATGCGTGCAGGCCTGGAATGTGTTAAGCTTTGAGATATCAACAAGTCAGTTCTTTTTTAATTTACCATTCTGAAGATCTACAATACACAGTTTATTTTAATAAACCCATTCAATCCTCGCTACAGAGCTCACCTAAACAGTGATTGTTTACTATCCACACACCCCTTGGATGGAGAAACCGAAGGGCTAATGAATGTGCCCATGCTTTTAAGCCCCTAAAGGAAGGAGGCAAGATATGAACCTAGGGTTATAGCTCTAAAGCTGAATTGATAATGAATTGTTGAACTGCAGTCATTACCCTGAGGAGGATGGCTCTCAACCCTACCATCGTGGGTAGCTGTAAGTTGGTTCCCTCACACATGAGTCTACAGAGATCCCAAACACTGCCTATGATTCCAAGATGGCTTCAGCAGTCACGTGGCTTAGGGCAGACAACAGTGAATGTAACTTCAGGATATGGCATGGCCATTGGTGTGAATACTACAGAGCTGCCTTAGATACCCCTGACAACAGGGTCAAGTGCAAGTTCTGAATATTAGGAAGCGGTACTTGGAAATATTGATAAACTCCCTTCAGTGCTGGGGACATTCCTCAGCAGTTGGCCCCAAACAAATAAGATGAATGGGATATTTTTGAGATAGCTGAAAACTCTTATGACCACAAGACCTAGAAATGATCAACTTCTGCAAACTACATTCATTAGACACAATGACAAGGCAGAAAACGAGCATAGGTATCCTCCATATGCAATTACTGTACCTGCATGACAATGGAAAGGTGGAACTACTCGTGTGATGAACACCGGTTGTTTTATAGAATATAATTTCAATGTTTCCAATTCTTCCATCATTGGCTATAACAAAAGTTCAGTACATAACTAAAATAGACTGTTTTGCCTAGAACTGAATCCGTCTGTCTGATCAACTTAGCTTTTATTCAAGGATTGAAGATTCTAAAAAACAGAACTGCAGTGACAGCCATTTATGTGACAGCCATTTCCCTTCATGTGAATCCATAAATGGAAAAATGTTCCTGGGACATAAATCACATAAACATATATTGTTATTTCTGTTTGACATAATAAATCCCTAGTGTCCTCTTCAAAAAAATAAACCTCACTGTGATTACACATTGCAAACCAAAAGGTTATCTAAAACCAGTCTCAATTTAGAAGTTTAATTTGCCAAGGTTAAAAACATGCTAGCAACACAGCCCCAGGAGGTCCTGAGTACATATATCCAAGATGATCAGGCTACAGTTTGGTTTTTACATGTTTTAGGGAGACATAAGACATCAGTTAATACATTCGAGATGTCAATTTCTTCCATTGACAAAGATGGGACAACAGAAAGTGGGAGAAGGTCGGGGCTCCAGGTCATAAGGAAGATTTCAAGATTTTTTGATCGTCAATTGGTTGAGTTTAAAAACCTGGAATCAATAGAAGAAAGTGGGTTTAGATAAGGGGCTGGGTAGACCCAGGTTTTTATTATGCATCTTTAAAACTGATGCTAAATGTAGCACCAGCACGATTGGGTCCTAGAGTACTGATGTAGTCTTGAATGTGCTGTTTTTTTTTTTTTTTTTTTTAAAGAGCTTCAAAACGTGTGAGAGGTAGGAAGGCACTCTTCCGTTGAACCTTAGTGTGCATTTGAGATTCCCTTTTCGGTTGACTCTTCTGTGTTGCTGCATGATGCCTCTAGTATGAGGCGGAGACCTCCATGTCTCATCTCTTTCCCGCTGCCCTCCCTTGCCAGCCCTCTTCCACCCAGGGGGACAGCCCATCAGCAACTCAGTCCATGCCTGATCATCACCCACCTCAATATCCCAGCCACCAGCCACCAGGGTACTGAGCTTTTTTCTGTGTACTTCCAGTGTCGTCAAGTGACCTGGCGAGCACGGTTGGACTCATATCCTGGACAGAGGAAGAAGATCTGGAGGAGGAAAACCTCTACGTAAGACTCCTTTGTCTTCTAAAGAAATTTTGCTTTTGTGATTTCTTCTCAATTAATCTGGATATGAAAATCTGAAAATGTACATTATGTACAGTGTATGCAATTCTCTTTGTGGGGGTGAAATTCAGTGGGAATGTCTTCCCAACTAACACGCAATACACTGGGAGGTTTTCAAATGATAGCATCCATTATCGGCTGTAATGCAGAGGCACTTTCCTCAACACATTTTCCTTCTTGGATTAAGCATTGTGTGGTTGCCCATTAAATCGACTTTAAAGGTGAATTCTGTGAATAAAGAGCTTGTTTTTCCATAAGCATCCTCATGGTTTTGGGGATGTTGACCTATGGGTCAGCCGCTGTGCCACTTCTTGTTCTCTACCCTTGCCAAGGGAATAACAGATCTATGTGAGGCATACCACAGAGTCTCAGCCTCATAATGTTTTCTTTTATGTAATTGCAGGGAATATCCCAGAAAAGGGTGAAAAGTAAGTACCATGAAGTAACTCACATCATGAGGGACCAACTGG